>NC_140584.1:44242256-45442256 GCF_964204655.1 Triturus cristatus | reverse complement strand
ACCTCTAGTATGTTCTCTGATGATTGGGACACTGAAACTGTGCACAATTTGCTTCCAGATCAAGAGCAATCAGCTGATTTTTCTAAGGATGATGGTAAATCTAATTTTGGCAGCATGTTGTTATATCAACGTTTTGGCCACCATTTCTTACATAAAGATAGTATCCCACGCTCTGTTTACAATTATACTCAATGGGAACACTGCCCAACACCCAATATTTGCACAAAAGATTGCATATGTTTCTGGGTTTGACACACAAGACTCAGCCTCTTATTATTATTGTCTAGCACCTACACCTGCAAAGAAAAATATGCTAACAAACACCATATATTCTTCTTCCTTTATTTCCCAATTGTCCATACAGGGTTTGAATTTTGGAAAGACACCATAGACATAGAATCTGCCTGGGGACAAAAGATTGGCATGTTCAGGGGACTGAGGCCATATTTAGAGCATGTCTCATACCACATCAAATAATTTTCCTGAATAAAACAGTGCAACAGACTTCCTGTCTTAGAATAGCCAAGATAAAGGATATGAACACACCCCGAATGCCAGCATTTTCATGTTTCGAGAACTTGCAGCACTTAACACACTTCAGGCAGGATATGCTAGAAACCATGATATGCAATGGCTCTTTTAACTCATCACACCCCAATTGGAAGAGATGGTTGGTTTGGCCTGTGGACACAAATGGGTGTCAGCCTAGAATCCTGGGCAACATCGAAGGGTTTAGGATTAATAGGACTGATCAGCGATATGTACAAACAGAACACTCTTGGTTGGTGACATCATATAGTTTTGGGAAGCTATGAATTGATTGGCTAAAAACCTCAACACTCTTTCAGGTGAAGCAACACTTGCCCCTTCTTTCTGATTACATTGATCTCAGGGATTTTTTATTAGGTCCCCGGAACCCACGTCAAAAGCACTTCTTGTAGGGAATATACAATGAGCTGTAGGAAATTTCTCACCAGGAAGCTGATGAGAGATTGCGCGAAATTAACAGGGTTCACTTAGAAAAGGGTTTGGCTGTGGTTGACAATGGTATGACCACATTATCATTCAGAATGTATTCATAGGGCAACATAGTCTCTTCTGCAATTGACATAATACAGCAAGACATGTCTATTTTAAAGCTATTTTACAGCATGGACAGTCACAACTATGGCCCATTGTAATACTGACCCGGACCTGGCAAAAAGTACGTTCTGGCCACTTGCCATGGCTTTACATCAATAGTAAGAGTCTGTTTTCTGTATATGATCTAACGGAAAGACAGATAGTAATGGCATGGAGAAATGCGAAATACATCATGTTGCACATTGAAAAATTAGACGAATTACCTTTCACCATGACTGAGACACCATCCATAGACTGGATAATCCATGGTTACATCACTCTACCGGTCACGAGGTTCCAATTCCAATATTGTCTACAACACCAGCAGGTAGGCAGATTCAAAGTGCTAGGGGAAGGCCATGTGCATGAGTACTGAGAATTACCATTCAGGTTTAGATGCAGGAATGGTGACACTAAAGTTTTACTTAGTGGTTCCCACTGTGAGGATGCTTTAAGCAGGTCTTTAGTTTGGGAGGACATTTCTCATCATGGGGCATCCAATGCTTTAGTTGCGAATGTGTCCTGTTATCTGATGAGTTCCCCAGCTACTGTGATTCATCCAGTCTTCAAGCTGCTCTTAAATGAGAGCTATTTAATGCTTAATGATCAAGGTTGCTGTGGAATGGAACTGGGTATCTCTTATCTGTAATGGTTAATTCCATAGTCACTTGTTGCATACAAGTACTGTTTCCACCTGCCCACACAGTTAGGGAGACAATGCTATGGCCTTGAATAAATGTTTACAACATACACTTTGATTCAATGGGCAAACTAAAAGTCTTGATTTTTCAAAAGGATGTGGCCTTAACTTCAGCAAGAGAGACGTTCGAGCTCCATGTTGCAAGGTCCTAGTCTGAGATACAGACACTACTCCACACTAACTTCCCACTGCATTTTGGGGAGCTGTTTCACCGTATCTTTAACATGTCTGATACAAAGAAAACAGTGCACTTTTTTTTAATGTATTGGATCTGGACTGGTTAGCACATTTCAGGTGATTTTTGGAAGTATACCATCTTTCATACACTCTATGTTGGGAAGCGTTATTGGTAGGACCCCTCTTGTCCTGCCTCTTGTGGCGCCAATCCTGATTTTAATTGTTCTGCTCTGCAATGGACATCCAGTTCAACCCAGAAAGGAGACAGCACTTCTTGTTTTGCGATGGTACACTCCTTCAGCACACCTCATCTTTGAGAACTAAACAAGCACTGGTTCTTGTTCTTCAGGCCTGTTTGATTTCACTGCGCACAACCTGTATCCCACTGCCTGCTTTGCAGCCATGATTGCATATTGGATCTATGCCTAGGATCACAAACGGTTGTGCCACTAGAAATAGAAGTACTGATGGACCCCTTAAAGTCCCATGAGTATTGTTGTCCCCAGAGTATTCCATTTGCTGATGAATGCATTCTTCAAGCCACCATGGGATGCTTTGGCTCCTAGTGCAATGGACATCGACTCTACGATACTTTTACAGGATGCAGTCCCTCCCTCAGCAGTTGCTGTGGGAACTGAATGGAATCACTTTTGCTCCATAAACCTGCTTCAAGGTGTGCCTCTGGGGCAGTTGTCTGCACTCGTGGGGAACAGTATTGTTGCGTCTACCACTCGGAACACTTAAAAAATTGGCTTTTTCCATGGGGTGGGAACCACTTGGTCTGTTTTTTAAACAAAATTATTCAAAACTGCTTTTGCTTTAATTTTCTAGGCACCATGGCTTTCTGAGTGCTTGGGATTTCAAATAGTATAATTACTTTTTCAGATTTTTTATGAATATTTTAAAGGAAAGCTTGCTTTCAGATGATTTTAAAAGTGATTTTTGACGTTTTTAGTCCAATTTCATCATGACCTGCTGGAATTTAGATAGCTTTTAAATATCAACCCTCAGTATGAGGAGAGGGTGTTATATGCCCCAGTTATGCCCAATATAGCGAAGCGGCTCTTTCCTACATTATCCTATTTTTCACAACAACATTTCTGCTGTGACCCTTTGCACATATTTGCCTGCACAACAAATTTGGATACGTTTCTCCAAAACTACTTTGTTTACACATCTAGCTTTGCACAACATTATCATGATCACCCAGCTGGTCGACAACCATGAGGATGTCAACAATTTATCGTACCGCACGGGGGACGTGGTTCAACATCGATCGCGCCCTTCAGCGGTCAAAAATCTTTCTTGCGGTCTACTGAATGTCCGCTCTCTTGTGAAGCACCATGCCGAGACAGCCCTGCTATTGGAGTCCTTACAATTGGACATACTATTCGTTACGGAAACATGGGCTACGGCGGATAGTGGATTGGAACTAGGCTGGGCTTGCCCACCGGGCTACCTGATCAGGCATGTACCTCGTACCTCTGGTAGGGGAGGTGGAGTAGGTTACATCTTCAAAGACTCGATTTCCCTGGTGGAGCTAGCGGTTAGGGAAGTAATGGGGTTTGAGCTTATGGGCTTTTCCATTATGTCCCGGGGTGGCTCGTTGATTACAGGGTTGCTATGCTATAGGCCTCCCTCCTCGACCACAACCTCTCTTCAGCCATTGGTTGACTTAATTTACGATCTTTCAAACTCCCATACTAAAGTTTTAATATTGGGAGACTTTAACCTCTGGCGGTCCGGCCCCCAAGACCTGGCCTATAGAGAGCTCTGCCAATCGTGCGGTAATATTCAACTTACACAGCTGATTTTATCACCCACGCACGTTAAGGGACACGTGTTAGATCTGATCTTTGCTGAGCCGGAGATGGTGGTGGTGAATGAGATCTTGGAGCAGGATTGGACAGATCATTTTCTGATCACTATGTCCATTGGTGTACCCGGGCTGTTAAAATCAACTACTACAAGTGGCTTTAAATTTAAGCGCCAATGGGCTCGACTGCTTAGAGAGCCAACCCGCCCTATTCTACTGCCCAGGGGTTTTCAGGTGGAGGACAGTGTAGACAAGAGCTACGCTGCACTCTGTCAGCAAATCTCGATATCCCTAGATGAATTGGCCCCTATGCGGAGGGTGAGGGAGAGACCTAGAGCGACTAATGCCTGGTTTAACGACGATCTGAGACAGCATAAGATCCGCTGCAAACAGGCTGAGCGTACTTGGAGGAAAGGATATAAGGAGCTGGACAGGGTAGCGTACAGAGTGGCCTTACAGGTATATAAGAACCAGCTGAGAAGTGCTAAGGCAAAGTTCTTAGAAGATACCTTGGATAAGGCCACAAATAAATCGCAAACCCTGTTCAAGCTGGTCAACAACTTATCTAATCCGTCCTGTACAGCTCCCGCTATCCCGGCCTCTCAGGACCTGTGCGATTCGTTGGCCGCTGCATTTGAGGAGAAAATAAGAACCATCTTGAACGGACTCTCAGTGCCTGGACAACTGGGGTCCCCGCTATCTCCTTCACTGGAACCTCTCCGCTGTTCGGTATCGCTCCGGGATAACAACAAGGTGGATACATCTTGTTTACCTTGCTTTCCCATTCCAACATCGGAGGAGTTTGTCTCATTGGCCAACGGAGTGTCATCGGGCTCACCACTAGATCCAATGCCTCATAAGATCTGGAAGGCGTTTCAGGATGAGCTGTTTCCTCCACTTCATTCCATCTGCTGTCAGTCACTGATGACGGCGACAGTTCCAGATAGCTGGAAAGTGGCAATAGTAACTCCACTATTAAAAAAGGCTTCCTTAGATCCATCCTGTCCAGCTAATTATAGGCCCATCTCGCTTCTACCTTTTGTAATAAAGGTCCTTGAGAGATGGGTCACAAAAGCCTTGTCCAACTATCTGGAATTAAACTCCTGCCTGGATACAGCTCAGTATGGCTTTAGGCCGGCACATGGCACGGAGACCGCATTGGTCACCGTGTTAGATGATCTGCGAACGCGTGTCGACAGGGGCAGGTCAGTTTTTCTGGTACTGCTGGACATGTCGGCCGCGTTTGACACGGTTGACCATGCGGTTCTCCTGGAGCGTCTCCATAGCGCGGGTGTAACCAGTCTAGCCTTAGATTGGTTAACGTCCTATCTCAGTGACAGACAGCAAGCAGTGGCTTTACCACCTTTTCAATCAGCCACTCGACAGGTGAAGCAGGGAGTTCCTCAAGGGTCGGCGATTAGTCCGATCCTGTTTAATTTATATCTTCGACCCCTTATAGCACTGATTAAGTCATTCGGCATATCAGTCATCAATTATGCCGATGACACTCAACTGATTTTTTCATTTGAGGGTAGTGAGTCGGTTTCGAAAGACACCTTTCATCGCTGTATGTCGGCCACAGCTGAATGGCTGCGAACCAACTCACTCCAGTTCAATGGGGCCAAAACAGAGGTTCTCCATTGCTCTCCTGATCGCCTTCCCAGGGCGCTGCCTGACGACTTCTGGCCACCTTCCATTCCTGGCTCTGTGGCAGGAGCTAAGTCGGCCCGTAATTTAGGAGTGGTATTCGAACCGGACCTACAGTTGGATGGTTCAGTTAATAAGACCGCAGCGACTTGTATGGGCCTGCTCCATGCCCTACGCAAAATTTTGCCTATTCTCCCCAAAGGTTTTAGAGCTGAGGTGGTGCGGAGTATTATACTCAGTAGATTAGACTACTGCAACGCACTACTCTTAGGAGCCCCAAAAAAATTGATCCTGAAGCTGCAGAGGATCCAGAACATGGCGGCAAAACTGGCTCTATCGCGCCCACGATCTGCTTCCTCCTCGGCAGCTTTAGCTGACCTACATTGGCTGCCGATACAACAGAGGATCGCGTTTAAGGCGGCATGTCTTGTATTTAAGGCGCTGCATGGACTTGGACCAATCCCACTCCAGGGCCTGTTTTCTTGGTACCAAGCTGCCCGGCCTTTGAGATCCTCGTCGGCGTTTCTGGTGCGGATCCCAAAGATCACTAGAGTTGGGATAGGTGGCCGAGCTTTCAGCCACACAGCCGCCTCATTATGGAATTCCCTTCCGCTAGTGCTGAGGGGTAAGCAAGATCTGACCTCCTTCAAAAGGGACCTTAAGACCTATCTGTTCCCTAGGGCAATATAAACATTCTTTCGGTGGTTTAAATAGGGTCTCAGCGCCAGGATACCCTTGGGGTGACAGATGCGCTTAATAAGAGTCAAATACAAAATACATACATACATGATGCCTCGAACATCATGTACAAGGCCCTTCTACACACTATGTACAAATGTTGTCCTATTTTCATCCATGGGGCGACAGGGCTATCTACATATCCAAAGCATCACTAAACTATATGCACATCGCAAGGCTGCTGTCTATTATAAATAAAGAGCATCCCTAAAGATTAGTAGAGGAGCCACTTCAGCTGACACAGAGGGTCCCTAAATGCTGAGACTTCACCAAGCAGCAGTCTGACATCTCCTTGAGGGGTGTCCAGTTCATGACCAAGACGGCCTCCTACATTCTCTCCTGCCAGGTAATGGGGTTGGGTCGTCCCTTGGGGGTATTCTTGGCTTTACACCTACACACAGTCTAGGTACACTTAGGGTAGGGTTTGCATAGTAGGAGTATGCCTGAATATTCCCTTGTTCACATGCCTGCATATATACATTGTTTTAGCACCATAGAAGAACTGTATCTACTATTTACGCTTTTGGTGCTGGTAACCACTTTCTTCTCTTTATGTGTACTGGTTATCACAGCACATCTATTCTATAACAGAATAACATTGGCTTAATAAAAATATTTAAAACATCCCACTGTGCATTCTGTACATTTCTCTGAGCACTGGTAAGCACGCGTGACTGAATGAAAGGTTCTGATCTGTTTTCACGATCCCTGAGGGGTCAGGTTTTTCATGTTCAGTGGTTGCCAGAAACTTTTCGCTCCCCTGTAAGGTTAGGAGAGCTTATGGTGGCCCTGTGAGCTAGCTGGTCTCTAGGTCACCATATCCTGCAAGGGTGAACGGAATCAGTCTAGGCACCTCTCCAAAAGTTTATGTTGTCCAACAACAACGTAGGACCTACCAATTAGTGGAAACTACACGATAATAGTTAATCGTGACGACTATCCTATACGTTTGGCATTTGAAAATAATTGACTCTTTGTATCAAAAGGGAAGCACACGATGGGAATGAATCATCGTATCTCAAGGTCAGAAAGCGTAAGTCCACTTCATGAAAAATACAATTCTAAAATGTAAATTGCCTTTCAAATATATATTCATGTAACCTGATCAACTTCTTAATAAAAAAAGACATCATAATTAAACTGCATATTTGTCCATTTATCTATACCAGATGTTCACCTGGATACTTAGTTCTGCCATTTGCCTGCTCTGCTCACTCAAGCAAATTTGGGTCAGTTTTCAGGTCCTCAAACTGAAGCAACTTTTATTTCTTAATATGTTTCAATAGCTACAAGATTCAGCAATGACTACTGAAGATAAGTTTTTCTATTTTCAGCACATGCACAGAGAAAACTGACTGCAGATGCCTGAAACAGTTCTTTCACAGTTCCATGCCACACAAAGAGGACTGTTTCTGTGCCAGGAGATAGTAGGAGAGAGCCGTTTATTGCCTTTGGCTAATAAAAACCATGAATATCCCATTGGTTAACACTAGCCTGAACTTTTCTATGACAGCGCTAGCCCATGCTTTTGTTTCAAAGTTATTTGGGCTTATATTTGCGAACAAGAATGGGTAGCTGCTTCTGGTTTTCTCTGTTGTGTTTCATTTGGAATGTTTATATTGCATTTTGTGTATTAAAAAATATTATTTTAAAAAGCCATCCAAATGACTAGGCATACATGCTATTGATTGTATTGACAACTATGTTGAATTATACCTGATACTAACTTTGACAGCACTGCCACTGAGCTTGGGCCTGCCTACTCGATCATAGCTTCAGCAGAGAGTCAAGGAAGATATGTAACCGTCATTAATGGTTTCACTATTATTATACACAGCAGAAGCAGGTATAGAGAACTTTGTAAGTTATAGGTCCTTCTTAAAACATACAGAATATACAATTCCCTTTATCTAGCCATCCCTCATGATCAGATTATATACCTTCAAGTGATCCCAAATGCAGAGGGTAGGGCTGTGTCTGGATCCTCCATTTTTTTTCACACTACCTATTGGTTGTATACTTTGTACTGGCTCCCAGTGGAGGTGAGAATACGTTTTAAAGTGTTTTGCCTAGCCCACTGAACACTGCTTGGACCAGCGCATCTCTTTAGGTCTTACCTACATACCACTTTTAGCTGCCTGATGTCAAAAGATCTCTTCTGGAACATATCAGAAATGTACTGTGTGCTTAGAATCAACCCATTCTGTAGTTTCCACATTCCTCTCATTGGCTTGCTTCACATTAAATGGCCCTTTCCCTTCTTGTGTATGTTCATCCCACTAGAACATTGCTTCATTACCATCCTTTTGAATGGATGACTTGTATCCTTCCATTGCTTACATTTCGGGTACTACTTTTTCTTTCAGCACTATGTGCAAGTATGTGTGTTTTTGTGCTCTCTGCCTCATTTGCTTCTTCTCCTCGTACACACCCTTTTCCTGCCCCATAAGCTCAATGTTGCTCCCTCAACCCCAAGCTAATGCATTGCGTCTCCACACTGGCTTTTTTCCCATTTACCTCCCTCACCCTGCTTCAAGTTTGTCTTTTGCTCCCGCCTACTACACATTTCTCCCCACCTCTTACGGTCCTTACATTATTATTATTTTTTTATATTTTTTGTTTCTGGGGGGACTGGAGCTTCCACTTGCTGCTGGGCCGCACAATGTTTTACAAAATGCTTTTGCATACTAGGAGGTCCTTCCAATAGATAAGAGAAGGCATTTTTCATGAGAGGAAAGACCATGGGAAGCTGTTGATGAGCTGCAGTCCACAGGTAAAATTTACCTTTCCAATAACATTGGTGTATTTTCCCACACTATCTGCTAAGGCGTTACTGGAAAGCTAAATATGTCAATTAAAATGACCTTTTTTTCAACTTTACAAACAGGGGACAGACATGGAACAGCAGCCAACCTTGTGATGCCACCACTCCGGAGGGCGGGTATATAACCTGAAAATGTAAGTTACAATCATGGAATGTTCAGACTTAAAGCAATGAGATGGAAATGAAGTGCGTTTATTAATAGTGTGATCTGCATTTTTCAGGAAAAGGGCTGATTCCCAAGTTTTATGCAGGTTAACACCTAGTATAGCACTCAGACTGCACTGAGAGGCGTAAGATGGCATTCACGCGGCTTGGCAATCTGAGTCAAAGATGATCTAAACTGCTCACCCTAGAGAACTGGTACTAATTCTGTAGACACACAACACCTTGAGTTTATTTTCACTTTTTATGACAATCATTTTTATGACAATCTTTTAATACTGAATATGTATAATGCAGGCCCAAGGTGTAATGTAGGATCCTTCACGTTGGCACTGCTTGATGATACTCTCCTTAAACTTGACGAAAAGAAGAAAAGGACACTCACAAAAGGTATTAGTGGTCAAGGTAGCTCTTATGGAAGAGGATGAGCTCTGGATTGTTTCCTAACTATTTCACCTGTGGGAAGATACTCTTCCGGAGCTGAACGGCAGATGGCGCTGTTGACAATTGCTAAGGGTGTCTGTGCCTTTAACGGTGGGCTCAAACCCCTCGCAAACAACCTGTAATTCAGGGAAGTGTAGTAGCTCTATTGATTACATTATTTTAAGGTTCACTTGGGATACTGTAGAAGACATAGAAGTGATAAAACGCATGGAAATCTATCATGAGCCTGTGATCGTGATTTTTGACTTTACCTTTCTCTTAACTGTATTATTTAACCAGGAAAGAGAGCTACCTGGGAATAACTTAGAAACAGCAGAGAATAGGACCAAATTGACCAACGTCCTTCAGGGAAATATATAGCTAGAACAATACAACAACAACCTTCCTCTTCTGAAACTCTTATTTGAGGTTAATTTTTATTTCACCATGCATAATAAGACATCTCAAGTGAGTCTTCCTATAGGGCCTGATTTAAAGCTTTGCAGGTAGGGTACTTTGTCTCAAATGCCGCAGAGTATCCTGTCTGCTAAACTCTTGGTTGCTCCACCTCATTTAGAGATGGGCAGACCATAAGGTTTTTGCCAACCGAGCACTCATTGGCTCCGTTGACAGAAAGATACCTCTGATGGGCTGACAGATTAGGAGCAGTCGGAAAAAAAGCAACGCATCACCCGCTCTATTTAAGGCGGACGGTGTAATGTCCTTCTTTCTGTTTCTCACTGCCAGGAAAAATGGAGCAGTGAGGGACAGAAAAAAACAATAATGATCCTCACACTCTGAGAGAAAACTGCCAGGATGTGCGGGTCATAATTTTTTTTTTTTCTTTTCAAAAATGAATTCCCACTTTGGAAGTTTGATTTTCAAAAACAAAACAAAAGTAAAAGTTTGGTTGACAGCCGTCAAAACCAAAACGGGCCACTTACCAAAAATGTTTGTACCTTCAAGAGAACTATTGTGATGGCAGATCCGTTCAAGCTATAGAGATGACTGCGGGGCCAGTGGTCATCTCTAAATTTCTCAGACAGTATTCTATAGGGATAGGAGGGGTCCTACAAGATGGAGGACCGTCTGGCAGGATTAAATAGGCCCTTACTGTGAAAGTCTTTCATGGGATAGTATGGGATGTGAGGTAAACCTACATGGTATGCATTGGATTGTAGAGCCAAGAAAAAATGCTATTGAACTCAATAAAATAAGGGGCAAATGGAACGCATCAGCTTTTAGCGGAGGGCACACAAAAACAAGTTAAAAGGATAAAAAAACAGATTGGGTCCAGAAACAATAGCCCACCTTTTTAGAAATTGCTAAATTAAAAGGTGCAAGTAATGTCGGCACCTGGTTGGGCACTGCGGTAAACAAGAAATTGCCACCTCAGATTCTCTCATTAATGAGGGCATCTGGTTCACACATTACTCAGTATTCTATGCTGGTGAAACACCACTATCACCCATTAAAGCAAAAAACACGAACTATGACATGCCCATGGCCTACTGGCTCAGGTTACTCTTGATGAAACCGTTTTGGTTATTCTAACCTTCTTTGATGGCCGCCGACATGCTATTTGATCACGATCAGAGACACTACCCTTTGTTCCTCTGTCCATAACAGAGGCTCCCATGTAGGATAACGTGACATGGGACAGCAAGGGCTCTCTCCTTGGGACTTTTCTCAGGGCTCCAGCTAGCATTTTAGGACCTGTCTTATCAGAATTATGCCAGGGTGGTGGCACATATTTTAATCAGATGGAAGGGCACCATTGAATGAAACTCCAGGCCTGGGTGAAATTATTAATTCCGCTAATAGAATCTGAGTATTTTTGTAATTCCATGTTACTCTTGTAACATGGAATTACTTATTAAATCTGCCGCTGATACAGCGTCATTAATCTGCAGCAATTTTGTTCCTAAAGATGGTTTAAAAACCATTGCAGATTAAAGTTCAGTCTGCAGTGGTTTTAAAACATAAAGGGACTGCTCCCTCTTGCGCCCTTGTTTAGAAACCACTGCAGTGCATACATCTCAGCGTCCTTACATAATCTGCACCCTTACACATTCTGCATTAATTACTTGAATCCAGGCATGGCTTGGTCAAATCTATAATTGATACCTCACCTCCTATTGATAAGGCTGGCTTTCAATCTTTTCACAGACTCAACAAGTTATGTGGTCCCTTCATCCCAGGCTACGGGTTCAACATTAGACTACTGATCAAAATGTTCAAGAGGGATATGCCTTTTTTCTGGGATCAAGACAGTCATACTCCATTCGCTTGGATAAAGAATCAGCTACTTAGTTCGAAAACATTAGTGCCTTACAACCCTAAATTGCCATTGTTTGATTGTTGACACCAATAATTTTGTACTGGAGCTGTTCTCATGCAGATAAATTGCAGTGAAGAATTTACTGTAAGGCATGCCACACATTGCTGAGAGAGAGCTACACTACTCGGTAATCAAAACATTTCTGAATTGTATGTAGAGAAGGAAATGTGTGATTCAGACTGATCACAAGTCTTTAATCTGTATATAATCAGTGGTAAGAGTGTGAAGGATTGTACTCATAGGAATTCCAGGCTGTTAGACCTGGCATCTTTGCCTCCTGTTTTTGACTGTGTGCGGCATTTCATTTTTGCTGGTTTTATAACTCTGGGCACTTTACCACTGCTGATCAGTGCTAAAATGCAAGTACTCCCTGTGTAATTTGTGATTGAGTGGTTGTCCATGGTTGGCATATTTGATTTATTGGTAAGTCCCTAGTAAATTGCACTGTGTGTGCCCAGGGCCTTTAAAACAAATGCTACTAGTGGGCCTGCAACACTGATTGTGCCACCCACATGGGTAGCCCTGCAACTATGTCTCAGACCTGTCATTGCAGTGTCTGTGAGTGCAGTTTAAACTGCCATGTCGACCCGGCAAATGCATCCACTTGCCAGGCCCAAACCTTACCTTTTTCTACATGTAAGACACCCCTAAGGTAGGCCCGAGGTAGCCCCATGGGCGGGGTACAGTGCATGTGAAAGGTAGGACATGTGCTGGTGTGTTTTATATGTCCTGATAGTGAAATGCTACCAATTTCGTTTTTACACTAGTGCAAGGACTATCTCTCTAATAGGTTTTCATTGGATATGCCTTGTAACCTCTTACAGGTGTAACTTTCAATTGGAAAGATATAGAGATTTTGAGTTTGGGGTGCCTGAACTCACAATTTGAAAATACATCTTTTAGTGAAGTTGAATTCTAAATTGCATTTTTTAAATGCCACTTTTAGGAAGTGGGCAGTTTCTTCCTTTACCATTCTGTGCCTCTGTCTGTTTGTGAAACCACATCTGGTTTAGTCTGAGAGCTGGGCTGTTTGTGCATTCACTCTGGACAGTCACGCAGAGGGAGCGGAGGTGGGCCATGCATATTCTGATTGTCCATCATCAGGCTGATGGGTCTTCCTGAGGTAGAGTGGTGGGAGGAGTTGTCACTGACACCTGAATAGGGCTATGACTGTCCTCACACAAAGCTGTCTCCACCCCCTGTAGTGTGTCTGGAGACAGGTCAGGGAAAGGCAGAGACTTGTACACAACAGAGACTTTTCTTTGATGTTTGCCTACTTCAAAGGCAGGATCTGGTATAAGTACTGGAACTCTGAACATTTCAGACCATTTCTGGACTAAGCGGGGATTCTGCTAAGAAGAAGAGCTGGAAAAGCTGTAGGAGGGGAACTGCCACACTGCTTACTGCTCTGTTGTGTTGGCCTACAGCTTGCTGCTTCTGTCTTGGAGAGTGAAAGGACTGAAATTTGTTTTTATCATCCAGCTTGCTAAGATTCTCTAAGGGCTTGTGTGTGCTTGCCTCCTGTTAATAAGTCTCAGGGTCATCAAAGACTTCACCTGCAGCCTCTGAACTCCTCTGCTGGGAGTTCTTTCCTGCTTAGTGGTGCCAATTCCAGTTCTGGGCCCTTGGAGGTGGCTTTGCTGCAAAGAACTGAAGAACATCTGTGCATCATCCTTCAGCGCCTGTTTTTCCCGCCGCAGCAAAGCCGTGCAGTTGAAAACCAAAGCATAGCCACAGTGAGGCAGAAGAAACAATGCAGCGCCTGCCCTAATTTAGTTCATCAATTACACTCTTCAAGACCACTAGACCTACCATTACCCCCACTCTTCACTTGCTTCTTCAATGTACTAGAGTTATTATTGCCACCAGTGATTCTCAAATGATCAGTTGGCCCAGGTACACTAAATGCACTAGTGATAAAAACGGGTTGACACAAGGGACATCGGGTGAAATTATTATCTCAGCCTTTTTCACAGATATATCCCCTACATTGAGCTGCAGTGTGGGAGAGGGAGGGTTAGAGTAGAGCTCATTCAGAGGGGTCGTTCATTTACCCTTTTCAATGTCAGTGTGGAGGAATCATGGCTCCCAAACATGTTGTTCCAATTACTTCCCTACTCTCACCCACCTTCCCTCCTTGCAAAAAATGAATTTGATTCATTTCTCTTTTGTCAACATGTGGGCAGTATGGAGACTCCTTCTTCTCTTATTCAATTGGGTGTCTTGCTGGAAGATACCTTGTGCCTGGAGCGAGGTGGGCCACATGGGCCCTAAATGACCAGTTCTACTTTTGGCATCTGTTTCAGGGGGCAACAGGTCTCTCTAAGTTGTGCTATCTAATGAGGTATAGATAAACAAGGATTCGACTTCAGCAGGGTCAATAACAATTTTGAAATGGGGGCATCAGAATCAAAATAAACTTTGTTTATTCCCTCTCACAAAGCCAAAGTTGCTTTTCTGCTTCCCCGTTTTGGAGTCAGAATTATCGATCTGGCCGATCTTTGACTGTGGCTTTACAGTTTCATTAATGTTCTTGCAGACAAGCCTACAATGAAGTAAAAAGGAGCTAGATATGTCAGAGGTAGTGTCAACTCACACAGCCAGTGCGCAAGTCTGAGGACTTGCTCAACAAACGGGCCCCGTCTTTGCACTGATCTAGTGGCAGGTGTTGGAAACTACGCAGGTCAAAGGATAGGGGACAAATGTTGAATCTCTTTTCTCATTCTTCTAAGATACCAAACACGCAGGTCAAGGGGGTCCAGAATCCTCTGGCCTCTCATAGGATAAGGATGTGCCTGGCCTTGGCTAGGGTAGGTTGTGGGTGTGTTGCATGAAGGCAGCTGCTGGCACCTCATTGTGTTTGGTCCCGTTGGGCGCAGCCTCATACTTTGGGGAGGGTAGACGTTAGAGTCTGCCGGAGCAGACAGTTGATCCTAGGGTTTTCCTGCCGAGCATTGCTATTGGTGTCAGTTCTCAATTCATATTTTCAGACTTCTTTGATACTCCTATGTGACGCTTTATACTAACCTCCAGTCTTGTGTGGGGTATACAAAACTGCTTAATAGGTATATATATATATATATATATATATATATATATATATATATATATATATATATATATATATTTTTTTTTTTTTTTTTTGTCATGGAAATTCTGTTTCTAGAAGTTTTATTTTTTCTTCGGAAAACTCAAGCATGAATATTGTTCCAGTTTGACATCCGGAAATTCAGTTTTGATTGCCACAGTTTTTTCTTAAACAATGTAGCAAAACTGCTTGACTTTGACATTGTGCTGGTGCGAGGGGACTAACCATGTGCAGAAGTTAATCAGTGAAACGCCGTAAATAGCGTCACTTTGTACTTAAAAGTTGCCCAATTGGGTTTTCAAGGACTGGAGAAGCACAGTTTTTTTAAGATAACCACGCCACATGCCAATGATTTCCATTTAAAATATTTGCATGTAAATATCACATGTGGATATTCTTGAAAATATGGCTGTGGCCCTCGTGGGCAAATTCCAGACACCACTGAGCAATTCTGTTGTATTGTATTGCAACATGTATATTGTGCTTACTACCCCTAGTTGGGGTCCTGAGGTGCTTGTACCTATAGCTTGCTACCATTTTATTAGTCTATAAGTTTACAATCTATATTTATTTTAAAAAAATCAAAATAAACGAATATGGGGATTAAGAGGGCTTAAACAAGAAGGTTCGGAAAAGGAAAAAAAGAATGAGCAGTACATGTTTTATTAAAAGCAGGATGTAAGTAATGCACGAATACGGCCAACACATTTCATTCCCAGGGGCTGTATATGCCCCTGTAGCAGCTTGAATAAATTATCTCTTTCACAGGCTATTTCTGGTCTAAACATTCTTAAGTGCGCGCACAAATGTTTGGTTTCAATGCATCGCACTTGAGCACAAGCCCTCCTTTGGCGGGGCTGCCAAAGACGCCCAGCGGGGCGCGGAGACTAGATGGAACATGAGCGGCCTTCCGGCTGTATATACCCGCTCCGCGCGGGAATGGTACTGATGCGGGTTTAAAAATGACTCACTCGTCGCTTTGAAGCCCGTCCATTATTCGAGATTAAAAGAGTTATGTAACTGAAAAACAATACTATTGTCTGGGAAGCGGAGAGAGCAGGTCATGCTGGGATACAGAGAAAGGCTCCTCCAAAATCTTATTAGATGGAGCATACATAATAAGTCCCCATTCCTGACCTGGTTAAAATGACTCCGACTCGCCCAAAAAGGAAAGCAAAATGCAACTCATTGTCTGGTGCATTCGCCGAAATGTACGGCTTTGTTGTGTTCTTTTTAGCTCTGGCCTAGAGACAGCTTTCGTTTTTTCTCCTGTCTCAGTGTAACAAAACGCAAACGTGGCTCACGACGATTCCTTGTTTACCTTGTGTTCCTTCTATTGACTTTAGGACAACTGTGGGCAGAGTTCAGAAAGGCTGGGCCAAGGCTAGCACGGAGCAAGCCAAGGGGGTGGGGGGGGGGGCACTGCCAACCCTGGTCACCCCTAAATGAAGTCCATGGATGGCTGCTGGTTGTAAATAAGGGAGCCATAACTCCCGGACGGTACTACGAGATATCGAGGCTAGAAATATTGTGACACAGTAATACTGTGAAGTGCATTTGAAGGATGTATTTATTTACTATTCGTAACTCCAGATATATGTACCTTAAAGATATATATATATATATATATATATATATATATATATATATATATATATATATATATATAGAGAGAGAGAGAGAGAGAGAGAGAGAGAGAGGTGGGTGGGTAGATAAGTAGGTAGGTAGGTAGGTAGGTAGATATATGGATGGATGGATGGATGGATGGATGGGTGGATGGATGGATAGATAGATAGATAGATAGATAGATAGATAGATAGATAGATAGATAGATAGATAGATAGATAGATAGATAGATAGATAGATAGATAGATAGATAGATAGATAGATAGATAGATAGATAGATAGATAGATAGATAGATAGATAGATAGATAGATAGATAGATAGATAGATAGATAATCGTGAAGCTACCTTTATGTGGAGTTAGGTATAGAGTAACTTACCATTCTATGTTATGTCCTTCAATAGTGTCTCCATGATATTTGGAGCTCTCAATCCCTACCTCAAAACTCCAGGGGCACACATAACACTCCTCATCCTCTCATATCGATGACAATTTAGATTACCGCCAATTTTCCTGACCAGAGGCAGGTTATGCATCTAAGCGGTCAATTCAAAGATGAGAATGAAGAGCGCAGTTGCAACTTTCATCGTAAACAAGATCCCTAGTCAAGGACCCATTAGTGGTAGCTAAAATCTCCTGCAAGTTCTGCAAAAGTGTGCTAGGTTCCGGGATGCAACCCGACATCGACTCAAAACCAATAAAATATGTTGTTAAAAAAAAAAGTGTGCTGGGTTTGCATTTCATTTCTAGTGATGAGGGCTAGGTACTTACATTTCTGTTTACATGTGCGAAGAAAGATCTGACTGAAGGAGGGTTAATTTGTTGCCAACTTATTCTAAATCTTTGCCAAGGCAGAAGGGAGTGCTGTGGTTGACATAATAAAAAGACCACCATTTTCACAGAAAGAAGGGGCACATGATATTCTGGTTGGCATGGCATTTTGTTTTCATCCTTGGGGGCAGTACTTCAAGGTGAGGATGAAGTTGCAATAGAGGTCAGGTTCTCTTGTATGTCAGTATCCCTTGGCCTGTGGGTGGAAGTAGAATGTGGGATTGGTCACTTTGGGAGAAACTGATGTTTCTACAGATGATCCCAAGGTATTGATCAAATAACAAAGTGTTGGATAGCAGGGAGTGAAAGAACAGATGTGTTGTAACTTGATGTTGACATAATGCATCCTTTCCATAGTTCCTCAGTTCCCTCCTGCTCAGCCAGTGTGTGAGTGCAGTATTGGAATGTGGATGAGTGCCTGAGCAGTGAGGATGCTGCTCCTAGTGGGGCATTTACACAGAACCTGTAACCTAAGAGTTATCCTCTTCAATAAATCTACATTTTATAATCTATGTGACCTGGCTACCTGATCCCTGTTTACTAAGGAAGCATCCTGTATTTAAAACTGCGCTGCTTTGTCTTACTCCTTATCTATGAGGCCATGCAAAGCCTCGCAAAGTGGCTTTAGGTCGCCTCATAGATATGATTGAGAGGCTTTTGCCACTGGAATGGAAAAAAGTAATGCTCTGCCTGTTCAAGCCTCCCATAAATAGGCCCCTCAGGGCCTGAATTTGAGTTCGGGGGATGGGCAGAGTCACACATGATTGATGTCCCAGCCGCCATATTACAAGTTCCTTCGTATATAATGCACTTGGAAAAAGGAAGATTGGATATGCGTCACTTTTGTGACAGAGTAACCACCCGCCAAACACTAATAAATCAGGCGTTAAATAGTAACTGATGCAGCCCTATCATATTCTTATTTATTTTCATGTTGTGGTTGCCTCTATCATAACGCCAGTGGCTCCCTCATTTTTCCACCTGAAAGTGCATTCTCATAAGTACAATGGCTTCAACTTTCATCCTGGACAGGCAAGACGAGGAAAATGGAAAATAATTTAGAAGAAAAAACGAAGAAACTGAAAGGAAGGACTAACTGAAGAAATTCAACTAAAATTCAATAAAAAATTGGAAGAATAGGGGGAGCAGGAAAAAAGACAAGGAAGTAAGGGCCGTACTTATAATAGACCGGGAGCAGACATGTCAACACTTCCTACTGAAAGTGGCCATTCTACAAACCAGTGCCCAAGCTAGCAGTTGTCTATGTCAGCACCCCTCAAACTTTAACCTCAGATATGCACACATATTTACGTGTATCCATGAGTTCATGGGTTTTGGAAAAAAAGATAAAATGATAAAACATACAATTTTGCTGGTTTGTTGCTCTCCCTCAAACAGGGAAAGGTTATTGTTGTGCCTCTTTGTTATGGTGAACCCTTGTTGTGGTGCCTATAATCGCCATTTTGTGATGCTCATCCTGCTGTCTGCATTTTCTGAGGCTTCCTGACACCAGAATGTTAGTATAGATCTGCATTTACTGAGGGAGGAGCAGGTAGCTTCCTACTGCTAAGGCAGCTGTTTTCAGAACAATCTCTTCTTAAAGGCACTGTATTGACTTAGGTCCATATTGGATCCTAGAGCTTTTAGATTTAATTTGAATTTTGCCATGAGTTGCCCTTGCAAATCCAAAGCTTTGTTAGTGAACATAGTTTGTTATAGTCCCACAGCCAGATGATCTGTCTCTCCAAGCACCCACAAGAGTAAATGCATTGGTGCTTATAGGCACCTTCATAGTGCCAGAGGAACAAACGAGTAAGTCGAAGACCAGGCATGTATCAGCCCAGTAACTGTAGATGGGGACATCATAATACGTCTTCAGTGTAGTTACTGGAAAGATTCTGCTAACTTGTGAAAATAGCAAATCCTCCCTTTTCTTTATCATATTCTGGAGTTTTTCATCTAGAATTAAAGCCTAAAGATCAAGTCAAATATGCCACAAAGTGGCCTTCACATAGATTATGGCTCAGAAGGAGGGTTGGGACCAATAACTATTCTCGTTGACTAATGAGAATATCAGCTCAGTCACAAACCTGTCCCTCTCAAAATTAAGTTGTCTTTTGTAAAATAAATAAATAAATGAAAATAAAACAGTGGCGGACATGATGCAGTAGTTAAGAACTTTATAACAAACAATCCGGTTGAGAGCTAGCATATTATACACATTATATTTGCACTGATTGCAAAAATTGTAACCACTTCCGGGGATTTAACCAGTGTCAGAGGGTGTGTGACGTCACTTCCTGTTATATTATCATCATTCGATTGTCAAACAGCAGGTGGTATAACCTCTGGAAGCCTTCTGACTTTGTGCCAGAGGTTGTCTATGAAATGATAACAAGTGCTTTAATAAGCCTTACATTTACATAACACTTTGTCATCTCTACACCCTGAAATAATTGCTGCCTGCAGCAAAATATGCATTGTCTCTTCTAGGCTTAATTAACGACCCAATAATTAACAACTTTTTATTCAAGGGTGTTTAATTATCTGCACCCTATCCAGCACCCCATTCCATCATGTTAAATATCTGGCTTCTATCTAAGCTTAGATTACAAGACTACAAGTTCACCTTCACACAGAACAAATTTAAATAGGGGAATTAGAAAGAACGGGGAATAATCAAGACTTTTCACAAATCCTCCCCACTGCTGCGACGCATTGACTGGGAAGGAACCAGAAAATTAAGCTGTAAAACGGACTGAACACCAGTGGCGGCTCCTCGAGGGAGTGCTGTGGGGCGGTGAGGCGGGGCGGAGGAGGGGCAGGGTGGGGGGTAGTAAACTCCAGCATACGGCCGAACGGAGGTAAGTAAATAAATAAAACAATTGACATTGCTCGCTCTGCATCGCCGAGTTGGCGTTGCAGCACACACAATGTAAATTGTTTTATTTATTTATTTATTTACATTATGTCTCTCACAAGCAAACAATAGGCTAACCTAAATGGGCAGAGATGGCTCCTCTGAACTCTGTAGAGTATGCAGGGTGGTGTGTGTGGTCATCCTTTTTGACACAACAGTTTCAAATCTTGCTTGACAGGTCTGCTGAGTTTACACATAACCATTGGGACACCCTTGAAAAGGGAGATAATATGGTGCCAAGAACGTTCTTGTGCATCCACTTTCTGGTTGTAGAAGGACTCTACTTTTGTCCTACTAGACTTCTTTGTCTGGGTTTCTGGTGAGCACAGTGGTTGCCTCAAACTGGAGTTTAGTGTTAGATGTGGTTGCACACGATACACTCTAAACACCCACCCCCAGCCCTCAGAGCAAACGTATAATGCTGACGAAGACTTTTGCCATCTTGTAAAATGCCCAAAGTGGATGTGGGTTGCCCTGGGAACTTTTATTCCATTTGTGAGGGTGTGACCAGGAATCATTCCGAACCACTAGCTGGGTCCAGGCATAAATGTTGCACCTCCAGGTACCCACTTCACAACACTTTCTGGACCTACGGAAGATCAAAAGAGGACTGGAACTGCTGTCTGTGACCTGATAGGAGCCCTGAGGAACTGGACATGCTCCCTCTTCTATCCTGGACAAAGAAGTGGACTCCAAGAGTCATAAGGCTTGCCATCCATTTAAGCAATAGGGATAAAACAAGCTACAAGAGCCCTTCTGAAAGTACCCAGCTGACGAGTGGCAACTGGGATGGACTGGGCCCAGTTCTTGGTCTGCCTGACACTGTGTGAGTCTTTAAGTGTCTTCCTTGATGTCCTGGAGAGCTTTAGAAGTGTAATCCTGTGGTGAATTGGGAGTTAAAAGACTACTGGCCTCATGTTCAAAACCTTTTTGGCGGTTGCTAACTGCTCAATTTGCAGAATCGGCCTGTTTGTGACGACAAAAAAACCTTTTGAAATGTACACAAGACCAAATTGCCATTCAGTAACTTGCTTTCGAATCACAGTTTGGCTTTGTGATTCTGTATTTGGTAGGGGGATGTTTAGGACGTCCCTTCTAAATATTTATTCATATTGGAATGTGTTAATGTTTTCAGATGGATTTATGGTCCCAGACATTATTTTTTTTCCAACTACTGAAAGGTAGTGGTAACCCATTCACAAATGGGAAGGGTGTCCCTGCAGGACCCTTTCACCTTTGAGGATGGTTAACAAAATACTTTTTTAATAACAAGCAGTGGTCCCACGGACCACTGCTTACTCTTAAAAAATGAAATGTAACCATTTTATTTTTATTTTTTGAAAAACATGCCATTTTCCTTTAAGGAAAATAGGCTCCATTATAAAAAAATCTCACAGTTATGGCAATTAACTGACTCCAGCAGGCCACCATCTCTGTTATGGCTATTCTTCCTAAGAGATCGCAAACTGTGACCTACCCCAATAGTATTCATGAGATAGTTCGATTTGTGACTCCCTAGGAATCTCTAACTAATAATTCTAAGGTTTCTTACATTAGGAATAACGATTTCCTAACTGCGATTCAGTAAGAAACACAAGTTGGAAATCGCATTTCCCAATTTTTGTACATTTGGCCATATTTCAGAAGGTAAAATCTTTGACCAGTACAAATCTGTTTGGTGTGTCTGGCCCACTGTCTATTGCTATCAGCCTCAAGTTGCACGCATGGTCCCAGTCTACCATCACCATTGACTATCATTTGTGCTTTGTAGGGGGGTGAGATCAGAATAACTTACTGAGTTTGAGGGTTCATCCTGACAAGAGGTTTGATTACTCCTTGAAGTGAGTAGTTTCCCACTGCAAATAATAATCTAATTTCATACAACCTGTTTACATTATAATTTTTAAACATTTGCCTATCCCTAAAATGTTTTTAGAAAATGTCATCTCATCTCAGGAAGGCAGGTTTTAGTGTCACAGAAGAAGAAAGTTTTTGTCTTTATTAAGAAGATCTCTGTATAGTGACAGTGTTTTTGCCAAGGAGGTAGGAAAATCATTGATTACATACCTAAAACAAGCCATGCTATTTTATAATAAACAAATTCAGCCTTCATATGAAGCCAAGGAGGACATTTCATGGATTTAGTAATAGAAATTCCGTTTTTTAGGTTTAAAATAAGTGTAACAATGCTATTTGCCTTTGTCAACTTTACTTTCTAATTTGACAAGCGGTTAAGTCAGCAAAAAGGTGTTCCCCGTAGTTGGGGTGAGAATATCTGCCTTAACAGCTACCAATTTATAGGGGGCAGGGGATTTCTGAGACTATTAACTCAGTGGAAATAATTACTCACCAAGGCCTATTTTGACTCTGAAGTAAATTAGGTTGCTGTGTTACTTTGAAGAATTCAAAGATCTGTTTGAGAGAGAAGCAGACAGAGAGGCAGGTCAAGGGGTGACCTCTTGCTTGTCTTGGTGATACTCTCTGTTATGCAACCCTGCAACTCCTAGCTCTTTTAATGCATTCAGAATTGTACTAAGTAATACCTCATAAGGCAAAACTGATTATTTGTACTAAGTCAACCTAATGACAATCTGGCTTTTAACAAAGTAGGATTGTGGTGACCCAGGTTGATCTTCCAAGGTATGGAACAGTGAGACAAATCTCTATTTTCTTTTCCAGGGGGGCCATACAGTAGTATAGAGCAATGGCTCCCCCCCCCCAAGACCAACCATGATTAAATTGTCCCATGACAGGAGGAAGAAGCTTGTGTAGTCCTACTGTCTGCTAATTGTGCTGCCTGTGGTGGTTTAAAAGGGGTACCTCAATCATAGACTTATAGAGCACACAACCTGCACTACCAAGAACTACAACAAGCCCTACTCAGCAGTATGGGTAACATTTTCTTGTCTGCTGCCATAAAGCTGGATTAGCTTCCTTGTTCACTTCATACAGATAAAGGAAATTCAGCCATATTTATAGTTTCTTCAAGAAATTGGAGTATTTTAGGCTATCACCAAACTCTAATTTTGGTCCCCATTCCCTCAGTCAAACATTAGAGTCTGGGGTTAGCTGTCAACAAATAACCAGAAAATATAAGAGCATCAGTCATTTAGATAAGGGTTAAAAATGAGTTTTTCAAGAACACCTTTCCATAAGTAAGTAAGTAGTAAGCCAACAACACATTCCCATGTTTAATCTTTTAGTTTCCCATACAATTGTCTGTACATGGGAGTTTTTTAACCCCAGGACTGCTGTCAGCTCCATTGACAGCAGGCACAGCAGGAGGCGTCGCTAGAGAGGAAGGAGGGAAAGAGAAAGGATGGGGCGACATTAGAGAGAAAGAGCAAACATGGATGGATGGAAAGCAGGAGAGTGGGGAAGACATTCAGGGGCTTGTTTGAGCATTTTTTCCCAAAGCAGCTTTTGGTACCCAGTCCAGCCCTGCTGTACCCACTTTAATAAATCGAAAGCTAAATGACACCATAAGCATTGTAACTGTCCTATAGAAAACCCATTACATAAATAACATTTACTACCTCGTTCTAATGATCAGGAAGATATAAAATCATATTTTTCTAATACATTTTTATGCATAAGGTGAGCTTTTTAATGAATAAGTCATTTTGCTTTTAAAAATAAGACCATTTAATACTTACTGTTTGTGGTTTGAGCACACAGTACTGCAAAGTCCTTGAAGGCAGGGTTAGCAGGGTTAACACTATACAAGCCTTTAAAATGAATATATTCCCGCATTTATTCCAGAATGCACTTGGCTAAGTGTGTGTTGTGCTCTTTTAATTGAAGTAACATTTCATGCTCTTGAACCAAGTTGAATCATCACAACTACAATCATTCCGGGTTTCATACTTTTTAATGGACTAACTGTGAATAGAATGCAATGGTGGCAGAATACATTTGATTTGGAGGTCGTAATTACCTGAAATTCAGAAATTACTTATCAAGAACTGAAGCAACTGAACTGAAGAGCATTTTTTTTCACCGAAAAAACAAATTTGCACTACGGCCAACAGACTTAGGGAGATATAAGAGACTTTTCAGAGCCAGATGCCGTAACTAAAACACCTACAACAAATATTTGCTTTTGTAGATAAACTATATTTAGAAATATTCTTAGAGTAAGATAGATTTACCCTTGAAAGGATTTTGGTAACATAATCTGAAAAAGAAAGGGTGCCATAGAAAGGAATAGTCGGAAAATTAAAATACTGCCCACTCTGAACCAAAGCTCTTATGGCACCAAGCAAGTGAACCGTGTCTTCACGACCCTCACCAGAAAAATTTAATTTTGTCTTACAACCAAGCAACTATCCATTGATCCTTTCATCCTTCCATCCACCATACACTTTACATTCTGTCATCCACTGAATCTTTCATCCATCATTCGGTCACCATTCCATCTGCCTATCCATATCCAAACCTATCCATGCATCACCAAACGTATTCATCAAACTTATACATCCATCTAATCCATCCATCTGTCCACCCATCTACTCAGTCACCCATCCTTTCACTTATCCATATCTCCTTTCATTATCCATCGATCCATCCATCCATCCTTTTAATCATCCATCCAGCCTCTATTTCACTCAGCCATCAATCCAACCTTTCACTCAGCCATCCATCCTTCCATTCATCTTTTGACCCATACATTGGTCCACGCATCCATACATTAACTCTTTCACTAATCTATCCATGCTTTCTCCGATCCGTCTATCCACCCTTTCATACATACCCTCCTTATCACTCATCCATCCATTCTTTCACTCATCCACCTTTACATCCATCCTTTCACTCATCATCCATCCACCCTTTCACTCAACTATCTATCCTTTCACTCATCCATCCATCCACTCACTCAGCCTCCCACCCTTTGCCATTGTCTGCTGAGCAGCAGACAGAAGGGACCCATCAAGTACCCCACCCTGCTATATCTGCGAAAGCGATAGGCTGACAACGCCTTTGATGCCATGGACCTTAAAGCAGGGAATGGAAATTTGCCAGCAGTAACTCCCATTTGGTGACAAAAGCATATAGAACTGGACCACTGTAGGCCTGCCTCACTAATGATAGCTATACCTCTGTGTGGGACCTCTAAACCCAAAGTATTGTAACTTTACATTTTATATCCAGTTACTTTAGAAAATGGTAGCACATTCTGAGGGTTTGGATTTCTAGACCGCACCGACAAAGTGCTTGACCTTTCTTTGCAGTATGATTAAGAAGGGGTTATGGCCTACCTGAACCAAAACCCCGAGTTTGGGTGAGGCAGATATATACGTAAACAATAAAATGAATGGCATTCTTATCAATTTCATTACTCTTTCTACCTTGCCCATGTCAACGTGTGCAGGCCGTTTTAGTCACAAGCCTACTCAAGTTAGGGAAGGAAGGATAATCTTATGAACAAGCATTAGCATAGCCACTAGGTCTCGCTTTTTGGACCTTATAAGTATTTAGCATGCAGCACATTATACTGGCTGGGTACTACAACATCTACTGTTAGACACACCCTCAAGGATGGGGTTCCATGCTCTTTAATGAAAATATGATAAAGTGTCTTCAAAATTCAAAAAAGTGTATTTCTTTAACAAAGAAGCTTCAACACTCATTGGCACATTCTAGTAGGCTAGGCCTAAAAAGGCGGGAACCCAACCAAACACACATGCCCTAGAAATTACTCCCCCTGTCTACCAGACTTCTTGCTGGATTTGGATGTTAAATTGTAGAGGGTCCCTGCTGGGATGCAGCTGGCACAAGGAAGTCACAGAGGAAGGTATTGTTTTGATATATATATAAATATGTGTGTTTGGGGGGGGGGGTTACATGGCATGCTTGGTAAAGGCATATGTGTGGTAAAGACATAGGTTGTAAAGCCTAACATTCTTCTGCAACGGCCCAGACATGATACTTGAAGATAACCTTCTATAAAATCATCTATATTCTTTTTTTAGATGGCCTTTGTTTTTTGTTTTTTATATCAGCCAGGGGTCATTAGGACATCTATAGAACACATTTAAAAGTGCTTTCTTCTTTTATTTACTGTTCAACTTTTGCACAGAAGCATGGAAATAATACCAGCTGTAATCGATTTTCTGAACTTTTGTTCCACCCTCAACATTAAAATACTAATCATGTGTGTGAAAAATGTGTCCAGGTGGCAACCCTACACCCTCCCAATGAGCATGTGTTGACAGGTATCCTTGAGTGCCACTCCTTTATTCCTAAAAAACAAGCGATGAAAGCAGAGATGCCAGCCAAACAAAATAATGATAAAGAGTCAATGCTCCATGCGACGGACAAACACAATATTGACAAGCTGGGCACGAATAAGAAGCAGGCAAATTAGTGTGACTTGGAAAGCCAACCAATGGAAGGCAATGGGTGTACCCCTCTATATTCATGATAAGCCACAATATGTCTAGCAACAGTCAGCCTGTGCGCTGCCTGGTAGGCTCGACCTAAAAAGGAGGGGACCGAATCAAACACATGGAGCAGAAATGACTGCCCCGATCCACCAGATTTCTTGGGGTAGAAGGTGCAAATGCAGCCTTCACTTGCTCTCTGACAGGAACTCCGGCACCCAAGAATAACACACATAAGGGTAGGAAAGCCTAGACAAGAAACCTCTCTAAGCAGCAGCTTTTTATATTATTACATTATACTTTCTAGGCCCAGGAAGCAGGAGTGCCAGAATGTGATTTCAAAATAAAATGTGCACTGTCCAAACTGCAGAAGAAGCAACTGTTTGCTTTGGAAACGATTTGTAAGTGGTCAGGTGAAATTCCTATCACCTAAGGGAATCTTGACGCTACGGCTTGCTCGATCGCGGAGGCCACGCCCCCCTTGAGGCCACGCCCACCCCGATTCCAGCATTTAAGGAGCTGGCTACTAGCGCGTTGATTCTCACTTGACAGACCTCCTGAAGCGGAAGCCGGGAGTGCGAATTGATGCTTATTGTTTTTAAAACTTGTGATTTTTGGTTGTTTTAAAACCCACTTCCCTCCCCCTTCCTTCACGACTTCAGGGCTCTTACCTGCCTGCTGCTGCCGGGATCAACACCTAAGGGAATCTTGACGCTACGGCTTGCTCGATCGCGGAGGCCACGCCCCCCTTGAGGCCACGCCCACCCCGATTCCAGCATTTAAGGAGCTGACTACTAGCGCGTTGATTCTCACTTGACAGACCTCCTGAGGCGGAAGCCGGGAGTGCGAATTGATGCTTATTGTTTTTAAAACTTGTGATTTTTGGTTGTTTTAAAACCCACTTCCCTCCCGCTTCCTTCACGACTTCAGGGCTCTTACCTGCCTGCTGCTGCCGGGATCAACACCTAAGGGAATCTTGACGCTACGGCTTGCTCGATCGCGGAGGCCACGCCCCCCTTTAGGGCACGCCCATCCCTCGGACGTTGTCACAGTCCTATAAAACATGTGCCTTCCTTGGAAGCGCAGCGGACGAGCGCAGCGGGCGCGACGATGGCGCCCCGAAGGCACGCCTAAGGCAAGCCCGTCTGCGCCCGTCCGCGCCAAGGTAGGGCCCTTGGCCCCTCATGCTGCCGGCTTCGACCCTTCATACCAGGCTCAGCTTCCAACCAGGCCTCCCTATTCCAGAGAGAAGCTCATTCAAATAGGTACTCAGTGGGCTAACAAAGGAATACTGTCCCTTCTACCCTCCTCCCTCCCCCAGGCTGATGTACTGTGTGATGATATCTTGCACTGTGGGCTACTAAACGTCAGGTCCTTGCCCAAACACTGCACAGAGATCCAACTTCTGATCGACTCTCATGAGCTTGATATCCTTTTTATGACAGAAACTTGGACACGTCCTGATTGTTTGGTCGATCCGGGATTTGCTTGTCCTGCTGGGTTTAAATGTCTCCACCTCCCTAGGCCTACTGGTAGAGGCGGAGGTGTGGGAGTCATTTTCAGAGCCTCTTGTAGCATTAAAATCCTTACACTCGACTCTATTCTGGGCACTGAGTTACTAGGACTTTCTAGTCAGACCCATGCTGGAAATATCATTACAGGGATTTTGTGTTATTGCCCGCCAGGGGCTTTTAGCCTTCAGCAGCAACAAGCTCTATTCAACACCTTAACCAGTATCGCCTTATCTCACCAGAAGCTGTTTATACTCGGTGACTTTAATCTATGGCAAAATGGTATCCTTGACGCAGCTCTCTAGAATCTACTCTCTACCTGCGACAGCTTTGGCCTTTCTCAGCTGACCTCCAAGGCTACCCATAAAGGTGGTCATCTGCTTGACCTGATCTTTGCGCCACCTGACCTAATGGTAATGGGAGAAATTCTTCCAATGGACTGGACCGACCACTCATTGGTTAAATGTTTTCTTCATAAGACGATTGGCCCTTATAAAGCCTCGGCATCGACCAAGGTAATTAAATGGAGAGATTGGAGGGCCCTTTCACGTGCACTTTCTTCGGGCGAAACGTTCCATTTGCATCAACTCTTTGATGTAAATAAAAGCACAGTTGACAACTATAATTCCCTTGCCTCCAGCATCTCCAGGGTGGCTGACTCCCTCGCCCCCCTTAAAATTCGGACCTGCAGGGGTAAAGACTCAGCCCCTTGGTTTAACCCCGACCTAAAACGGCTAAAACTTGAATGTAAACAAGCTGAGAGAAGGTGGAGACGTGATTATAATACTACTTGCAAAGACACGTGGAAAACCAAGGTCCACGCGTACAAAACTCTCATTAAAAAATCAAAAGCCGAGTACTACTCCTCCCTGATCTGTAACACTACTAACAATTCCAGGAGCATTTTCAGCATCCTAAATAGTGTCACTAACCCGGAGTCTTGTAAAAATCTGATCGTTCCATCCCAAGACCTCTGTGACAATTTGGCTTCTTTCTTCAAGGAGAAATTTTTTTTTTTTTTTTTTTTTTTTTTTTGGAAAAAGTTTTTATTGAACAATAATTCGGTTACAAGTATGGGCCTACAACCACCCGGGCCGGCCGCTAGGTACATAAGGAAATATACACATATCAAGGCTGCAATCCGTTCCCAGGGCACTGCCCCGCAGTGGCTCAAGATAGTCCTCGAAGAACAGCAAGCGTCAGTCCAACAATAACAGAAACAAAAAGAAAAACAATAAAAACAAAAGGCGAGTTACGAGGGATACCAGTGCGGTTCAGGCTCCCCCCGGGAGACTCCAGTCAGAACATTTGAGCAATCCGCTAAAGAGAGGAGTACCGGGAGGCCGGGGACGGAGGGGGGGGGGGAAGGGGGTCAAGGGAGATGAACGTCCATATGTGGTTGTTACAAAAAGCGCCAGGAGCCGTCAAGGGTCAGGGGGACATGGCGATATCAGTGTCTACCAGGGGGGGCGTACAGATGCCTCCGCGATACGCATTCCATTGACCCCAAATTCTACCCCATGCCCCTGGCTTGCCACGGGCCACATACACTGTCTTCTCCCGAAACATACACCAGTCCATATTCTCCTTCCATACTGACACGGTGGGCGGCCGTTGAGCGCCCCAATGTTGCGCTATATCCCTCTTGGCAATCATGTTCCCTAGGGCCGCCCACCGAGTCTGAGCCGCGTTGTAGTCATTGGGCTCCCACACATTCAGGACACAGCGACGCACCTCCGGCAGCAGCACAACCCCGGTGACCTGTCCCATAACCGTGTGGACCCGGCGCCAGTAGTCCGCCACCTCGCGACACTCCCAAAGGATATGAAGAAAGGTGGCGCTGAGCCCGCAGCCTCGTTTACAGAGTCCGTCGTCGGAGAATCCCATCGCGACCAAGCGCGGACCCGTAACATACACCCGGTGGAGAATCTTGAGCTGTACCAACCGGAGACGAGCCGGAATGGCAACCTCCTTGGGGGACGACAGTGCAGACTGCCAGTCTTCGTCGTCCAATTCAACCCCATCCCCAGTCCAAGCCTCCCGAAGGCGCACCAGGAGATCCGCCCGGTGATTAATCAATTTTTTATAAATTAAAGAAATAGTACTATCAGGGACATGTCCGTCAAGTACGCGGTCCTCGAGGGGCGAGGAAACAGGGATCTTGGTCCCCTCCCCGAAGACCGAGAGCAGGGCGTGTCGAACCTGGGCGTAGCGGAAGAACTCCCTGTCGGTCAGCTCGTATTCGGCCTGGAGCACCGCGAAAGTCTTGACCGCGCCCTTGTGCCACAGGTCTCCCACTTTGCTGATACCAATCGTGTCCCACTGGTCAAACCCCTTGGTGGTCCACAAGCTGCCCAGGCGGTCGGAGGCAAACAAGGGAGTAGCACATGTCATTCGCTCACTCCAGCCCGTGGCCGCAGTGGCAGCCCTCCAGGTCCGCACAGCAATCTTAGTAGGACCCGTAAGGGTCCGGTCAGCCAGGCGGGAATAAAGTGCCCTGTTGTAGTTCCCGCCGGGAAGCAGGAACTTGTCCATCTCATACGCCGGATTCAAGCCGGGCGCATACGTGGCGTGGTTAATGGCAGATAGCTGCGAGGCCCAATAGTACCTGCGAATGTCAGGAAGCGCGATGCCCCCGTCATACCAGGGGAGAGTGAGCTTGGCAAGAGCAATACGCGCCCGGCCGTTCCACACCAGTCTCCTCTGCAGGCTCTCCACCTCCCGAAAGTAGGCCACTGGGATAACGTCAAAGGAGTTCTGGAGTGCATAGAGGAACCTGGGAAGGGACATCATTTTAAACAGCGCGGCCCGACCCAGCGGGGACAGGGGCAGCCTGCACCACCGGGCCGTGTCCTCCCGCAGCCGCCGAAGTGGACGCAGAAGATTCTGCTCGTAGCGAGCCACCGGGTCCAGCGAAACGTATATCCCCAGGTACTTAAAGCCGCTCAGAGATATTTGAATCGGGAGCCGAGGCGGCAGGAGAGGAGGACCACCAGCGATGGGATAAACGCAGGATTTAGACCAATTGATCGTGAGACCCGAATTGTTCCCAAAGGAGGTCAGAACGTCAAAGAGGACGTTGAGTGACTGCCGCGGTGAGGTGAGGTACAGGAGAATGTCGTCCGCATACAGCGAGACCCGATCTTCAAAGCCCGGGCCCCACCGGATCCCTCTAAGCGAGGGCTCCCAACGGAGCCAGGCAGCGAGTGGCTCCAGGGCGAGAGCAAAAAGCAACGGGGACAACGGGCACCCCTGCCTCGTGCCCCTGCCAAGGGCAAAGGGCCGAGAGACCCGCCCATTCACCACCACTTGAGCCATGGGTCCCATGTAAAGGAGCCTCACCCAGCCAATAAATCCCTCTCCAAAGCCGAATTTATCCAAGACGGCCCAGAGGAATGGCCACTCAATAGTGTCAAATGCCATCGTGGCATCCAAAGAAACCAGCACGGCCGGTTCGGAGAGGAACTCCGCCCTGGCGAGGACCCCGTGCAGACGCCGCAAGTTAAGAGCGGTGTTGCGGTGCGGGATAAAGCCGCATTGGTCCGGATGAATAAGGTCGCACACTACACTCAACAATCGATTGGCCAGGACTTTCGCCAGGATTTTAGGCTCCGCATTGAGCAGTGAAATAGGCCGGTAAGAGGTACAGCGGTCACGAGGCTTGCCCTCCTTGGGAATAACGACTATAGTGGCCAAGCGCTGGTCGGCAGGAAGGGAACCCGCCGCAAGAGAGTCGCGGAACATGCGGCCGAGGAAGGGCGCAAGCTTATCAGGACGCAATTTGTATAGTTCAATGGGCAGACCGTTAGGACCCATAGCCTTGCCCGAGCGAAGGGAACGAATCGCGGTCGCTATTTCATCCGACGATAAGGGGGCGTCCAACCGCTCCCGGTCCTCAACGGACAGGCCGGGCAGAGCAATATCTCTCAGTAGGAGGCGAGAGTCATCCTCGTCCCTGTCAGTCACCGGGGAGTACACCGCCCGGAGGTGATCAGCGAAGCATTCCACAATCTCATCCGGCTCAGTCACACACACACCATCCGCAGCACGCAACTCGGGGACCACACGATTAACTCTCTCTTTTTTGTCCAGCCACGCAATCAACTTACCCGCCTTGTCCCCCGCGTCATACAATCGGCCCTGCCGCTCCCTATACATAGTTTTGGCCGCGTCAGTGACCAGGGACCTATATTCGAACTGTTTCAGGCTAAGGGCATGTAGTCCGTCCGGAGTAACATTCGCCTCCAGGGCCGACTCCAGCCCCGAGATGTCAGTCTCCAGCTTTACCACCGCCTCGCTCCTAACCTTCTTGGCCACCACTATCTGGGCGAGGGCGTGTCCGCGTAGCACAGTTTTAAAGGCTTCCCAAAGGGACAACGCAGACGACACCGACCCCTCGTTTTCACTGAAGTATTGGTCCATGGCCTTAACCAGGCTGTCACGAGTCACAGGGTCCCGCAGGTACCAGGGGTTAATGGGAGCTATCCGACCTGCGGACCGCGACCCGGTGTCAAAGAGAAGCCACAGCGGAGAATGGTCGGAGATACCACGCGCCAGGTGTCTGACCTCTCGAATCCGACCAGTCTGCGCCGCGGGCATAAGAAAGTAGTCTAACCTGGAGAGACTCCCATGCGCCCCCGAATGAAAGGTGAACTGACACTGGGTCGGATGCAATAGTCTCCAACTATCCACCAAGCCGAAGGTCTCCAACATCCCACCCAGCCATGACTGGGCAGCGGGGAGGGTCCTAGGTGGGTGACGATCCAGTTCACCCGAAACCACAGAATTAAAGTCCCCGCCCATGAGCAGGAGGCCGTCCGGAAGGTCAAGCAGCATTCGACCCAAGTCAGTAAAGGTGGAGTTCTGGAGGCCCGGGGGGACGTAGACTGAAACCAGGGTAAGGGGCTGCCCCTCCCACCTCCCAGTCAAACACACATAGCGCCCCCTGTCATCAGAGACTATCCTCGTGATCTCCACCGGAAGGGAGGTTCGCAGGAGAATGCCCACCCCCCTGGAGCCAGTTGTGAAACCAGAATGGGCTACGAGGCGGTATCCCCCCCTGTTCATCGCATGGCAGACATTGCCGACCAAATGCGTCTCCTGGAGAAACACCACATCAGGAGTCAAACGACGCAAATATTGCAGTACAACACCCCGCTTAATACGGTCCCCCAACCCATTGACGTTCCATGACATAATCCTCAACCCGTCTCCCCCCATCCCATCCAATAGCTCAAGAGGCCCCCAGCCCGCAGCACCGCTCCCAAATATGGATAAAAATCAATACCTCGCCCTGTAAACAAAAAACACACAACTAAACAACCCCTCTTCCCCCCCAACCCCACCCCAAGTCCAACGCCCCCCACCCTGCACCCCTGCGGGCCAAAGACCCCCCCCAACTTGCAGTGTGCCTGTCGCCCCATTAACCCCATTCTACAAAAAGACCCCGGAGGAGGAAAGGGACCCGTACCCGCCCGCACCCCTCACGGGTCCTGGTAAAGCACAGTATGCAAAAGAAGTAAGACCCAACTGTACAGTGCCAAGCCGCAAAAAGTAAGGACCAAAGGTCAGTCTAAGGGGACCCGTCACCTGCGGTGCCCCCAGAGGGCCCGGGCCGGCCACCCCCGTCCGGCAGCGAGTCCAGCCAGTCACTTGCGGCCACAGGAGAGTCAAAAAAGGCTGTCCGCTCTCCATGCTCCACTCGAAGTTTCGCCGGGTAGATCATTGAGTACTTCAGGCCTAGCTCGCGGAGACGGCGCTTCACCCCTTGGAATCCCATCCGCTGTTTCTGGACCAGTTGCGTGAAGTCCGGATAAAAGTTGATGGTCGAGTTCTCGTAGCGGACCGGGCCACGGGTCCGTGAAGCCTGCAGAATAGCATCGCGGTCCCTGTAGTGGAACAGTTTAGCCACGATAGGCCTCGGGGGGGCCCCCGGCCGCGGCCGGCCGCCCGGAACTCGATGGGCCCGCTCCACAGCGAAGAATTTGCTTAGGCCAGCCGGGGACAGCTGTTGCAGGATAAGTTCCTCGACCACGAGGTCCACCGGGCGGCTGTCGGAGGACTCCGGTACCCCAATGATGCGGATATTGTTGCGTCGGGCCCGTCCCTCGAAGTCCTCAAGCCGCCGGGCCATATGGTCGTTGACCACTCTAATGTCCCCAAGCGCGGCCCGCAGATCCGACACCTCCGCACCCAGGGTGGAGGTCCGTGCATCAAGGGCCTGGACCTTCTCGTTGGTTTTAGAGAGGTCGGCCCGAATCAGGGTGACGTCGATCGCGACAGTGTCGATCTTACGGGCCAGGGCCTCATATTGCGTCGCGATAGTTTCCCTGATGCCCTCGATGGCGCCCATAATGTCCTGCAGGGAAGGTTCCGCAGCGACGGTCGTGCCTCCCCCTGCAGCATCCGGGGAGAGGCCAGCAGCGCCAGGGGACCTCCTGCCCTGGGTATAGCGGTCCATGTTGTTGCTCTGGACCGCTCCCCCGCGCAGTGAAGCCTTGGTCCTGCGCCCCTCCGGACCCCCTTTGCCCGCCATGTGAGCGCAGTCACTCAATGGGACCTCCGATCAAGGGGTGCGCGGGTGCCAGCGAAAGGACCACAAACCGTCGGTGTAGGGGCCGGAGGCGTCAGACCCGCCAGTAGCAGATGAAAGCAAACCTCGGGCAGAGGCCCAGGAGGCACCTCGCCACCTTGAGTACGCACGCCAGCTGATCTCCTGAAGGCCAAAACCGAAACCGAAAGTGCTGAATCGGTAACTGGCACCGCGCTGAGGCCGCTGTTGTTCAATTGCAGCCCGGCCCCACGGGTCACCTTCACCCCGGCCACCTCCGTCGGGTGGGTCCCAAAAGTTCCGGCGACGATAACTCAGGATTCCCAGGTCCGATTAGAGTTTTGAAAAGAGATATATGATCAGCTGGTCTTCATCTCCCAGATTCCATACACCAAATCAGGATAGTCTCAGGATATATTCCGAGGAGCAGAAAGGGTCCGGGGAGCCCTGTGCTCACGCGACCATCTTGGATGCGCGCTAAGCTCCTCCCTCCCTTCAAGGAGAAAATTGAACTTATCCTTAATGAGCTGGATACTCCTCCTATTGTTGGTATCCCCTTTTCTTCAAACATTGGTACTCTGGAGAATCAAGCACTGATTAAGCAGCGGTCTCCAGAAGAATTCTTATGCAGGTTTCCACCACTAACATTCGAACTCTTCACTAAGATAGCTCGAGGGATTGTGTCTGGGTCACCATTGGACCCAGTACCCCCTAAAATCTGGAAAGAATGCGAAGCAGAACTATTTCCCCCGCTCCATTTAATTTGTCAGCAATCATTGCTGACCGGCACTGTCCCTGCACTCTGGAAACAAGCTCTAGTTTCCCCTTTGCTGAAAAAACCCTCCCTGGACCCTGACTGTTCAAACAATTATAGGCCCATCTCACTATTGCCGTTCCCTGCTAAGATAGTGGAACGAGTGGTCAGTAACACCCTTCCCTACCACCTGGAACATCATCTATTACTGGACAGAGACCAATTCGGATTCCGGCCTGCGCACGGAACCGAAACAGCCCTTATTACCACCATGAACGAACTACAAAGGCGAGCAGACAGAAGCCAGGCATCATTTTTGTTATTGCTTGATATGTCTGCCGCCTTTGACACGGTGAATCATGAGATCTTATTGAGACGCCTATGGGAGGCAGGAGTGAGGGATACGGCATTGCACTGGTTCCACTCTTTTTTGCAGGACAGGCAACAAGCAGTGTCTCTACCTCCTTTCCAATCTGCTTTCTCTCCGGTTTCGCATGGTGTCCCACAGGGCTCTGCCATTAGCCCAATACTTTTTAATATTTATCTTAGGCCACTAATTCTTTTGATCAAAAGTTTCGGCATTAAAACCATTAATTACGCTGATGACTCGCAAATGATCCTTTCTCTGGAAGGAGAGGACTCTATCTCCATAGAGACCTTACATAACTGCCTGCGTGAGACATCAAGGTGGCTGAAGAACAATTCACTTCAGTTTAATGCAGGGAAAACCGTGGTGCTTTTTAATAGTGGCTCGAGGACCCCCTGTTCGTTTCCTAGCAACTTCTGGCCCCTGGAAACAGCTTCTATTGTACAGCCTGCAAATTCGGTCCGCAACTTGGGGGTCATGCTTGATCACAAGCTCAGCATGGAGACACATGTCCAGAAAACCTCTGCCTGCTGCTATGCCATTCTGCGCTCTTTAAGAAAAGTCCTGCCCCTTCTGCCTACCCAGGCGCGCGCTCAAATAGTTAGATGTACTATCTTAAGCAGGCTGGACTACTGCAATGCCCTCCTGTTAGGGGCCCCGGAGTATCTATTAGACAGGCTCCAAAGAGTCCAATTTGCAGCTGCAAAACTAGCTTTGGGGCTCCCGAGGAGATCCCATGGGCCATCCGCCTTGGCACAATTGCACTGGCTCCCTCTTAGACAGAGAGTGCAATTCAAGGCCCTCTGTATTGTTTTTAGGGCCCTCCATGGTTTTGGCCCAGACCCTGTACAATCTATGTTTATGTGGTATGTCCCTACTAGACAACTCCGTTCCTCGGATGCCAAACTGGTGGTCACTCCCAGATTCAAGAAGGTCAGGTCCGGAGGTAGATCTTTTGAGGTTACCGCCGCTAGACTCTGGAACACCCTTCCCACCGAGATCAGACACACTGACGAATTTCTACCTTTCAGAAAAAAGGTTAAAACTTGGCTCTTCCTGGGTTAGCCTATCGGCCCCTCTGTTCTACCTCCTCTTTCCTCCCTCAGACTCTGTCAGCGCCAGGATGCCTGTAATTGGCGATAGTTTGCGCTTTATAAATTCCTAAAATAAAATAAATAAATTTATGTGGTTAATGATCCAATGCAAGTGACTCTATCTTAATGTGCTTCAGTTAAACCTTCTTAACATATTTCCTACCGAACAAACACAGGCGCACTTTTTGCACTTTTATACAGTGTAGACTCTACTCGAAAGCACTGGAGCACTTTACATGAGCACCAGTTACTTTTATAATTATATGTCCTCCTGATGCTTCGCGGTGCCCAGATGAAGGGATCCATTTAAATCACAACACACAAGCCTCATATGCACACGACATTTAGTCATGGGGCCAACAATTCAAACCTGTCCTGTCACACCTTCATCATAGTTTTATTACATAGAGTATATGGGAACATATTTAGACAACAATCCTAAAAGTATAAACGCATTGTCATCTGAAAAGGTGAGATGTTTCATGTTACTCCGTGCTCCTCCGTCCTCCGTTTCTCTCAGACACCTCTCCTTCCTTTATCGGAAAACGTGACACCACAGTGCTGGTTGGCGGTCAATTTCCACGGGCATCTTTCCGCGCCGTGCTATTGTTGAGAGCACAATAGGGCAGTGCAGCAGCCTTGTTGGCACCACTCGTGTGCAATAGAGGAAGGAGCACTTCCTCCCAACCTGGAAAACTAACCTTGATCGTGCTCCTCCTGTGTTATTACTAACCCGGGAGAGCCGCTCCCAGGCTTCTGTGGCAGCCTCACAATAGAACTTCAGCCGCTAGGCCACCAGAGGCTGCCGGTAAGTCTTAGTTCTATTTTTACTGCACCTTCGTATTATGAGAACCCCTGGAAATGACGTTGTGTAAAGAAAACCAGTATGGCATTCGCAGCCTACGACGCCGAGTCACAAGCATGACCTGAGATGACAAACTTGGGACCTCACTGATGAGCTCTGATGCCTTGGGGAGATGTTGTAAAAAAAAATGATGGCCCAAAAACATAAATTAAAAATATCTTAACATGGATGAGGGGGCGCAGCATCTCCTGTTGTGTGGACGCATTGCATGGAGATGGAAAGAAACCAACAGAGCCTCAAAATACAAGTGATCGTGTTACGGGCAGAAACAAATGTACAAAAATAGTGCGCCACAAATTATAAATGGCCTGAAGCAAAATGAGCCATATAACAGGGCCAGTCACCATTGGTGTGACAAACACACCAAAGGGAGTGACAAATGGCACAGATTCACCACCCAAAAGATAGACATTAAGAAAGGCACACAAAGAAACCAATGAAAATCGATGACTATGGCCAAAGTGTAGCTAAAGCCCACAGAGGGATTACAGCATGCCTCGCAGAGCAGCGCATGCACACTGACTCTAGGCTCGAACTAAAAACCATAAGATTGACCAAACAGTAGACTCATTGCAGAGACCAATCAGTGGGCAAACTCAGTCACATATCAGGCTCTCCGATATCCAATGCCCACCCAATAAACCACAACTTGTCTGATTTAAATTATCCTTAGACCTTCACAAGACACCACACACACACAAATCAAGCCAGGCAATACTTCACCAATCTTACAGAGCTTGTACGTCACAATTCTGTATATTGTCTACCACCATATGGGGAAGGGGAATATAGTGTCAGTAAACGTTGTGGATGCAATATTTGCGTAAATCAATATTTTGACTGTGATGTAATGAAGAGATGAAACGTATCCAAACTGGGACAGAACTTTGGCTACCCATCAAATTACACTAACCACAGACCGCGTGAAACAAAAGATATGCTTGGAAGCAGACACTCTAACCAAAGCTGCATTGCCACTGAACTAGTAACGAAACAATCACAAGACAGACTGTGGTCTGAAGCAGAATCCTCGAGATCTGACCCGGGCGTGAAGGCACCTGATCTCGGATAGCGCTGTGAGATCAGCTTAATGGCAATACATCAATATAAAAATCTTTGTAACGTAAAACTGCACAAGGTAACATAACCAGAAAATGACATGTGAACGCCATGCTGGAGTTGCAGAGGCACAAACTATTTTCTAAAATGTTCTGCTTTTTAGGTCTCGGCTAGCGTTGCTGCGCACATGCGTAGCTCGCTCGGCGAGATTTAATGATTTTGAGGAATTTCAGTAAAGGGCTTTAAGCCCCACCCCTCTTTTCCATTGGCTGGCGTCACCGTTTATGCTAAACGGTGGCCAGTCATTGGAAAAGAGCTCTTTGTTTCGTGTACTTTAGGCTTTTTCGGCCGGCCCACTTGGACGGGCTCGCCTGTTTTCCGTGGGTCGCAAAAGGTTTCTTATCTTTATGGGGCCATGTGTTTGAAACACATGGCCCCATAAAGACAAGCTCCGGCGCGATCCTCTTTCGTTTCTTTCGATTTCGGGACGCGCTTGTTATATAACGTTATCCAAATCACGTCTGATTCCACAATGACTTACTGAAGGAAAATGCTCCCACCTTTAAATTTTAATTCGGAAATTAAAAGTAAACAAAGCATCAAAGTAGTCAGTTATTAACTCAATGCATTCGCTATCAATAATAAGAAGGAACTGCCTGTAACCCAAGTCTTCCGTGCATTCTTTCCGGCGGTACAAACGCAATAATTCACACAGTGGTGTGCGTCAGCTGGAGCCTGGACGTATTAGCAAGGTCTCCGACTTCTGGCTACAGCCAGCGCACACGCTAGTCAGAGTCTGCAAAGCCACGCGCGCCTTATAAGGCAGCACCATGACTTAATGCGCCCTAAGCTCGAAGCACGCACAGAACCCATCTCATTGTTTGCCGTTCCTGCTGGAATGCGCACAGCCACGGTCGCCGCCGAAACCCTCTCAGAGGAGCAGCTGGAGCGGACCAGGCAGAGTGTCGGAATGTCAGCGCGTGCAGATGGAGCCATGGACTCGATGTGCGGGTTTTGTAAAATGCATGAAAATAAAAGTTTAAAGTTTAATAGACTCTTAAGATAAAGACTACAAAACACCATTTAATTTTTTTTTTTTTTTCAAATGGTACTTTCTGCAATGTATCTTACATAAAGCAAAACTTGAACTTACTTCCTAAAACATAATTAACTTTTTCATTAAATATTTTTAATCTCTTTGGCGTTGCTCAGTAAAGATTTTTTTTATTAAGGGTACTATTAATGGACTTTCCGTCTAGTCCTTAGAGAGTCGTGAGTGCAGACCTCACGTGCCTTAATATTGGAAAATTCTGAGACTATGCGTGCTTTGTTTCAGAACGCTGATACGCCTCCTTTTTAAGTAATCAAAAAACTCTCGCACCATTTGTTGGGCACAGCGTATATTGACTTTGCTTTAATAGTACTGCAAAGTATTATTATTTTCAGAACGAAGTCTCATCAGAAGTTTAAAATGAAAAGTGCACTCCCCTGTCACCAAATGGTAATTCTCAGAATTGCAATCTTTTTCGTGTTTATGTCGGGAAAGTTTAGCAACAGCAGTAGAGCTGAGGCGGACTCCTGAGATAAACCATCATTCGGGTCAAGCGAGCCGGTGTGTTAAGCTCACGTATCCTTAAATGCAGGAACTCCTTGCACAAGCGGCAGGCCTCCGGAGACGTGCTGTGCTCGTCAAATGTTGTAACATTCCTAGCTCGGGAAACATGACATGCACACTGTACACATTACCCGTGAGGTCAGAGCAAACAACGCCTGCATTTGTTTCACCCTCTGTTTGCAGTCACTTACAGAAAACTAAAGCTGCATTCCATGTGCCCAAAATGTGCTTTGCGCTTCTTCCTTCATCTCGAGTGAGACCATTTCAAGAAGGTAGTAATGATTGGCTTAATATGCATATATTTTTCATCTGTAGGGAAGGTGTAGCTGTGCTCTGCTTTCGATGTTGTTTCTATAGGCACCGTTGTTGAGACTAGAAGTGTTTTATATGCATGCTTGATAATGCATGGCCATTTATAACTACCAAGATTTCAGAGTTGCATTGTTCTTGCAAATTAGTTTTTACAGCAATTTGCTGATTTACTGCCACTTGTAAGAGTGTTAAGCAACTAGAGACATACAAAAACACATAAAACAGAAGCAGAAATGTAGTCGGCACAATAAATTATGCACCTTGGTTGTGTAAACTGGCGTATCTAGTGTATGCAACCTATGGTACCTGGAGGGAACTCCTGGTTTGCAAAGATCTACTAGGCTTAAGGTCCAGATCCTGGTCACCTGTCTACATGCTGGTGCTGAAGAGCCATCTCTTCTGGGAACATGACCTACCTATGAATTCAGAACTTGCTTATTAGTTGCCTCTTTGTATATGATCGCAGTCGCACCACTGTGCAGCACTTTTGACACAAGAAAAGAAACAAACATTGAAAATGCAATAGGTATCGCTTTTGATTAATTTAAAGCCATTTGCTTTGCTAATGGCATTGTATAGCAAAGCAAATGGCTTTAACTTAATCAAAGGCGAGACCTATTGCATTTTCAATGCTTGTTGATATACCAGATCCCTGGCCGGGCTTGGCTCCGCTATTCCCTTGTGACTTTTCTCTCAACCGGGCTTAGCTCCGCTGTATGGTGTGGTCGGGACTCCATCCCCCAGCAATCCCGCTTCTGACGAGGACGCCGCTGACGCTACTTCGAGGCGCCAGGAGGTGCATAAAGGCCTGTGTGGGGCCGAGGCCCTTGTGGAACTTATTCTAAACAACTATCCCTGGCCGGGCTTGGCTCCGCTATTCCCTTGTGACTTTTCCCTCAGCCGGGCTTGGCTCCGCTGTATGGTGTGTCGGGAATCCACCCCCCAGCAATCCCGCTTCTGACGAGGACGCCGCTGACGCTACTTCCAGGCGCCAGGAGGCGCATAAAGGCCTGTGTGGGGCTGAGGCCCTTGTGGAACTTATTCTAAACAACTATCCCTGGCCGGGCTTGGCTCCGCTATTCCCTTGTGACTTTTCCCTCAGCCGGGCTTGGCTCCGCTGTATGGTGTGGTCGGGACTCCATCCCCCAGCAATCCTGCTTCTGACGAGGACACCGCTGACGCTACTTCCAGGTGCCAGGAGGCATATAAAGGCCTGTGTGGAACCTCGTCCCGCGGGACGCGCCGGGAGAAGCCCGGGACAAGGGCGGGCCGTCTTAGGCCATCAGAGGCCGAAGGAGGCCGGGCTGGGCAACTTCTCTTGGCTGCCTAAGTGTGGACTGGTTCAGGTTACATAACGATACCATTGTGGATAGTTTTGTGCTTTAAGCAGGGTGACTTTACAATTTGTTTTTTTACTTTTGTGGGCAACCGTGTTGGTTAAATTGGTACTATAATTGAGGGATGCTATAGTCCTTGGGGGTTTCTTTATTAGTTTCTACCATGTCTTATTAGGCTTAAGACAATGGGCAAAGCTAAGCCAGCGATTAGTCGCCCCCGTACTAGACAAAATGTAGTCTCTAACACTCCTCTTCCTAGTCTTACTGCTATTGACAAAATGTTGCAAAAAACTATAGGGGTGGTGGCAACTGCAATAGAGAATACTGAGAGACGTCTTTCTCTCACTCCAAGTTTACTTTCCCCCCCAATATTTGGGAATGCCTCCATCCTTACAGATAACCATCAGGTTTTGTTGCTTGTGCCCTCATTTGCCGAGCTTCCCTGTGCCCAAGCGAACTTGGTGGCCAGCCCAGTGGCCACTTCACCTAATAAGATATCATCGCCCCAGGTTCCCCAAGCAACTTCTAGGATTCAAAAGCCTTGCGGCAAAAATAAGAAGGTAAAGCCAACTATTAAACCTTCTATAAATAGCTCCGCACTCAGAGTATCCTCAAATTCAGGACTAACACAATTGTCTGCTTCTCCAGCACCTCCAGTATGGGCTACCCACCTATTAATTGATCTGCAAACCCAATTGGAACAACTCATCACTTCTCAATTTAAAAACTTGATGAGCAAAATTGACAGAGTTGTATCCTTAATTAATAGCAAAACAGCTGGGCATTTATTTGCCCCTTCCGGGAGTGGGACTACTCATACGGTTCCTGTGACTTCTATGCCTAGTTATCAAGACACTTGTCCTATTGTATCTGTATCTAGTCCTAATGATACTGGGGCGCGGGTATCAGCTACTACGAACATACTTCCTTCCACTATAAGTTCTAATGTACTCGATCTTCCCTCATTTTCCAGGCCATCTGTGACTGTGTCCAGCTTGCCCCCACCCCCCTCTTCTTTTCCTACTTTAGCATCTGCCAAGAGGAGAGTGGACTGTGATTTGATACCTCACTCTATAGATGGGAATGACCATAGTATTGGGCAACTATTACCATCACTTCTTCCACAGTTGCCTCTGGAGGCTTCACCATAGGTGGTAGTTCTTTCAGGCATCCCCCCATTGTCTGGTGCTCGCCGGGAATCTTTCCCTGAGCTGAAGAACAGGGTTACCCACTGGTTGAATACCTTTAGATCTTTACCAAGAGGGGGTTATGGGGAAATTTTGTTTGTGCGAAGGGTAAGTTGGTTGGGGGTGAAGCAAAGAGACAAGGGAGGGGATTGTGTCATTATTAACTTTAGGTATCCTAGAGTGGTTAACTTCATTCTTGAATGGCAAGGCTCGCATTCCCAGAGCTCGATTTTACCTTTACCTTTGGGATATTTCTATCAACGGCCGGTCGGTATGGTGAGGTTCGCCTCAAGGAATTCCTATTTTGGCCCGCAAACGGCTGTCTACAATGTCCCAGTAACCAACTCTTTTGGCATTTTGGGCAACGAGGCTTGACTAGTCCCTTGTGTGGGGGCTATAGGTTTATTACATGATGGGGCCAATGCCACCAAGATGGTGGGGGAGAGTGTAGAGGCTGGCCTTCCCACTGCTTGTTATTCTAACACACCTATGATTTCCTCCGGCTCAAGTATTGGTAATCTTACCGATGACGTAGGTCTGAACTTGGTGCCCCACCGAGGCCTTCCTTTAGGCCCTGATGTTGCACCCCGTAGTTCCCTCGGGCCGTCAACTCTGGCTCTCTAATTGGGTCTTGGAATGTAGCAGGGCTGGGCACCAAACTTTCTAATCCTGACTGGGAAGCATTGGTAGATGATTATGACCTATGTCTCTTTCAAGAGACTTGGATGACGACTTCTCCGGCTAGGGCTGGTTTTGACTCCTATAGTATTCTGGCGGTGCAGGGCCCCAGGGGGTGGCCCTCGGGGTGTCTACGCATTTGGGTTGTTACCCACTTGGGGTGTACAGTTAGAGTGAACGACTCCCACTCACTAGATATCCTTTGTATTATTTTGAAGTTTGGGGACGGCACCTCGGTACTGGTAATCAATATCTATTTACGCCCCACTCCACTACGATTGGGACTTACTATTCTTAATGCACTCGACGACCTTTTGACCTTGTTTTCTGCACTTGCCTACAAAGTAATTGGGGGTGATCTTAATTGTCACTTTGAACCCCTGGCTGGCATCCCCTCTATTACTTCTGAGGAGGATTCAACCTGGGATATTCAGGATTGCCTTATGTATTCTGCTATACGTTTAACACCATTGGCTATTGAGATCAACAAGCTCTTACTTATTCACTCTTTTCGAGCTTGTAATGGCAGACTTGCTCCTGATACCCCGGGGAAGCGTACTTATAATAGATTGGGCAAAAGCTCAACTATCGATTACATTTTGGTAAACGTGGAGTTTTGGCCCCATCTCAAGTCTTTTACCATAGTGGATCGGGTTAATAGTGATCACAATTTCCTTAGATTGGAATTTCTGCATCACTTGGACCTTAAACAAGCTCCAGGGATCCCGGACCATTCTATAGCACCCAATCTAACAGTGGTGGCAGGCGGTCGCCGCATTAGGTGGTCAAAGTTTTTGACAACCCCAGATAAAATCGCTGCATTGTACTCCCATGTGGCTAACCACCTAGATGAAGCGTTTGTTCTTATGGAGGGTAGTCAGGATCTATCATATTTCCAAGAGCTAGAGATTATCCAAACTAAACTCATTTCTATGGCTGCCAGGTTTTTTTATGTTGCGGCCAACCCCAAGTCAAATGGGGTGAGGAAACAAGTTAACTGGTTTAACTCTAACTGCAGGGATGCTAAACGGGCACTCCTGCGGGAGGTGAAAAGTGGTACCCCGCACTGTATTAGAGGAGCCAGATTCTTGTATAAATCCATAACATCGCAATCTAAAAAAGACTGGGAGGCTGCCAGGTGGGATAGTATAAAGGATGCCCTGGATAGTCATGATTCCACGACCTTCTGGAACTTAGTTAGGTGTGGTAGACAAGAGGGATCTTCTGCTATAACTCCCGGTTTAAGTGAAGAGGTTTGGTTGAGGCATTTTAAGCCTCTTTTTTGTCTTCCGGCAAATGATATTGCAGTTGAATTATCACCATTTATGATGGGTATATCTCCTCAAGTGCTTAATGAAGTACGGGTGTCGGACCCACTACTCTGCACTTCTTGTGAAATTCAGGCTGCTTTAAAGAGTCTTTCCCCTGGTAAAGCTCCCGGCTTAGATAGGATTTCTGGGGACCTATTCACTAGCGAACTGCTGGTTTGGGCACCATACCTATTGTTATATTTTAATGCAATTCTCCTGGGTATGGACATCCCCTATACTTGGAAGGGTGCAGAAATCATTCCCATCCACAAGAAGGCCTCTCCACTAGACCCAGCAAATTATCGGCCAATCAGCCTTATTGACATCTTACAGAAAGTGTTTGCCCGCATTTTATTAACTAGGCTTGAAAGCTGGATGGTAGATCATCATATCCTATCACCCTTTCAAGCGGGCCTTCGCTCTAGGGTTTCAACAACTGACCAACTGTTCAGGTTACAGTTGGTATACTGGAAGACGGTATTTTTGGGGAAGCGTTCCCTCTACCTGATCTTTGTGGCTCTTAGATCCGCTTTTGATCTGGTTCAGAGGGACAAGCTCTGGTCAATCTTGTTTGAGATGGGTGCTCCTCCATACCTCTGTGACCTCTTCAAGCGTCTCCATTCTGGAACGTTTGCGAGGGTTCGTTATGGTAGGAATGGTGAGCTCTCTGCTCCCTTCCCGGTAGACAGGGGTGTTAGGCAGGGGTGTGTGTTGGCTCCCACCTTATTTTCCCTATTTATTAATGGTTTGATTTCACATCTTTTGGGGATAAAGGATTTAGACTCTCCGATTCTAGCAGCGCGCAGAGTATCTGCCCTAATGTTCGCTGACGACACCCTTCTACTCTCAAAATCTCCAATGGGTGCCCAGCGAACTTTGGAGGCCTTTTGTTCTTTCTGCCGCTCTAGAAATCTGGAGATAAATCTCTCAAAAAACAAATTTATGGTTTTCAATTCCAAACCATCAACTTACCCCCACCCACACCTCGAGGGACATATTTTGGAGAAAGTCTCCACTTTTGATTACCTGGGAGTCACCCTGAATGACAGGATGGAGTGGGACTCCCATATGGTTAAGGCTAACCTTAAGTTGATTCAGTCAACAGGAGGAATCCTAAAGGTTTTTAAAGAATGCTCCTATAAACCTTTGGGTTCCCCAGTTGAAATATATAGGGCCCAAGCTAGGGGTGCGGCACTATACGGTGTAGAGCTTTGGGGCCATGCTAACGCCAGCTCTATGTCCATTACAGAGAATAACTTCATCAGACATCTCTTAAACCTCCCCAAGAATACTCCTTTGACCCCCCTAATACTGGATTTGGGATTGGCCCCTATCCAGGAGATTATCCTACACCGACCTTTGTTATATTGGAGGAGACTCTGGTCCACTCCAGAGCTGCTAAGCTACAAGGAGGAGTTAATCGATCTACTGTCTATAAGGGGATCGGGCAACATCTTGTGGCTTAAACATGTAAAACAGCTCTGTTATGATTTGCATAGGGAAGATCTGTGGACTTTGCCTGAAACATCTTGTCCTCTGATTAGTAAGAGGGCGTTGGGGGTCATTCTTAAACAGTACCACCTGAATCTCCGTGATCTGAATTCTAGCTTGGGCAGGTTGTCCCTCCGATTTCTGGAGGTGAAAGACCATTATTTTTTTGAAAAATTCCTGGATGACATCCAGCCCTCGCTAGCAAAAAAATTATACCTTCAATTCAGACGCGGATCTCTACCATTGCGGGCCCTGTCAAATAAATGGTTGGCCTCTTCCTCCAGGTGGAGTCTTTGCCCTGGTTGTGATTCTGTAGAAGAGACCGATCTGCATGTGTTGCTCTTTTGTCCCTCTTACATCAGGGCACGAACCAAATGGTTTGTTCCCCTTTGTAAATCATGAGGTCTCAGGGACTACAGGGAGGTCTACAGATTATTAAAATATGACACGACCCCTGTGTTTGTATTCGCCACTTCGAGATTCCTTCTTTCTATGTGGTATGCAAGAAATGCAATAATCAAGTTAAAAGATGTCCAGCCCTATGATGCTTCACACTGAGATTTATTGTATTCAAACTGGCCTTTGATTATCTCATTGTTTTATCTTTTTAGTAAATTTTATCTATTTTAATTAATGAACTGTGGTATAGTATGATTTATGAATCCCAACTAATGTGCAATAAGTATTGTATATATGTGCTTTTATGGTTTTTTTCCGAAATAAAGCTTTATGAATTGAATTGAATTGAATTGATATACCAGATGGGTCTCGGTGTCAGAACAGGGCTGAAGAATCTAGAGGACGTGAACATACATGTGTCTGCTTCCAAAGATTGTTTACTGTACCCAGGGCACGCTAGCTTTTAAACAGTTTCGGCCGATCATTAGAACCCAAATAATGCACCGTCATAAGAGCTGGAAGGTCACTTATGTTTCCGTCCTTATGTTAACACTACTGCAGCTTTCCTGATTGTTTTCGCAGTTGTCTGGGTAATCTGGACTGGTCACCTAGTCATGTTGAAGTGTGATTAACTTGGGAAGGTAGGGGTTTGCCTCCAGGTGTCTGGGTGAGTTCAGGTAGTGGGTGAATGCTCACGACCAGGCACGAATGAAATATCTGAGGCTGAAGGCACGTGGTTTCTCACAGTGGGACATAAAATGTGAAGACTGCATGCACATTCAATCCTTGGCCTCTCTGCAGAGCGATGCCCGTATATGTGCCAGTGTTAATTGTGTGACAATGTGTGACGGAGGTACAGAGCTCTCGAAATCTGGGCAGCAGCAAAGGAAACGACAATGCAGTGGGGGAGTTGTATGCGTGGGGGTTGAATGGTGAAGTGCAGGAGATGAAAGGTAGTACGAGCACCAGCAAAGCCAATAGGCCTGGGTAGTGTAAGGTAAACGTCTTGATTGTTGGGTGATATGTCTGAGTGCAATAAGAAAAAGTCCAAAGGTGCCCAAACAGTGATCAAGTAAATCAGTTAACAAGCACTGGCAAAGCCAATAGATCGGGAATGTGCTAGGTATGTGTATTGATTGTTGTATGATATGTCTGAGTGTAATAAGAGGAAGCTCAGAGAGGCAGTGGTCAGGTAATGCAGTCAGCCAGCACTGGCAAAGCCAATAGATCCTGCTTGTGTTAGGTATACGTGTATGATATGTCTGAACGCAACAAGAGAAAGTCACGAGGCGACAAACAGTGATCAGGTAATACAGTTAACAAGCACTGGCAAAGCCAATCGATCGGGAATGTGTTCGGTATATGTGTTGGTTGTTGTATGATATGCCTGAATGCAGTAACTGAAAGCTCAGAGTGGCAGTGGCCATGTAATTCAGTCAGCAAGCACTGGCAAAGGCAGTAGGTCTGGGTTGTGTTAGGTAAATATGTTGACTGTTGTGTGATATGACTGCACGCAAAAAAACAGAAAACTCAGACGCAGCCAAACAGTGGTAAGGAAATAGTTAACAAGCATTGGCAAAGCCAATTGGTCTGGACTAGTTTAGGTTTGTGTGTTGGTTGTTGTGTTATGAGCCTAGATGTAATCACAGACAACTCAGGCTCCCAAATACTGGTCGTGCCACGCTATGTGAAGCACAGGATAAAGTATGCATGCTTTAGGACATGTGTTTTAGAAATTTTTCCTAGTATTGCTTCTTTGGTTACGCCACCTTTAGGAACCTCCACCTTTTTCAAACCACTTAAAGTACCAACTACAGCTGTCTTTCTGACTGATCTCTAAGTTCTCTCTGTAGCTGAGTTGATAACTAGTCATGTGAAGCGTGATGAAGATTTTTGTGAGGGTAGGGACTCCTCTGCACCCGTGCCTTGTCAGGTAGTTTAGAGAATAATCTAATCATATTTTGAAAGAATTCTGTGTGTTTCCGCAAATAATTCTGGGCACACTTTTTGGGAGTCCTGCATAACTTCTTTCAGTGATGAAACTGTTGAAAGTTTTGAATCAGTTACTATATGGGAATTTTTAATTGGGCTTATCCAACATTTGCTTCTTGCAGGTAGTGCTAATCCGAATGCAAGTAGTTTTGTAAACACAGTTATGAAAATAACTAATTTTGTCTATTATTTTCAATCAGACGCTTCGGACCTACTTTTCTCATTATCCAGGTCCGAAGGCTTTGTCCTCCCCTCAGGGACATATTGGACACAAGGGATATTCAATTGCTGGCAGCTGTCCATTCAGTCTTAGCCAATGCACTGTAATAAAACCTGTTATTTCTCTTATTTGTGCCCCTACCACTTTACAAAAACCCTCGAGTAAAACATAGTAATAATAATAATAAATTGTGAACCGTAGCTGTATTTGTGAGTGTGTTTTTAAACTCAGTTGAGGTGTTGAAATAGTCTAACAGGAACTGATTGCGTCTTACCCCTAAACACCGAAGTTGCTGTCCCACGGTGATGACATCATAGGGTGTCTCTCATGCATGAATTGTTGCTTTTGTACAAAGCATCCACCTGGAAGCTAGATACCTAGATATGGTTCGACAGAACGAAAGTAAAGTATGTAGGAGAGTTGCATTTCTTGTCTTAAAAATACCATTTGGTTTAAAACAAATCTGCACACTTTGTATTTGAAGTTCAAGCACTTTTTAAGGTGCTGGATGAACATGTTGGTGCCCAGCAGTGTGACCGAGGATGCTGATGTGTCTGCAACTAAGGGCCAGATGTAGGTGGCCAAATAGCGATCGGTAAAGCTGAAATTAGCAGAATTCCAGCGTTTGCGATCGCTATTTGGCTGTGAGCAATGTAGGTGAGTTTAAACCTACTAGCAAAATAAGGAATCGAAAAATTGCGATTCCTTATTTTGCTCTTGCATTTAAGGAATCGGAAATTGCGATTCCTTAAATGCAATGTAAGTAGCAAAAAAGTACGTGCACTTTAGCCTTAAGGAATCGCTAATTACCACCAACTTCAAGTTGGTGGTAATTAGCGATTTCCTTTAAAAAAGCACTTTTTTTCTTTTTTTAAAGTTCCATGTGGCACACATTTGTGTCCTTAGGGCATGTACGTGCGTCACATGTGCACACATGCACATTTCTGGGGTGCAACAGGGTGTCCTTTTGACACCCTGGCACCCTTGAAATAGCGCCCGCTATTTGCCATTCTTTAATACCGAATCACTAATAGTGAATATCTACCCATTCATTCCTATGGGCCTCCTAGCCCATAGGAAAGAATGGGTAGGTATTCCTTATTAGCTAATCTCAATATGCGATTTGTTATTAAGGAATGTTAAGGAATCGCTAATATTTTAGCGATTCCTACCTACATTCAATTTTGTGAGTCCTTAATAGCAAATCGGTAAAATTCGCTATTAAGGATTCGCAAATTTTATTTGACCTACATCTGGCCCTTCATGTGTTTCTGTAAAGCTTGTATGAACTTGATATTGTGATATTTAATGCCCCAGTGTAACAGTCAATGCAGAGGATTGTAGTTAATGCACCTGCTTCAGAGATCTATGCAACTCCAACATCATTTGGTTGCAGCTGGTCCACTTGACTCAGCGTTAAAACCTTCGAGGAGATGTCCATGTGTAGTGTGTTCTGTGTAAATGCTGGCATGTAGTATTGCTCATTTTATATTGAGCTTGCAAGTGGCAGCGATGTATTACCATCGCTAGGTTCTTAGGGGGGCGGTCGTGCGAGGATGTCCATAATACAATTTTTTTTTTACTTACCTTCCCGCCGTGTCCCGCGTCTCTGCAACTGTTCTCCTGGAGTAACAGGAAGCACATCAAAGCCCCACTGACCAATCACAACGCGGCAATGCAGCGTTGTGATTGGTATGCACCTAGGCTCCCCTTTTGTGGTAGAATACAGTAAACAAACTTTGAGCAACTGGAGGGAGGAACTCGAGCTGGACAGCCAAATGCATATAAATCCAGCAAATAGAAAGCCAGAAAATGTGAGTTAAAAACCACAAAAGTCAATTGAAATCAGTGGGTGGAAAGCATTCCTAGGTCGACTTTCTGAATGTCTCCAAGATATCTTTGGCAAACTAGACAGCTTAGAGCTAACAAGCATTAAAAACGCAATAGGTCTCGCCTTTCATTAAGTTAAACCCATTTGCTTTGCTATACAATACCATTAGCAAAGCAAATGGCTTTAACTTAATGAAAGGCGAGACCTATTGCATTTTCAATGCTTGTTCTTATTGGACAAGAAGATGCCTTGGTTCCTACACCCAGGTCACAGTCAATTTCTTCACATCCGGTTTTTTTCCTGTTCTTGGTGAAGTATACAAACGGCTCCTTCGCTTATTCAGAAACTGAGAGAAAACCTAAAGTAAAAGAAAAGCCATAAAGCCGGATTGTAAACCTTAAAATGAAATCGATAGCAGAGCGTGATGTACGGCGGTGTTCTCAGCAGAGACAGCCGACGCTCCTCGCCCCCTCCCGCTGCCCGTGAAGTGATTCCAATCTGAAAACTCTGCCTGAGAGCTCTCTGGCAGCCGGACAGGAGCTGTCATCCGCGGCTCAATTTGCAGGGCTTAAACAGCCAGGTGAGAGGCGCTCGGGGCCAAGATTCCCTTCCTGGCACGACAAGGCCAGGCTGCTGCTGGGCGGCCAAGGTGCCCACCGTGGCAGGCTGAGCCCCGGGTAATGATGGCTGCCAAGGCGCGGTGTGAACCGGTGCTACCGGTGACACGCACCATGTGGGTCCTTTCCACTCGCTGTCACGGGCACCAGATTTCGGCCCTGGGGCTACTGGCACGCCGGCAAACTCAACAATTGGCATGGGCAGTGTGGCAGACTCAAAGGGGGATTGTAAATATATTCTACCAGCCTCGTTGCCTTTGTCTGAATAGTGGTACTTTTCTACAGGTCTAGGACATTGTTTTTGTCCTTCTTGAGGGTGTTTCATGTCTGTGTCTCTAAGGATGAATGGCGTCGGCTAGAGGCATGCAAGCCCTGAAGTATTAGGAGAGCTTAGCCAGAGACAGGGGCAGGGACAGTTTAAGGATTTTGGGAACGTATTTTGGGGGCTCCAGTTGAGAACAGCTTTGAATTTTGGATCCAGTTTCAGCTCATTCATGCCCTCTTTGGCCAGGTCACTGACAGTGCACAGGCACAATGTTGCATATTCTAAATGCGTTTACATCTAATATTCAGGGGTCGTAATGTGTGATTTCAATATTGTAACACAGCAGCAGCTCACTAATGTTACTGCAAATAATCTCTGTGGCACCCTCCCAGTTCTCATATTTGAGGTCCTGGTTTGATGTAAAATAAACTTTTTTTATGAATGTTGCATGAATCATAAACATTTCTCTGAAAAATGTCTGTAATAGACTCACACATCGCCCACATTAAAATAAATTAAAGGAAAACTGTATTTAAAACAATATGTTTAATAATTATTCAAGTTCATCGGGGCACGTCTCTCTGCAGAACAGAGTTGGCTGTATCAGGGGTACCCTGAAAGGATGGGGCCCTGGGCCAGGGCACACTTAGCCCATGCCTTCAAACGTTTCTGGACAGTGGTTGGGTTTGGCCCTAAGAGTCAGAGCGTGCCATCCAAATATTTGGCGAATAAATTAAGAGACAAATGTTTTGTAAAAATCTGATAAAGACTGAACATTTTGAAAAAGTATATTGCTGTAACATTTAGAATCATTTCGCTTTAGTACATTAGATGCTATCCGCCCCTGACTAACATTTATTGGGAGTGACAATTTGTAAATATGGAAAGAATAAACTTCCATATAACCGCCCCCCCACCAACAGTGATGCCATCAGTGACTCAAGTCACAAGAGAGAGATATATATATAAAAATAATAAATGAAGCAACATTGTAGTCTTGTAGTCTATTAAATCACATGCAAGAGAGTAGTTTAAACAACAAGCACACTAAACAGAATTGTTTCAGGGGGCACTCAATCGTAATCATTACACATTATGGAATTTAGCTGTTTGTGGGGTCTCGTTCTCTCACTTTTTTTAAAACTTGTTTTTATTTTACCAGTTGCAGAATATTCATTAGGACGGCACAAGACACATGTCGGTGCCACATAGACTAAAACTGTACAGTCCAATACAGCCTGCAATCAACTTAAAACAATTGGAAGAATAATACACATTTGGGGACCGAGTGAACCCCTTCAAGTCCGACATACAACTGCACAGCCCCAGTTCAAGTCTACGGATCTACATGCAAAGCGCACCTACATTGCGTTTTGAGTTATGGTCCCTAATCGAACTATTAACCCTTTCGCTGCGGCGGGAATTCCGCCGCAGCGCTGGGGGGGGTTTGGGGGCAGCGTGGTGGCGCGGTGCTCATGACGGAACCACTCCGTCATGAGCCGCGGTTGAGCTGTGCTCATGACGGAGTGGTTCCGTCATGACTCCGCCCACTGCGCTAATCGCCCGCACAGGCGGGGAATTAGCGCCGCGTGGGCGGCGCGGCCGCCAACGGCCGCAGCATGACGGAACCACTCCGTCATGAGCACACGGCGACCGTGGCTCATGACGGAGTGGTTCCATCATGAGTGGGGAAGGGGTTAACAACCAAAGGAACCTAATACTGTTCACAGAAAGTAAACCAACAGCAGTGATAACAGATTCCCATTGTGTGCTTCTCTCCCCCGCACCCCGGTCCACAAGAGGAGTGGTGAACCGAGCAAACCAGGTAAATAACAGTGAATAAAGCTTTTTGGAATGGATATTAAAAGAGAGGGTTGGATTGAGACGGGAAACAAACATTACAGCGCAGTCATTACCATGCACTACATTTACAACGCAGTCATTACAACGCAACTGCCTTTACATCGCATCCCATTACAACGCAGCCATTATAATGCATGCCACTACAACGCATGCCATTACAACGCATGTCACTACAAAACATCATAAGGTAAGTAATGGGGAATACCTCTACACTGTCCAACACTTACCCTACTGTTGCACTCACTGGTGTGAAAATAGTAGTTTTTACCCCTACACTATCCAACACTTACCCTACTGTTGCACTCACTGGAGTGGGAATAGTAATTTTTACCCCTACACTATCCAACACTAACCCTACTGTTGCCCTAAAAGCGTTATGCACTGTAATGGTATGCATTGTAATGATATGCGTTGTAATGGAATGCGTTGTAAATGTAGTTTCTAAAAATGCGTTGTGATGGCATGCGTTGTAAAATCATGCGTTGTAATGGATGTTGCGATGTAAAAACCGCGTTGTAAATGTTTGCGTTGTAACGTGTCCTATTCGATTGAGACTCAGACAGTATTGTAAATTGCAGGGCTCCTCCAGCACATTCAAGGGTACCTTTGCACTAGGTAAGGATTTTTGGGGGAAGAGTAGAGACAGATGATCCCTTTGAACCTAAGGAGTTTCCCCCTTCCCATTGTTATGTTATTTGCATTTGTATGGTGTACAACTTACCCATGAAGGTATCCTAGCTCTGAAGCAGGAGCTGTATGGGCTGAGCCAGAATAGGGCTATTGAAGAGCCAGAATTTTTATTTCTTGCAGATTGGAGGACTGAGGGGGAAGCTCTGATGCTCAGGGTAGGTTTTACCCGGTGTAAGGAGTGAGTTAAAAGAAGGCACAATCTCTGTATGTGGTTCTGTGCATGTGGGGGTTGTGTTTGAGTTAGAAACCAGAAAAGCAGCTGTGCCTGGTACGTTCGTGGAAGAGTATGCAGCAGTTGAAGTGCATGGGGCCATTGTTGAGGGAGGATTAGTATTAGTGCCATATATACCCTTAGGCCCAGTATTAATATTATCAATTTTATTCTCCGATTTTTAACTCACAGAAATGTTTTAATACTTGCTATGACAGTTGATGTGAATATTTAATATTGTTTTAAAAATTGTGCTTGCTTATTTATTTATTGCTTAGTGTGCTTTGCAATATTTTATGATGTGCTTTTATGACTTAACTGTTGAATAAAGCTTTTTGGAATGGATATTAAAAGAGAGGGTTGGATTGAGACGGGAAACAACCATTACAATGCAGTCATTACAACGCACTACATTTACAACGCAACTGCCTTTACATCGCATGCCATTACAACACAGCAATTACAACGCATGTCACTACAACGCATGCCATTACAACGCATGTCACTACAACACATCATAAGGTAAGTAATGGGGAATACCCCTACACTCTCCAACACTTACCCTACTGTTGCACTCACTGGAGTGAGAATAGTAATTTTTACCCCTACACTAGCCAACACTTACCCTACTGTTGCACTCACTGGAGTGGGAATAGTAATTTTTACCCCTAAACTATCCAACACTAACCCTACTGTTGCCCTAAAAGTGTTATGCGTTGTAATGGTATGCATTGTAGTGGTATGCGTTTTAATGGAGTGCGTTGTACATGTAGTTTCTAAAAATGCGTTGTGATGGCATGTGTTGTAAAATCATGCGTTGTAATGGATGTTGCGATGTAAAAACCGTGTTGTAAATGTTTGTGTTGTAACGTGTCCTATTCGATTGAGACTCAGACAGTATTGTAAATTGCAGGGCTCCTCCAGCACATTCAGGGGTACCTTTGCACTGGGTAAGGATTTTTGAGGGAAGAGTGGAGACAGATGATCCCTGTAAACCTAAGGAGTTTCCCCCTTCCCATTGTTATGTTATTTGCATTTGTATGGTGTACAACTTACCCATGAAGGTATCCTAGCTCTGAAGCAGGAGCTGTATGGGCTGAGCCAGAATATGGCTATTGAAGATTTTAGGACTGAGGGAGAAGCTCTGATGCTCAGGGTAGGTTTTACCAGGTGTAAGGAATGAGTTAAAAGAAGACACAATCTCTGTATGTGGTTCTGTGTATGTGGGGGTTGTGTTTGAGTTAGAATCCAGAAAAGCAGCTGTGTCTGGTACATTCGTGGAAGGGTATGCAGTAGTTGAAGTGCATGGGGCCAATGTTGTGGAAGGATTAGTATGTGTGCGTGAAGAGTGCTAGTTTATGGATTGGGAGCCAATGGAGCTCTTTAATGTGCGTATTGATGTGGGTGGAGGTTGGATATTGATCGTGAGCTTTGTCGCTGAGTTTTGTATGGTCTGGTGTCTTCTGGTTATTTGAACGTTGATTCCAGCAAAGAGTGTGTTTCTGTTGTCGAGTTTGCTGCGATGGGGCTTGGGTAATGCTTCTGCAGGTGTTGATGGGGAGCCATTTGAAGATCTTCTTGAGCATCTTGAGTGTGTGCAAGCAGGAGATGGAGACTATGTTCACTTGTTCAGTCATGGTGTGTTGACTTATGATTACGATTCAGAGGTTCTCTGCATGGCTTACCAGGAGTGGTGTGGATCCAAGTTCAGCAGACCAAGAGCAAGGTGTCTTTACCAAAGGTTACTACTTTTGTCTGTCATGTGTTGTGTCTGAGGTAGTTGTTCTTCATCCATCTGGTGACTTTGCTTATGCAGGCACAGAAATGTGTCCGTCTGTTTCTTGTCTTGTCGGAGAGGGAGAATATGAACTGGGTCCTATCATGTTGATTTAATGGTCATGGACGATGCTGGTGAGTGGGGACATGTAGGCATTAAATAGATTTTTTTTAAAGCAAGATCAACCCATATGTCCATGCGAACTGGGTAGTTATGTATTAACTTAAGATCCCATGGAACTCATTTTGGAAACAAAAATGCATATTATCACAGATATATTCTGTGGTGATTTAATCAAGAGACAATGATGGTGGGACAGAGCATGTCTGCTTAGAGTTGATTTACACAACTGTAAAAATATCCAGAACAAATTCTTTCTTTTAAATTAATTTAGCCAAATCAAGTTTTTTATTTTGTTACGATACAGCAGGAAAATTACAGAAGATTTATTTCCATATTTACTTTTTACTTTTTGTTGTGATGCTTCAGATTTTGTCAGTGATCTTCTTGAGAAGAGAAAAAGAAAATGATAAAGGAACCCCAAGTGGCATAACCATAACCTAGATATATGTGACAATAAAGGAACTTTCAATAAAAACACGGTTATTGGTATTTAAACGGGATGTCCAATTATTCAATTTTCAATGCAGGGGAAGATCAACCATTTTGTTCTGGTGCTTCACTCTTTGGACTGTCCTTTCGGTGTTGTCGACAACGTTTCAACCCTACTTGTAATGTGAGGGTCTCATCAGGACAGGGATTGCCTGGGGTCTGAAGATTAGAGGTGGCCTTAATAATGTTACAATTTGTTCAAGTAGTGTTTAATGGGGCTACAAGAGCTGCAGATTCAATTATATGGTATATTCATCCTTGTATGGGGGGCTGGGCTGGACATGGGTAGGAGTCTGGTTGTTCAACAACAATCAATTGTTATTTTCTTTCAAATATAGAGTCTTGCAGTTAAGGTCTTTCTCCCAATGGATGAGCGATGTCTTCAAGGCACCGGTGTGTGATTTTTCAGCTGTCCGCGGATGTCAGATGCCGCTAATAATTTCAATACCGTAGAGATATTCTGCATTCAGTGCATAGCCCATACATTACATTTTAAAAAATGCCTGAACTAGTGGCTTTGTCCCGGTCCACTGCGACCAGATATCCACAGTTTGCACTTTGTGATTTTCGTCGCTATATTCACTGAAATATTTTTTAATTGCCTATCTACGGTTCTACTGATTGGATTTTTGTCGTTTCGGTCTTATCTTTTAAAACATACTCTATTTTTCTAATTTGGTGTGGGATTTTTCTTGTGTTGTGTTTTCACCCTATTACTGTTTGTAGTGCTGCATAATTACTTTACACATTTCCCATAAGTTAAGCCTGACTGCTCTGTGCCAAGCTAGCAGAAGGTTGACCACAGGTTAATTTGAGCTTGCTGGTGACTTCAGCCTGACAAGGATTGTGGTTGCTGCTTGAGTAGGGTTTCACCCCCCCACCCTCCCCCACCGGTAACTCAGTTTCTTACATTAACATTTACTCTGTTTTTCTAAATTGGTTGAGGTTTTTTCTCATGTTGTATTTTCGCTTTATTGCTGTCTGAGTGCTGCATAAGTATTTTACACATCGCATCCAAATTAAGCCTGACTGCTTTTGTGCTAGCTACCAGAGGGTTAAGCTAAGGTTCATTTAGTGACTTTTGTATTTTACCCTAACAGCAGTGCTTTAAATGGGCCGGTACTTACAGGTACTGAGTACCGGCACTTCTCATTTTTACCGAGGTGAGTACTGGCACTTCTCCACTGCCAAGGAGAGTACTTTTACTCAAGAAATGTAAACTCATTGCTGCTGGTGCTGCTGAGCTCGAGGCAGTCAGAGTGGAGCAGATCTGTAGGGCACTCTGACCTCCAAAGCGCCTTTCTAACCCTTAGCTGAGCCACTGCTGAACCATTCAGCAGAGGCTCATTTTCATTATGCACGGGATGTCCAGGTGTTGGGAATTTCACTGTCCTGCTGTGTCTGACTGAGTAGGCCCCATCCAGGCCCTGCTCTGTCAATCACGTTTGCACCGCGCTGGCGCTGCAAAGTAACTAAGGAATAATCCGAAGTGAGCCTTTTGTGTTCATGTCTGATATTGTGTATGTTTGAGAGAGAAATAAGATCAGAGAGGAAACGACACTCGGGATATTTGAAAAGAAATGCGTTAAATGGTCGTTTCTGTGTGCATGTGTATATAAGGATTCGACTTAAGGCAAGAAAGTAGGAAGAGTATGACGTCATGAAGCTGCAAATATTACAAAAGCAAGTAAACATTAACATTTTGTGTTTGCCCTTCATTTCATGTAATGAGTTAACCCCTTTATTTATATTGATGCATTTCTCACGTGTTTTGGTATGTCCTGTAAGTGGTGTAGAACTCATTATTAATGAGGCTATGCCAGCGTCTCTTTGGCCTAGGGGCCCACTGATTATTAACCTGAAAGTGCTAATAGTACTGTAGATGGCTTGGCTGCACTCAGTTTACAAACCCCTTCCATTATGATTTAGGGTTTGTTCCAAACAAGTCTTCACACCACACCAACATGAATACTCGATAGAAGTGTCTTTATATCATCATGTCTCGCTCCGCCTCTAACCCCTCCCACTAGCCACACCCCTAGCTCAATTTAATGAGTACCTGCACTTATATTTTCCCATTTAAAGCCCTGCCTAACAGGGATTGTGATTATCACTTAAGTGGGCTTCCACCCCTCTCAATGAATAACCCCAATTTCCCCAAAACACAGCATCTCAGGGAAAATACTTCTGTGTCTGTCAGAAAAGAGAGTTTCGGGAAATTGGACAGCACGACTATACATCCACAAATCATAAATTATTTGAGCAACAAGCCTAGGAATCTTAAACAACTGTGCTCCCACTCGGGGATTTTATGGTCAGACCAGCTGGAGCGTTTCCCCACATATGGATACAAGAGGAAAATGGTCTCTTTATAGACACCAACTTCAACAAATTCTAGAGCACATTCTAGAACACAATACAGGTCAATGTGCCATATTGTTCATCTGAAATCTGGCAAGAAGCACACAAGACACTATAAACTATGCAGGCTTACTCTTCCTAAACCCTATGTCAAACGTTAAGGTGTGTAAAGTCGTAGCTTTGCAAACTGTCTATTCCTAATTGTTTTTTTTGCTAAATGTTTTCAGGAGGGATCTGCTAAAAGCTTCTTTTTTTCTCTCTGTTTTTTTTTGTTTTTGCTAATTTGCTTCCTTCGCAGAGTTCACGAGTATTACAACATTAAAAAAATTCTAACGAAGTTTGAAAGGAGTAAACATATCATATCCCTGGGGTTAATATTCTTTACGGACCAAATTCCGTTTCTATGGTTACCACCAGCAACATATTTTGCCCCTGCTGTTTGACTGATATGACTTTTGAAGAGAGCTGTGTAAAGTACCTCCATGACGTCATGAACATCCACTCTCGCCCAGTAGGATTCATCACCCACACGTCAGTCACACTTAAGCTACTTGTTCAAATGTTTACAAAATGTCTCCTCAGAAAGCGGTATGAAGGAGCCCAAATGGAATCATGGAGGAGACCGAGCAGAGTATGACGAAGTTATCTAGAAATTAAATATATATATAACGTTAGTATATTTCAATCATGCATTAGGGCTATTATTGGGCCTTACTGGCCCTATTTATGTGATTGTAATGTGGCGCCGCTAAGGGACTAGTAAGAACACAAAGAGCAAGGTCATAATTATAATCACTTTTATATTTTATCTATTAAAAGTTTTATAGCGCCAATAAACCGAAAGTTATCCAGGCGCTCCTACTCTTTCCATACTGGAACATCCAAACAGCCATATCGAGTGCCCTGCTCCAGACAACTTAAGCACCTCGACGTCCCTGCTTTTTAGGTCTCGCCTGACCCAGCGCATGCGCTGTCCTGGCGAGACTTATTGAGAGGGCTCCAAAAAGTGCTAGCAGGCCAGCCTAGAGCTACAGTGCATGTGCGCGGGCGCGCGCGCCGCGCTTGACCGCGATCACTTTCACTTTCGCGGCCGCACGCCGCTTTGATGTTTGATCGCGATCACTTTCGCGGCCGCACGGCCGCTTGACATAGCCAATAGGTCTCGCTTTTGGGACCTTATAAGTATTTAGTTATGCAACTGTTGCATAGCTAAACACTTATAAGGTCCCAAAGGTCTAGACCTATTGGCTATGCCAATGCTTGTTTTTCTTTTCTCGAAGCTTTTCTAGTCTTTCCATCGAGCTCAACAGCCCTGCACTTGAGAGACACAACATCTATCTATCGACCATTTAAAAGTAGCTGCTATCACAATAATGAAAGGCTGCGCCATTTCAGACTGGATTCGCATCTGTGACATGCATGCCAACACTGATCTCTTAAACAGGCCCTCACTGCACCAAGGTCTGTCAGGCTAATGCCACCTTCATGGATCTAATGGGGACATCACCCAGCGATGGCGGCAGCTCTGAGCCATCATGGACAAGGGTGCAGCACAGAAGGTGCCAGTGGGAGCTAATTTATTCTGTGTCAAATACAACGCCGCTCTGTGCTGCCCTCCGCTGCATTTCTATGGTTTTCTACTGTGTTCTCTAAAGACAGCAGCGTTCTTGTCTATGGAATGCAGCTCTGTTTTCCATAGGCTGTCTGTTCTCTCTTGACTGTAGCTGTGTTATCTTTGACGGCACTTGTATTCTTTCTGTCCTACAGCTCTCCCAACGGACTGCCACTATGTCCGCTATCATCTGGGCCTGTAGGAGTCCTCCCTGCAGAGACTGTAGTGGACTCAAAATACTGCGGCGAGGCTAAGGCCCCGGCCGAGGACATTCGACCATGTCTTGGAGGCAAGATGTTTCTTGCATTGGCACCCAATCAAGCAGCCAGTTCAAGTCAACTTATTGTGCCTCAGACGCTGGGCCTGCGAGCAATGCTGGTCCGCGCTCCTGTGAGATGCGATGATGGTGGTTGTCCCATGTAGATCATGGCTGCCCAGCTGACGGGTTTTGCGACAGGTCCCGCGTGTTCGAGTGGTGAGGTGTGTGGATAGAAGGTTCAGCGTGCTGAGGAATGACCCGTCAAAGTCACTCTAGGAAAGACCTGAAGACATAGCTGTTCAGTTGATTCCATCTATCCAGCCCAGGCTGCTTGTTTCTTTTAATGTGCTCTGCTGTTTTCCTCCCTCCTTGGCTTACTCCCTAAAGTCTGAATATCTCTGGTGATAGTGTGTTTCCACAAATAAAAAAATAATGAATTCAATTAAATTTATTTTCTGCATGAACTGGAGCTGTCCTTTACATGTACTGCAGTTGTGTTGTATGTGTACTGCAGCTGTCCACCATATGCGTTGCAGCGGGATTCTAATTCTGCCATGGCTGCTGATGTCTCCTCTCTGGACTGTAGCTGTCTCCTCCATGGAGTGCTGATGTCCTCTGTCGTGACCCCTTCAGAGTGCCAGGTCTCTCAGGGTTGGCGCGCTGGCGCTTTCATAGGCAGTGTTCCATGTGTTCTGACTCCCCATCATCTGTGCTAAGAAATGTGCTCTTGGCGGTTTGCTTGAGGTGACCCCACAGCTGCTGCCATGCCAGTGACGCCCATCAAAGTCTCATTTCTGTCCTTGGAAGTTCAGTCTGCTGTGGTGTTTACATGTCAAGTTCATGCAGGTCTCAATAGGCCTGCCAGGCCTGTTGCAGCCTAGTGCAGCCAAGTGGACCAGCAGCACAAATTCCTGTGCTTCGGCGATCAGGAAGATTCACCGCCTCTTCACACAGTCAGCTGAAGCGGCGCACTGAGGCGGTCGCAGTTGCCGATGGCTTACAAGTGAAGCTGGCGGCTTCTCCTTCACAGTTCGTTCAGGTAGGGTGAAGGGGCAACGGGGGTGATGTAGGGTGGCTTTTGCCTGGGGGCTGCTCCAGTATGGGTGACACCCTCAATGGTCCTGGTGGCACTTTCTTCTATACAGGGGGCAAGGGCGACAGCCGCCAAAATGTGGGTTGTGCTGGGCGACGGCCCCAGTGGTCCTAATGCCCTCTCCTGGCAGATGGGACCCCGATGCAAGTGATCAACTTCTGCAAGACGCTGACCACTCTCTCTCTTTCTCCCAACAACAGTTCTGACTGGACTGGGTGCTTCACAGTTCATTCACTTTTATCCACTTGGCAGGATTCTTGCTGGATCTTACTCACTCCAGGCTCTGTCCTCTTCCTCGCAGGGCACACTAGTCTTGGCAGGCAGGAAGAAGGGTGGTGCTCCAGGCTCAAGGCAGGTGTTCCTGGCTTCCTGGGTAATTGCATTTTGCCCAGCGGAGAGACAAGCAGACCGTGGTCTCCAGTCCTGGTTGTGGCAGCTTGAAGTTTTGATGTTGTTTATGCTAATAAATAATTTGTGAGTTTTTGGCTCCCAATTTTGTACTGATCTTCCAAACACTAGATGAGATTTAGTGGCTGGTCTCTTGAAATTCCTGCTGTGGGTGCAGAGTCCTTTGACGTGCCCACTCCTCCCTCCTGATGTTTGTCAGAGGCAGTTTGCCCCAGCAGAGGTGGCACCAGAATCGATGGACGCACAACACAGGTCTTGGATGTAGCTTCAGGGTCTCACCTGGGTGTCAAACTCACTGATGCTTGCTACCAGAAGGTTTAAAGGCCTAGGCCTCCCTTCCTTTATGATTCTGTGTTTCTCTTGTGTGTGCCTTCTCAGACCCACCATCCACTCTAAACACTGTGTCCATGACCCGCTGACCAGCACTCTTCCCGAATCATAAATGCCTTTGATGTACACAGAGGATGCTCTGCATCTCTTTGCACTTCTCCCTTCAATTTATCCTTTTCCCAGCCACTACGGATGTCAGCGATCCACATCTCCTGTCTGGGTTGGCAATACACAACTCTATCTTAGGTCTCCTAGGCTCTTGGCTTCTCAAATTGGAACATATAGGCATTCATGTTTTTTGCCATAGTCAGGTACACACACAAGCAACACAATACGCACATCTAGCCACTTTGTGTAAGGCTGGTATGCTGCCACCACCTCACTCATGCCATTTAACCGCTGTTAAGGGCAGTAACTCTTTACCACTATGTGGGTAGCACTTGGTGCACCCCACCCAGTCTAACCAAACCACAAAGTCATGCGCCAGGCCTAGGTCATAGTGCACACGCATGATCTGAAACCAGAAATCCATATCTAGGCTTCAGGTATCCATGCAGCTGGGGCCCTCAGGGAGGGATGCAAATCCCCCACCGTGCAGGGGACTTTTCCACCCAACACCCAACACTCTCTATCTCGACTGCAGCCGTGTTCTATAGAGACCACTACCGTCTTTGCCATGAATCTCAGCAGTCTCTACTGTGGACTCTATTTGACTTCTGCATGATGTCTTATCTTTGGAGTGTAGCTGTCTCCTCGATGAACTGCAGTTTGGTACTATGTAGACTGCAGGTGTGGTTTGTAAGGCCTGCGCCTGATTTCTAGGTGGAACCGCGCCGTCTCCTATATGAACCGCATCAGTAGATGCCCTACTGCTGTCTTATGAAAGGATTGAAGCAATTTCTGTAGGGTGCAGCTGTGAACTGAAGAGACCGCAGCTAGATTGTGTGTGGACCACAGCTGTGCCCTCTGTGGACTGCAGCTGTTTTTTGGTGGAACCACAGCTGGGCTTTCCAGGTATGGCCTGCAATGAAACGGCAAGTCTTAGGGTAATCCCATATTCAGTGAGCTCCTCACCAGTACCGCCGCAGCCTGATGGAACAGTCCACATCAGATGACGCGTGGTTTTGAGGTCGCACTCATTTGCCTCCCACCAATCAGCATCGCCGCCCACCGGAAAGGACCATCCACCGAAGCGCCCGCAGGTGAGCCAGGCTGAGACGCCTCCCACGCACTGGAAATGAACCGAGCCCTGAGCCAGCTCCTTCGAGGACGTAAAATACAAACACAAAATGAAGAGCGGAGAAATGCAATCAGCATTAGGAGCGCATTAAAATCCCGCTCCCTTTCCAGATGGCTGGGAGATTTCTCCCAGGTGGTAAATATATTATTAGGAACTCATTTCGGCGTGAAATTGACTATTCAAAACACAGGCAGAAGTTAATATATTAGCCCAGGCTGTCTGCAAACTCGCGTTACAGGAAATTTATTTTTGCTTAATATAAAGTCAACATTATGCACGTTGCCCAAGCTGCTAAAGGCTTCTCCGACCGACACATGTTCCGATGTCAGCAAGGCCGTATTTCCCAGAGTACGGGGAGCTATTACACTGGTTTATAGCGAAGCAGCGGGCGCCCGTAAGCGGGGCTTCTGGAGTTGAAAAAGTCACTGAATGCGGGGAGAATTTGGGTAAATGCCATCAATGAACTGAAACACAGACATCAGTGTTGGATTTCCTGGTCCAACCAATCATAGGGCCGTGGCCAACCTCCCCTGTCTTGACAAAATGGTGGTATTTGGGGGTGTGCATGGCGTGTGTGGAAAAGGGGGCAATCAGGGCCGGCTTTAGTGCTGGTGGCGCCCTGTGCGACAATGTTTGTTGGCGCCCCCCAATGACCACCTCCACCACGGATTCTCTCACTAGCACCCTTTAACAGTGACCAAGTCACCATAACCACACCCTCTCAGATGCATTGAATTAGTTATATAGCGCCACTCATACCAGTGTAGGGTGTCCGAGCACTTTGCATCACACACACATTACACAGAGACAATCATACGTGTGTAAATCAGTGTATAGGAAATGTTACATAAGCCAAAGGACTGAAAGTGTAGGAGTCACATGTCATCCATACTGTTTGGCAGTATAGTTTAAGAGTGCTTGGTGTGGAGAAGCACAAACGCAGAGTTGAAAAAGAAACAGCATAGTTGGGAGTTTTCTTTAATAATAAGAATCGATTTCTAGCCAAATTAACCCTTTTTGCAACATTAATCAATTTTCTAATAATGTATACTTTGCAGTGTGTATGCAGTTCTGGGATGAAAGTTAATAGCTCACTATTCTATATTAGGACTTTAAGTTATAAATTGCAAGTAACAAAAGGATGTCTCTTTTGAAAGCAGTAATCTGCTGATCTGTTTACATCAGGGGTACTCACAAACTTTCTCTCGGGGGGCCAAATTTTCAGTGTGGTTTGTGGCCGAGGTCCGCAACGTGGGTGCGGGGTCATTGGGGGAGGGGGCAGAGCAGTCTGTTTGCTGACACTGTAAAAAAAAAACCAAAAAACGCCGGTACGATTTTTGCAAGGTCCGTGGGCCGCCAAGAAAGGCTTGCCGGGCCGCTGGCGGCCCGTGGGCCGTACTATGAGTACCCCTGGTTTACATCATATGCACTCTGTAATCTACTTGGTACACGTTCTTTGCAGCAGGCATATTAACCCTCTGCACTAACTTCACCTATGTCAAAACCTCAACTATACAAAATGCAGATCTCTCTCCAGGAAGATAATTAATCACACAAGTTTTCTTGACTTTTTTGTGAGGCCTGGTAATTGCCGGCAGAAAGAAACACTGCAGCAGATGCTTCAAAGCATAATAAACTTTCAAACACGGCGCCCCCAGGAAGACAGCACCCGGTGCGGTGGCACCGGTCGCACCACCCTAAAGCCAGCCCTGGGGGCAATCCTGGGACCTTATTACATATAGGGTACACATTCCCTGTTTGCGCCACTGCACACCTTCAAACAGGTATTCAGTGTACAAACAAGGTAAGGGCGCTCTATTAGGTTGAACGCTCTGGCTCATATTCTCGTAGCTGTCAGGCAACGCAGCGCAGCACTCAAAGAGGCTGCGCTGCATTGCGTGACAGGAAGAGAGCAGAAGAGCACCATATTACAGAAATATGGCACTCTCCTCCCCTCTCCCTAGTGCCACCGCTGATTTCAGCTACCGTGCGCCAGCCCATCACCTTAGCGCCATTGCACTAGTGTGTGTGCCTGAGTCTGACATAGGTTTTGTACTGGAAGGGCAACCTTCCTGTACAAAATGCTATCTGTAGACAGCTTTTCTTACTTTGATTGTGTGCTGCACAGTGCAGCACGCAGTCAAAGTGTGAAAAACAAGAAGAAATGACATTTCTACATTAAATGCCTGCTTTCCAGCGGTGTTAATTTTGGCGCTAAACCCTGTCTGCCAATGTTAGTAGATAGAGTTTAGCATCAAAATGCATGGGTGGTTGCAAGGGAATGCCCATGCGCCACTCATTTAATGCCCCCGTAAGGTAAAGTCATGCAAAGCAGCATTTTAGAGTTCATTTTCAATACAACCCAACCCAAATGGCAATTTGCGTTGGTCTGTTAATCCCAAAACAGGTTGTGCATTAAAAAAGTAATGCTAAGCCAATGCTAAACCTTTAAGAATCTGGGCCTCCGCCTCTAGGGCAGCCATAAACTCGTGCTACCATGGGGGCAGCGCATTCTAGGCAAATACATAGCGGCTACCTCACAGTCGCTCCGTGTTTTAATATGCATGCGGCAACCCACCTGCACTTTAAAGAGGGGAGAGAGATCCCCTTGCAGGCGGGTGCAGTGAGTAACTGCACCCACCTGCAAGGGATGTCTGGGGGTCCATAGGATCCCCTTGACCCCCTCCAGAGGGCTGCCATCAGGGGGCCACCTTTTTGTGGCACACTGTCAGTGACAGCTTCTTTACCTCTGCATCCATAATACGGCGTGGGCACAGAGGTAAAGAGCTTCCCTCATTTGTATGGCTAGACATCTGATTTTAAGATGCTAATGGTGCATCAAGAAACACACCACTATGCTCGAAGACACAGATGGGACTTACCAACGAAAGCGGTATCAGCATGTCTTGTGTGGTTTAGGCAATCAGGGGATGGGAGGACGCAAGGGTGGAACTAAATCCCTTTGATCTTTTAACAAGCTTTGTGTAACGCACGAGCAACGAAAAAAAACTAAACAATCTCCTGCTCGACACGTCACTGTAACAAAAGTGCAATATTTAGCTAGTTGGCAAAGAAGCGATTCACCAATAATTGGGGTACTTGGAAGCTGGGTGTGTTTCAAGTTTTAAGGGATGGGTGGTTTTGAGGAAGGAGGGAGCTGTGGTGGAGGGGTGGAGTTTATGTGCTTTTTATACTGTAAAGATTTTAAATAATTGTAAAGTTAATAAAAGTACTTACTTACTTACCCTCATTTGCATAGGGCCATACCCCCATGCAAATAAGAGAATGCCATCTTGGGATAGTGCTGGAGCGCCACGTGCCAGCGCTATCTGTATTACAGAAGGGTCAGCACAAGCGTCTGTAGCCCCTTCTACAGTACCAAAACGCCGGGTGGGAGGAGCACAAAACTGGCTCAAACCCCCACTGCAGCCCAGTGGCACTTCCGTAATACAGGCCCAGGTTTCGCATTCCGTTGGTTGATGGTATCAAGAGAGCCTTTTTGGTCATTAGGGTTGAGCTAAGACACATTGTACAGTAAGTATAGTGCATGCTATAAGAACCGCTGCACCCTTTACAGTGATTCTATGAGTACCGCTGCACCTTTGAGCAGTCTCTGACAGTCTGTGTTTTGCTGTCCACTCTTATCAGCAAAATCACTTCTGGGAATCGTGCCTGACAAAGACTCCTCAGGGTGCAGCTCGGGTAACATGTGATTTCTTTGTTTATTTATTTGCAGCATCTCTAGTGTTGCAAGCAGACACACTGTACAAGGCAACAATCAGACCACACAGGAGAACAAACAGTTTTGATGGTTAACATTGAGAACAAATAGGATTGAGACTTTAGTGTGGGATATGGGCAAGGATGTACAGTAGGGTGAACAGCCAAGGCAGACATGTATTATACCTATATCAACAGTTACACTTCAGTTTTCATCGGGCGAGCATGAGCAGCACAGCAGGGACAGGTATGACATTTGGACTGTATGATGATACTAGAAACAGCACATTGGATAATTTCCCCCAATGGTAGCTGGGTCAGTGGTACCAGGCAGGACGGAAGACCGGCAGGAGGGGAACGAGTGAGTGAGGGAGGCGTTGGGGTGTGGGCGATGGATGGGCGGCTGCAATCAGCAGTCTTGGATGCTTAGCCAAAGAAAAATGCCTCTACCTTAACAGTAGAGAAGTCTAGTGTGAATGTTGTATTCCACAAGATCTTTCATTGTATCTCCCCAGCTCCAAAGGTATGTACTGCTCCTGTTCTTAGCTGCAGCTCTGCATAATACATAGGTAGTCACGTGTTTATGGAAGCCTACATCTACAGAGCTTAAACTGCATTTTCCTACAGTGTGAAATCTCTCACAGGTTTGTATTAGCTGGTCTATAGGAAACACATCCCTCCAAACACCATGAAAGAAGGTCCCCATATATTCCACAGGTTGTCAAGCAAGCGGCAGGTTGGTTGCCTCTGTGGAATGCACTAGAGCCCATCCTTCATTGCCTTTGCGTGCACCTATGTTTAAGTTAGACAGTGTCTGATTGAAGCTTTCTTGCACGTGCTTGGTAAGGACCCATCGCCTTGAACATCTGACTTCTGAAAGGTAAAGAATATGTATTCACTCTATGAAGAATATCTTGCTCAACTCAATGGTTTTTAACTCGTATCTACATCTACAATAGGACAAGCAAAGTTGAAAGGTTTTTGGGTGTTTATTGTGTGACTTTTGCAAAGTTCCATGGAAGTTCTTGCAGATTTCTATAATTTGAGAAGGTTTGTTTGGTTCAGGACATTCACATGTAATTGTTACTTTAACATAAATCTTCTTTAATGCCCAAAACGAATAGATCTGTAGAGCTATACTTCTCAAAAAACATTTAGGCCTGATTTGAATTTTGGCAGTAACCCATCTGTCAATCTCTAAATCAGGCTCATAATCAGCGGTGGCTCCTCCGCAATTGCGGCGGAGCCTCGCCACACTGCCTGGCTCGGAGCCAGCAAATGAAAAATACAACGATGTTCTTGCCTCATTTTATTTAGTATTTGCTGGCTCTTAGCCAGTGCTGTAGGGAGAGTCGGGGCCCAGGCATGGGAGGGGAGAGGGGGAGTGCTACGTGCACTTCACTCCCAAAGTGCTCATGTGTGTATAGCCGGCCATTTCAGGCCGACCAAAACACACATGCTCACTTAGGTTTTCCCCAGCCTGGCTGCATTGAGCAGCCAGGCTGGAGAAACCGCTACAGGCTCCCTGGTCTGAGCAGGGCCCCTTTTGTGCCCGCTCAGGCCAATCCCCACGCTGCTCTGCAGCATGGGGTTTGGATGTGAGTCTGTCCCAAGGGCTGCTGGGACCCAGGAAGAGGAGATGCGGCGAACGTGACACGGGAGGCGGTGAACGTGACACGGGAGGCAGCCGACGGCTAAAGGTACGTTTTTCTTTTTTTTTTTAATCTATTATTTCTAATCACCCCCTGCATATCCCCCACCCTTGCACTCCCCCTCCCGCCCACCTAACCTTTATTTGTGGTGTCCACCAATGCTCGTAATTTTGTTTTTCCATCACGTGATGGCGCTTCCCAAAGCTCCCCAAAATGTAAACAGATTCTGCATACATTTTCTGACACGGGAGAAGATTGCAGGTATGAAAGTAGTGTGATGAGCAATCCATTGAGCATGTTTGGCTTATATGGATCCTATTAGCATGAAAATGATCTTGCTATGTGGTGAAAATATTTTCCAAGAGCAAAGATAAAGGAAAACTTGGAAAGACTACTACCCCTGCAGAAGATGAAAATTATGAACTTCGCAAAACCTTGCCAGTACAAAGAAAGGAAAACACTTGTGCTGGAGCAGAGTTTTCAGTTTGAAAATGCTGGGGCTTTTGAAGCTCTGGCATCTCTATTCATTGTATTAATTTATTAATAATTAATAATTAATTATTTGTCTTGTGCAAGTGCGTTTATATTAATCAATCCGTTTGTCCTAACAAGAGAGAGTTACACGTGAGTGTGCATAAATGTGCTGTTTTAAAAAATAACGTGCGTGTTTTCATGTTTAAACGTTGCTATGTGCTGTTTATTTTTGAGCACAAAACGCTTTCCGAATTAATGCTTTTCCATGTTGCAAGTGCTAGATAAATGCATACACATAAGGGTATTAGTGGGGTTAACACTGTTTAATCACTATGCTGTAGTAATGTTGTTTTTGTCTCTTTTAATTAAGATGGTCTATTAAGGCCTATGTTGGCCTAAGAAAAGATGGCCGAATTGTGAGCCTGGCTGTGATTTATAATATGAAAACTGTGACGAGGGAGACCCCTGCTGGAAATGGTCCTGAAGCTAACTGACCATGGTCCTTGTTGAAAAACTTTCCATGAGGACAGCAGCAGTTTTTGGGAAGTCTCCAAGAGAAGTGAAAGTGTCCTTGGCAGCCTTGGGAAACAAAGGAGCCTTAGAGAGAAGCTCTGAACTGTGGCTCGATGGCCGAGGAGAAGCAGGATTATTGTGATACATGTTTTATTTTCTTGGTTCCTGTTCCGTAGTTTTCGTTATGTGTACTTTTCCTGAGCGGAGATTCTCAAATGTAGCAATGTTACATCCTTTCCTTCTCGCTCTGCTCAGCAAGTCCGGCGGACATTATAGTTTTTTTCTATGTTCCCAATGTATCTTTCTATTGTTTAGAAACTATAAGATGTTAGCCTAGAGAGGGTTTTTGCCACTTGCCATTTTGCCTTTGCCGCGTACCAAATCTACGTTGCTGAGGATTGATGCTGAAGGGACTTCGTCTTGAGAGACATTTACCGAGAGACTTGTCCTGACCCGTTCTGACATTTAGCTAGAATAGGTAACTATGAGAAATGATTTACTCTGATTGATTTCCTTTGACTAATTTTAGATAAAGCAATATAATTTTAAACATGGTGTTGGATATTCTTTCTTGTCAATTATTGGGTTTACGTTATTGATTATTGTTGTATATATTGTATAGATTATGCTTAGGGACAGTCACAAAAACCAGGTCTTATCGACCTCGGTATAGATGCAGGGTGTTTAGGAGTGTTTTCCTTCCACAGGTTTATTGCTGGTAGAGTATTTGAGCGTATGTTAGTGAAATGGGCCCTAGCGTATGATGTATGCATGTGCGTGTAACTGTGAGATTACTTTATTCGTGGTAGTGGGAATATTGTACACACCCTGATCTCTATCAATTTCCTGGTAGCAGAGTTTGATGGTTTTTGATGATTGTCTTGATTAGATAAGATTGTTTTTATTGATTATTGATTATTGGTTTATGTTGGTATATGCACTAATACTATATGTTGGAGTTGTAATGTTGAGTTATATGTAGTGCTTCTGGAACTTGGAAGCTGTAGCAGTTCCGTAGTAGGGCAGAGGGAAGTAAATGCTGCTCTCGGGAAAGACGGAATTGTAAGGAATAACGTGTGACAATTGAAGTTGCGCGTCACATTGTCTGGGTTCGGAATCAGTGACATCGTCGTATGTTACTATTAGATATTTCTGGTATATAAGGAGTGTGTATGATAGTGAAGGTTATCTGTGAAACTCTGGTCTTAAGTCCCAGGGATCCGTAAGGATTTCCGTTAAAGCTTATCGCGGGAGGAGTAATAGGTATTCTCTGAGCTTATTTGAAGAACTGGGCAAAGAAAGCTTGCTTAGTTGGTGTATGTTATAATTCTGTAGTGGAGCAGATTGTCTGTTCTCGGGAAGCAGGATTCTGTGCGTATGTACTATATTTCCTTTGTATAAATGTGCGTGAATGTTTGTACATTTAGTTGATTGTAAGACTCTTTGGACAAGTCCTAGAGGAAACAGTTAATGAATGTATGTTAGTAGGGCAGAGTAGAAGAAGTGCTACTGTGTCAATGAAAGGTTTCTTATGAAATAGACTCTCTTTTACTATTCTGTGGTTAGCGAAGCAGACAATGGAGATGTTTTTATGTTGTAACTAATAGATTTTGTAGAAATTTTGACACAAAGTCTACTGAAAAGATTTGTAAAGGAGGGGTAGACGAGTGACAGAAGACAAGAGACAAACTGCAGCGACTGTTGACGTCAGAAAGACCGCGCTCTGATTGGATGGTAGATCAGAATAGTGCTCGCGCTAGAATTGGTGCGTTAGTATGAGCCGCGCAAGGATTGGAAGAGCTAATTAGTGACGTAGACGTTCCAGGATTGGTGTGTTAGTGTGAGTCGCGCTGCAATTGGTTGAAAATTCGTATTGTATATTTATAATACGGAAAGAGTAGAGAGTTCTTTGTAAACGCTAAATGTATTACCAAGAAGAGAAAAAGAAGAAAACATTTTTGGGTAAAATTATAAAGTGGTTTAGCAAGGATAAAGATGTTAAAACAAGAGAGGGCGAATTGTTACCTCCACCGAAAACACCTGCATCCTTCATGGCTGCAAGACATGGGTTTCATACCTGTATATGGTTGGAGAATTGGGTTAGGTATACTAAAGAAGATGGTGTTCTAGCATTTCCAGAACATGGTTCATTTAATCTGGCCGTGTTGAGAAATTTACGGGAAAAGATGCTATGTCTTGACCCGAAACCGAGACCTACACAGTTCGAGGCTTTAGTGGAATGGGAAGAGGAAGTACATGAGAGAGAGAAACAAAGATCTGGAGGGTACTATAGGTATATGTTTGGGAGGAGACATGATCGTGAGACTCATCATGATCGAATGAAAAGGTGGCAAGATGCTAGTATGTCAGAGGGATTATATCCGATGAGAACAGTTGAAGGAGGAGCAGAAAGGGTTCCTGAGTCAGAAATAAGAAAATATGGAGTTAATGAGTATGAGGATGAGGTCTTAAATGACATGATTTACAAAAGACCACCTCCATATAGACCAGAACCGGACAAAAGTACACCAGTTGTTTCTCCGATAAGAGATACAGTTTGTGTTAGTGAGACGGAAAATGAAACACCTGAAGTGAGAAGTGATCATTACCTTGATGAGAATGCCAGACAATTAGCCAGAACTACAACAGAGTTGACTGAGAAGATTAGGGAGTTAACGAAGAATCTAGAAGCTGTTACGGTGCCTGTAACAAGAGGTCCAGTTATGCCTGTGTTTGACAAACAGAGGACAGGTGAGAATGGACTGGTGATTCCATATGTTGTGAAAAATCTGACATATTCAGTTGGTCCTTCAGGAGATTCAGGCAAAAGAGCAGAAAGAAATGACCTGAGACAATCAAGACATGACACATGTAGTGAAATATTGGATGCTAGTGAAGCTAGTTGTTCAGGGATGCCGATTTTAGAACCGCAAAAGAGAGTGGTTCCAGTGAGAAAAACTGCTGAAATAACAGTTGATGATTTGAATGATTGGATGAAGGTTCTACAGAAAAAAGATAAAGATTCACAAGTAATCGATGTAGCTAAGTTACGTGTAGAACTAGAAGAGCTTGTCACAGGAACAGTTCCAACGGAGATTCTGAAGAGTCATCATGACGGTGAACTAATGTTTATGTGTAAAAGTGTTACCTGGAGAGCAAGGAATACACATGACAGGCTAAGAGCAATAGCAAATGAACAGGGAGTTGACATTGATAAAGTGAAAGCTTTACAAAGAACTTACAGGATGGAGTTTACAGAGAAGGATATTGAAAATTTGAATGCTACTGGTAGAACAGGACAGATTAAGGAAATGGTAGCATTATTGCGAAGATGGGGTGATGTTGAAAAGTGGAAGGATAGGTGGTACAAGAAAAGAGATGAGATTGAAGATAGAACAACTTATTCAGCATTTCCAGTGAGAGAAAATGAGAAACCAGTGGATAATTATCCTATGAGAGAAATACCTGGAGGAGGATATGTACATGTTCCATGGACCAGACAGGATGTTTTATCATTTACGAATGATTTCCCTCGATTGAGAGAAAAGCCCGTCGAGTGGTATAGGCAGGTAGATAGGTTTGTGAAATTGTCAAAAGTGCTGTGGGTTGACCTGAATAGTCTGTTTGATATAATTGTTCCAGCAGACTTGTGGACTGAGTGTAAAATAGTTGTGAGTTGGCCTACTGAGGAATATCCAAGAGACCCAAGAACAGGGGCACCAGATCCAGAGGTAATGAGGAAGTATGATCAGGTGATGGTATACCTGAAGAGTAAAGTACCTGCAAAAGAGACAGACTGGGTAAAGATAGATCGAACACAACAGGAAGCGAAAGAATCAGTTCATGCTTTTTATGAGAGGCTGATACTGGCATTTAAACAATTCAGTGGAGATGAACACCTGGGTGACAAAGATTTGAGTCATTTTGTATACAGATTTGTATATGGCCTTAGACCTGAAATTGGTGAGAGAATTCGTGAGCACACAGTGGATTGGCAGAGTAAGAAAGTAGATGAGATCCTGAGACATGCAAAATACTTCAGTGATGAAATTGAAGCAAAACAAAGAAAGCTGAAAGAGAAAGCAATGTGGGCACAAGTGAAAGTTGCGGAGAGACAGGAAGCACAGTTAGTGGAACAGGCGAATAATCCAGGAAACAATGCAGGGAATAGACCTAGATATGCAGGGAAAGGAAAAGGAAGTCTTGAGGAAGCGAAGAAAAAGTTCCCTTGTCACAACTGTGGCCAATTGGGGCATTGGAGATCGGAGTGTCCTAATCCACCATTAGTGAGTAATGAAAATAAAAATTTAAATCAACAGGTGCAGAACGAAGGAAATAATCAACAGCAGCAACAACAGAAAGTTGTGAGACAGCAGAGTCAAGAGCCAAAACCGCCCTTGCCGCAGAATAGAGGGTTACAAAAGTATAATCAGGATTCAGGATTCTACAATGATGAGCAGGTAAACAAACCAAGACGTTCTAACAAAGTACAGCAGTACTTGTTAAAGAGTGAAGGGAGTGAGTCTGAGGGTGATTATTGACGGTGCCGAGGAGAGGAAGAAGAGTGCATACTTGGTGCAACTCTAGAAATAGACCAGGCAGGACCATTTGTGGATGGGAAAATAAATGAGGAGAGTGTTACTTTTTTGGTAGACACAGGTGCGACAAGATCAACTGTCAGGTCAACAGATGTTAGAAATCTTCCTCTCTCGGATGAAGCAATCCAAGTAGTTGGTGTGGCCAATACACAAATCAAAACACGTCTTACTGAACCTGTAAGAGTACAGATAGGGACATTTTCAGACATGCATAGATTCATTGTCTGTGACACGAGTCCAGTGAACCTATTGGGTAGGGACTTGTTGTGCAAGATGAACTGCACAATTTTTTGTACACCGGATGGAATAGCCTTTGAGACACCAGATGAAGATGCTTTGTACCGAGTGACTCTAGAAAATAGAGAAAGTGAGTTAATTGGTGCATTTGCTGTGTTTAATCCGGAGGATTTGCCTCAAGAGCTGAGAGACACAGTGAAAAGGACAGTTTGGGATTTTACTGGAGAGGATGTGGGATTGATGAATAATGTAGATCCAGTGAAAATTGCAGTAAAAGAGGGAATCACATATCCTAACATTCCTCAATACAAAATGACACCAGAAATAATTGAAGGGATAACTCCTATAATTGAGAAAATGATTCAGCAAGGAGTCCTGAGAGAACTACTGAGTAGTCCGTGTAATTCACCGATAATGGGACTAAAAAAGCCCAATGGGAAATTTAGGATCGTACAGGATTTGAGAAAAGTTAATCAAATTGTGGTGGCATGTTGTCCTATTGTGCCAAATCCATCAGTGATCCTGTATCAAATTCCACACGATGCTGAGTGGTATACAGTGATTGATTTGTGTCATGCGTTCTTTTCAATTCCATTGCATCATGATAGCCAGCCGATTTTTGCATTTAGGTTTGGCCAGCGTATCTTAGCATGGTGTCGAATCCCACAGGGGTATACGGAGAGTCCTTCGATATTCAATCAGTTATTGAAGAAATCGTTGCAAAGTTTGATCATGCCCGAGAGTTCAGTGCTAGTGCAGTATATTGATGACCTACTGGTGGCATCAAAGACACGTGAAGCTTGTGAAGTAGATACCATAGCTTTACTGAATCATCTGGCAGATGGAGGGTTAAAGGTATCTCCAGCCAAATTACAGTTTTGCAAGAAAGAGGTGCATTATCTTGGACACAATATTGAAAAGGGTCTGAGAAAAGTGACTACTGACAGGATCAGAATAATCAGAGAAATGAAAGCTCCAAAGACCCAGAGAGAAGTGAGAATGTTCCTGGGTATGGTGGGTTATTGTCGTCAGTGGATAATTAATTTTTCCTTGATAGCAAAGCCACTGATTAAACTGACAAAAAGTGAAATGACAGATCCATTGGATCTAGATGCAGAACAAATAGCAGCATTTGAAGAGCTCAAAAGTAAAATATGTGAGGCTCCAGCTTTGGGTATGCCTGACTATGAGAAAGAATTTGAGCTGTACTGCAGTGAAAGAAATGGGTGTGCACTTTCAGTGTTAATTCAGAAACATGGATTACTGAGAAGGCCTATTGCGTACTTCTCATCGACACTTGACCCTGTAGCTGTGGGTTTACCAGGTTGTCTGAAATCTGTGGCTGCAACATGCAAGAGCCTGGAACAGAGTGAGGGAATCATAATGGGATATCCTGTAAGGGTATTCGTACCTCACAATGTGGCAATTCTTTTGACAAGAAGCAGAACTCAGTACATGTCACATAGTCGATTGACTAAATATGAAAAAGTGATACTGGGAGCATCAAATGTGACTCTCGAGAGATGTGTGAATGTGAATCCAGCGACGCTTTTGCCAGACATTGAAAATGTGGGTGTGAAAATGGAAGATGATCATGACTGTTTGGATGTGCTTGAGTACTGTACAAAACCAAGACCAGACATAAGAGATCTACCCTTGAATGAGAGTGATCATGTGTTGTTTGTGGATGGATCATGCCTGAGAAATGATGATGGTGTGCTATGTGCAGCATATGCGGTATGCAAAGTTTCAGAGGTCATGGAAGCATCACCATTGAAAGGGGTGAAATCTGCGCAAGTTGCTGAATTGATAGCATTGACAAAAGCTTGCGAAATTGGGAAAGATTTGAGGACGACTGTGTTGACTGATAGTCAGTATGGATTTGGAGTGGTGCATGATTTTGGCCAACTTTGGCTACAAAGAGGTTTCTTGACATCGAGTGGAACTCCAATAAAGAATGCTGAAATGATTGGTAAATTGCTTGAGGCGATACAGCTGCCTAAGGAGTTAGCAGTTGTAAAATGTGCTGCCCATGGACTAGGGGAGGATTTTATAACGGTCGGAAACCGTTATGCTAACGATGTTGCACAGTATTGTGCAAAAACAAATCAGTCCATCAACAGGGACAGAGAAGGGGAAATGTCTTTACTCTCTGTGATGTTTACTAATGTCCTAGAGACCTGGGATGAAGTGAAACAGTTGCAAGATGAGGCAGGAGAGGAAGAGAAAAAAGATTGGATTAAGGCAGGATGTGCTCCAAGAGAAACAGACCATGTTTGGGTCTACAGAGATGGCAGACCAGTGATGCCCAACTCCATCTTGTCGTCAATGGCAAGGATGTATCATGGCCAGGGACATTTGGGGAGGGACGCGATGGTTAGGTCGTTCAAGCAGACCTGGTACAATGCAAAGTTCAGGACAATTGCAGAAAGCATCTGTCAGAGGTGTTTAGTTTGTCAGCAATTTAACACTGGGAAAAAGACAGTGGTGAGTCTGGGAACAATAGGCAGAGAAGGAGGTCCTTTTACAAGAATGCAGATTGATTTCATTGAAATGCCCCAAGTAAACAGACTGAGGTATGTTCTAGTGGTAGTCTGTTTGTTTTCAAGGTGGGTGGAAGCTTACCCGACTAGAAGAAATGATGGATTAACAGTGGCAAAGTTACTGTTAAGGGAGTTGATTCCTAGGTACGGGTTTCCAGTAACAGTTGAGTCTGATAGAGGTGGACATTTTCAAAATGAGCTCATGGCTTTGATTTGTGAAGCATTGAAAATACAGCAGAAGCTACATTGTGCATACCGACCAGAGGCTTCTGGTGTGGTTGAACAGATTAATGGCACAATCAAGAATAGGATTGGAAAAATGTGCTTAGCCACTGGCATGAAATGGCCAGATGTTTTGCCTCTAGTTCTGATGACAATGAGATCTACTCCAGATAGAACTACTGGTTTGAGTCCGCACGAGATAATCATGGGACGTGCTATGCGCCATGCATTCGTGCCTGTCAATAAATTGGTGACAATAACTGATGACATGATTTTGGATTACTGTAAAGGCCTGGCTGACGCAGTTCATTCTGTGTTTCACCAGGTTGGAGAAGAAGCTACCACACTTGAGAAGAAGCAAGCCCATGATCTGAGTCCAGGAGACTGGGTGAGAATAAAAGTTCACAGAAGAAGAAATTGCTTGATTCCAAGGTGGGGAAGGCCAAGACAAGTTATTCTGACTACGACGACTGCAGTAAAGTGTGCTGGAGTGAAGCACTGGGTACATGCAAGTCATACTCTGAGAGTTCCAAACCCGAAAGAAGGGACTGGTAAAGAGTATTTTGAAGAGTCAGATTCCAGTGATGATGAAGATACAGAATCAGTGGGGAAAGAAGTAGGAAAAGCTTCGAATGAACCACTGCGAGTATCAGAGAAGAGATCAAATTCTGTAAAAGAGCCTGAAGTTTCAAACAGCAGTGAAGGAAAAAGAAAAGAAAAGAGAAATCACACAGAGACTACTCCTGAATCAGAAGAGGAGGAGATTGAAGAACCACTTGAGATTATACTTGAAGAAGTAGGGTCAGAAAAAGATAGAGAGGGACAGATTGCGGAAGACCCCCGAGGAGGTGTAGGGAACATTCTTGATGAGCCAGGTGAAGGGACAAGTAGACAGCAAGAAGATTGCGTGTCGGAGATCCGAGGAGGGACAGGAGTAGGGAAGTCTCTAACAGTGGTGAAAAAATCTGTGGGAAAGAAGAGAGCTGCTGGAAAGCGGAAACAAGAGGCACTTGAAACAGATGATGAAGATGAACAAACAGAGGGTCGAGTTCTGAGAAAGAGAACTTGGATTGGAGAAAGAAGTAATAAAGAAATAAAGCCGAAAAAAGTGTTAAGAGGAGATCGTTGGCCTAACAACAGAGTTCAGAGGCTGAGATACAGAATAATAAGAGCAAATACATCGGAAGCTGAACAAGTGAATGAAGTTTCGAGTCAAAGTTCAAAAGCTGAAGGAGAAGAATTAAAGGAGTCAAACGAACCAGTAGAAATAAAAAGAGTAAGAAGACCCAACCAAAAGTACAGATCGCCGGAATGGTCTTATGTGGCACTGTCTGAAGGAGGAAAAGAAGAAGCAGTGACTCGAGATAATCCGGAAGAGATCTTGAGAGAAGTGGTTGAGGAAGATACTGGTGAAATTCTGAAAGTACTCTTGACTGACATTGGAGAAGAGTCGAGTACTGAGGATCTAGATGTTGGAGATCTGATACAATTTGATGTTGAAGAAATTGAAGTGAAGAATGACAAGTATCCAAACTGAATAAAGGAAGGATTCACTTGGATTAAGTGAACGGAGAGATCATTTGGATAAACTGAAAGCTGAAGAATTGCTGAAGAAGAATTGAAAAAAGTTCAAACAGTAGTGGAGTAGTAGAGGCTAAACTAAAATGGCTAACATAGAGGATAATAGAAATAGATGTGCCTTCTTTAAGAGGTGGTGTAGGATGTGCTGCTGCTGTACTGGATTATTAATGCTTCTATGGGGTGTTTTAGTTTTATTAGTTACTTTTAAAGTAGAGTTTGAGATGCATACAGAGAATGTGACAAATATAGAGAAGAATTCACAAAAAGTAGTTCCAATTAGAATTAGTAATACTTACATACACAAAGATAGGTCAATTAATAACTTTTCTAGTACTGTTTTTTCGAAACTGTTATATGAATATGTGAAGACAATGGAAGTAAGGGATTGCTACGTCTATATGCAATTACCTGCATCCGTTTCAGAGGGTGTTACTTATCATCATTTACCAGCTACATATGGTATTTCCTGTAGTATTTTAAGTAGTGTTTTTTATTTGTTAGGGAAAGTAGATTATAAGATGTCTAACAGAGATAGTATTTTTGGGCACTTGCCAATGAACAAAGAGCTGAATCCAGCTAAAGAAGCTAACACTTTTGGTGAGATTTTTATTGAAGAAAAAGGATTAACATTAGATTACATTTTTAAGAATAATTTAACTTGCAGTTTGAAAGGAGAGGAGAAAGCTTTCCTGGATATGGTAGAAGAAAGGAGATTGAACATGCATGAGAAAGCAGGAAAATATAAAGTGAGTGAGACAATTTGGGACATTGAGATGGGAAAAGAGTTGAAGAATGGGGCTAGTCCAACTTTAGCTCTAGATGCACCACAGAAAGGTAAACTTTGTATTACAAGAAGGAAATCCCAATATGATACATATTTTGTCGGGACTAGTGAGTGCCATGATACATACTTCATTGCAACAGGTTGGGGTTTCAGAGGTGGAGAAGATACAATTTTTCCAGGAGTATATTATGTTTGTGGGAATAAGGCTTATTACAAGTTGCCTGACCATTGGTATGGCACGTGTTATGTGGGCCTAGTTTTTCCAAAGATTTTTCATATAGATAAAATAACAGATGTAGAGCATATTAACTTACTAATGCGTTTTAAGAGAGAAACTTGGTCTGAAATCCAGCAGTGGGAATTTCTTTGAATGCTTATGGAATTCGGAAACTGTCCACAGTGGTTGATCGCTTATCGACAAATACCGCTGGAGGGTTTCTTTTGGTGAATACGGAATTAAGTGCCGTACATGCCATGTCTATGCAAAATCGACTTGCCCTTGATATTCTATTGGCCAAGGAGGGTGGAGTCTGTGGAATGCTGAAAGTTCAACATTGTTGCACTTACATTCCAGACGAAAGCAGAGACCTAAAGGTCTATATCAAAAATATTACTGATTTGCATGAAGAATTGGTACCACTTGAAGCTGAGAGTTTATGGACTAAAATAGCTAATAGAATGATAGCTGTTAAGGATTTTATTGCAAAGATAGGTAGTACTATTATAGGTAGAATACTGTTTCCCTTAACTTGTATAATTGTTGCTTTATTAATAATAAGATTGGTGTGTGTGTGTTGTAAAAACAGGGGAGGGAGGAAGAAATTGAATAAAGAAAAGAAAAACAAGAGGTTGAAGAGAGAACCTCAAGAAATTGAACTAGAATAATTGAGGGAGAGTGTTTACTTAGAGACAAAAAGGGATGATGAAAGAGTGACTGGTGTTTAATGTTGTGTAAAGGGGAAAAGACATTTGCGATTTCTCCTAAAATGGGACTAAATGTTCACTAATTTTTTTTTGGGGGGTTTATTTGGTGATAAAATCACCAAAGGGGGGATTGCTGGAGCAGAGTTTTCAGTTTGAAAATTCTGGGGCTTTTGAAGCTCTGGCATGTCTATTCGTTGTATTAATTTATTAATAATTAATAATTAATTATTTGTCTTGTGCAAGTGCGTTTATATTAATCAATCCGTTTGTCCTAACAAGAGAGAGTTACACGTGAGTGTGCATAAATGTGCTGTTTTAAAAAATAACGTGCGTGTTTTCATGTTTAAACGTTGCTATGTGCTGTTTATTTTTGAGCACAAAACGCTTTCCGAATTAATGCTTTTCCATGTTGCAAGTGCTAGATAAATGCATACACATAAGGGTATTAGTGGGGTTAACACTGTTTAATCACTATGCTGTAGTAATGTTGTTTTTGTCTCTTTTAATTAAGATGGTCTATTAAGGCCTATGTTGGCCTAAGAAAAGATGGCCGAATTGTGAGCCTGGCTGTGATTTATAATATGAAAACTGTGACGAGGGAGACCCCTGCTGGAAATGGTCCTGAAGCTAACTGACCATGGTCCTTGTTGAAAAACTTTCCATGAGGACAGCAGCAGTTTTTGGGAAGTCTCCAAGAGAAGTGAAAGTGTCCTTGGCAGCCTTGGGAAACAAAGGAGCCTTAGAGAGAAGCTCTGAACTGTGGCTCGATGGCCGAGGAGAAGCAGGATTATTGTGATACATGTTTTATTTTCTTGGTTCCTGTTCCGTAGTTTTCGTTATGTGTACTTTTCCTGAGCGGAGATTCTCAAATGTAGCAATGTTACATCCTTTCCTTCTCGCTCTGCTCAGCAAGTCCGGCGGACATTATAGTTTTTTTCTATGTTCCCAATGTATCTTTCTATTGTTTAGAAACTATAAGATGTTAGCCTAGAGAGGGTTTTTGCCACTTGCCATTTTGCCTTTGCCGCGTACCAAATCTACGTTGCTGAGGATTGATGCTGAAGGGACTTCGTCTTGAGAGACATTTACCGAGAGACTTGTCCTGACCCGTTCTGACATTTAGCTAGAATAGGTAACTATGAGAAATGATTTACTCTGATTGATTTCCTTTGACTAATTTTAGATAAAGCAATATAATTTTAAACATGGTGTTGGATATTCTTTCTTGTCAATTATTGGGTTTACGTTATTGATTATTGTTGTATATATTGTATAGATTATGCTTAGGGACAGTCACAAAAACCAGGTCTTATCGACCTCGGTATAGATGCAGGGTGTTTAGGAGTGTTTTCCTTCCACAGGTTTATTGCTGGTAGAGTATTTGAGCGTATGTTAGTGAAATGGGCCCTAGCGTATGATGTATGCATGTGCGTGTAACTGTGAGATTACTTTATTCGTGGTAGTGGGAATATTGTACACACCCTGATCTCTATCACTTGCACATCCCCGGTCTACTGCCAAAAGATCTCTCAATTGTCAAGGCTTCTTTTTAATCACTTTTCCTACTGTATCCTGGTCACCATAGCCTCAATGAGCCATTGGTAAACCCTATGCCTGGATAGCGAATATTGTTGCTACCATGGTTAAGTCCTTGTGTCTGGTCTTTGTAGCTTAGTCGTAACACTAAAAAACCCTGTGACTTTTTTTAACGCAAACTAATTGTACCACTGGTGGGTCTCACATCCTGGTTACAGCAGCATCCATTGACTACAGTGGACCTTGTATTGCTAGCTAGTACAGATCCATGATTCCACTTCAAATCTATCTGTCCTCATTATTGAATACTTGTGGTGCTGGTAGTAACCCCTATATCCTGGCTAATGTATCTTCAAGGTATATCCAGTACGTCATGTATTCTGGAAATCGCAGACCTATGGTACCACCACTATCCTCTGAATGTTAGTTTTGCAGATGTATAGCCCCATGTGCTCAGGATCCGGGATAATAGAGCTTCCTGGTAACACTGGTAACATCAGTGGCCCAGATGGCATGTCGGTTTCAGCTGGTGGTAAGACCTTTGTCATAACCTTTGAAACTTCGAGTAAATATGAGTCCTTTATCTAATATATCGCGACCTCAGATTACCACTGGTACGCTCATTATCCTGGCCACTGCAGTCATGAGTACCGATAAGCCATCATAGTCCCTACGGTAGCTTCAGGTTACCCCAGATGAGCCCAGTATCCAGGTCATGGTACTGGCAAGCCCTGTACCTTGAATGCTGCATCTTCATGGCAGTAGTAAGCCCAGTATCCAGGCCTCTGCAACTCATGCTATGGATTCTATGCCCAGTGTCCGCCCTACTGCAGCTTTCTGGGATGGGTAAGCCCAGCATCCTGGTCATTGCTGCCTCCGAGTACTGACAAACTCTGTATCCTTGTTATGTCTAAATTTCCTGGGCTTCCTCCTTCTTCTTCTGTGCATCTAACTACTCTAAGTTGACCTCAAACATTCTTTCTTTGCCACACCTTTTTGTCTCAGCACTGGGCAATAACTGCATCTAAAGTTTAAATCATGTTTGTGTTTTCGAAAAGCGTCACTTCAAGTTTCCTTTTAATGTTTTTTTTTTATTCCTATCATATCAGTTGGCACTCGCTTTAAAATGTGATATGTAATTGTTTAATTAATTCTTAACCAATGGCACAAACCCCATCAAATTGCTTATGCCTCGACCATGTTTTCTAAATCTATCTACTTGCTCTTTATTCACATATCTTTGCTCCCAGACACACTGGCGTTCCTATCTAATAATTATCCATGAATTTAAGTGTAAATGCACATATGCATTTATTTGAAACTTTCAATTACTAATACCCTTCAGCGTGCCAAAGTGCCATACCACCAGTTGTAGCTACTCGCAGTTAATGCCCTCAATTAGTGCACAGAGCTGACGCAATTTTATTTGGACCTCACACTTGATATTTTCAACATATCAGACAAAACCTATAAGGCTAATATAGTATGGAATTTTGGGATAGATGTGCAAAGCCCCTTTGAAGTTGTAAACCCTTTGATTCACAAAATCACCATGTTTGTGACTCCAAAAGTGCCTTTTACAATGTACAAAGGCAATTTTAAGAGTCTGAAAAGTCTTTCCGACTTGTGGGTGGACTTTTGTGACACTTTCCAAACTACAAATAGGTGTGGGTATGGGAGGGGTGCTCACCCTCCTATTTATGAGTTACAAACAGATGTAGCAATGGCTTGTGACTGTTATAGTGGTTGCAAACCATTGATCAATTAACTAAGGGTGGGCGGAATTGGCAGAGTTTGATTATTCAGAATCACAAGGAATTACATTACAATTCTGCCAGATTCTACGGAATTCTGTGATGGGGCGGTGTGGGCATTTGGCACTATTTTCATAGCACAAAATGCACCCTTGCGTCTAAAAATGGATGCAAGGGTGCATTTTGCACTAAGAAAATAGCACAGAAAAATACCACCCAGTGCCCTTGCATACTCTGCAGTGATTCAAAGCTAATCCCTGAAGAGTATGCAAGGACACCGAGTTGCATGCAGTGGTTTCTAAACTTTAGAAGCCATTGCATAGTTTAATTCCTCCGGAATTTTAATGAATCAGTAATTCTGCGTTACAAGATTAACGCAGAATTACCAAAGTTCCTCTGATTCCAATGGGGTAATAGAAAACTTTGCTCAAGCCTAGCTATCATTAATGACTCCCAAGTTAGGTTCGCAAAGAGGAAGACCACCCCTTGAGGCAGCTTCCCCTGTGGAAATCGTGTTGGGCGGCCTCGGTGGAAGTACTCTGGTCCAGTGAGCCCCTGCAGGCTCCTCCCACTTACAAAATCCACCGTGCCTGAAGAAGACTGTTTTGTGACCTCCTGCGAATACACACTATGAGATGCAACTGCTTAGTATATCAGCATCGTCTCAATATGCCATGAAGTTTGCAAAATGCCACTTTGCTACGCGCACCCATTGTTTGCGTTCTGCCCAATACGATATGAGGCCCTTGTTTTCATGGCATCGTCAGGTCACCCAAGCAGTGGTGGCCGACACTGATTTATAGTGGTAAGGTGGGTGGAGGAGGTGTGGGGGTAGCACACAGAGGGGGGTGCACGGGGTTAATAATAAACAATACATTTAAACATCTCATCCGCTGCTGCAGGGTGCCTTGCACGCCTCTGCATCCATTTCCTGGTCCCAGCACTCCCCATCCACTCCCTATGCTGCTCTTAAGCATGAGAGCAGCGTGGTGATTGGCCTGAGCGGGCTAGATCAATGCTTGCTCAGGCACAGGGAGTCTATGCTGTGTTGCAGCCGGGTTGACGAAAGCTAAGTGCACATGTCAGTTTGGCCGGCCTTAGATGGCCGGCCAAACTGACGCGCGCGCTTAAAAGTGAACATCTACCACTCCTCCCATCCCCTCTATGGCCCTACCCGCCCCTCCCTACAAATGCTGGCTTCAGTGCTGGCTTTAGGGCAGTGCGACAGGTGCAGCCGCACTGGGTGCTGACCTGTGGAGGGGGGTGCTGACCTAAGGGGGGACACTGTGTTTAGCAATAACTTATGATTGGAGAGATGAGGGACACTTTTTCCCAGTGGCAGTGAGAGAATCCGAAGAGGAGGTCATAGGATGGGGGCGCCAAAAATGATTGTCGCACCGGGCGCCATCTGCGCTAAAGCCGGCCCTGGCTGGCTCTGAGCCAGTGGGGCCTCTGAGCCAGTGCCAGACAGCTAAGGTAAAAAGATTTGCTAAACTCATGTTCAAGGGGCATAGGGCAAGAACCATTTCGAAAACAAAGGCAGCACTAGAATCAACAACCCTGAGACGAGACATACACGACGCCAGCACCCGCTCCTTAGTTTCCAATGATCTCAAACCTGCCCCATTCACGAGCACCACATTCATCCCCCCAACTCACAGCCTGTGCCTGGCAAACACAACAGCACGCTCTCCTGGCTGAGATGATAACATTCTAGGAGTCTAGTCCGAGCAGCCCTTTCTTTTATGCATGCCTCCTCATTGGGAATCCTACAGCAAATGAGCATACAGTGGAGCTCGGCAGCGGGAGCATAGATAGTGGCGAACTCTCTTTCCTCATGTGTGATTTGTTCTCTGTGCCGGCTGTGGTGAATTGAGCAGTTTCACCCCTTTGTCTTGCGCCCTATGCACACAAAGACCTCTTGCATCTGCCATACAAACAGCTCCTCTTCACGCGCCTTCAAAAGCTATAATAGTATTTGACAGGCTGGTAATTCGATTTTTACCACTACTCATCTTCTACATTTTTCTTTTATTAATGTACATTTTCCAGCTTGCTGCACAGATTATCTTTCACAATTCTATTCCGCTTTACAGTCATTCATTCAAGGGTAGTCGGCTGCCGCCCAGAGTCGAGAGAGGACAGAGAGAGAGAGAAGGAGAGAAGCGGCAGAGGGAAATAATTGGGCAGTGGAAGAAAGAGAGGGGGCGGGAACGAGAAATAGCAGCTGGGGGCGAGGGTGGAAGAAAGATGGATCGACAGAAAGACAGAAGAGAGAGAGTGGAGCCTAGAAGACAAAAGGAAAAGAAGGAAAAGAGAGAAAAGAGGAGCGTGTGGGGAAGAATTGGAAAGAGGGAGGGTGTGAAATAAAGAGAAATCGAGAGAAAGAACCAGTGAGACAGACAGTGTGCGGAAGAGCGGAAATAATTGGACAGAATATGGAAGAGGGGGTGTGAGAAAGAAACATCGAGCTGCGGGCTAAGGGAGACGAGCGACGGATCGCAAGGAAGAGGGTAAAAGAGAAAGGAGCATAGACGGTAAGAGGAAACGAGTGTGAGAAAGATAGAGGCACGAGGGAGAAAGAGAAAGTCATAGAGTAGAAGGTGAAAAGTGTAAGAAATACATCTGGGGGGGTATTACAGATGGTGCCCCGGGTGCCAACGGGCATTTGCACCCGCTTTGCGTGCCCCTGGGGCACTTTGGATTTATAGAAGGGGACGCAGACGCTTGTTCGTCCCCTTCTCTAATACCGATAGTGCTGGCGCACTTAAAGCGCCATCAACACAAGGTGCTCCCTCATTTGCATAGGGGCGTGCCCTATGCAAATGAGGGAATTCCTTTGACTCTGTGCCCATGCCATATTACAGACGCGGGCGCAGAGTCAAATAAGCCCTCAGGAAGTGCACTGACAGTGCGCCATTAAAAAGGTGGCATACTGTCAGTGCGCCTCTTGACAGCAGTCCTCTGCAGGTCCCATGGACCCCCCCAGACATCCTGTTCCAGGTGAATGCAGTCACTGACTGCACCCGCCTGCAATGGGATCCCTAAACCCCTTTGAAAGTGCAGGCGGGTGTCGCCTGCACTGTGAAAACACGAAAAGGCTGCTCTGTGTTTTCACATGAATGCCCTGCCCCCATGGCAGCGCGAGTTCGAGGCTGCCCTTGGGGTAGCGCATACACCATAATGGGGGCACATTATCACTGTTTGCGTCCGGCGCACCTTTTGAAAGGTGAGCCGGGTGCAAACTGTGATAATGTGTTATACGGCCCCTGTTCTGCGTCATCTCAAACAGGTTTTGGTCCTTTTATAGCCTTTGACACAATGCAGATATCTGTCTGGTCCCTCATAATCAATTACGTAGCTCAATGGGGACTGACAGCAAAGCACTGGTACTGCTAGTGGCCGGATTCTGGCATTGAAACTAGAGTTAAGATATTTTTCTCAGCATCCTGCTTTTTAGAACTGCTGGTGCTGGCAGGACTCGGCCTACTTCAAACCCGATGAGGCCTGTTTTAACTTTTCTATTGCTACACAAAAGGGTTTGGGGGTTGGGGTAATGAAACACACTGAGGTACATCCCTTATTCATAGATTATCAACCATGAGTACTCAGCAGGTATAGTAACTGGTGAAGCAGTGGTGTCATCCAGTGGTGAAGCAGCGGGGCATTCTGGGTACAGCATAAAGGAGCATGACGTGTGACTAAAATACCTGACTGTAATTTGCATGATTGAATTTAAAAAAACATGAGGAATGCAATTTTACATTTCACCACGTATGTGTGTGCAGTGACACTCCACCATTTTACAAGAAATGCACATTACCGCAACTAAATGAAATGCTTTGAAATGTTGTTGTCTATACTACAGATCCTAACGATATGTGACTGGTAACTTATGTGCCCACAGTATCGTCAGGTTGAGAAAAGGCCTTCTTTTATTCTATAGATTAACAGCTTATTGAGGCCTGTCCATACAGAGAATTATTGTCTTGGTCCTGATGAAGCCCACGGCACCTCAGAGAGGGGCAAGCAAGGGGGTGAAACATATTGACTGTCTATAAAAGTTGAATTATTTCCCTTCATGTTAATGATATCATATAGGGATATGAATAAAGTTTTTTTGGTCCTACATAAAGTATTTTTAGCAGCATCATATCTTTGGTTTAGAGGTTACTGGAACAACTTTTCCTCCACCATTTATTTGTAGCCACACCTGCCCTCATAAGCCCTCAGCTTTTGAACACCGTAAGAGCTCCACTGTTAAGCAGGGTTGTAGCTCACGCTGATTGCTGCTGTTATCAGCATGAGGAGATGCCCTATGATGAAGCTTGCCACCAAAAGATGGGTGAGGGCTACCATTTTTAAAAAAAGGATTCCTTTTCAAACTTTCCTATGACAACACTACTGCTTCACTAGTTCTTAGACCTGCCGGATACTCATGGTTGATATTAACTTTTTAGTGCCATGGCCGCAACAATGACCAAACCACATAAGCAGAAAAGCAAGCTTCAGAGGATATGTTTCTAAATTCTTTAACAAGCGCTGGCAAAGTCAATTGGCCTGCGTTTTATGTGACAGCACCTGCAAACGACGGCAGGCAGAAGTGCTGTTTCAGAAAATAACTAGCACTAAAGCATTTTTTATATTTTTCCAAAAGTGGATAGGATAATTTTTGGACTTGCCCTTTCTGCGGGGTCATCTTCAAACTTTTTGCCTTCACTCTCCTGTTTTCTGAACCTGCTTTTTTTGGCTTTTAGGACTCTGTACACTTTACCACTGTTAACCAGTTCTAAAGTGCTTGTGTTCTCTCCTCAAAAAAATTGTAGAATTGGCTTACACCCAATTGGCATATTTAATTTAATTGCAAGTCCCTAGTGAGGTGGCACTACCTGTGCCCAGGGCCAGTAAATTAAATGCCACTGGTGGGCCTGCAGCACTGTTTGTGACACCCACTTAAGTAGCACATTAAACATGTCTCAGGTCTGCCATTGCAGCCTGTGTATGCAGTTTTTGAAAACTGCCTTTTCGATCTGGTAAGATAAACCTTTTGGCAGACCCAAATCTTCCTTTTTAAAAGTCATCCCTAGTGTAGGACCTAAGCAATAAACAGAGCAGGGGGCAGTGTATTTAAAAAGTTGGACATGTAATTTAAAAATGTACATGTCCTTGTATTAAAAAACTCTTACATTTGTTTTTCACTACTGCAAGGCCCGCCCCTCCCATAAGATAACATTGGAGTTACCTTATTACATTTAATAAGCTTCAACTTCCAATTGGGACCAGGTAGACAGTTTAAGTTTGGTATCTAAAGAATTGTATTTAAAAGCCCTCTTTAATGGTAATGTCTGATTTTAACCATAATTCGGAAAAATCCACTTTTAGAAAGCTAGCAGTTTCTTGTCCTAATAATTGGTGCCTTCAGACTGATCCTGGGTACATGACTAGATGTCACTGGCAGTTTGCCTTTGTGTATTGCTCTCAGACAGTGAGGCGAAGGAAAGACTGGTGTTAGTAGGGTGGGTAACTTTGAGTTAACAAGTTAGAGGCGCTGTCACCTACCACACTTGCACATCACAAAGTCTCTCACAAAAGGCTTGTCACTGGGCTATTGTGATCCCAGACAAGCTGGGACAAGACAGGGAAGAAGGGGAAGCCTGACACCTCAGGGGGTTTGAAACCTCTAGAAGCTTCTCAAACTTCAAAGTAGGCACTAGGTATACATTTTTGACCTCAGACCCCAACCCTTCAGTACACTTCTGTATCTGTGGATATTCTGCAAGGAAGAAGAACCACTGAGCTGCTGAAAGGACTGCCAAGCTGCTGGACTGCTGACCTGAAGGAGTTCTGCCCTACATGCTTGTTTGAGAAAAACTAGACCTGCATCTCTTGAGCACAGAACCCAAAGTGACTCCAAGAGCTAGTTGGCTGGCCTCCTGATCTGAAGCCTCAAGGACATAAAATGCTTCCAACAACCTCGCACCTACACCTTCACCTGGAGTCTGCCATCTGAGAGTCTACCCTGCCAAGTGGTGCCACCCCAGTCCTGGACCTGGACCAATGGAGCCCCCCAGACATCCCCTTGCAGGCAAGTGCAGTTACTCACTGCACCCATCTGAAAGGGGATCTCTAACCCCCTTTAAAAGTGCAGGTGGGTTGTTGGCTGCATAGTGAAACACATAGCGGCTTCAAAGCAGCTGCTCCATTTTTCACCTGAGTGCGCTGACCTGGGGTCTGCACGAGTTTGCAGATCACTATAATACAGCACATTTTCCTGGTTAGCACTGGGAGCACCTTTTGAAAGGTGCGCCCTGCGCTAAACAGATAAACACACCACATACGTAATACCAGAGGGTTGAGCACAGGTTAATTTAGGAGATGGCTTGTGCCTCACCCTGAAAAGAACGGTGGTTGCTGCTTGACCAGGGCGTACACTCCAGTCAATCAACAACCAAATTTGCTATAGGAAGCAATGCGGAGGGTATGATGGGAAAAAGCAACATGGAGGACACAGGTGGGGAGGAACCAACAGGGATGGTGGGTGAACGGAAGCAACATAGGGGAAGTAAGCAACTCCAGAGGTGAAAGCATCACAGAGGGCCAGGGATATAACAACACACAGGACAATGGTGGGTGAAGTAATATGAAGGGGGAAAGCAAGAGAGTCAATAGAGAGGAACAAAGAGCACAGGGGAAGACAAGCACACGGCTACAGAGAGGAATGCGGAGCTGAGGGGGAGAAGCACATGGGAGAGAAAGCAAATTTGGGATAGGTAGAAGCACACGCATAAATTAGACCAAAACAGAGTAGTGAAGAGGGAAAGAGAAGTCCACAAGTGCTCAAAAAGTAAGCAGTGGAAGGACACAAGTAATGAGGATATGATCAACGGGTGGGAAAAACACAAGAGGAGGAAGGCAAATTCATGCAAGCTGATAATTAAAAAGCAAGCAAATGAGCGTGACAATAGTGCTAACCAATTGTAAACAATGTGATAGGGGGGTTCCAAGCTCTCTGTAAGCTGACAATAGTTTTTTTCCCCACATGAAATCTGAAGGGCAATACCTAAAAACAAAGGGGCATATTTACAATGAAGTGGCGGAGTGTGGCGTTAGCCTCCTTGGCTTAACGTTGTGCTCCGCCACTTCTGAAATGCAGGGCTGCACCGTATTTACAAGAATATGGTGCAGCCTTGCATTTCCCCCTGCGCTGGTGCTAATTTAGCTGCCTAGTGCCAAAGCAGGCCCCCTTGCACTATAGTGCAAGGGTGCCTGTGCTGAGGGGAATGATTGTTTATGAGCAGAAAGGTGTGCCTTCTTGCACATTTACAATCGGAAATGGCGTTTTGAAACTTCTTTGTGGGCTGCTTATAGCACATAAATAGTCAGTGGCATTTTGCTGTTTAAATGTGTGCAAAAACAACAGTTGATTGACAGAATGCAGAACAATGTCATACATTCACCCCAATACAGAGATCTGGGCCTAAATCCATCGTTTTTTTGCTCACCATGCCGTTCCAGTTTGAACCCAGCCATATGCAAATCAGTCTTGACCCTGTGCCTCATGGGTACAGTCCAGCCCGAACTGCCAAGCCAGGTCCTCCCTGGACTGGAAACAAGCATCCTAGGACCGGTTTCGGGGTTTCACCCCTCTTCAGCCAGGATAGCCTGATTCCAGCGGCATGGAGAGCACGGGACCCACGTCTGGGCATACCCTTCCCACTCGGGGTGACAAATGCACACACAACCGTTGATGGACAGAATGCAGAACAATTTCATACATTAACCCCAGTACAGAGATCTGGGCCTAAAGCCATTGTTTTTTTGCTCACCATGCCGTTCCAGTTTGAACCCAGCCATATGCAAATCAGTCTTGACCCTGTGCCTCATGGGTACAATCCAGCCCGAACTGCCAAGCCAGGTCCTCCCTGGACTGGAAACAAGCCTCCTAGGACCGGTTTCGGGGTTTCACCCCTCTTCAGCCAGGATAGCCTGATTCCACTGGCATGGATAGCACGGGACCCACGTCTGGGAATACCTTTCCCACTCGGGGTGACAAATGCAAAAACTACAGTTGATGGACAGAATGCAGAACACTGTCATTCATTCACCCCAGTACAGAGATCTGGGCCTAAATGCATCGTTTTTTTGCTCACTATGCCGTTCCAGTTTGAACCCAGCCGATGCCATTGTGCAACATTCCGTCCATCATCTTGTGTGTTTTGCTGTTCGCCATATGCGGGAAGGGTATGCCCAGACGTGGGTCCCGTGCTCACTACGCCACTGGAGTCAAGTTATCCTGGCTGAAGAGGGGTGAAACCCGAAACCGGTCCTAGGATGCTTGATTCCGGTCCAGGGAAGACATGGCTTGGCAGTTCGGGCTGCACTGTTCCCATGAGGCACAGGGTCAAGACTGATTTGCATATGGCCATGTCTGAACTGGGGTGGTGTGGTGAGCAAAATAATGATGGATTAAACCCAGATCTGTGACTGGGGGTGAATGTTTGCCAATGTGCAACATTCCGGCCATCATCTTGTGTGTTTTGCTGTTTATATGTGTGCTGCACAAAGCAGCACACATGTAACAGCAAAAACGAGGAGAAATTGAACATTTCTTTTTTGTTGCGGCAGGGTAGGACCTGGTTTTCCCAGGTCTTAATTTTGGCGCTGCCCCGTATTTACTCCACCCTTGTAAATATGGGCCAGCATCAAAATCAATGGGTGTTGCGGTGGAACGCTCACCACAACACCCATTGCCCGCCCCTTTCAAGCTAAGTATAGCGTGAAAGGGTGCCTTATTCACAAGGCGGCATTAAGCCACGTTAAGTGGCTTAACTCCGCCTTGTGAATAAGGCAAAGACCCTATCGCCACCACAGCATCGAGAAAAGTGACGTTGTGGTGGCGATAGGGGCTTGTAAATATACCCTTAAGTGTGCAAGAATGTAAAATGACCATGAACCCTCAACACAGGAATAAGTAAGAAGATACTAGGGATGACCACATAAATATACATGAATAGGGAACAAGACAGGTCACTTTTCATCATGTCCAGATCAGCTGAAGATAATAATAATAATGTATAAGATGTGTATCTTTATTAAAGCCATCACCATTGTTCTTATGTTTTTTGTCTCATCAAAAGGATCTAAAAAGAAAACTCACAATCAAGTGATACAGTCTACAGTGAGGAAGGAAAGAAGAATGGAGAAGTGGGAGGTAAAAGGGAAGATAAAGGAAGGGAATTAGAAGGTAAACGAAAGTGGTGATAAAGTAAGGGATACAAATAAAGGGACATTAAGGAAATCAAAAAGAGAAAGGGAAAAGAAAGGTATGGGAAGGTAAGGAATGAAGAAGAATGCATGGTGAAGAAAATAAGCAGAAGAAAGGAACTAAGGTGTAGGAAGAGGTAGGAAAGAGAAGATTGGATGACTAGGAAGGAAGAGTTTGAACAGAAATAATGGTGAGAACGAAAAAGGGGACGGAGAGGAAATAATGGAAGACACAAAGGAGATGCAGCGAATGAAGGGATGCAACGGTAGGAGAGGAAGAGAAGCAGCAATTGAGGGAAGTAGAGAGGGAGAACATAACGGAGGGACAAGGGTATAGACAGTAGGAAAGGAAAGAAAAGGTGGTCAAAAGGAAAAAGTAATAATGGAACAAAGGGTAATTGGATGAAGCGATTTGGAGGGATGGGTCGATGCAGGGGTTAAAAGGATGACACAAAGAAGTACGTATAAGAAGAAAGACTGAAATAAGGAGAACAGGAGATGAAACACCGAGAATGGACATTCGCGAAAATAGGAGCAAAGGACAGAGAAAGGAGGTGTGTGGAGAGGACAGCGGACCGAGGGGGGCAATTGCTAATGCATCCACTCTGTTGTGGTTGAAAGGGTCCACTTTACTCCAAAGCAAACGCTTATGTTATTATTTCTCGCAGCAGGTTTCAAGCAAGCTGCAATTTCCTGTTAGTTAATAAGAAAAGTGAGAGATGCAACAATTGCTCTTGCTTGGCTGCCTCGCAAAGGCTTTGTCGCTCAAAAATGGAACAAAAGAGGAGCTAATAACACCCTGTGATGCAAAAAGCAGGCGTTGAGAGGAGACAGAAATCAATTATTCTGGTGCGACTCCAGGAGAGAGAGCGGGAAGCTCTCTGCGCCAGGCCCATGCGGGCTGCCTTCCAGCACGTGTAATCCCATTGCTATAGAAGCCTCCTGCCCTTTGGGAGCCGCAGCCCCGTGCAGGCAGGTGGGGGGGGGGGGAGCATACCACCAATAGGAGTGGTCAAACCGTTCTGCTGCAAGGGTCAGACTGGCCTATAGGGCAATCTGGCAGTCTGTTTTATTGTCTGCTGGGCCAGATTTTACTGTTGTTTTGCCTCCTATTATCAAAGGTTTATTTGTTGATTACTTAAAATCATTACAAAGGAAAAAATAAAATAAAAAATATTATCAGATACATTGACTGCAGCAAGCTTAAATATTCAGTGTCACCTAACTTGCAAAACATCTATACAGAGTGCCTGTACAAGTTCAAATCTGCCCCGATTTCCAAATGTGGGCCACTTTTGTAACTATCTGATTTGCTAATGGCTTTTATTTTGGAGCCGGGCACACTTTTTGGCCCAGCCTGACCTTGTCGGTCGTAGGCTAAAAGCTTCATATCCCTGGGATTGCCTTTACCTACCCCATCCAAGAATGCTTTGTTTTCCGCTTTCAACGTTCATCTGGTGACAGGGTCGCCAGCCTGTTCTGGACTGAGAGCAACTTATGTTCAATGAACGCATTGTGAAGGAAGTGACCCAAATAGGGTCACCAGGGTCACTTGTAACCACCTCTCGGCCTTCCAAACCAAATGAAGAGTCGGTCAGACAGTAGAGAATATAAACCAAAATTATTTATTAGTATTGCGCTGCTGCGGAGCCCAGTCTGACCAGCCTCCTGAGATGGCTGCCGAGGGAGTGACTCCCACCAACATAAAATCAGTTATTGTACATTTCCAGTTCCCTAAGAACACGCCCAGGCTGGAAAATTCCAGTCCAGGCACTATTAAACAAAGGAAGCACAGAAGGATGAGCTACGGTCCCGGAGTAGCGTGGTGCTACTCGCCGAAAAAGCGCTTCGATGCCTCGTCAGGGGTAGTAAACAATACAATACAATACAGTCCTGGGACCAGGTACATGCTATCTCTGCTTCAAGGTTACTCTTCCCATGCCAGACATTCTAGAAGGTGGGAATGGGCCTATCTAACAGCAAAGGTATGACATAATAGAGAGTACATTCATTAGTGCAGCGGAACTCGGCCTTGGAGAAATACAAACTAAAGATGCATCAAGGCAGTTTTCTGCTAAGGCAAGCAGTATGAGGCAGACGCTTAGCTTTGATCATAGAACAAAATGGCGGCTACTAATAAAATGGTGCCATGAATGCTAACTTAATACAAATTGAAGTATGGGCAATAGGACAATAACATTTTCAATTCTAACAATTGAGAGCTACTAATGTTATTAGTGTTGTATAATTTCAATTTATTTTGTATGTATAATAATTCAACCAAGCAAAAGCTTTCTAATTTAATAAGCTGGGCTGCACACAGGTGAGCTATTCAGAGGTAGCTGGAGAGCTACAGTAGCTCACAAGCTACTGGTTGGAGACCCCGCCGCCATGTGCTTGGAGCAGTTCTTAATTCCTGATCGGTGCAAATGGCAACCAATCATAACACATAGGGCATCCTCTTTAATGCTTTCTGTTGGTGATGGAGAAGTGGATTTCAGGCAAAGGAGCATTAAAGGGGCCATTAGGACAATTCACAGGTGAATTTCAATTAAATTACAATTAATTAGTTTCACTCTCTACCTTCAAAAAGGCCTATAGGAAAGTTGATAGAGCAGACACACCCAATATCTAGAAATGAATGTCTTGTGTAGATCCAAGCTGGCTGGATTTATTCCAGATGTTCGGGATATGCATATGAAATATACTGTCATAGAAGCAAGCTAAATGAAAACATTTGCACAATACCAGCACTCTTGGGCATAAATTGCACACCACTGACATAGAATGTATTGAGCAGTGTCAGATTGTTAAGGGCTGCTGAAATATGTGCACTTTGTGAAACTTAAAAGAGTTTGGATTCCCTACACCTGAATTGTGATGATATTCACCCAGAAAACAATAACTTGAGAAAAAAGAGAGAGAATAAGAGTGAAACTAAAACATTGGAACTATACTGAAAAGGTAGGGCGGAGGGGGACCAAGATAGGTCCAGGAGAGTCGGATGCATGCTATATTTTCAATGTAACCACAGACGATGAACGTAGTTGTTTTTAAATGAATTGCACATTCATGTATTTTATATCATGCAGGTTTGACATGGTCTTGGCCTTTTGGGCCAGATTTTCAGGATGTTCATATGAGAAATAGATTTGCCTTCAATGAACTGAAAGAAAAGTAAATTGCATTGTTAGTAATTACATGGGTATTCTGAAAAATGTGCGTGAATCCAGACTTCCTGTACCTGAGTATGAAATTGACAATGGCGGACAGAATAAAAGACCCAATCCCTCATAGTTCCTCATAACATGGAGTGAGTCATTCATATTGGAACACAGGGGGGTAGATCTGTATAAATGAGGTGACAGCAACATGAAAAGTAGATTACACTAGCCACTGCTTCTTGATAACTTCTCTGGTGGGAATTTATAGGAGTTCGAAATATTTGAGAATTTGATAAAAGTTCAAACTAAACACTAGCAATGCAGCACGTGCAAACGGGGATCATAAAGACAACAGTTCACTCAAGTTTTCGAAACGGCATATTTTGTATCAAATAATGTGATTTTTCACATCAATAAATAAATATCCCCATTTTCATGAGCAGAGTAATTCATTGCTGTGCATTGCACAATCCAACATCAGAGTAAAGTCGTACTCCTGGCCACCCAGTAAATCATTGCCCCTCTTCCTCCCTTCTTGGACCAGGACTACTCCAAATAGTGGAAATATACATATTTCATTATATTTTTTCTTTCATAAGATCAACAAAATCTGAACAAATCTAAAAAGGTTAGTTTCCTGTAAGAAGAACCAATTCATTCCCTACAAAATTCTGCAGACATTTCTACTCAGTGATTCAGTAGCAAACTCTGCTGCTCAGATGATTAACACTGACCTACCAAAAAACCCTAACATCAAAAATACATCATTTTCCTCCCTATAAAGCAGCCTATTTCTTTCCCTTTTTGGAAATAAGCAAACCTAGGTATTGTCTATGATTGTCGGGAAAGTTTTGTCCCATCACATGCTGCTTGGAAAGGTGCTCCTAACGCATTCTCTAAATGCAAATCACCGAGGCCATAAAAACCTGTTACAGTCCGACAAATCAAACTTCAAGGCCCTCTGTACCACAGAGTCCAGCACACTCCTAGTGGTCTATGGCTCCCTCCAAATAAAGGACAAAGAGGGTCTTTTTCAACAACCCAGACCCTTGACCAGTCTTTGAAACCTGTCACCAACCTCTCCTTCACAACCCCTCTGCATCTGACCTCTCCTTCGCAGTCCCTCTGCATCCAACCTCTCCTTCACACTCCCTCTGCATCTAACCTCTCCATCAGAGTCCCTCTGCATCCAACCTTTCCTTCATACTCCTTCTGCATCCCACCTCTTCTTCACACTTCCTGTGCATTCAACCTCTCCTTCAGAACCCCTCTGCATCCAGACTCTCCTTCACACTCCTTTTGCATCTGACCTCTCCTTCACACTCACTTTGTATCCAGCCTCTCCTTCACACTACCTCTGAATCCGACCCCTCCTTCACACACCCTCTGCATCCAACCTCTCCTTAAGATCCCCTCTGCATCCAGCCTCTCTTTCACACTCCTTTTGCATCTAACCTCTCCTTAATACTCCCTCTGCATCTGACCTCCCCTTCACACTCTCTCTGCATCTGACCTCTCCTTCAGACCCCCTCTGCATCTGATCTCTCCTTCACACTCCCGCTGCATCCGACCTCTCCTTTGCACTCCCTCTGCAACCAACCTCTCCTTCACACTCCCTCTGCATCCAACCCTCCTTCTCACACCCTCTGCATCCGACCTCTCCTTCTCACACCCTCTGCATCCGACCTCTCCTTCACACTCCCTCTGTATCCAACCTCTCCTTAAGGTCCCCTCTGCATCCAGCCTCTCTTTCACTCTCTTTTTGCATCTAACCTCTCCTTCATACTCCCTCTGCTTCTGACCTCCCCTTCACCCTCTCACTGCATCTGACCTCTCCTTCAGACCCCCTCTGCATCTGACCTCTCCTTCACACTCCCGCTGCATCCGACCTCTCCTTTGCACTCCCTCTGCATCCAACCTCTCCTTCACACTCCCTCTGCATCCAACCTATCCTTCACACGCACTCTGCATCCGACCCCTCCTTCTCACACCCTCTGCATCCGACCTCTCCTTCACACTCCCTCTGTATCCAACCTCTCCTTAAGGTCCCCTCTGCATCCAGCCTCTCTTTCACTCTCTTTTTGCATCTAACCTCTCCTTCATACTCCCTCTGCTTCTGACCTCTCCTTCACACTCTCTCTGCATCTGACCTCTCCTTCAGACCCCCTCTGCATCTGACCTCTCCTTCACACTCCCGCTGCATCCGACCTCTCCTTTGCACTCCCTCTGCATCCAACCTCTCCTTCACACTCCCTCTGCATCCAACCTATCCTTCACACGCACTCTGCATCCGACCCCTCCTTCTCACACCCTCTGCATCCGACCTCTCCTTCACACTCCCTCTGTATCCAACCTCTCCTTAAGGTCCCCTCTGCATCCAGCCTCTCTTTCACTCTCTTTTTGCATCTAACCTCTCCTTCATACTCCCTCTGCATCTGACCTCCCCTTCACCCTCTCTCTGCATCTGACCTCTCCTTCAGACCCCCTCTGCATCCGACCTCTCCTTCACACTCCCTCTGCATCAAACCTCTCCTTCTGATCCCCTTTGTATCCAGCCTCTCCTTCACACTCCCTCTGCATCTGACCTCTCCTTCACACTCCCTCTGCATGCAACCTCTCCTTCACACTCCCTCTGCAGCAAACCTCTCCTTCTGATCCCCTTTGTATCCAGCCTCTCCTTCACACTCCCTCTGCATCTGACCTCTCCTTCACACTCCCTCTGCATCCGACCTCTCCTTCACACTCCCTCTGCATCAAACCTCTCCTTCTGATCCCCTTTGTATCCAGCCTCTCCTTCACACTCCCTCTGCATCTGACCTCTCCTTCACACTCCCTCTGCATGCGACCTCTCCTTCACACTTCCTCTGCATCAAACCTCTCCTTCTGATCCCCTTTGTATCCAGCCTCTCCTTCACACTCCCTCTGCATCCGACCTCTCCTTCACACACCCTCTGCATCCGACCTCTCCTTCACACTCCCTCTGCATCAAACCTCTCCTTCTGATCCCCTTTGTATCCAGCCTCTCCTTCACACTCCCTCTGCATCCGACCTCTCCTTCACACACCCTCTGCATCCAACCTCTCCTTCACACTCCCTCTGCATCAAACCTCTCCTTCTGATCCCCTTTGTATCCAGCCTCTCCTTCACACTCCCTCTGCATCTGACCTCTCATTCACACTCCCTCTGCATCAAACCTCTCCTTCTGATCCCCTTTGTATCCAGCCTCTTCTTCACACTTCCTCTGCATCTGACCTCTCCTTCACACTCCCTCTGCATGCGACCTCTCCTTCACACTCCCTCTGCATCAAACCTCTCCTTCTGATCCCCTTTGTATCCAGCCTCTCCTTCACACTCCCTCTGCATCTGACCTCTCCTTCACACTCCCTCTGCATCCGACCTCTCCTTCACACTCCCTCTGCATTCGACCTCTCCTTCACACTCCCGCTGCATCCGACCTCTCCTTTGCACTCCCTCTGCAACCAACCTCTCCTTCACCCTCCCTCTGCATCCAACCCTCCTTCTCACACCCTCTGCATCCGACCTCTCCTTCTCACACCCTCTGCATCCGACCTCTCCTTCACACTCCCTCTGTATCCAACCTCTCCTTAAGGTCCCCTCTGCATCCAGCCTCTCTTTCACTCTCTTTTTGCATCTAACCTCTCCTTCATACTCCCTCTGCATCTGACCTCCCCTTCACACTCTCTCTGCATCTGACCTCTCCTTCAGACCCCCTCTGCATCTGACCTCTCCTTCACACTCCCGCTGCATCCGACCTCTCCTTTGCACTCCCTCTGCATCCAACCTCTCCTTCACACTCCCTCTGCATCCAACCTATCCTTCACACGCACTCTGCATCCGACCCCTCCTTCTCACACCCTCTGCATCCGACCTCTCCTTCACACTCCCTCTGTATCCAACCTCTCCTTAAGGTCCCCTCTGCATCCAGCCTCTCTTTCACTCTCTTTTTGCATCTAACCTCTCCTTTATACTCCCTCTGCATCTGACCTCCCCTTCACCCTCTCTCTGCATCTGATCTCTCCTTCAGACCCCCTATGCATCCGACCTCTCCTTTGCACTCCCTCTGCATCAAACCTCTCCTTCTGATCCCTTTTGTATCCAGCCTCTCCTTCACACTCCCTCTGCATCCGACCTCTCCTTCACACTCCCTCTGCATCAAACCTCTCCTTCTGATCCCCTTTGTATCCAGCCTCTCCTTCACACTCCCTATGCATCTGACCTCTCCTTCACACTCCCTCTGCATGCAACCTCTCCTTCACACTCCCTCTGCATCAAACCTCTCCTTCTGATCCCCTTTGTATCCAGCCTCTCCTTCACACTCCCTCTGCATCTGACCTCTCCTTCACACTCCCTCTGCATCCGACCTCTCCTTCACACTCCCTCTGCATCAAACCTCTCCTTCTGATCCCCTTTGTATCCAGCCTCTCCTTCACACTCCCTCTGCATCTGACCTCTACTTCACACTCCCTCTGCATGCGACCTCTCCTTCACACTTCCTCTGCATCAAACCTCTCCTTCTGATCCCCTTTGTATCCAGCCTCTCCTTCACACTCCCTCTGCATCCGACTTCTCCTTCACACACCCTCTGCATCCGACCTCTCCTTCACACTCCCTCTGCATCAAACCTCTCCTTCTGATCCCCTTTGTATCCAGCCTCTCCTTCACACTCCCTCTGCATCCGACCTCTCCTTCACACACCCTCTGCATCTGACCTCTCCTTCACACTCCCTCTGCATCAAACCTCTCCTTCTGATCCCCTTTGTATCCAGCCTCTCCTTCACACTCCCTCTGCATCTGACCTCTCATTCACACTCCCTCTGCATCAAACCTCTCCTTCTGATCCCCTTTGTATCCAGCCTCTCCTTCACACTTCCTCTGCATCTGACCTCTCCTTCACACTCCCTCTGCATGCGACCTCTCCTTCACACTCCCTCTGCATCAAACCTCTCCTTCTGATCCCCTTTGTATCCAGCCTCTCCTTCACACTCCCTCTGCATCTGACCTCTCCTTCACACTCCCTCTGCATGCGACCTCTCCTTCACACTCCCTCTGCAAACCTCTCCTTCTGATCCCCTTTGTATCCAGCCTCTCCTTCACACTCCCTCTGCATCTGACCTCTCCTTCACACTCCCTCTGCATCCGACCTCTCCTTCACACTCCCTCTGCATCCGACCTCTCCTTCACACTCCCTCTGCATTAAACCTCTCCTTCTGATCCCCTTTGTATCCAGCCTCTCCTTCACACTCCCTCTGCATCAAACCTCTCCTTCACACTCCCTCTACAGGCAAAGGCATAAAGTTCAAGGTCTGAGATGGTTTGCCTCTTGTGTCAGAGTGTGAAAAAAGGCATGGTATTTTTTCATGAAATTTCATGAAAATGACTTAAAATTATGAATAATGCTAGAAAAGTGGCTTGCTGGTATGACATATGGAACTTTTCATTGAGGGCATATGAGTGAAGAAAGATACTGGCAGGAGTTGTGTGCATGGAATAAAGGCCTCGCGATGAGAAATGTTCTACACAGACGAGCCTCCTCCAGGATGAAACGTGTCAATGTATTACACCATACCTGTATGCAGATAATATTCAGCTCTATCTGAAAATGTAATTTGCAAATACCACTCTCTTTATTACACGTCGACACTGCATAGTACGAGGCAGAACATGGAAAAAACAGTGATAGATGGAACACTCAAATTAAACTAACTCATTCTCTGGCAAGAACTTTGGACTGGATCACAGCCTATCATTTTATGTGCATTTTGCAACTGCACAAGAGGTCGACATTGTGCAAACTCGTCTTGGTCTTGCTTCAATAAGTGGAGTTGAGTCCCAACTAGTAGGCCACATCCCACGAACAAGACTACCCCGAGAATTGTTTCAGCCTGTAGGGCTTCAGTCGTGAGGTGCAGTCAGAGTCCTATTGCATAGTGAGCACGGGACCCACTTCTGGGAACTCCTGTCACACTTTGGTTTCCTCACTAAGGAAAACAAAACAGTGATTGATGGAATGTTTGAATGATTCTGAGCCACTAGCAGGAACTCTGGTGCATAGAAGAGCATCATTTCAAAGCTCGCCAAGCCATTACAGACAAGGGGCCTCTTGGGCCTGACCTTATTTGCAGGGTTGTCCCCAAACTTTTTGCCTTTTTCCTCCTATTTTTCAGACACTCTTTTTTTTGTTATTAGAAATTAAAGAAGAACATGTCTGTATAAGAAACACACAGTGTAACAAACTCACAGGGTCTATTGTCATTGCAGGTACATGTGCATTGTTGAAAGGAAATACTACCCAGAATAAGGGGAGGGAGGGAGTTTAGGGTATACCAGAAAGGGGGAGCAAGAGGAAGGGAGGGGGAGGGAAGGGGTGGGAGGGGATAAGGAGGGGGGAGGATGGATAACATATCAAAATCGGATAGGTAGACGTTGTTCGTGGAATGCAACATTGGGGTACGTAATGCAGGGGTAATCCCCCATATTGGGATCTGTGGGAAAGAATAAATTAATCCGGGGGTTTGAATACAATCAATGGTGGGGGTTCTCCATCCATCCGAGGGTGTCCTACAATAATGCAGTAGGATGAAGTGGTAAATATCCCCGGGGGAAGCGTGTGGGGCAGAGAGAGGGGGGAAAGCGGTAGACAAACATCTTTTGGGACTAGACTGGATTGGGAGCATGCTGTGTGTAATGTCTAGCACCCCTCCTTGTACAAAGTCACGGGGTGAGTCAGTCGGGGTGGGTCTTGGTGGAGGTGGTGAGGTTTTACTTTTGGGATAGTGGGCATGTAAGGGGGAGGAGAGTGGTGATGTTAGGTGGCAAAGGATGTGAAGTGACAGCCTACTTACCTGGAAAAAAGATGGTGGGGAGGAGGTTAAGGGGGAGGGTAGAGTAAGGGAGAGGAAGGGGGAGAAGATGCAGATGGAGGGGTGTAATTGGGGGAGGAGAGAAGGAAGGTGCACGCACAGTGAGGAAAAAGGGTGTATGGGACAAGGGGGTGACGGAGGGGGAGGTGACACTCATTTTGTTGGCTTTAAGACGCTGGGCAGTTTACCACTGCTAATCAGTGCTAAAGTACATGTGCTCTCGCCATTAAACATGGATGAATAGTTTAAGCCTGTTTGCATATTTGATGTACTTGTAAGTCCCTTGTACAGTGGTATCTCATATACCCAGGACATATTATTAAATGCTACTAGTGGGCCTGAAGTGCTGATTACGCCAGACGTAGAAGTAGCCATTCAAACCTGTCTCAGGCCTGCCACTACAGGATTTGCGTGTGCAGTTTCCTGCCACATTGACTTGGCATTTAAAGCTATTTGCCAAGCCTTAAACTCCCCTTTTACTACAAACAGGTCACCCCTAAGGTAGGCCAGAGGTAGACCTATGGGGAGGGTGATGTGCAAGTAAAAGGTAGGACATTATTGGGTGGCCTGTCCTGTTAGTGACAAACCACCTACTTGCTTTCTTACTGCTGTGAGGTCTACGCCTCTCATAGGCTAGCATTGGGAATTCCCTTTTTAAGTGTTTATGTGGAAATTCCTGATCTGAAAGGGGTACGGTTTCAATGTTCGGTGTGTTTGGAATGGTGGTGATAAATCCTGCTTACTAATGTAATTGGATTTTAAATTACTATTTTAGCAATACCACTTTCAGAAAGTGGTCATTTCTCTGTGCTTATAACTCTAGTGTTCTGCAGCCTGACTCCAATCCATTTCTAGGGCAGAGTGACAGCTACATTTTGTGCATTCTTTCCGGACAGCCACAATACAGAAAGAGCTGGGTGTGACAGAAGAGGCATCTGCATACTTATAGTCATCCTGGGCTGGAAGAGTGGGATGCGGGGTGGACATACATTTGTATAGGCTGTTTCCTGCCCTCACACGAAGGGCTGATTTACCCCTTACTGATGCCTGGAGCCGGTGCTGGGGCAGAAAGAGGATGTTGTGCACATCTAAGGTTTCTTTTGAAGTCACCTCTTGAACAAAGACATTTTGGAGTATAAGTACAGGGGCTCTGACCCCAAAAATTTAGACATTGTGTGGTACTTGTAATCAGACGCTGCTGGCTTTACATCCTGCACCAGGGGCCTGCTGTGCTAAAAAGAAGAAACCCCAATTTGGACTACCTGCTTTGTTGTGCTGATCTGCTGCCTATTGCTTGCTGGGCTGTAAGAGGGACTTCCACTTTGTAATTGGCCTTGTGTGCTGGGCTGCTGCCTGTTTAGCCTGCTTTGGTGCCCCCGAGTTGTTCTCCAGGGACCAAGTGGCTCGCCCCCTCCCTGTTTTCACCATCTAGACTTTACTCCCAGAGTTGGTTTCAAGTCCTTGGGACCAGTGTGTGCTGAGCAATCTACGCTCCCTCACTTTTCCAGAAGGAGTAGCCTGTGGGGAGAGCTTTTAGTAAGAAAGTGCATTGGGACCATGTTCCCTTTCAAAGAGAAGTTGCCGGGATCAGCTTATGTTGAAGAGTTCTCCCTTTCACTTGCAAGTCAGTGCGTGTTTTCAGCGCACCATTCTTCGGGCATGCCAAAGGAAATCCCAGCACCAGAGTCCCACGTCACAAAGCAACGCTGATATCACCTATGGGCGGGGCCCAGCCGCCGGAGGCGACTCCAACAAAGTGAACAGAGTTCAACTGAGATTTCGGTCCACGTTATGCCACGGCCTGCTGCTGAGGAAGGTTCCATCCAGTGCTTTTTGGTGATACATTGTGAATCATGGGCTCACCCTAACTCAACTGCTACACTATATGCCTTAATGTACAAATGTTTTTTCCTCACATTAGTCAAGGCCATGAGTACTCTCTCAGGCTTTGCATAGTATGTGCAGTAATTAGGATCTATGTCATTTTGGTGTGCCGTATTGGTGATCCGTGCGACTTTATTTTACAATCTGCTGCATCTCGTGCCCTGATGTTATGATATATGCCATTGTAATTCTTGCATTGTCAGAATAATGATACTGACTCAGGATTTGCATAATATGTGCAGTATTTATGATTTATGTTGTTTTTGGTGTTATGTTATGTACAATATACAGTCTATTTTTACATAATCTTCTGTGGAGTCTTTTATGTGGTGTTTTCATTGTGTTACTGGTGTGAGTGTGTTGCGCAAATGCTTTACACTTTGCCTCTAATCATGAGCCTGCCTGCTCTGTGTCAAGCTACCAGAGGGTGAGCACCGGTTATCTTTGGTGTCTAACTTACTTGCCATGACAAGACTGGTAGGTTCTGCCTGGCTTAGGTGCATACCCTAGCCAACCAGAAACCCCATTTCTAACAGGGCATGTGCAAATCCTGCTCCAGTAGGAACAGTTCATCCCAAACTGCCAGGCCACATCTCCTCTGAATTAAAACAAAAACCACAGACCGATTTCAGCCTTGTGGGTCCAGTGGTAAAGGCTATATTCGAGAATTCTATCAATCACTTTTAAATATTTCTATTTTGATCAATCGTAAAGAAAAGCATAGCCAAATAATGAACATTTTGCTCAATCTTTATTGTTCTCTGCTTATAGTTGTAATGCGCTTAAGGCCTTCTTCAGTTCTCCAATGGGGGTGCAATCAAATAGTTTTGGAGGCTGCGCTCATTGAAAGCAATGGAAATTAATAAAAAAAAACATTTATGAAGGCTGGGGATGGGTTTAGGGTAGGTGATCCCCTTCAAGGTAATGGCAAATATTTTAATTGTTTGAAGGGTAAAGATAAGTCCAAGGAGAGGGACACCCTCTAAAAATGTGTGAGTTGAGAGGTAGGGCACGATCATATGCCGAGCCTCTTTTACAGGAACACTACGAGGATTTTCAGAGCTCACGGGGAAACAGAAACGTGCCTACTGAAAAGCTCCATATAAACGTTATTGAGTATCTTTGGCCTTTTGTAATTATTTGGCACTATCACTAAGTGGTTCTTTAGAGTTGCTGCCTCACTTCCAAAGTTGTAAGCATCAGCTTTGCATATTTAAGAGAAGCCCACTTTGCTAAGCAAACAACTGACAGCCTCCGGGTGAAGCTGCCCTAGCTACTGTCCTCTGTCTATATGTATGCATTTGTGAGTGTATGGGTGTGTGTTTGTGCACCTGTCTACAAATTTCTATTTTTTTGTTTTCGAGTGGCGCAGGTAAAACAGAAGACTAGCTTTCGAAAAAATGTCCGATAATTAATAGAAGTGTCATCATGGACTCCATGCTAGATTTAATGGCACGTAGCCGTGGGCTGCAATGCTAATAAAATACATTTCAAATGATCAAGTCATTAGGGTGATTGTTGGCAGGCCTGGATTCTCCACCAATATCTCTAAGCATGCTGTGTATGGTAGGTCAATACTGACAACCGAAAAACAAAACCACAAGGCTCAAAACTATGAACAGGATGCTGAAAAACCCGCACTCGCAGAGACACCCTCACTACATGGGGCACAATGACAGCCATATAGGCTTGAGTAGAAATATAGAATGGCTGCGCACTTCAACCATTGAGATATTGACACAACAGGAGAAAGTGGGTAAGGAAAAGTGAAGAGTGGTTAAATCACTGTTAAAACAACGTATTGGAGCCTCAACTTTGGGCAATTTTAGGCCTATCTTGTCCCTTCCAGCATTAGGCAAAATGTTTGAGAAGATTGTGAACGCTCAATTGACCACCTATTTGGAAAACTCCAAAGCACTTTATGTTTGCCAATCCAGCTTCAGACCCAAGCACTCCACTGAGTCTGCTTTGCTAGAAGTTTCTGAGACCAGTAAGATGATGCTGGATACTGATAACAACGCGGTCCTGATCGTATCGGATCTATCAGCAGCGTTTGATACAATGTCGCATCCTATACTTCTCCAGCATATTTTTGACATTGGTATACCTGTCAAGGCCTTGGTTTGGTTTTGATCTTTCTTAGGCTACAGGAAACAATTGGTATCCATCGGACAGTATTCTTTGGCAGAGAGATCTGTGGCCTTTGGTGTCCTACAAGGCTTATCACGTAGCCCTTCCTTATTTACTATCTATATGGCCCCTTTGAGCTCTTTGATAACCACCAATGGGATTGCAACCACTTCCGAAGTTGACAATACGCAGTTGATCCTATCTCTTGTTAAGGATTCTTTTGCGTTTTAACTGAATTTCAAAAACTGTTTTGCAAACATCATTCTCTGGATGAAAAAAATAATTTAAAATGCAACACTGATAAAACTGAAATTTGTCTGTTCGGAAAGTCAAATCTGCTTTCCAATATGATGGGTAGCGGAACTCAGTGCCCCCTTCTCCTGCCCCAGTGGAAGTGGCAAAAAACCTGGGAGCCAGATTTGATGACGCACCGTATTCGATTTCATGTGCACCACGTTTGCAGTGGCACTTGTGTTCACATCTGCATGTATAATAATGTTCATTTGCAAAGCGCCAGTATGATTCTTCGCCTTTTGACACTTTCTTAACCTTTATTTTACAGGTTTCAAGTTCTTTCAGTTGAGTTTGACAAAGGTCAACCTACCTGGTGGATATATCTTAGTCTGTAGAGACTAGATAGGAGCCCTTACATCTTGTGCTGATGAATGCCATGGACCCTCCTGGCCACTTTGGCAGAAACATGTTGACGACATTGATGGGGATGGGGTACTAAACCCCCAGGTCCCCACAACCTAGTTTTTAATATTAAGCAAACCCCTTACTAATAAATTACATTTGTAGTTTGCATTCATTTTTAAATCACTCACTTCTCCCATGGGCCCCCCAATTAACTTTTAGAAGTGCCTCCCTGTCACCAGGTGATGACCCGCTCTCTATCAAAAGTGGTTTTAGAGAGCGAGGACTGCCCGATGATGAAGCATGACACCTGGTGGTGTGTGAGGACAGTCTTTCAAATTTTTTGATATGCCCAGCACAACACAGGCGAAGGTGTAGCACACCTTTTTCCACCTTAGAATCAGACACTCATTCAGGGTAGCTTATTTTTGTGTGTACTCATACTCTCCTTTCACCCACAAGCACTATCAGTGGCCAGTACACACTTTTCAATGTTGAAATCTTAAAAAAAACACATTTTTCTTACGGCTCCCAGCTGCAAGAAAAGCTGTTGCTTTTGTTCTAATAATGTTGAGGCTGGATTACTGTAATAGCTTTTTTGCAGGGAGTTCAAGAAGTTGCTCCATAAACTCAAAATGGTTCAACATTCGGCTGCCAGACTGGTGCTTAAACTCCCCAAACAGTGCTCTGTGTCCAAAGCACTTTGGAAATTGCACTGGCTACCGGTTCACAAAAAGGTCTTATTTAAGATTCTCATTCTGGTTTTCAGAGCTTTTCATAGGATAGAGAGGGGGGAAAGCGGTAGACAAACATCTTTTGGGACTAGACTGGATTGGGAGCATGCTGTGTGTAATGTCTAGCACCCCTCCTTGTACAAAGTCACGGGGTGAGTCAGTCGGGGTGGGTCTTGGTGGAGGTGGTGAGGTTTTACTTTTGGGATAGTGGGCATGTAAGGGGGAGGAGAGTGGTGATGTTAGGTGGCAAAGGATGTGAAGTGACAGCCTACTTACCTGGAAAAAAGATGGTGGGGAGGAGGTTAAGGGGGAGGGTAGAGTAAGGGAGAGGAAGGGGGAGAAGATGCAGATGGAGGGGTGTAATTGGGGGAGGAGAGAAGGAAGGTGCACGCACAGTGAGGAAAAAGGGTGTATGGGACAAGGGGGTGACGGAGGGGGAGGTGACACTCATTTTGTTGGCTTTAAGACGCTGGGCAGTTTACCACTGCTAATCAGTGCTAAAGTACATGTGCTCTCGCCATTAAACATGGATGAATAGTTTAAGCCTGTTTGCATATTTGATGTACTTGTAAGTCCCTTGTACAGTGGTATCTCATATACCCAGGACATATTATTAAATGCTACTAGTGGGCCTGAAGTGCTGATTACGCCAGACGTAGAAGTAGCCATTCAAACCTGTCTCAGGCCTGCCACTACAGGATTTGCGTGTGCAGTTTCCTGCCACATTGACTTGGCATTTAAAGCTATTTGCCAAGCCTTAAACTCCCCTTTTACTACAAACAGGTCACCCCTAAGGTAGGCCAGAGGTAGACCTATGGGGAGGGTGATGTGCAAGTAAAAGGTAGGACATTATTGGGTGGCCTGTCCTGTTAGTGACAAACCACCTACTTGCTTTCTTACTGCTGTGAGGTCTACGCCTCTCATAGGCTAGCATTGGGAATTCCCTTTTTAAGTGTTTATGTGGAAATTCCTGATCTGAAAGGGGTACGGTTTCAATGTTCGGTGTGTTTGGAATGGTGGTGATAAATCCTGCTTACTAATGTAATTGGATTTTAAATTACTATTTTAGCAATACCACTTTCAGAAAGTGGTCATTTCTCTGTGCTTATAACTCTAGTGTTCTGCAGCCTGACTCCAATCCATTTCTAGGGCAGAGTGACAGCTACATTTTGTGCATTCTTTCCGGACAGCCACAATACAGAAAGAGCTGGGTGTGACAGAAGAGGCATCTGCATACTTATAGTCATCCTGGGCTGGAAGAGTGGGATGCGGGGTGGACATACATTTGTATAGGCTGTTTCCTGCCCTCACACGAAGGGCTGATTTACCCCTTACTGATGCCTGGAGCCGGTGCTGGGGCAGAAAGAGGATGTTGTGCACATCTAAGGTTTCTTTTGAAGTCACCTCTTGAACAAAGACATTTTGGAGTATAAGTACAGGGGCTCTGACCCCAAAAATTTAGACATTGTGTGGTACTTGTAATCAGACGCTGCTGGCTTTACATCCTGCACCAGGGGCCTGCTGTGCTAAAAAGAAGAAACCCCAATTTGGACTACCTGCTTTGTTGTGCTGATCTGCTGCCTATTGCTTGCTGGGCTGTAAGAGGGACTTCCACTTTGTAATTGGCCTTGTGTGCTGGGCTGCTGCCTGTTTAGCCTGCTTTGGTGCCCCCGAGTTGTTCTCCAGGGACCAAGTGGCTCGCCCCCTCCCTGTTTTCACCATCTAGACTTTACTCCCAGAGTTGGTTTCAAGTCCTTGGGACCAGTGTGTGCTGAGCAATCTACGCTCCCTCACTTTTCCAGAAGGAGTAGCCTGTGGGGAGAGCTTTTAGTAAGAAAGTGCATTGGGACCATGTTCCCTTTCAAAGAGAAGTTGCCGGGATCAGCTTATGTTGAAGAGTTCTCCCTTTCACTTGCAAGTCAGTGCGTGTTTTCAGCGCACCATTCTTCGGGCATGCCAAAGGAAATCCCAGCACCAGAGTCCCACGTCACAAAGCAACGCTGATATCACCTATGGGCGGGGCCCAGCCGCCGGAGGCGACTCCAACAAAGTGAACAGAGTTCAACTGAGATTTCGGTCCACGTTATGCCACGGCCTGCTGCTGAGGAAGGTTCCATCCAGTGCTTTTTGGTGATACATTGTGAATCATGGGCTCACCCTAACTCAACTGCTACACTATATGCCTTAATGTACAAATGTTTTTTCCTCACATTAGTCAAGGCCATGAGTACTCTCTCAGGCTTTGCATAGTATGTGCAGTAATTAGGATCTATGTCATTTTGGTGTGCCGTATTGGTGATCCGTGCGACTTTATTTTACAATCTGCTGCATCTCGTGCCCTGATGTTATGATATATGCCATTGTAATTCTTGCATTGTCAGAATAATGATACTGACTCAGGATTTGCATAATATGTGCAGTATTTATGATTTATGTTGTTTTTGGTGTTATGTTATGTACAATATACAGTCTATTTTTACATAATCTTCTGTGGAGTCTTTTATGTGGTGTTTTCATTGTGTTACTGGTGTGAGTGTGTTGCGCAAATGCTTTACACTTTGCCTCTAATCATGAGCCTGCCTGCTCTGTGTCAAGCTACCAGAGGGTGAGCACCGGTTATCTTTGGTGTCTAACTTACTTGCCATGACAAGACTGGTAGGTTCTGCCTGGCTTAGGTGCATACCCTAGCCAACCAGAAACCCCATTTCTAACAGGGCATGTGCAAATCCTGCTCCAGTAGGAACAGTTCATCCCAAACTGCCAGGCCACATCTCCTCTGAATTAAAACAAAAACCACAGACCGATTTCAGCCTTGTGGGTCCAGTGGTAAAGGCTATATTCGAGAATTCTATCAATCACTTTTAAATATTTCTATTTTGATCAATCGTAAAGAAAAGCATAGCCAAATAATGAACATTTTGCTCAATCTTTATTGTTCTCTGCTTATAGTTGTAATGCGCTTAAGGCCTTCTTCAGTTCTCCAATGGGGGTGCAATCAAATAGTTTTGGAGGCTGCGCTCATTGAAAGCAATGGAAATTAATAAAAAAAAACATTTATGAAGGCTGGGGATGGGTTTAGGGTAGGTGATCCCCTTCAAGGTAATGGCAAATATTTTAATTGTTTGAAGGGTAAAGATAAGTCCAAGGAGAGGGACACCCTCTAAAAATGTGTGAGTTGAGAGGTAGGGCACGATCATATGCCGAGCCTCTTTTACAGGAACACTACGAGGATTTTCAGAGCTCACGGGGAAACAGAAACGTGCCTACTGAAAAGCTCCATATAAACGTTATTGAGTATCTTTGGCCTTTTGTAATTATTTGGCACTATCACTAAGTGGTTCTTTAGAGTTGCTGCCTCACTTCCAAAGTTGTAAGCATCAGCTTTGCATATTTAAGAGAAGCCCACTTTGCTAAGCAAACAACTGACAGCCTCCGGGTGAAGCTGCCCTAGCTACTGTCCTCTGTCTATATGTATGCATTTGTGAGTGTATGGGTGTGTGTTTGTGCACCTGTCTACAAATTTCTATTTTTTTGTTTTCGAGTGGCGCAGGTAAAACAGAAGACTAGCTTTCGAAAAAATGTCCGATAATTAATAGAAGTGTCATCATGGACTCCATGCTAGATTTAATGGCACGTAGCCGTGGGCTGCAATGCTAATAAAATACATTTCAAATGATCAAGTCATTAGGGTGATTGTTGGCAGGCCTGGATTCTCCACCAATATCTCTAAGCATGCTGTGTATGGTAGGTCAATACTGACAACCGAAAAACAAAACCACAAGGCTCAAAACTATGAACAGGATGCTGAAAAACCCGCACTCGCAGAGACACCCTCACTACATGGGGCACAATGACAGCCATATAGGCTTGAGTAGAAATATAGAATGGCTGCGCACTTCAACCATTGAGATATTGACACAACAGGAGAAAGTGGGTAAGGAAAAGTGAAGAGTGGTTAAATCACTGTTAAAACAACGTATTGGAGCCTCAACTTTGGGCAATTTTAGGCCTATCTTGTCCCTTCCAGCATTAGGCAAAATGTTTGAGAAGATTGTGAACGCTCAATTGACCACCTATTTGGAAAACTCCAAAGCACTTTATGTTTGCCAATCCAGCTTCAGACCCAAGCACTCCACTGAGTCTGCTTTGCTAGAAGTTTCTGAGACCAGTAAGATGATGCTGGATACTGATAACAACGCGGTCCTGATCGTATCGGATCTATCAGCAGCGTTTGATACAATGTCGCATCCTATACTTCTCCAGCATATTTTTGACATTGGTATACCTGTCAAGGCCTTGGTTTGGTTTTGATCTTTCTTAGGCTACAGGAAACAATTGGTATCCATCGGACAGTATTCTTTGGCAGAGAGATCTGTGGCCTTTGGTGTCCTACAAGGCTTATCACGTAGCCCTTCCTTATTTACTATCTATATGGCCCCTTTGAGCTCTTTGATAACCACCAATGGGATTGCAACCACTTCCGAAGTTGACAATACGCAGTTGATCCTATCTCTTGTTAAGGATTCTTTTGCGTTTTAACTGAATTTCAAAAACTGTTTTGCAAACATCATTCTCTGGATGAAAAAAATAATTTAAAATGCAACACTGATAAAACTGAAATTTGTCTGTTCGGAAAGTCAAATCTGCTTTCCAATATGATGGGTAGCGGAACTCAGTGCCCCCTTCTCCTGCCCCAGTGGAAGTGGCAAAAAACCTGGGAGCCAGATTTGATGACGCACCGTATTCGATTTCATGTGCACCACGTTTGCAGTGGCACTTGTGTTCACATCTGCATGTATAATAATGTTCATTTGCAAAGCGCCAGTATGATTCTTCGCCTTTTGACACTTTCTTAACCTTTATTTTACAGGTTTCAAGTTCTTTCAGTTGAGTTTGACAAAGGTCAACCTACCTGGTGGATATATCTTAGTCTGTAGAGACTAGATAGGAGCCCTTACATCTTGTGCTGATGAATGCCATGGACCCTCCTGGCCACTTTGGCAGAAACATGTTGACGACATTGATGGGGATGGGGTACTAAACCCCCAGGTCCCCACAACCTAGTTTTTAATATTAAGCAAACCCCTTACTAATAAATTACATTTGTAGTTTGCATTCATTTTTAAATCACTCACTTCTCCCATGGGCCCCCCAATTAACTTTTAGAAGTGCCTCCCTGTCACCAGGTGATGACCCGCTCTCTATCAAAAGTGGTTTTAGAGAGCGAGGACTGCCCGATGATGAAGCATGACACCTGGTGGTGTGTGAGGACAGTCTTTCAAATTTTTTGATATGCCCAGCACAACACAGGCGAAGGTGTAGCACACCTTTTTCCACCTTAGAATCAGACACTCATTCAGGGTAGCTTATTTTTGTGTGTACTCATACTCTCCTTTCACCCACAAGCACTATCAGTGGCCAGTACACACTTTTCAATGTTGAAATCTTAAAAAAAACACATTTTTCTTACGGCTCCCAGCTGCAAGAAAAGCTGTTGCTTTTGTTCTAATAATGTTGAGGCTGGATTACTGTAATAGCTTTTTTGCAGGGAGTTCAAGAAGTTGCTCCATAAACTCAAAATGGTTCAACATTCGGCTGCCAGACTGGTGCTTAAACTCCCCAAACAGTGCTCTGTGTCCAAAGCACTTTGGAAATTGCACTGGCTACCGGTTCACAAAAAGGTCTTATTTAAGATTCTCATTCTGGTTTTCAGAGCTTTTCATAGGATAGGCCCTAAATATCTCACAGGTTTTGACACTACAGAATTCAGAGGAATTTGAGATCCTCTAATGCCAAATTGCTAAAACCTCTGTCCTGTAGGCCTAAGTCCTGTGGTGGTAAGTCTTTCATGGTCTCAGGATCTAAAGCTTGGAGCCAACTTCCTTGTCTTCTTTGGTCCATTGAGAACAAAACTATTTTTAAATAGAGTCTGAAGATTTGGGTCTTTCTTGCGCCTGATACTCTGTGCCATTCTTTAATATAGTTGAGTCAGGCATTCGTTTCTTTCTATTTCCTCATGCTTTCCTTTGTTGGTGCACCTCTTTTTTATTATTTTGTACTGATTTATAGAGGAATTGGGTATTTGAGCTTGCACCAGGAGGCTCTTGTTTGAGTGATACTGCACTCTATAAATATCATAATCATTCATGAGAATGTGCTGACTCCAGCACAATGGTATAGTATTGTACTGTATGGAGTTGTACTGTTAGTAATCAATGAGAACTAGCTCTGGTTTAAATTGTTTGTATGTCTGCGGGTGAAAAAAAACAACAAAAAAAACTGTACTGTAGCATTTATGGAGAGTTTCAGATGCCTCTGTGGTGCCACAGTAAGTATTTGGACTGGAATTGTGCCATTCTGTGGGGGAGTGCACGGTTGGTAGAGTGCTGTAATGTGTTGTGAATTTATGTGGATTGCGTTTTGTTGTCATGCCCGATTGATCAAGGAGGTGTCCTTTCGTGTTTTGGGACACCATTTCTAGAAGTGTGATGGAGGGGGATGTGTGTAAGAAAGCATATCTCCTTTCGGCAGAATCCTAGCCACAGTGGTATTGGAGCTCTGGGCTGCATGTGCACCAAAAAGAGGGTAATCACAGAAGGCCCAGAAATCCCTGAGGCAACACATGAAAAGCAGAGGTGTTGCCAAAGGGGTAAAGAGATGCCGAATGAGCAAGAATGGGAATTGGTGGCATGAGCAGCAGCCGTGAAGCTTTTTTGTTTAAAGCATGAGTGCTACCTACTGCTGTACAAATGCACCCCATGAACAAGGAAAGAAGTGGACAAGAAATCTAGCTTGGAAACCTACACAGTAGGGGTTTGTTCCCCAACCTCCTCTTATGATCCCGAAGGTTCCAATAGGCGGACGAGCATTAGTCCAGCAAGCCCTAACCAGGTCACAGCAAAGACCCAAGCCAGGCTGACTCCCTACACATGCGAGAGGATGAGCCAAACCACCTAGTAGTTTGCAGCATATCACCCCCAGATTGAATTGCCCCACCCTGTGCTACCCTTCCGGCTTCACCCTTTCCAGTGAGTGAAATACATTTTCTTAAATTCCAAGAACCATTGCTCTTTCTCGTTCCTACTAAAATGTCAACCCAGACAACCTACACTATTATTATTAGTAATGTAAGCTATTTCAGGGTGACAAAGAGGAGAGGATGTGGTCCGTCGGCTTAAACTGCCGACCTTGGTGCCGGAAACCAGGGTTCGAGCCTCGAGGTCGCGTCCACATCCTGTGATTCTGGGCAAATCACTTAATCTCCCCGTGCCTGAATATGTAATGTAAATACGGTGCTCGTGTAAAGCGCTTCAATACCTTCGGGTCGAGTTCGCGCTATATAAAAGATGCAAAAAAAAAGAGAAAATATGGTGAGAGAAGACTTATCATGCTTTTTTATTGTTTCAGCAGTGACAGCAGCATGAACGGCAGTCTGTTCACATGGCCTCAAGAGACACACATCTAAAACACACAGCGTTCCTGGGATTATGCTGCTCAGCAGACGCAGTGTTTTTCCGAAAATTGTGGATTTAAAGCATCCCCCACATGATCCACTGCTAAATGCATAATTTTTCCGATTTCAACAACAAAAACTACTAACTCAGACACTACTCAACTAGTGCCACACGTGATGTCTCCCAGTGGCAGATAATCTGCAAAATGTAACTGGTCTCCTTTTATTTCCTGAGAGCTGAATTCAGGTTCCACTGGGACTAAAAGTGACCCTCTGCCCATTACTGGGTGTAAAAAGTTCAAAATAGTACTACAATAGAAGGTGGCATTTTATGCTGCACAATTGATCTTTTCTTCCTGAATAATATATTAAACCATGCCACACAATTTGGTTCTCCCTAGCTCCTTAATGCTACTGGCCCTGTCTATACATCATAATACTTAAATGTGTTAATACTGCATTTAAAATGTTCACTATAAGGCATAGGTGTTCAATCATTCAATTAGTGTTTGCTAAGCGTGACTACTCACCCGTGAGGGTCTCAAGGCGCTGGGGGGAGAAGGCTGCAGGTCCTGATGGGCACTGAGATTCAGTAGAGGAGCTAGGTCTTGAGAACCTTCCTGAATTGGGTCGGCGACGGGGATAGCCTGAGGTGGAGAGGCAGGGTGTTCCAGATTTTGGCAGTGAGGTAGGAGAAGGACCTTCCTCCTGTCCTGGTCTTGCAGATCTGAGGGATAGTGGCAAGGGCCAGTTCGGCTGTGCAGATGTGTCTGGTGGGTACTTTGAATCAGAGGCGGTGGTTAAGGTATGCAGGTCCATGTGATGTAGGGCTTTGAAGGCATGTGCGAGGAGCTTGAACATGACTCTTTTGTTAACTGGGAGCCAGTGGAGTTCTAGATATGACTGCGGCGGGGGATGTTGAGGATCAGTCTGGCCGTGACGTTCTGAACACTCTGTAGTTTCCTGAGGAGTTTCTGGGTGCCGCCGGCATAGAGTGCGTTGCTGTACTCAAGGCTGCTGCTGATAAGTGCGTGGGTGACCATTTTTTTGACCTCAGTGCGGATCCATCTGAAGGTCTTTTAAAGCAGGTGAAGAGTGTGGAAGCATGATGAGGAGACAACATTAATTTGACTGTTCATTGTGAGCGAGGAGTCCGGTATGATATTGTGGTTTTGTGCACGGTCCATGGGTGTGGGGGGTTCCTAGTGCAGCGGGCCACCAGGAGTCTTTCCAGGCAGAGGTGTTGGCCCCCATGATGAGGACTTTGTGCTTGTCTAAGTTGAGTTTGAGGCAGCTTGCTCTCATCCAGGTAGCGACGGTGCTGAGAGAGACAGCTGGGAGTAGAGGTGCAGTAGCACCCCGAAAATAACCATGCTAGAGTTCAGGAAGTTAATGAGCAAGAAAAGAGCCTTTACATTTTGTTTTTCTCTCATCACAAGTGAATTTAAAGAGTGGTCAAATGTCAAGCTATGTATTCTTACAAACTGCTGCTTATTCTTTTGACATGGAGATTGGGGTTTACCTTTCTTGTATTTCTCTGACTGAAAAGTAAGAGGATTTTGTAGCGTGAACTATGTGACAATTTTGCTATAATGCAGGTAGTGTGAAAGGAACATTTGTACAATCTCAATTTTATTTAGGACACAGCAACATTTTAAATACCTGTACAAAGATTTGAATTTGATAAAAACAATCAAGATACTTTGTTGTTGATATGCAAATAATAAATATTTGCTCCACATATTATTGTTTGTGTACCATATAGTTTTGTCAGTAAAATTGCATGTCGTTGCCAATTTAGTGGCCCTTTCAATGCAACATGTGCTGTCTGGAAACGACGGTGCATTACTACACCCTGCTTTAGTAATAGATTTGCCACACTGTGCTCCAAAATGCACTATTAGCTACATACTACACTGGTAATACTCTCCTGTGAATGGATGTGGCTCGTTTGCTACACTTGTTCCTTGTGTGACTCTTATATTTTTCGGAACCCTTATGACATCAGCGATGAAAAATGATGGAAGCACCCCCGCTCTGAAAATGATTACAGCACCACTATTTTTAAGGGACACATATTTATTTTTTCCAATCTGGGACTCAGGGAACAATTGAGACACAGACACACACGCTCTTGGGAGTCGATTGCCCACACAGTTCTCTCCGAAAATGTGCCCTGTGCAACGTAGACATGCGAAGAAGCAGAGCAGTGTTCCTGAGGTGACCTTTTTAGTTGTGATGCTCAGCAGTTATCAGCTAAACATGCCTACCTTGCGCCACCTCCTGGACATTGTCAGGAACAACAGGGGAGTAGCAATGGCTCACCAAGTGATGAATCACCAGGGAGAGCTGGGTGAAATGAAAAATACTTCACGTAGCCTGCATCTCAGCTGAATGCAGAGCATTCTTCCCCTCCATTAAAACCTGATAATATGTTGCATCCGCCGAAACTCTGCTGAAACCTGAGAACACTTTACAACCGCTGCAGAGACACCAAATTCTAAAAATAGGTCATATCACACCACAACACTGAGACTACTCCCCCGCCACTGAATGCTGAAAAAAACTCACCCAGAGGCATCTCTGCTCATCAATCGAAATACGTCACCTCTGCTGCACCACTGATAAATACTGATGGTATTTCACCGCTACTGAAATCTGAAAATATCGGCTGACTACTGGCCATACTGTACATCGGGTATATCTCAGAGGCACTCTTTAGCTCGGGTTCATGGCTGTTTAAAGCGCCAGCTCAATTGAACACTTCAGCTCTAATACACCTCACCTAAATACTTCACCTCTGCTGTATCTCTGCTGAATACTTCACCTCTGCTGTATCTCTGCTGAATACTTCACCTCTGCTGTATCTCTGCTGAATACTTCACCTCTGCTGTATCTCTGCTGAATACTTCACCTCTGCTGTATCTCTGCTGAATACTTCACCTCTGCTGTATCTCTGCTGAATACTTCACCTCTGCTGCACCACTGCTGAATACTTCACCTCTGCTGAATACTTCACCTCTGCTGCACCCCTGCTGAATACTTCACCTCTGCTGTATCTCTGCTGAATACTTCACCTCTGCTGCACCCCTGCTGAATACTTCACCTCTGCTGCACCCCTGCTGAATACTTCACCTCTGCTGCACCCCTGCTGAATACTTCACCTCTGCTGTATCTCTGCTGAATACCTCACCTATGCTGCATCTCACCTAAATTCTTCACATCTGCTACAACTCTGTTAATACTTCACCCCTGCTGCACCCCTGCTGAATACTTCACCTCTGCTACACCCCTGCTGAATACTTCACCTCTGCTACACCCCTGCTGAATACTTCACCTCTGCTACACCCCTGCTGAATACTTCACCTCTGCTATTCTTCTGTTAATACTTCACCTCTGCTACACCCCTGCTGAATACTTGACCTCTGCTACTCTTCTGTTAATATTTCACCTCTGCTGTATCTCACCTAAATTCTTCACATCTGCTACAACTCTAAATACTTCACCCCTGTTGAATACTTCACCTCTGCTACTCGTCTGTTAATACTTCACCTCTGCTGTATCTCTTCTGAATACTTCACCTCTGCTGTATCTCTGCTAAATACTTCACCTCTGCTCTGCTTCTGTTAGTGCTTCACCTGTGTACATCTCCAGCGAATGCTTCACCTGTGTACATCTCTGCTGAATATTTCACCTCTGCCACACCTCTAGTAAATATTTCACCTCTGCTACACTTCTGCTAATCATATTTTGCTATGTTTCTGCCGAATACTTGACCGTGGCTGCATTTCTGCTGAACACTCCACCTTCATTGAAATCTGAAGATACTTTACCTGAACTCTATCCCTGCTCACTACTAAAGTCACTCCACCCCACTGAAATCTGAAAATACTTTTCCTCGGCTGCACATCCATTAAAATCTCTAAAACGCGACAATCGCTCCAAATCTAGGAAATTTAGAGAATTCGTCTCTTCCTCCGAGTTCTGAAATCATATCACCTTGGCACCATCTCTGATAAAATCTGAAAGTAATTCACCCTAACTGCATCTCTGCTGAATTCTTCACGGCAGCTTAATCTCTGCTGAAATACTGAGATTACCTCACTTTTGATTAATCTGTGCTGAATAGTACACCTCGGATGCGTCTCTTCTGTACACAGAAAATACTGCGCCTCTGTTGCATCTCTGCTGTGTACTGGGAATGCTACACCTCGGAAGTGTCTCTTCTGTATACAGAAAATGCTGTGACTCTGTTGCATCTCTGCTGTGTACTGAGAATACTGCATCTCTGCTGTCTACTGAGAATACTGCGCCTCTAATGCATCTCTGCTGTCTACTGAGAATACTGCACCTCTGTTGCATCTCTGCTGTCTACTGAGAATACTGCACCTCTGTTGCATCTCTGCTGTGTACTTGGCATACTGCGTCTCTGTTGCATCTGTTCTGTGTACTGGGAATACTCACCTCTTTTGCATCTCTGCTGTGTACTTGGCATACTGCGTCTCTGTTGCATCTGTGCTGTGTACTGGGAGTACTGCACCTCTGTTGCATCTGTGTTGAATATTGGGCAGAATGGACCTCTCTCCTACATCTGTGCTGAATACTACAGCTCAGCTGCATCTCTTTTGTATGCAGAGAATGCTGTGCCTCTCTTGCATCTGTGCTGTGTACTGGGACTACTGTGTCTCTGTTGCTACTGTGCTGCACTCTTCATCTCAGCTGCATCTCTGCTGTGTACTTGGAATACTGCACCTCTGTTGCATCTCTGCTGTGTACTGGGAATTCTGCACCTCTGTTGCATCTGTGCTGTGTACTGACAATACTCACCTCTGTTGCATCTCTGCTGTGTACTTGGAATACTGCACCTCTGTTGCATCTGTGTTGAATATTGGGCAGAATGGACCTCTCTCCTACATCTGTGCTGAATACTAAAACTCAGCTGCATCTCTTTTGTATACAGAGAATGCTGTACCTCTCTTGCAACTGTGCTGTGTACTGGGAATACTGCGCCTCCGTTGCAACTGTGCTGCACTCTTCACCTCAGCTGCATCTCTGCTGTGTACTTGGAATACTGCACCTCTGTTGCATCTCTGCTGTGTACTGGGAATACTGCACCTCTGTTGCATCTGTGCTGTGTACTGGGAATACTCACCTCTGTTGCATCTGTGCTGTGTACTTGGAATACTGCACCTCTGTTGCATCTGTGCTGTGTACTGGGAATATTCACCTCTGTTGCATCTGTGCTGTGTACTTGGAATACTGCACCTCTGCTGCATCTCTGCTATATACTGGGAATACTTCACCTCTGTCAGGACTTATAAAGCATGGCTAATCACCTGATAGGGTATCCAGGCACTTGCAGGCCCCGCAGGCTTATTCGAACAGCCAGGTCTTGTGGGTTATTCAGAAGTGAGGTGATGGTCCAGAGGTGTGTGGGGAGGCTGTTCCAGGTCTTTGCTGCGATGTGAGGAAGAAGTGTCTTCCAAATCTTCATTGGCAGATGTGAGGAGTATGGGCAAGTGAAAGGGAGGTGGAGCATAGTCTTCTCAATGGTTGTTGGAAGTTTAGGTGGTAATTAATATAGGCGGGTCCTCGGTTGTGTAGAATCTTGTGTGTGTGAATCAGCACCTTGAATTACCATCTCTTCTGCACAGAGAGCCAGTGGAGTTTCCTGAGATGGGGTGTGACGTGGGTTTGTCAGGGAAGGCAGAGGATGAGTCTGGCTGCTGTGTTCTATATGGTCTAAATTCTCCGTAGAAGCTGTGTGGGGATTCCTACATAGAGGGCATTGCCATAGTCCATTCGGCTGGTGATGAGGGCTTGTGTCGTGGTGCATTTCGTGTATGGGGGTAGCCACTTGAAGATCTTACGTAACATGTGCAGAATGAGGAAGCAGGTGAAGGAGATGGCAATGATCTGTGATTTTATGGTGAGCTTTTTTTCAATGATGATTACGAGGTTTCTGGTGTGGTTGGAGGGAGTGGATGCGGGTCTTAGGTCTGATGGCCACCAGGAGTCGGTCCATGGGTTGCAGCTTTTGCCAGAGATCAGTACTTCCATCTTGTCTGTGTGCAGCTGCAGGCAGTTATTCTTCATTCAGTCGCTGACGTTTGTCATGCACCTGTGGAAGTTGATTCTGGTGATGGTGGGGTCATTGGTGATTGAGAGGATGAGTTAGGTGTCATCTACATAGGAAATTATGTTGTGACTGTGGAATCTGATGATGTTGGCCAGCAGGGTCATCTATGCATTGACAAGCATGTGGCTGAGGAATGAGCCCTTGGAGAAATCGCAGGTGATCTCCTTGGGTTCAGAGGTGAAAGGTGGGAGGTGGCTCCTCTGGGTTCTTCAGGTGTGGAAGGAGGTGATCCATCTGAGAGCATCCTCTTGGATGTCGATGTGGTGAAGTCTTTCGATCAATGTGTGGTGGGATAGGGTGTCAAAGGCTGCTGAGAGGTCGAGGAGGATCAAATCTGCTGTTTCTCCCCAGTCAAGGAGGGTTTGGATGTCATTGGTGGCTGAGATCAGGGCGGTTTCAGTGTTGTTATTGCTGCAGAAGCTGGACTGGGAAGCCGCAATTAGCTTGTTCTGCACCAGGTGTGTCATGAGTTGATTGTTAATGATCTTTTCCAGTGCCTTCACTGGGGATGGGAACAGGGAGATTGGCTGGTAGTTTTTGAGTTTGCTGGGGCCGGTGGAGGGTTTTTAGAGCAGTGGTCTGACTTTGGCGTGTTTCCAGGCATCGAGTAATGTTGTGGTGCTGATAGAGGTATTGAGTGTTGTGGTGATTTCCTGGCTCATCCTTTGTTTCATGAGGATGAAGATGTGGTATGGGCATTGGCCTGTTGGAGCTCCCGAGTGGATGGATTTCATTGTGGAGGTAGTGTCCTGGATGGAGAGGATGTTCCAGGTGGTCAGTATGTGGTTCCTATAGTTTACGGTGGTGCCGTATCTGTCAAGGAAGTCCGTATGTATGGTTTGGGGTTTGAAGTTTCTGTATATGGTTTCGATCTTATCGTAGAAAAAGTGGGCGAAGTTGTCGCATAGTTCCTGTGAGGGTGTGATGTTGTTTTTGCTGGCAGCCGGGTTGGAAAATTCCTTAACGATGTTAAAAAGCTCCTTGATGTTGTTGGCGCTGGTTTTGATGCGTACGGCATTGGTTGTCTTTTTTGTTGCCTTCAGCAGGTGGTGGTAGAAGTTGAGGGAGGTAGTGAAGGCTGCCCTGTCAGAGGTGCTCTTGCTGGTGCGCCATCTTCGCTCCAACTGTTTGCTATCTCATTTCGCACTTCTGAGATTTTGGGTCTAATAGCTGACCTTTTTAGAGGATTGTGCCTGGATGTTGCTCTTGATGGAGACGATGCTGTTGGCACAGTTGGCGATCCAGCCATTCAAGTTTTTCACTCTGTGTTTGAGGTTGGTATCGGTAGCAGGGTTGAAGATGTTATTATGAACATATTAGTATTATTAACATATTTCACGGCTGCTGCATCTCCGCTGAATACTTCACGTCAGCTGCATCTCTTCTGTATAGAGAATGCTGTGCTTCTGTTGCATCATTGCTGTGCTCTGAGGTTTTCTCCTCCACTGAAATCTTTACCTACTTGATGTCTGCAACATCTCTGCCGAACACACAGAATACTATTCCCCAACTGAAATAGGAAAACACTGCACTTTCTCAGAAATCAGAATATAGTTCACCTCGGAATATTTCATCTCAACTGCACCTCTGCTGACCCTTGTTTGCAACACTTCCGAACACCTGAAACACTACACCTCGGCTGAATACCTCATCCTGGCTCCTTCCCTATCTTCTCCACTGGAAATTATAATTATCTTTGCTTCATCTCTGGTTATTGCAGTGAGAACATTCCACCATCCCTGACATCTGAAAATGATTCAACTTTGCTTCTTCTCTGCGAAATACCAAAACGCCACCTTCTCTGCATCTCTGTCCTCTAAGCCTCACACAGATCTGCACTGAAGAGTAATTAGATGACGGACTGGAATCTCTATGGTATGGGGAGGACAATGGTGAACAACAAAACACTGATAAATGACGTTAAAAGATATCTTGATCCACACTAAACTACGTAGACTACGTAAATGTGTTGTATCTGGGCCTTCAGAACTACCTACTTAACCGTTTGCAGGTAGTACAAAATGCGGCAGCAAGGGCCGTACTTTCTGTTGGACCAAGAGCTCACATGTCTTCCCATCTGAACACCCTACATTGGCTACCAGTAAGACAAAGGATCTGTTTTAAATCCCTGGTCTTAACTTTTAAGGCCTTGAACAATATTGGAGCCCCGTATATTAGAAATAAAATCGAGCCCTATAAACCCTCTAGAACACTGCGTTCATCATCTCAACAACTGACAATTGTGCCTAAATTTCTCCGTTCTTATAAAGGTGGCCGCTCTTTTCAAGTGGTAGCTGCAAAATTATGGAACAGCATTCCTCTCTTCCTCCGACAAGAATGTGATCTCTTCAGCTTCAGACGAGGCTTAAAGACCTGGCTTTTCCAGCAGTAGTGCGGTTTTGTTTAAGCTGTAAACTTTTCTGTCCTGGGGTCAGGCTTGCGCCGGGACACTCCATGGAGTAGCAGTGCGCTTAACAAATACCCCTATAACATAACATAAACACATTCCTGATAGCAACATTTCTAGTACTGAACTATAACATGCCTCAATGTACAGAACCTATGTTTTCGACCAAGTGAGCAATTCATCTAAGAACTCTAAAAGTTTAAATTCTACTCAGTAGTGAGGATATGTCCCGTTTGCTGCACGTCTGCTCAACCTAGAGAATACTTTACATCTGCTGAATCTAACCTAATCTGAGAAGACCTGTGACATTTTAATATACTTTACCTCGCTTTCATCCCTGGGAGAAACAATGAATAGTGCACAACTGAAATCTGAAGACGCTTCAATTTGCCCATGTTTCTGCCGAATACGGGAAATGCTTCACTGTGAATTAAATGTAAAAATACTTCACCTCGCCTGCATCCCCTGCCAAGTACTTGCAGTACTTCAGAGGGCTTCATGTTTATTTAATATTGAAAATGCTTTAACTCTGCTGCGCATCTAATGAAATCCAAGAAAGATTCAGTTTTGTGGTAGCTCTGCTAAACAGCGAAAATTCAATAATTCAAATGAAATTTGATTACAAAAGAAATCACCTGTCTGCGTCTCTGCTGAATATTCAGAATGCCTCACTCCCAATGAATCTGTATATTTTCTGAATGATGGGAAAACTGCCCATCCACTCAGTCAGTCAGTCAAGATGATGTTTATTTAGACCATTGGTCTTTAAACAACACAAAACAATCAATTTATATACACTCTAATATCATAACATTTTTTAACAAAAAGTTCAATTAAAACAACCATACTTAAAAACAGATTGAGTTAATTTACATGACACTTCATTGCACGTGCCCCATAATATGTGTATGTTATGATCACACCACATCTTAACCCCTTGTGCGCTCATGACGGAACCACGCCGTCATGAGCCACGGGCGGCGTGTGCTCATGACGGCGTGGTTCCGTCATGGTGCGGCCGTTGGCGGCCGCTCCTCCCACGTGGCTCTAATTCCCCGCCTGTGCGGGTGAATTAGAGAGTGGGCGGAGTCGTGATGGAACCACGCAATCATGAGCACAGCTCGCCCGTGACTCATGACGGCGTGGTTCCGTCATGAGCATGGCGGCGCCGCGCTCACCCCTCACCCCCCCAGCGCTGCGGCAGAATTCGCTCCACAGCGAAGGGGTTAATACATACTTGATGAAAAGATAAATCATTTAAAAATCCTATAATAAAATTCTTCTGCCCGAGTCGAGCTGAGGTCCTTCCCCTTCGCATTATTCCTTACTCCCCCGTGGTTTGATTGTTCGTCTCATTACCCCGTGTAAAACTTTTTTACAGCAGCCATATACCTTCCAATAGCTAACTCAATATCAAGGTTACACATATCAAAAAGAAGTTCTATGGCTTGCGTGTGACACATAGTTCCATATTTTAGAAAAATAGGGCAAAGAAATACTTTTCGCAATGATAAATCATTTAAACCATCCACTAGTATGTGCATGATATCACATTTTGTACCCACATCACATGTACATTTCCCATTGGGTTGTATCACTTCCTTTTTTATTGCTTCATTTATTATCTAAGGATTGATACCAATTCTTAATCTACGTATTTCACATTTGAGCCTACAATTTGGTAATCTATCCAAATATAGGAACCAGTTGTTCCCCTGCCAGCTACTTAACATAGATTGTACCTATTTTTTCTCTCTCAGATCCTGCCAATGTTCTTCCTGAGAACACTCTTTCCCCAAAGCTCTTAATTCACTCTTAGTAACTTCTATTTGTAATGTCTGCTGGCATAGACTCACCTTCAAACTTCCACATATAGATTCCAAATTTTTTCGAACTCCTTTGGCCCATTTTAAGTCACTGTGCTCGATCTCCTTCTTACACCATTGGGAAACTTTCTGATCCTCACCCATGCCCAGTCTCTTCCAAAACCTTATTAATGCCACTTGGGCCTGTATGTTCCGTAATGTCACACCCAACTCCATTCTTATTGCCTATATCATGGCTGAACCTGGTAGGGACATTAGGGTTTGTAAAGATTTCCCTTCCTCAATATCCCACGCACTTTTGTCACTGAGGCACAACCATTCTGCTCCATATTGTAATTGAGGGGGTATCATCGTACTATAAGCTTTCATAAGAGGTCTATGGGACATCTTTCCATAAGCTCGATTGGATTTTTTCAGACCACACACCGATACGTGTGCCCTAACTTTTAAGACCTCCAAATGGGTATGCCATTTTAGGGACCATTCAAACCAGACCCATAAGTACTTATATTCATTTGCTATTTCTAGTTTATTGGGGCCCAGGTACCAATTGAACCTATGTACATTTCTCCCAAATCATAAAATGTTGGTCTTATCCATGTTGATTATTAAGTGGTTTGACCTGCAGTAGTCGCTGAACGCATTCAACTTCCTTTGGAGGCCTAGCTCTGTCTGGTCTAAGATTAGTACGTTGTCTGCGTACAGCAAGCATGATATTTGGTTTCCATTCATTCTAGGGCTTGAACTTCTATTCACCTCTTGTGCTGTGGGTAAATCTGCTTGGAATATGACAAAGAGTTGGAGTCTAAAGCCATTATTAATAGCTATTTTCCGAGTAAGAGTCCCCTCCGTGTCCTTAATGACCTGTTCCTAATTCTGTCTGTGTAACTCCTGTATTATGGTCAGTATTCCCTTTGGGATGTCATTTTTTTCCAAGACATCCCAGAGGCAGCTCCAGACTACCAGGTCAAAGGCTGCTCAGAAGTCTACAAAACAGCAGAACAACTTCCCTCTCTGTTCCATTAACTTTCGAACAATCAACCATAGAGCGAAACAGTGGCCATCCACTCAAATCCAAAGTATTCCACCTCAGTTGAATCTCTACTTGATACTGTGGGTAAGTCACCAGCCCTGCACCTTTACTGAATGCTGAGAATAACCTCACCACCGATGAAATCTGAAAATACTTCTCCTCAGCAGCTTCTCTGCTGAATACTGTGGATACATCACCTGGCTGCATCACCAATAAATGTTGAAAATACCTTCACCACCGATGAAGCCTGAAAATACTTACACTCAGCAGCTTCTCTGCTGAATACGGTGGATACGTCACCTGGCTGCATCACCAATAAATGCTGAAAATGCCTTCACCACCGATGAAGCCTGAAGTTACTTGCCCTCAGCAGCTTCTCTGCTGAATACTGTGGATACGTCACCAGCCCTGCATCTCTACTGAATGATGAGAATACCCTAACCACCGATGAAGTCTGAAAATACTGCTCCTCAGCAGCTTCTCTGCTGAATACTGTGGATAAGTCACCGGCCCTCCATCACCAATAAATGCTGAAAATATCTTCACCACCGATGAAGCCTGAAAATACTTCCGCTCAGCAGCTTCGCTGCTGAATACCATGGATACGTCACGTGCCTGTACCTCTACCGGATGCTAAAAATACCTTCACCACCAGTGAAGTCTGAAAATACTTCTCATTAGCATTTTGTCTACTGAATACTGTGGATACGTCACCTGCCCTACACCTCTGCTGAATGCTTAGAATACCTACGCCACAGTAAAGTTAAAAATACTTTACCTACCTCTGCTAAATACAATGAATGCGTCACCTGCCCTGCATCACTACTGAATGCTGAGAACACCTTCATCATCCATGAAGTCTGTTTAAACTTCTCCTCGGCTTCCATCTATAGTGATAGCTAAGAATACTTCACCCCAGGGCTTTAAGTGGACCGGGTCTCACCGGTGCTGGGCACCGGCAGTTTTTTAAAGGGGGGACTCGAAACGGGTCTCTATCAGTCTCAGACAGAGGCCGCCATTTTTTTCCAGACTGGAGTGACAGCTGGCACATCGATGTGCGCATGATCACACTGCTCACTTCTCACTAGTGGAGAGTTACGGCATGACGGCTTGCCAGATGAGCGTTGAAGGGAAAGGGAAATCCTTTAAAGAGAGTAATTTTCTCTCTGGATGTCTGTTCTCTTTTTGAAACTCAGGAGCAGCAGCATTGTCGTGGTGTCACCAGGGCTTTAAGTGGAAGCGTTTTAAATATTATATACAAGCCATAGTTCCTGCTTATTTATCTTATGCAACTAACAACCATTAACAAAGCCAATAGTCCTGACTTGTTGTAGGTATGATGTTACTTGTATCAGATATCTGGATGCAATGACAGAAACAACAAAATATAAGTCGGGTGGCACACTATGCTAAGCACAGATTTTTAGCTTACGTGTTTGTAAGCCACGCCCTAATTATATTGGCCACGCCCCTTTGAGAGACCCCCCAGTTTTTTCATCCCACTTGAAGCCCTGCTGCACCCCTATTACATCTTTGATGGATATTTCATCTCTTCCTAATCCCTGGTGAATACTGGTGTTCCCGCACCTCCCCAGCATCTTTGATGAAAATTTAATCTCAGATGCACCTGTGGGGAACATTTTGAATATGTCACTTCCATCTACATCCGAAACGATATCACGTTCACTGCATCTGTGGTGAACACTGAAGATACTTCACTTCAACTGAAATCCGAACATACTTCAGCTCCACTAAATCTCTTGAAAACTCAATATACTGCATTCCATTAATTATTTACCTCTGCTGCAGATCTATAAATATCCGGAAATACTTCAGCTCCATATTTATATGACAATTCTTTATCTCTGCCTAAATATGAAAATACCTCAGCTCTATTACCTCTCTGCAGAAATGTGAAAAAACAGGATCTGTGAAATTCAAAAATACTCTGCGCTCTTTGCATCTCTATGAGTCTCCTTACCTTTTAAAATGTGAAGAATTTTACTTCGCCCCGAAATGTGGAAATTCTCAAATTCTGCTGCATCTCCACTGAAATCTGAATATTATTTGGTTCTCTTGCACTTACTCTAAAATCTGAGAATTCTTGACCTCTGATGCAATCTGAGAAAATACTCAGCTTCCTCCCCAAAACTCTTGATTACTGGGAATGTGTCACCTTCTTTCAAAGTGAAAATAATGTCACCACCTCTGCAGTATTACTATACCTCAGATAGGCTGTGCCTATGCTAAAAGGTTAAAATATTCCAACAAACATTGACATGTTCTGAAGTATGAAAATACTTCACCTCTGCTGCTCCTGGACTGAAGTCTGAACATATTTCAGCTTGGTTGCATCTATACAAAAATCTTTAAAGTTCCACCCTGCTGAAATCTGAAACTACTTCATTACCACTCAAATATAAAACATTGTCCAGATCTGTGTCCTACCTATCACCGAACAAAGCTTCTCCTACGGTTAAATCTTAAATACTTCGCCTCCTGTGCGTCTCTGCTAAAAACTGGTCATTCTATTCCTCCACTGAAATAGAAGCACATTTTTTTTGTCACCTGCAGCTCTGTCGAAATGTGAAAAAATCCAGATCTACCGAAAGAATGCAGTACAGCACCTCAGCTGAAATCTAAACATACCCCAGCACTCAGACACAAATCATGAGATCTGAAAACAACAACTCTGCAGAAATCTGAAAAATATTTCAGCACACTTTCACGTCTACTTAAATCTGCATTTTCTACAGACCAATGCGTTTTTATTGGATCATGTGATTTACCAGTGATTCTGAAAAACATGGAATATTTCCTTGAAACCTGGTCTGCACCATAAGCCTGAGTTACGGTTTTCTTAGGAACAGATAAAACAAGCATTTGCAATGCAGCAGGTCTCGCATTTACGCAAGTTTGAGCTATTGCCATTGTAAATGACAATGTCTTTTATTTATGTATTGGTTTTTAAAACATAAATAAAAGGCATTGTCATTTACAATGCCAATAGATTAAACTTTCGCAAATGCAAAGCCTATTGCATTCCACATGCTTGAAGGCATCGCGGAGTTGCACCTTTCTGTCTCCCATGGCCCCTGAAGAGTTCCCAGTTTGCTACAAGTTGAATAAACAAGCTGGTGGTCACAACTGCGCACAATAGACTCTCCTGCAGTATAGAAACGCATTAAAGAAAATAGTGCTTACAGACTAAATAAGACATACTGGGCCTTATGTAGGTGGCCTGGCATTTACCACTTCATAAATACCGAATCATACCGATTCGGTATTTATGAAGTGGTAAATGCTATGTAGGTATTTATGCGGTAAAAATTACCGATTCGTAGAAATTCGGTAATTACCGAATCGGTATTTACCGATTCGGTAATGAGGCATACCTTCCCATTGATGGGAAGGTATGCCTCATTACCGATTCGGTAAATACCGATTCGGTAATGGGGGGGAGCACATGCAAGGGTGGCAGGGTGTCACATTGACACCCTGTTGCACCCCTGATTCGGCCATGTGTGCACATGTGGCGCACATACATGCCCTAAGGGCATGTATGTCTGCCACATTGCACACTTAAACGTGCACAAAAATGCTTTTTTACACCTATTCGTCATTTACCACCAACCTTTAGTTGGTGGTAAATAACGAATCCCCACACCCACCACACACTCCCCCTACATCTCATTTCATGATTCGGTATTTACCGAATCGGTAAAATTACCGATTCGGTAATTTTACCGATTCGGTAAATACCGAATCATGAAATGATCCCCCTACATCTCAAAAGCCTAAATACCGGTCGGTAACGGTATATTTACCGAAAATCGGCCGTTACCGACCGGTATTAGGCTTCCTACATGAGGCCCACTATGTAACAACCAAAGTAAAAGGGCCAGTCCTCATTGGAGGATACAATTGAAGACAAGGAGGTACTAAGGAGGGACTAAAAAGCCTAATAACGAATAAGAAGTCAGCATTTACGAAGGGCAACGGCACAAGCCAATGACAAATATGGGTGGAGAGTGGGCGGTGCTTCAAGTACATACTCCAATACAGCATGGCTCGCAGAGCAGTGCATGCCCTGCCCAGGCTCGACCTAAAAATGACACCAAGCAATTCCTCTTACAGTAGAGTTTCATTCACAAACTGGCTAGAAAGCCATAGATTTTGCAGGCAGTTGAAGTTGTCGGGGTATTTCAGCTTACCACGCCCTCCTGTGATTTTTCAAAAGTTACAAAACATTTTCTACCATGACTTTCTTTCTTTTTCCTACCCTGCCCCTTCCGATTGATTTTCAGTAAAGAAATCAGAAGGGCAGCCCTCCAAAAAGGAGCAAGATGGAACATTACAAGTCAGAAATATCTAACAAGCTCACTCCCCAGACATCATTGCTATACCTCGGGTTAAATCGATCGCACTGTCTCAGACAGCAGGGCTACCTCTCTTGTTACAGAGACCTTCCCCATTCGGAACACAGGTATAAGCTTTAAATTACAATGATTTCCCAGCCTCACGCCTCAGACAGAAGTCCTACTTACTGTAAATGATGTTATAAAAAACAACAGCCTCGTTTATGAAATGGCGGCACTGTAGTCATGAAATAATCATCATAGCACTAAATAGCGCCTTCTGGCTGAAAGGAGCTGGGGCCCCAACAACGCATTTTGACTATAAGTGCGAAGGCCCGAATCAGAGAGCGGGTGCGCTGTGACTGTTGCCGGCGCACCCGGAACTGGATGCTCCCTGACAGACCCGGACAATGAGCCGGTTACAGAAAATGGCTGTTCCCATGACAGGCATGGACCACCCGCCAGGCGGGCAACTAGAGCCAAATTTCGGGGGGGCTGAAAAAATTTCGGGGGGGGGCTAAGTCTTCCAGCCATAGGCAGAGTGGCTGTCAGAAGGGGTGAAAACACAACAAAAAGCCTCATTAACGAGTAAATGGTCTTTTAAAGACCTGTGAAGTACTCGGGTGCGGCTGCAATTAGACGGACGCCAGCCCGCGAGGCTGTCTCAGCCGGGCTGACACACATGACGGGGGGGCTGAAGCCCGGTGAGCCCAATGGGTGTTGCGCGCCTGCCACCCGCCATGTGAAGAGCGCATTGGGATTGGCTGTTTGCCGGACATTTTCACTGTGCACAATCAATGTGCCTCCTGACAGCTTTCTTGCCTCTGTACCAGCATGTGCAGTATGACGTAGGCGCAGAGCAAAGATTCCCGCCATATACATAGGGCCAAACCACATGGAATGAGGGATTACTCCGGCACATATTTTCCACCCACGCGGTCTATTTTACAGAAGGGGCTGGACAAGCAACTGCAGCCCCTTCTGTGATACCGCTGCACACTTCCGTCACTGGGGTAATACAGTACAGACTGCCATTTCCCTCAAGGTCTCTCATGAATTATTGACAGAAACTCCGTCACTGCTCCGTTTACAGCTCACTGTGATCAGGTTTAGTCTCCCACACTGACTGCAACCTTGTCTAAAGTCAGGCTGATCTTCATATTCTAATAATTGCAATCTTATTCCCAGGTGCGTAGCTTTAGGGGCAGGGGGTGTTTGGGGGTTTTAAACTCCCCAATAAATGCATTTTCTGATAAATATTTGGGTACCGGTGCTTTCAATGGAGTATTGTGAGATTCCAGTCGGATTTCACCCGAGATTTTTATATAGACGAGAAAAAACACACAGACTCTCTCCCTCTCAGTTTTGAAAACCCTCAAAAATCACAAAATATTGTGTTTTCTCTCTTAGTACTTCTACTAATTCACATTCCTCCCCCTTTCCACTGCACCTTAGGCCCCTCTCACGTTCTCTGCTTGTCATATACTTTATTTAAACGTTATATGCCAGCGTGATTGTCGGAAAGTCTGAATCTCGCACCCTTTTGTCCCCGCCACCCCCAATCTTACTGACCAAGCTACGCCCATGCTTATTCCAGGGACAGTCTCTCTAAGCTAGTGGCTGACATCATGAGCCAGAGGTGGCTGCTGGCCACGTGATGGCTTTAGCAGTTACGTGTTAGGATTACCAACGAGAGGGAAGTGATGGACATCTGCTGTTTACCAGACGCGAGGAATACGCACAATTGTAACGATCATGGAAAAGTATGGTATGGAAGGTATAATTGTCAAGGAAGCACCGACATGTGCTAGGACCAGTGCTTTAAATGGGCCGGTAAACCCAGGAGTGAAGTAAGTGTGCAGTCTCCCCTCACCAGACTGCAGTCTTTCTCCACAGAAGGGCTCCCTCCTAGCTTAACATTTCCCAAGAGAGACCGTCTTCTTGCCTCACACGTATGGTCCATTTCAGTGTGACACACACGCGAAATGTGTGAGCTGGCAGCTTTTCAGAAGTGGGCCTTTTTGAGACTCTACAACTTCCAGGAATACGTGCTAGAGTAATACATGTATTGCAGTGTGCAGCGGGGAGCACTCTGTTGGCAAGAGGACCTTTAGACAGTGGCATAGTAAGGTTGCCAAGTTTCTTGCAGCAAACGACGTAAATGGGTCCCTAGTCCCATAGTTTTCCAGGTAAAAAACAACTTTTTTTCCATTGCAGTAGCCTCCAGTTCTCAGACCATGGAACCTGCCCCGCTGCGCCTGGTGCACTATTGCCCTTAGGATATGCAGATTGCATCGGTTTAGCATGGTTGTCGTGGAACCACGTATGCTGTTGTGTACTTGGGGCAGGCGCGCAACACCCATTGGGCTCACCGGGCTTCAGCCCCCCCGTCATGTGTGTCAGCCCGGCTGAGGCAGCCTCGCGGGCTGGCGTCCGTCTAATTGCAGCCGGACCCGAGTACTTCACAGGTCTTTAAAAGACCATTTACTCGTTAATGAGGCTTTTGTTGTGTTTTCACCCCTTCTTACAGCCACTCTGCCTATGGCCCCCCCCCCCCGAAATCTTTTTCAGCCCCCCCCCCCAAAATTTGGCTCTAGTTGCCCGCCTGACTTGGGGTATAAGCAATGTTATGTAATGTTATGTTATTGGGTCCTCTAAAGCACAGCAAATACCCTAGGGTGTCTTGGCGCTAGCTACGGCAGTGGAGAACACAGAAAGAGAAGGCAGAACGACTAAGGGGAGTTAAAAAGCTAGCATAGCAAATTGGGGGCATCCTTGATGTGCAGCAAGAGTGCATTGTGGGCTTTCACAGCTCCCACCATAAAGCTTGCCTTGCCCAGGTTGTTCACTTGAATTTAGGGACAGCTGCGAGCTTGGCTTTGGTGGACCGCAGGGTCCCATCCAGAGGTATGTCCAGCCCTGTGGGTGGGGCTGGGTATAGACTGACAGAGGCAATGTGTAGTACAGGCTTATACTATTGTGTTTTAGCTTACCCTCGTTATTTAGAGAATATTAGCTAGGATTGCGAATAGGGAATATGTTTGTGGAAGAACTCGTTGTGCGCACAGTCACATTTGTTCAAATTCAGGGTTTTAATTGTCTTTGTTTCAATCTGTTGGCTGTTTGTGACCAAGGGTACATGTGCAGAACAGAGGCTGAAACAATCTAAAATGTGTCATGTGTAAAACGTAATGTCCCTGTCCATTTTCCAAAAACTATAATACAGAATGTATACATTTGCAGGTGCTCCCAGTTTTTGTAGAGGTGATAGCTCAGCAACTGGGAGTTTAGGTAAATTGAACAGGTTCATGTTAGTTCAAGAATGAATCCAGAATTAGAACCAAGTGCTGCACACAAAGCAATTTAACACCAGAGGAAGTGCAGGTTAATAATAAATTAACAAATAATAATAACAGCAGTATCGAAACACTGTCAGTAATATATCAGCAACAATAATAGTATTCATCATCCTGCTGATAATACCAATTATATATGAGATAAAGTACCACCTGCCATACATTATAAGGATATTGGAAGTCACTAAGAAGTTCCATAACCATATAGAGGAACACGGCCAATGACTGAGTTCCTTTACAAGGTTATGGAACTTTGAGGTGACTTGCAATATCCTTATCATGTACGCGGGGGTACTTTATCCCATATAATACACGGTCACACCATCGCCTTTCCCACAAACCACTTAAAGACTTGGTGCGTAACTCTTTCATATGAAAGAGCGAATATGTTTGCAAACATGAGGAATAAATAAAAACTTTAATGCACAATTAAAACCTCAAAACCCATTGGATATTTGTTGCAAACAGATATTAGAAACAGTTCAAAACATGTCAGTTTAAAAAAAAAAAAGCTGCAGTAGCTCGGAATAAATAGAAACATTATGAAAGACTCTAGCTTTTCTTTTACTATCTGAGGAGTACAAAAATAAACATATTGTCTCAGCCTGTCATTATACGATGGAATGGAGCAGGAAAAAGAAAAGCATTGTTCAGTTTTTCTTTGCTTTATCAGCTGCTTCAGTTATGCACCCTGACCTGGCCTGTCTTTCACCTCAGCCTCTGGCAGCAGACATTGTAATGACAGAACTGGACTATATTACCTTATAATATCCGAGTTAGGACTTCTTTCCTTTATAATTGCTGAGTGTGTGCGTCACAAGTCCCCGATTATAAGAGACAGGCGAATACACAAGGATTATAGAATCCCATGAATTATAACAACAATAAAAACAAAGCAACATCTGCAATACTACTACTACTATTAATTATTATAGCCTGCTGCTGATGGCAAAAACGAGAGTCAAATGCCCGAACCCAATTGTAGGTTGAGGCTCAAGAAACAGGCGAAAGCTATAAGGCTATTAGAGCATTCCTCCCACTAGTGGTAGAAGTGTTATAAATTGAAAGGACAAGAAAGAGAACCTTTGGAATGTTGGCACAGAAGGTATATTTTAGCAGTTATTGGTCCAGAGTCACTCCTGTGTCTTCTGTACAGTGCCGCTTCCAATGTTCTCAACAATTTGGGGAGAGGAGTTGGCCTAACGGCTAGGGCGGTCGACCTTGAATCTGGGGAACTGGGCTCGAGTTTCGGTAATGACGCTTTACATCCTGTGGTTCTGGGCAAATCACTTAATCTCCTTGTGTCTAACAAAAATTAATATGTCCTCATGCAACGCAACTGGTGCTATGCAAAGCGCTCTGATACCCGATTCGGGTCAAGTTTGCACTATGTAATGCTCCGTAAAAAGAAAAAATGTATCAAGCGCAATTCTGACAAGCCGTAGAACTGAAAATACGTGTTGTTACTATTCCTCCATTTAATAATACTCAGTTTACCAACTACAGAAGGATGAACGTCTCAGCTGGTCCGTTAAGGGTTCCTGCTTCTATCTTGTAAATCACTGCAGTGAGCGTCTCACTTTCTTTTGAATCACAGAATTTGGTGAAGCTGGGATTACAACTCATATTTTCTGGTTGAGCAGATGACATATTAGACAGTATACTGCATCCATTCCAGAAATGTGAATCGTGTGTGTTTTCCCTGTGTGTTTTTGAACTTGTTGTACCGATGGTGTGTTCCTAGAGTTCGTTTGTATTTTTTAGCACAAGTGAATATGGATAAACAGTGTCTTTTTCGTATATTTCTCTTGGACTGTAAGTAGGTGCAACCATATGTCCACTGTTGTTTCTATATCTGAATCCGCAGGGACTTTAATATGTGGACGCCGAACACGAAGTATCTTTAGGGAGCATCATGCCAAGGTTGGTGCTTTTTTTTCTTGGAGATGGGATGATTTTGTGTGTGGTGGGATAAGTGAAAAATACAATGAACAGCAATAAATACAAAACAATCGTGGACGACCAGAGCGAAGTGTGAATCACCTCTCCCGAGTACCCCGCCCTGGATCTGCGCTCAATCCTCCCAGCAGTCCCTTGAATGAGAAAGAGATTAAAATACTAGCCGCTTAATCCTTCACAAAGCTTCTTAAGTCTGTCTATCGGGGTCACTGCAGTCCGAGGCTTAGTCGAAAAATATCCCAATTTTAAAGCTTGCTGAGCGACAAGGCAGCGGCGAGAGGAGCAGTCGATCCAGGTGCTCAAGTCGCAATGGGGACGCCATTTTCTGTCTCCTTACTTAATGCCTAGGGGTGGTGACAAGTGTGTTCTCCAGACCGAAACATGCACCACGCGATTGGATGGTGCAACTCACTATGCCCTTACTGTAATTTCCATGATTGCTTCTCAGTCTCCACTGCTTACGCTTCCTTGCCTAAAGCTCTTTAAATTGTACTACAATCTTATAATAACTTTCTCTAGTGGGTTTGCTAAAGCCCTGACATTAAGAGAGACAGTGTAAGTAGGGAGGACGCATAAACATAACAACTGAGCTTCAAGTTATGTTTTTCATCAGTCTAAATATCTTTACTGGTCACTTGGCTCAAGTATTCCAAAACACAAAAACAAAAAATTATGAAATACTAGTCTGAAAGCACTATGTTGTTTCTTGTCAACCATTGGTTGGTTTTCTTCCTGCCATTTGGTGGCGTGAGGCATTCTCCTAGAAATTAACGGTTGGCCTAGGAACTGCCAGTGGCGGCTCCACCGCCAAGGCGGAGGAGCGTCGCCCCACTGCATTTAGCAGGGCAAAGAAGAAAAAATAAAATAATAACAAAACAATGTTTTTATCATTTTATTTTTCACGCTGAAGCAGGTTTTGGGGCCAGGCCTTGGCTGTAGATAAAGACAGTAGGGTGAGGAGGAAATATGTGCACTTAAATATCCATGACAAACCGTCATGCGCACTTAGCATGTTCCCAACCAGGCTGTAATTGCACTCTGGTGGTGAACATGCACAGACTGCAGCTGCCTGCATTAGCGCTGAACCACGACGCTCAGACCAATCATTGCAGCGTTGTGATTGGCTAGGGGAGCCTGTTTGTGCTACCTGTTCCACCGGAATAAGCAGACTAGAGACAACGACTGAGGAGTTGGCAGCGTTAGAAGGTAAGTACTATTTATTTTTAAACGCTGCCCCGTCACCCTCATTCAGTACCAGCCGCGACTGGGAATTGCAATCCATTCAAAGTTGGATATGAAATGGAAATTCTACAGAAAGTTGGTTAAAAGTTAACTCTGTGTGCGTAGGTAAGTATGTGGAGATTTACACAGTGGGCACAAAGAAAAAGAGCATTTTACAAAAGTGGGTAGAGGCAGGGGCGCTGGCAGGAGAAGGAGAATTCCCAACTGTGGTCTATGCATCCATTTTGAGAAGGGTTCACCTCTAGGTGAGGTGAGGCTATAAAAGAGGACGTTCAGTTTCTTTCCGAATAGTGTTGAGTGAGGGAACAGGCAGAATCTGGGTGTGGAGAAAATTCGAGATCCTTAGTGCTTAGTAGCAGAAGGCTTTGTCTTCGCTTCTCCTTCTTACATTTTGTGTCTCAAGCTTGATGAGGTTTCTGTTGCAAGTGTTACATAGTTCACAACATATCTTTCTTGACCTTGCTTGCCAGGAACAGTGCTGTCCTCATGTTACTGCTTTGCAGGCGCTGCAGCAGACTTTGATTGATGGAAGCATTGAAATGACGTCAAGGTGAGCAATAATCCGTCATATTTAACATGATCAGTCCACTAGTAACGTGACGGACGTTCTTGGTGGTCTGAGGGGGCAGGAGACAGGCAGCATACCCTTCAGCAGGTTGCTGCCTGAGATGAGACATGCCATGACCAGGGCGTTCACAGCTGTTCTTAGGTCAGCTTTACAGAGACATTTCTGTACATATCCAATATATGTTCTCGAAGAAGTAAGCTTTGAAGATGGACTAATAAGGAATGAATTCTTGCTAGAGGTAAATGACAAGCAAGCTCAGTTCTGTGGTAAGTCAACATTTTCAAAGGCATATTTGGAAAGAGGCAGGATTTTACTTCAGGACATGACGTGTTCAAAAGTCACACAAGATGATGGCAGGAGGCTGGTTCAAAGAGAAAATGGCTCTTCGCCATCAGTTCACATTACCCAGGAGACATCCTCTAATGAACCAGTGTTCTATGAGTGACAATCATGCAGAGTTTGCACCCACAAACTTTTGTACCATTTTCATTTTTTTAGTTTTTTTGCCTAGTTCACCTGCTGTTGTGGTGCCAAGGTACCAGAACTAAAGCAGTCTGAAAACTAGTATTAAAAAAGGAGAAAACCATGACCTGTTCAGTGCTGGCCGGCATGATTCGCAGGTGGCGGGGCAGGCGCGTGGGGTGGGGAGATGGTGGGATGGTAGGCAATTAAAAAAATAATGTATATATATAATTTTTAAAATACACTTACCTTGCCGCGCCAGGTCCAGTATCTTTTCTCCTCGTCAGACAGGGACAGGAAGTGCAGCCAGGCTCCCCTGACCAATTACAACGCTGCAACACAGCATTGTGATTGGTGCGCACCACCGCTCCCCTGACCAATCACAAAGCTGCAGTGCAGCATTGTGATGGGTTTTGAGCATCCTGGTTCAATGCTCAACCAGGGAATGGGGGCCTGGGGTTGTTTTCCATGCAGGCTGTAATGCAGCCTGCATGGAGAACGGGGAAAGTGCTCATGACTGGTTTGGACAGCTCGAGAGGGCCGACCTAACAGTCATTACACACTTTGGGATGGGCAAACCACTCCTGCCCTGCTCCGTGAGCAGAGAAGCCCTGGAGGATGAGGCAGGAAACATAATTATAATAACTCAGAGTTATTATCATTTTATTTTATGTGTCTTCTTCCTCGCGCTACTTAAAAGCAGCGGGGCGACGCTCCTCCACCAAAGCGGAGGAGCCACCTCAGGCAATGAAGGTGGTAAATTGGAGCTGGCCCACCAATAGTCTGTAATCTTTCTTCCTAAGGAGACATTTGTTATCTAGCAATGTGTTGATAGTCATACAAGAAGAAACAAAGATCAGTTTTAATTTAAATCATTCCATGTAATTTGTGTAATTTTGCAAATTTGATGTTATGCATGTTACGCTAATTTCCAAAAATTATGCCTTAAGGCCACGTTGAATAATTAAGCCACAGTTGGTGGCACAATTGTAGCAGAGGAGCTTGTGAAGAACGCAAACAACCACAATGCACATGGCTATTGTACATAGCAATTGTGGTTTGCACACATTTTTTAAATTGAGAAATGCTGACAGATTGCATTTCACGTAATTACTCGTAATTTTGCTTAATTTCCTGAAATTTCATGCATTTGCATGAAACCAAATCACGCAAATTTCAGGCACGCCTAGTAATTGAACTCTAACTAATTTACAGATAAACAAACCAATGGAGTGTTCCTCAAGTGAAGATAACACCAATATCAGGCTATGGAATTTCTTTCATTGCAATATAACTTTTATTGACTGTGTATTACTATACCCGTGTCACCTTATAAATTGGAAATATTACCTGTAGTAGTACCACTTGCAAGCTAAGAATTAAACATTTCAAGTTTAACTGGACTCTTAGATATTGAAACCTCACTACACTTCAAAGGGACCTCTGTGTCCCCTTTCCTATCAAACAAGCCTGGCCCTCTTCAAAGGGCACCCGGATGTACTCCCATCTACATACCTGTCTGGCAGGCTCTCTTCATCCTGCATTTGGTGAACCATTCACACAAAAGTGATGCAAAATGAAGTCCTTTCCCCCTACAGTAAAGGGCAACACATAATCCCTGCTCACCATAATCCACTCTCTATACCTGCTGTCTGTATTGTAACCAGAGCATCAACCATACCTATCCAGGGGAAGTTGGCCTTAAATTGAAAGGTGAACACTATAGTTTGCAACTCGTACTGCAATTTTAAAACAGCTTACTATGGGTGAGACCCCACTAGAAAGGCTCTCTCCACAAGAAGGCTGAGTTTCCAGAGGTCAGAATAGGAAAACATAGGGGTTTTCATAGGTTAAAACCCTTTTCTCATTCCTTGACCCTCTTAAAAAATAAGCCTAATCTGTATATCTTCTCAGTTGCCACATTATCCAGGGGCATTCTTTGAAATCTGTTGCAGTGTGAGGACCTTCACATTACTCACTGGAGTCCACAAGAGATGCCCTCCAGCACTCCCCTGCAGGCCCTTGCGGGGTCATTTAAAGGTAAGGCATGCTCCGCGACTCTACTACTTTGGTACAAAGACCTAGGCAGACTGGGCAGGTGTAGCTAAGAAAGGAGCTATAATGCACAGACATGGAATCAGAATCAAATCATATGATGAAGCTTTCAATTTTAAGTTTCACAAGCACAGCTCTTGCACTGTGCTTGCAAAATCTCTTGTAAGTAAAAAAAAAAAACTAAAACTAAAAAAGGGCTTAGAGCCTGCCCATTACTTACCTTTACTTACCACTGGCTAGCTCTGATGTCACCCTCTTTTCCTTGCTTCTCATTGGGCAGAGCTTCCTTCTTTCCCTTTTCTCTCTAGTTCTTCCGTTCTTCCATGGAGTTTGGACAAAGTACAGTTTCCTCCCTCCAGCCAATGTCCTTTCACTGCCCCCCCCCACTTGCACAGCTACTTTTATTTTATTTTTACACTAGCACTCCATAGGAGTGCATGTGTGTGCAGGCCCTTTCTTGCCCTTCCACTCTTGTTGCTTGACCCTGTTCATTTAATCCGTTCCCACTTCCTCGTAGCTTCAGCTGTCCCTCCCACTCTCTTCTGCTTCATCATTGCCTCTACCGTTCCAGTCTCCGCTGTCCCTTTTTAGGCCTCGCGTGGTGTTGAAGCACGCATGCGCTGCACGCTCTGCGAGGGTTTCTTGGAATCAATACTATTTCAGAAGTTCGCTTTCAGCTCCGCCCGTGTTTTCCATTGGTGCGCGTCATTTTGCGTCACCAGTTATGTTAAACGGGGTGTTATGATTGTCCCGGAGGCTTTTTAGTCCCTCCTGGTTACCACCCTGTCCACTTTTTTTCCCCGCACACGTGGACTGTTTCTTTTACTGGCGGCTTTACACGTTGTCCTTTAAAAGACAGTAAGCACTCTTTTCTTTACATTGTCCGCGCCGTCCACTTTGGCTGCGCTTGTTTGATTATGGCGCCGACATGCACGACAAGCTTCGGAGCAGGGGCTCTCCACGGCGCATTAGTACCACGGTCTCGCGCTTCCTATGCATGCAAACTCCCATCATTGGTGACCGCATATGCTTGTAAAGACCATCTGACTTGTAACGCCCTGCAGCCAGGGCATTAGCTACATGTGTTCCAGTAGGGGCATTGCTGCATTACATTTTGCGTTAGCTGGCCGGCCTGTCAAGCTAGACTGCAGATGCTTTTCTTGACAACGTGACCAACCGCACACTTGAAAACTGCCAGAAACACACATGATTAAGTAGGCAACTTTGCCACCATTCGAAATGTTACAAAACGTTGCCCCCACTTCAATCAAGTTCTAGCTCACCTTTTAGGAGTCGTATGACTTCTCCCTTTTGCAGGCTACTCGGTAATACTTGTGATTGACCGAGAGAGTGTGCGCGCATCCAATCCAGTTTAACACGAGGGGTTAACTGACTGCCGACTAGTTAATACAGCCCCCTTTGGTCTCACGCTTCCTATGCATGCAAACTCCCGTCATTGGTGACCGCATATGCTTGCAAAGACCATCTGACTTGTAACGCCCTGCAGCCAGGGCATTAGCTAGATGTGCTCCAGTAGGGGCATTGCTGCATTACGTTTTGCGTTAGCTGGCTGGCCTGTCCATCTGGAGTGCAGCTGCTTTTCTTGACCACGTGACCAACCGCACACTCTCAAACTGTCAAAAAATGGTTACTAGGCAGCTTTGCACCATTCAAAATGTTACAAAATGTTGCCCCCACTTCAATCAAGGTCTAGCTCACCTTTTAGGAACTATATGACTTCTCCCTTTTGCACGCTACTCAGTAATACTTATGATTGGCCGAGAGACCGCACGCGCATCAAGGTCTAGCTCACCTTTTAGGAACCGTATGCCTTCTCCCTTTTGCAGGCTCCTCAGCAATACTTGTGATTGGCTGAGAGAGTGCGCGCGCATTCCAGTTTAACACGAGGGGTTAACTGACTGCTGACTAGTTAATACAGTCCCCTTTTCTTCTCCATCCGAGGTGGTCTTCCCTAACAGCAACTTTCAGCAACACGCAGCGTTTTTTCCACCCTTCACCTCTTAACACACCACATAACTGCAGTGAAAGCCTTTGGATCAAGCTAGGAAAGGAATATGGGCAGAGGAGAGTGTCTTGGATTTCAAAATACCCCCCCTTAATTATGAATACTTTTTCAGGCCTACTGCCTTCTGTACTACGTGTGTGTAAAATCTGGGAGGCTCTCCAGTGCAATACACATGCAACTGTAAGAGTTGGGTGCCTTGATGGGGCATGCTCTTCCTGGTTTCTATTGCTTTCTACTCTTGTTGCTTCATAGCTAGGGTCACTAAATAATACTATTCTGAGATACAGGGTTTTTTCAATTATTTAAGGGTTTGTCATTGCCACATAAATCAAAGTCTTTAATAATTTGCAGATTTTAACAAAAATTGATTTTTAGCTCAAGCTGGTACTTAGGAGGTGAAAACTGCCTATATATAAAAAAATATGGTGCTTTATGCCGTATAATTTGGAATTCTCGCATAATTTAGCCAGCCATGCCACATATGTCTTCCTTTTTGCATAATTGCAGGGGCCCTGCTCATACATGCCCATGTGATAATGGGATGCATAAGTGAGCAACTTCTTTTATAATTTGAAATAGTATAGCCGCGGTATTGTGCACATTTCGATTAATTGTAAATTACGCTTAAACCACTCTTTTTAATAGGGGCCTTCCAGGATTTCTTGTTTGTGTCCATCATTGTGGTGTCTGGCAAGGCAGATATTAATTTTAAAACAAGCATTGGAAATGCAATAGGTCTCGCTTTTGTTTAAGTTAGAGCCATTGGCATTGTAAATAACAATGCGTTTTATTTATGTTTTAAAAACCAAAACATATATAAAAGGCATTGTCATTTACAATGCCAATAGCTCAAACTCGAGTAAATACGAGACCTATTGGATTGCAAATGCTTGTTTTTTATATCGCCCCGCTTTCATCCCCTCTGTCTGTTGTTTCAAATTCCTCCCCCTCACCGCCTCCTGACTCACTCAAGGTGGGGTATAAAAAAAAGTATAAAGTGCTAAGCTGTAAAACCTCTCGTTATCTCCCCTGTAGAGCACAGCAATTAATGTTTACAATGCAAAAAACAAAGTCTCGCTTTTGTAGGAGCTTAATTACTTTGCTGATTTTTATCGGGTGGGTTTGTGTGCTCCAGGGAGTGGATAACCTGCCAGCCATTCAAATTCACACGGTCACATCCAGTGCTGCCAGATTTTTTAGCCACCCTCTAGCCCAGAGCCAACTCAAAAGTAGCCCAAATGTAGCCCAATAGTTCCGATCCAAGGAAGGAGGGGCTGGGGTGCTTCGATGCAGGTACTAGTGAGTACAGGTGGCTAGGCTGGCATACAGATTTGTGTGCAGAGTGCTTCCTTCTGCCGAATACTTCTTTTATCTAAAGACTTTTGACAGCCCCATTTGGTGCAGATGAGGCACCATGATGGCACACGTGCTGGGGTGGCTTCCTGACATATGGATAACTCTCAACATTTTGAAGTAGCATGGTGAGTTACACAAACAATTTTGGTGGGCAGCTCCATATGTTTTTTAACTTTACATCAAAATGCTACCTTTCATCAGTTTGTGTTTGAAAAAAGAAAGGATAAACATGATTGGATACTTCACAACTTAATATTTATTTCCATGGGCTCTGTCAAGTTGCACGCTTCTCCAGTGACGTAACAAAACTTGAGAGGGCCCCCTGGCAATGCACATGGAGGGGTCCCCCCACACTCCAGACCCAGTCAGGAGCTCTCAGGTCATGGGCCCCCGCCAGTGCACAGTGCCGGAGGGCGCCCCCTGGAGCTGGAACTGCGGTGGCTACTGTTAAGCCACTACTCTTCTCCCACTTGTGAAACTGTCTAGCAAGCTATCGGACTCGTAGCTCAATAAAATCAACCAACATAACTTTCACAACGCTTCCTAACAACAGCACTGTCTGAAAAAGGTTGCTAAACTCCTATTGTTAATGGATGCTACTGTCAATGTAGGTGTATAAGGGACAGGGGTGCCATGGTTTATGTAGAATTTTGTATTAAATGCCTCTCTCCTAAGAGTTTCACAAAGGCTCATAACCACTGCAGGCATTGGGTACAGCAGCAAAGACTCTGCCTCTAACTAGCCCAGTCCCAGGCAATCCAGTCTAACATTGACTCCAAGGGGCAGATTTACGAGCCCCAGTGCATCGCTCTAGCACCATGCAAGGTGGTGCAAGATTGGCGCAAATCAAAAAAGATATTTATGAAGCCACGTGACGCTATCTTGAGTGGCCCTGAGTGGCTCCATAAATCTCGAGTAAACAGCACAATGCATATTGCTGCGTTGCTTTACTTTGCACCAGGGAGGCATTCCGTGGGCGTTGCGTGGGTGTTCTCACATAACTCCAATATTTTTTTAAACATTCATAGATTCATCATCATCCCCAACTTTATTTCAATAATCTTAAAAAAACATTGTTACCATACAAACATAGTTTTAAAACCCAGGGAGAGAGATTTAAAATGTCATAAAGTGCATTTAGATAATCTTGGGAAGCATTAACACCACACAAATATAATAAAAAATTCTGGGAGGGAAATTTAATGTGTCATAAAGTACATTTAGTGCGCCTAATCCAAAGTGCATGCCAGTATCTAGACAGGCCAAAAACCACTGCTCTACGAGTGTCAGTCATCACAAAATTCTTACCACCTCGAGGTAGTGGCCCGGGCCGATTAGTTTACACAATGGAACTATCCATTTTTTCCTTGAAAGTTGGTAATGTGGACAGAAGAATAGCAAATGTACAATCGTTTCTGAACTGGTATTGCACGTGGGACAATGGTCATCGTTAGCAGCATCATTAGACCACTTTGAACAAAACTGTTTTGTGGGAAGGATCTTATATCGAAACTGGAAAAATAGTTTACGTACCATTGGAGGGACAATTTCGTCTAATGTGTCCTCAAAGCAGTAAACAGATTTCAAATCTAAAAATTCAGAAGCTAAGCGACACTTGCTTATTACCAGTGCTTTTTTTTATGGAGCTTCCCAGAACCTTTCTTGCAGTTTTGTTCTTGAAATGGTGGCTAGCCTATCCGGTTTTGTCCAGAACCCTTTCATCCAAATCCTCTTGAGAAGCTCTCTTACTGATCTAAACCAGGGGATCGAGGATATCGATGGTAGCCTCAGGAGCGCTATCAAAGGCTCCCGGTAGGAGGCAAGCTCATCCACTGACCATAACCTTTGCCAGAACATTAAAAGTTTGTAGCTTATTCTGTGTGCTAACTGCCTGTGTGCAAGGTCCAGGTAAAGGGGCATCAACGGGGTGCTAGATGGTAAATCCACCAAGGATCTAAGGAACCGGTTTTCAATTGCAGATAAGCAGTTTGTGTCACCAGCGTCCCACAGCTCAGCTCCGTAAAGAATGTCTCCTAGTACCTTGATATTGTAGATTTCCAGGGCAGGGGCGAGCTGTCTAGATAGTGTTTTCTTATGTATTTTGGTGATATTTGCTGTCTGATGTATTAATTGCATTTTAGCTTTCTCAATGTGAGCAGCCCAGTTGATTGTTGGTGTCAAGCGGATGGGAAGATAATCAAAGGCATCAACTCGCTCCTACTTGCCGTTTCCGAGTAGCACCGGTCTTTTGGTGGGGTTGGCCGCTCCTTTTTTAAAAACCATATACTTTGTTTTTGACTCATTTAGCACCAACCCTCGGGCATCACAGAACTTTAAAAAATCATTTAAAAGCTTCTGTAGCCGCTGCGGTGATTTGGAAATTAAAAGCGTATTGTCATCGAAGAGCAGGGCGGGTACTCTTTTTGCACCAATTTTTGGGACATCACACCCATCTCTGTCTAAATAATCGACGACATCATTGATAAAAAGGGTAAAAAGAGTTGGGGTGAGGACACATACCTGTCTTACTCCATACTGAACTGGGAAGGGATCTGTAACTTTGTTGTTCTCCCCTCCTCACGTGTGCTGTGGTGGATGAGTGTAATCTGATTAAAACATCTAAAAGATTAATCTGAATGCCCTGATCCTTTAGGATGCTCCAGAACCTTGCACGTGGGACCAGGTCAAAGACAGACCGGAGATCAACATAGGCCACATAGAGCTTTCCTCCCTTGACTTACACTTCCTTCCAGTATATGCAAAGAAGATGGAAAGCTTGGTCCAAAGTGCTTATCTTTGCTTGAAATCCCGCTTGGAAGGCACTTAAAATACGGGACTCGAGGATCCAGTCCTAGATTCGTCCTAGGATTTACTTGCAAAAAATCTTCTGTAAGGCGTCAATAAGACTATTAGGTCTATAGCTGGCGGGAAACAGCCATTACAACGCGGCTGTTTCCCCGCAATGCCATTACATCGCAAGCGTAACACATGCGATGTAACAATGCATAGCCATTACTACGCGTGTTTTTACATTGCATGCACTGTTACAACGCATGTGATGTAATGCAGATCCACCTCGTTGTGAGGAAACAGAGGCTCTTCCGTTTCCTCATAACGACGTGCCCCACCCCTCGACGTGAAGCAGGAAGCAGGAACCAGCAGCAGAGACGGTAACGCTGGAGATGAACCATGAGGAAAGAAAGGTAAGGGTGATTGAGCTTGTGGTGGGAGTAGTGTGGGTAGTGGTTTAGGGTAGTGTTGTAGTGTCGTAGTGTTTTAGGTTTTAGGGTAATGTAGGGGTGGGAGTAGTGTGGGTAGTGGTTTAGGGTAGTGTTGTAGTGTCGTAGTGTTTTAGGGTTTAGGGTAGTGTAGTGGTGTTTGGGTAGTGTAGGGGGTCATGCTAGGGGTAGTGTTGTAGTGTTTGTGTTGTGTAGTGGTTTAGGGTTTAGGGTAGTGTTGTAGTGTTTGTGTAGTGTAGTGGTTTAGGGTAGTGTTGTAGTGTTTGTGTAGTGTTTTAGGGTTTAGGGTAGTGTTGTAGTGTTTGTGTAGTGTAGTGTTTTAGGGTTTAGGGTAGTGTTGTAGTGTTTGTGTAGTGTTGTGTTTTAGGGTAGTGTGGCAGTGTTTGTGTTTTAGGGTTTAGGGTAGTGTTTGTGTAGTGTAGTTGTGTAGTGTTTTAGGGTTTAGGGTAGTCTTGTAGTGTTTGTGTAGTGTAGTATTTTAGGGTTTAGTGTAGTCTCGTAGTGTAGTGTTTTAGGGTAGTGTCGGGGGGTTGTGCAGGGTAGTGTAGTGTTATTGTAGGGAGAGGGTTGGGGGAGGGTTGTGATGGGGTAGTGTAGAGTCACTTACCTTGCAAACTTTAACCACTAGTATAGGCTTTACCTCGCATACCTTTGCGTTGTAATGGCATGCGTGGTAAAAGCATACTCGTGGTAAAAGGTTGCGATGTAATGGCATGTCGTTGTCATTGACATCGCGTAGTAATACCCGCGTTGTAATGGCACGCGTGGTATTGGTATGCGATGTAATTACATACATTCATAGCTGGCTGGCTTAGCTCTGTCCACCTTTTTGTATATGGGAACAACCTCTGCAGTAGTCCAGGAGGAGGTAATGGGAGTGCCTGCTAAAATTTAGTTAGTCAGAAGATTTATTTACGATCCCCAAATTGTTATGTCCTCTTTACATAAACCATTGGGTTTCAATCTGGTCCATGAGCACGAGCTGGAACCTAAGAGCGGATTGCTGCTTGCGTTTCTACTATAGTAATGACGAGGTCGCCTACCTCTTCTGCAGGCGGTATCCCACATCCATGGGAATCTCCCTCAGCTTCTTTGTTCCTAGATTCATATAGAGAACTAAAGTGCGCTACCCACTCCTCGGGCTGGACAGTAAAAACTGGGACCCTCTCGCTTCCCTGGAGCCAGTATGCCGCTTTACTCCAAAAGCTCTTGGTATCTTTAGCTATCAATGCGTTCCGTAAGGAGGACCACAAAGAGCCCTCCCACTCTTTCTTAGCAGACTCAATTGCCCGCCTGTGTTTAGCTCTTCAGGCCAAAACATCAGGATGGGATTTCTGCTTTATGGGCCATATAAGTGCATCCTTTGAAGTCCTGCAGTCTTTGTTATACCAAGTGCCCGGACGAGCCGGCTTCCAATGTGTGTAGTTCCCTTCCTTTTTCTGCGGTTTGCAAGGCTTATTTCTGTATTAATACCTCATGCCTAGGCCCAGTGTCTCCACAGTGTTGTTAGTGGTATATTCTGCCAGATCCTCCATTAAGAGACGTACTTTGCTTTTAGCTGCCTCCCATCTGATCGATCTCTGTTTGTTTGTGATTGACAAGACACCTAGGTCCGGGCATCCCCTTCGATCTGGTTCGGCCGTGCCCTGCTTTGTAAGTGTGAGTGTTAGTGTATTGTGGTCGCTATCTGCCCTCTTGGTCACTGCCATGTCTTGGACTAAGTAGATTCATAGATTCACCGAATTGGTAAACCTGGGAATGCACCAAAAAGATATGTCTCCCCAGGTGAAATGTAACAAGGAGAAATATTTTTATTCCTCCTCATTTATTCCTCTTTCTTTCTGCAGCACACATAGAAAGAGGAAAATGCCTCCCAGGATTGTTTTTGTGAAGGAAGGTGCCCCTTCCTGCACAAAAACAAAAAATGCACATGACTCCTTTTTCCTAGATGTACAAAGTTGAAAAGCATAGAGAGCATGGATTGTTTGACTTTTGTGAACCTCTGCATTCACCTGCCCTCTGCTTCCTTATCCCCGCTTTACCTCTGACACTTGTGTAGGTACAATGATTAACCCCTTCACCCTTTATTGATGAACAGTATTGTCCTCAATGTACACCCAACATAAAATGAAAACTATTAAACACGAAAAGAGAAAACATAAAACCTACTGAGTAGAATTCTGAGGAGGTCTCCATTTCTCCTTGCTGTGAGGAAAGATGTTGTGGTATATCAATCATTTGAGGGTCATCATAGACCAGAATGATCAATAATGTGATTGCTTTCATGACCTTTGCACTTGCCTGAATCTGTCTATCTACTCGTTTACAAGAATGTATAATCAAGACAGACAATATACCTAACATGCACTTCCATATTACATTGCTGGGAAGGATAGCATTGATTTTTGTTGTAATATAAAAAATTAGACATTGTAGAGATTTAATGGTCTTAAATTAAAGAAAATTAACTATTTGTGAATTTAATCTAAACATTATACACCAGTCCAAAAGTGGAACTATGTGACAAAAACATTTATGTTTTTTTTACTATCCTGTTGTGAGATATTTGTATGCATGCGGGTGTCCAGCATAAGTCCCAAAAGGGCCAAATCATTCCCAGATTTTCAGGAATACCATCATCCTTGTAAATGACTTTAATTGAATTGCATTGTATGTCAATTTATGCTATGGGGATAGTCTGAATATCTGGAATATATCCAGACCTCCATCATCTATGCTGGATTCCACAGTTTGAGATAGTGCCAGTAGAATATGACATCAGACTTAATTGGGCTAAAAAATCTTGCAATTGAGGTTGTTGAATGTATGTGAACACAGGATATGAATTAAGCTGCGATTGTGAATCTTGCCCAGTCAGAGGCAGAGAACCCTGCTGAAAGGTCAGTTCTTTCGATTTCTGTCATGCTTGAAAAGGAGAAATAAAACTGCAGATTGAACCATTCTGCTACAACAGGCTTTGTATCTCTGCGCTGTTGAGGAGAACGGGCTGCGATCAGTGTAGGTTCACAGCAGTGAAGACGTGTATCGTGTCGCTACGAGTGGAGTCATCGCAGCATGTCATCTTAAGCGCGGATGAGAAACCAGATCAGGTCTGGTTAAATTAAAATTCAGTGTATCTGAAGGGAAAAGTGAGGTGAAGGGAGCCATAGGACCGAAGGTGGGTCTCAGGCGCTATAGCCCCCAAATGTGTGTAGTCTTCCATCACTCAAATATGAAAAGCATGTCAAGTTTGCTTGAATTTCAACCCAATATCTCTGAAAGGAAAGGAAACATGGACTTAGACAGAGCGGTGGCCGGCACAGGTAAGCGCGGTGAGGCGGGGCAGGGAGGGCACGGCACGGCGGGGGGAAAGCCAACAGTCGACAGAATAGGTGTTATTTATATATTTAATTATACCTGTCGAAGCCCCCTTTCCCACCCCGCCCCGCCGCCCACTGCATTTACCTGTGCCAGCCGCCGTTGCTTAGACATACAGATTGGGGGGGTAAGCGAAGTGAAAGCCTGATTGATTCCTCGCTTGCTGAAGTAGGTTATATTTATAGCACGCGATAAATGACAATAGCGGGCGAGCTAATAGCACCTATTCTGAGTTTTTGGGGAATAACATGTTTTTTTGGTATGTAAGGCACCATACCTAGTAAATTGATGCAGGTTTGACCTGTTATTGAAATTGACCGACATGGATCTTGTACTCTTAGATTTATATGAGTCAACCATGATCTAAGATAGTGTTTAAATCACACGCTGTGCTAGGCTTGCATCAAAACTTTAGAAAAGCCACAATCCAAATGCTCATTGAAGAACTGCGGCTTTGATATTGGGGACAGAGTATCTTTACATGCCTGACAAAAATTGTAAAAATACCGCCCAGAAATTTGGTCAGATTCAAAACCTGGTCCCAAAGCTGCAGTTTCATTGAAAATGAGGCTAAGTCTGGGCCAGTGGAGCCTGAGCCCATAGTGTCAGGGCCACCTGAACAAGGACCAATGCAAATCTCTCATCCTCCCCGTCCTGTTCCTTCACATTCCAACGCAGTCAATGCCACTGGCAATTTTGCATGTAAATGAGGTGATCCATCAGGCTACGCTCCACAGCATCTCACTCCCAGCCCAGCCGGGAAGCACCGCCATTAAATCTCCAAGCTTCCCAATATACATCATGAGGTATTAGATATCAATCAGCCGTGTCCATTGCCCCATTGTACACCATAAACCAGCTCCACACTCCATCGCTAGGGGAGGTGATTAAAACACTGACGCCTGCTTCCTGATTACACTAATGATAAATGGCTGGCCCGACGCGGCCTACGTTTACCATCACCCTACTCCAAACCGCTGCAAAATCCTCGACCGCGCAGTTTCCAAAGTGGGACCGTGCAAGTCATCTGCAATCCAGACTGCCAACTGTGTCCCTGGTTCAAGTTCCTGACTTTACCATAATTTAAGGATTGAGGTGCCATTAAGGGTGTGCAAATGTTTTGAGACAGACATAAAAGGGCTAAGTTTACTGACTTTTCTCCAGGCGTTGCCAAAGCCACATATCTCACAGTCACTGCAGATATCCTCAGACATACAACTCAAACGGTCACACCTTGTTTCACACAATATCGTCTCCCTTCACATGGTCACTGTTAGACCTGGCATTTCTTGGTGTGGTTACCTCTGACTTTTTGCCTCTACCTCCTCTATTTTTGATACTGTGATGGATTTTGTTTTGCTGGCTTAGATGCTTTGGGCACTTTGCCACTGCTGATCAGTGTCAAAGTGCAAGTGCTCCCTGTATAAAGTGTTATGGTAATTGGTTGTCCATAATTGGTATGTTTGTCCTACTAGTAAAGTCCCTAGTAAACTGCACTATGTGTGCCAGGGCTGATAATGCAAATGCTACTAGTGGGCCTGCAGCACTAATTGTGCCACCCACACAAGTAGCCCTAAAAAGTGATCTCAGGCCTGCCACTGCTGTGCCTGCACGCAGTTTGTTAACTGCCTTGTTGTCCTGACAAGTGCACTCATTTTCCAGGCCTTACCCTTCCCTTTTTATGCACATCAGACACCCATATTGTAGGCCCAAGGTACCCCCCCCTGGGCAGTGGGCAGTGTGTGTGAAAGGTAGGATATGTACTCAGGTGTGTACCATGTTCTGACAGTGAAAAACTGCTAAATTGGTTTTTCACTGCTGCAAGGCCATCTTACCCATAGGACAGAATGGGTAATGCTGTCTCACATGTTTCCAGCATATCTTCCCATAGGCATAAGATAGAGGGATGGAGTTTAGTATGCCTGAACTCAGAATTTAATAATACATCTTTTTGTGAAGATGGTTTTTAAATTGCGTTTTTAGAAACCATGCTTTTAGAAGTGGCTGGTTTCTTGTTCTAACCTTCCTGCGTACCTCTGCCTGGTTGTGTATTGACTGTCTGGGTTTGGATGTGACAGGGTCTGGGAAGTGTCCTGACACCAGGGAGGAGTAGGTTAGACAGCAACAGGCTGGCCTGCATTTGATGTGGAGGGAGGAGTAGCCCCCTGGATGTGAAGAGGGCTGTGTTGCTGCTGCCACCAAAGGATGTCTCCACCTCCTGCGGAGCATCTGGGGCCCAGACCCTGACTATCAAAGGAAGGCGGTGTGCACTGTCAGGAAGACAGGTCTGGTTTGGACTGGGCTCAGAGCCCCCTGAACACAAAGACTTCAAAGGCATTTAGGGGTTTAAATGTGAGAGCTGAAACCCCTGAACTCAAGACTGAAATCCAGACTGAAAAAGGATTGAACCTACTTCATGATCAAGAGGAACCTCTGCCAAAGAAGAACAGCTGAAGGGACTGAAGAGAAGGACTGCCCTTGCTGTGTGTTCTGGGGCTGGCCTGCAGTTTGCTGATTTGACTAAAAAGAGGACAAGGGACTTTGCTGTGTGCTGTGTCCCCCTGTTTGAGAGGACTTTGCTGTGTGCTGTGTCCTGAAGTAACTTGCCTCCAAGGGCCCGAGGGGAGCTGGTCTTCTGTTGTGGAAACTCAGGAACTTTAAAGTTTCCAACCGTGTCTCAGCGACGCTTGGTGTGTGTGCTTTTGCATGCCTGACACTGCCGTGTGGTCTGTTGTGCTGTTTACGAGGTGCCCCGTGACCGCATTGCTCCCGCAGGGTGAAACATCATCCACACTGCTGCATTGCTGTTTGTGGCCCGAGCCATCATCGTAACTGAGGCTGTGACTAAGGATCGCCACCACTGGCCCGAGCAGCAACGTGCTAAAGGATTTCTTGAAGCTAAGGAAGCTGCAAGGGGAAAGGAATCGTGATCGTTGTTTGCCAAGAGGAATCTGCCCAAGATCGTCAACAAAAGAGAAGGTAGTGCTGTAACCCGTCTAGCTACAGCGTCGCCTAACAACAAAGCTGCAACGTCATCCGGGCCGCCCAGCAGGATTTTCTACGAGCAGGGAGAGAGAGAGAGCGAGGCAGTGCACCCCCCAGGTAAGGCTTGGACTCCGGCCGGGAGCGGCAAGCGTGTGTGGCCTGGGGAGGCATGCAGGGTCCTTGCATTACGAACTGCCTGATTCTTGCATTACGAACTGCCTGATTCTTGCATTACGAACTGCCTTATTCTTGCATTATGAACCGTATTATTCCTTGCATTACGAACTGCCTGATTCTTGCATTACAAATTGCATTATTCTTGCATTACGAACTGCCTTATTCTTGCCTTACGAACCACATTATTTTTGCATTACTACCTGCATTATTCCCGAGTTACAAACTGCATTACTACGTGCATTAAGGACTGTCTTATTACTACATTACGAACTGCATTGCAAACTGCATAGGATTGCGTTAAGACTGCATTAGATCATCGTGAACTGCTCATTAATACCGCAAGAACCTACAAGTGATTACTGGCCTAATAATAGGCAAAGTGAAATATTACGAATACGCATATGTTGGATTTCTATTGTTTGGTTTCATTGTATTCCTTTTGAGAAAGACACCACTATTTTTATAAAACCAGTGGGGTGTCCATTTGTTGTGTTATCACTGGGTTACTAGGAGTGTGGTTGCAAATACTATACACATTGCCTTGAAGGTAAGCCTGGCTGCTCGTGCCAAGCTACCGGGGGGGGAGCAGGGGTTATCTGAGAGTGTGTCCCTCCTTTCCCTGACTAGAAGCAAGGGTCCGTATTTGGACTAAGGTACCTACCTCAGCCAACTAGAGACCCCCAGTTCTAACAGTCTCATGGCGAAGAGCCAATACCACTCAGTGTAAAACAGCGTGAGATTCTGTTTCTCCCCCAGTGAGGATAGAGCGATTCTCTCCAGCAGCACTTGGTACGAAGCAATACTGCCTTTCAATGGCCCTTCCCACTCTGAAGCTCCTCAGTAAGACACTTAGGGCTCAAGTCCCTGCCCCTATCGTGAACCTGCCCCCTCAAAGCCAATCCCCCATCTCTAACATAGTGAGAATGTTTAAAAAGTTGGAATGCCTGTACCCCCGCGCATGAGGTCCGCAGGGCGACTGAAGAGGAAATCACAACGAGAAGCTGGAAATGGACACCATGGGTAGGTAAGTGCAGTTCAGGCAGTAGGTACTAATGAGTCATTCTCAACAGTTTCAGATCCGCATTGAGGCTAAGTGCTTCACACCGGGTCTGGAATGGAAGGCTTCCGACTACCACCGAGCAGGAACAGCTAAAACACTGCCTGGCACCATCCTTGGCCTTAGGTGGAGGGATTCCCACTGCGGCAGAGGGCCACTGAAGCTTTATTATTGTTATTTTTTCAAGTGTGCAAGCATTGCAAATTGTAAAATAGCCCAAACTTAAATAACTGGGAAGTTTCGAATTATTAAACGTCACACACCTACAGTATCCAGTTGCTGTAATGCACGGACTTCAATTAGATGTATCCTCAATTCATGAGAGTAGATATGTAGGGTATTGGTATGGAACGCCTAATCATACTGTCTACGTTTTGACCCTCTCAAAATTGTGTGTTCATAAAAACTATCACTCCGGGTCTTCCTCAGGACAAGAATACAGCCTGTCCAATGAAGAATAATTGGTGTCAGTAGTGATGTGAGAAGGGACTCGTGGTTAAGAGTTGGGGGGGGGGGCACTAGTGCAATCTCACCTGGTCACGAAAGAGAGATCATGCTGCTTGATGTTGGGCCCTATAAGACAATACAAACTCTGTCACCATGTGTGTCATAAACACGTGTGATGGTAAAAATGTGAATTAACATATAAACAAGTTGCTAACCTCTACGTTTTGAAGAGGTATAAAAAGGATCAGGGGTATCCAGATTCAGGGGCTGCTGTGCAGCAATGCTTAAAGTAAAAAATAAAGCGCTATGACGTGGTCACACTGGCCACGCCGTAGTACTTTGTGATATATTTACAAAAAATTGGCATAGGGCAGCACCACAAGTCATTTTACTGCATGCCCTATGCCAATTTGAAAGGGAAGGAATGCGCCGTATTTACAAGTTATGGTGCATTCCTGTCCTTTCAGCCAGCACCGGCAGTGGTGCACCAATGCGGGTACCCTTTCACCATGGTGCAAGGGAGTCTGTCTCGTTGGCATGATTGTTTTTGAACAGGAAGGGCCACCTTCCTGCACAAAATCAGTCACTGGAGGTTTTATCCTCTTTCTATGTGTGCCGCAGAATGCAGCACACCTGCAAAGAGGAAAAAAATGAAGAGAAATAATATTATTTCAACAAGAAATAATGTGAATTCTCCTCGTTATGCCAGCCCTGTGGAGGCGCACAGTTTTAGCGCATTACCACATAGACGCCATGTTGTAAATCTGAGTCTATGTCAAAACCTATGGGTGTGCGTGGGACCACCCACTGCAACGCCCATGGCACGCATTCTCGACGTAGTGTGAGGCAATGCAGCGATTTGCTCTACTTTTCCTCACTCCATATCTACAAGGCCATGAAAAGTCATGCAGGGTGGCTTTACGTGTCCTTGTAGATATGGCTCGGCCCTGTGCGCCACCGGGACATCACCAAAAGTGACGTCCAACAGTGCACAGGACTTGTGAAAAATCCCCTTTGTTTCTATGTACTGCTGTGCAACATGTCCCAAAAAAACATTGGCAACGTCAGTAGGTCTCACATGGGGGAAACCTATTGGTTTAGCAGTAGTTACATTCCCCACCCACTTAAATTCCTTAATGAAGGATTAGATAAATAAATATTTGACCCTGTATCCCCGCTGGTTCAATTCCTGTGAGATGGATTGGAAAAACTTGTGCTGCGGCCTAGACAAGAGCAAAAGTGGCGCACTACAAATAATCCCGGTCGTCACTGACCGGAATGAAAATGGAATCTAATTCTCTGACTAGCCTCCCACTAAGGATGAAACATGCCACCTGAAAGAGGCTGACCCTTCTAAATTCGAAAAGCACACGCACTGTGTGACGCCAGAACACTGACCAGCGCGATGTGCTGTTCCCCTTAAACCAGATGAAGCAAGGCCCCGCCGTGCATATTTGTCTGAAGTGGAGAACACAGTGGCAGAGGAGGCTCGCGCGTTTGTTCCTGTGATATCAATAGCGTAATGAACCTTGGGCCAGAAGATGAATGGAAATCTGGATGGGTTATGAGTGAGGTTTCATTGCAGGCTAATAAATCTATTTCAGGGAACCTCATCCGAAGTGAGCTTTAATTTAAACTAGAGAGTGATGAGCGCAGAGCGGCCATAAATCAAAAGTTAGGTTGCCTCACTGTAGGCATTAACCTTCCATCAGTGCGGCCGCGCCAAAGTCTGGAGACGAGTTATGAGTCAGAGAACTGCAAATATTTGCGAGGGAGTGGGCGATTCTAAGAAGTGACTACGCCACGAACTGTTGCCCGTTCTGTGTCGGGTTTTCGGCCGAGGTACGTGGCTTTTCAGAGCCTCTGGCAAAATTGGATTTTGGTTTTCAGGCGCTCCTTTTTCCTTCGAGACATTTAAGGGCTTTTGTTAGAAAATGGCGCCATCCTGCGGTCATCACTGATAATGTTGCAAAACAGATTCATGCTGTTAGTTTAGCGCCTGAATGTCGGACTTTAAGGATGTCTTGCTATTCTCAAAACTGAAATACATGTGCTTAGCAGGGCACAAGTCCTAAAAAAAGAAGTGGGGGGACTGACCTAGTTTGGCAGTATGCAAGTGACATCACGGTGCACGACATCACGGGGCACGACATCACACATGGCATCACAGAAATTGACATCATAGAAAGTGGCATCACAAGCCACGACTTTTCAGGAAGTGGCATCACTAGAAGTGACATCAGATCTAAAGCCCTCACATACATGTTTAGCAGGTCTATCATGTGTATGTTTGAGCGCATTGCGAGGACAATAGCACAGTGAGCTATGGTAGGTGATATGTGACTTCTACACCTTGCAATCCCCCAGTTTTATGTAACACATCCTGTACATTCATTTACAAACTTATATAATTTATTGTACATGTAATATGCAGGCATTGATGTAAAGCGCTCTGACACCTTGCATTGGAATGAGTAGTAACCCTGGGCGGACAACTACGCTACACTCGCAAAGTTTTTGCGTAGTTTGTGCTACTTTGCGCTACGCGAATTGCACGTGAAAAAAGTGGGTGGACGCCGTCCACTAATGTGTACACCCGACTCGTGCCCTGGTGCTTAGGGGTGGAAAGAAAGTAATTACCTGGGGATTGATAGAGCACCATATGTGTAGAAGAAGAACTGGCTAGCCCTAAAGGTGAAGAGCCTTGTCAAATGTTTTTGCAGGACCCTGGTCAATAACCTCAAGAGGGCCTCTTCTAAGGAGGATCTCAGGCAGCTCCTCCGTTTGGGCAGAGGAGTGTCACTGAACCTGCTGTGAGTGCAGGAGGCACACATGAATAAGTAAAATGGTTTGTCCATGCCATTTTAATTAAACATGGCAGTGCAATGGCAGGGGGCGGGGCTGAATCCTGCAATTGCTGGATTAAAGCTGCTTCTGCAGTGCGCATGTTGCTACGGCTAGCCTGACTTGTGTGGGGAATTGCTGGCACAGGCCCTCAGCCTAAAAATGAGCACTGGGTTAGCCTTCTCCCATCAATCCTGGAGTTGCTCTCATTATGAGAGCAGCTCCAGGATTTATTTTATTGGTGTCCACTGAGCAGGAAGGAGGTCCTTCTCTTTCCTGCTCATGGACACTGATGGGGGTGAGAGGTGCGCAACCAGGGGAGTAGTATATGGTGTGTTTGGCATCGTAGAGCCACACCATATTTTAAAGTTGCAGCCGCCAATGAAGGTTTCAAAAATATTTGTAGAAGCTCAAGAGGAAACACTACAGTTCCAGCATGTTGTGCCATTTAATTATATCACTAGTGTTAGCAGCCTCGTCATTTATAAACAGTGCAGCATTTTTTTTAAATCTATAAATAAATGTTGCCTAAGGACAGCTGGGCTTGATAGATGCACGGGGCATGCGGAATATTGTCTTCTCGGCTTCCCGACATTTGACACCCTGCATGTAAACAGGAAGGCGTGAATGTGTCATATGTTGTCCATGGTTTGTGAAGATCACTTTAAGACATTGCTGCAGTCTCACACTTAAGCATGCAATCACCCATGGGGCTGAAAACATGGTTTGATCTTGTGGATGACCGAATAATTTGAACCTTACCTTGGTTGAATGCATGTGATTGTACGCATCCCACTCTGTCGAGCAAACAACTATTTTTGGATCGGTGTGCATTGACCAATATTTTATATGGGTTTAGTGGACAAACTAAAATACCTAAAATGCTTTTTTATCATAGATTCTCTTTGTGCAGTACTCATGGAGGTTCTAGAATGAAGTCATTGGAGTTAGTCAAGCAAGACATCGAGGGCCATATTTATCAAAGGGTTGCAACGCTTTTGCACCCGACACAACCCTTATGTGCTGTTAGAACCGGCGGTCTCTAGTTGGCAGAGGTATACACTTCTGACAAATAGGGACCTACCAACTCTAGTCAGGGCAAGGGGATTACACACTCAGATAACCCCTGCTACCCCCTTGGTAGCTTGGCAGAGCAGTCAGGCCTATCTCAGAGGCAGTGCGTTAAGCATTTATGACCACATACAGTAATAAAGTGAATACACTACAAATGGACACAACACAGGAGTTATTATAAAAATTGTATTTTTATATAAGGCTTAGCACAAGACCAAATAACGACAAAAATATGCCACAGTCTTAATAAATACTCTTTGGAAGGAAAAATAATAGTTCAAGTAAAGTTTCTTCTCAGGAAATAGTTCTTTAGCAACAAAAGTACGTATTCTTCTTAAAACACAGTTCTTGGCAACAATGTGACCCCCACAGGAGTCACACGACGTCGAGTTTACGAAATTCCCAAGGTTCGGCGTCGACCGCGAGGAGCGCTACGTCGAGCCTGGAGTTGCAACAGAACCCCCAAACACAGTACCTTTGGAAATGAAGAAAACGATGATCCACGGCGTCGAGATGTCGGCGTCGAGTTCGGCGTCGGTCGTGCCTCGGATTCGGGTCGATCTGCAGCGGCGTCGAGAGGTGTCGGGCCGGAGCAGCGCTCACGGCGTCGAGAAGGGCGTTGAGTCGATGCGATCAGCAGCGGCGTCGAGACGGGGTCGCTTAGAGCTGGATCCGATACTCACTACTCAGAGGCGTCGATACCGGCATCAAGACGGGGTCACTTGGAGCTGGAGCCGATACTCACTACTCCTGGCGTCGCTACTGGCGTCGATCGGGCCCGGCGGCCGGCGTCGAAGGCTCGGAACACTGGAGCCGTTACTCACGATGTCGAGCTGGATTCGGCAGCGTCTGCGACATCGAGACTGCAGATTTCCCCTGTGCACTGGAAACAACACTTTCCAGCAACCAGCAATTCAGTAGAGGGTGAAGTCCTTTAGCCCTGTGACTTCAACAGGAGGCTGGCACTCTTCCAGCCCTTGGAGATTTTCTAGCAAGCTTTTGAGAGTACACACCAAGTTCCTCTCTCCTTGTTCCTTGGCAAAAATAAAGAAGCAGCTTCAGGTTCCCCCCAGCAAACAGCACACTGGCAGAAGGGGGAGGCAAATCCTTAGATCAGCAGGCTTCTTGTCCTTGGTAGAGGTTTCCTTGTCAGAAGTGATCTGAGTTCTTGGTTCAGGGGTCCTTCTCTTATACCCCTTTTCTCCTTTGTTCCCTTTGTCCAAGCAGGGAAATTCCCCCCATCTCAGGTTTGTTGTGGGTGTTGCCAGGCAGAGGCACCTGGCCTATTCACTGAGCAGGGCAGGGTCCTCAGCCGCCCAGCAGGAGGCGGAGCCAGTATTGTCACTGGCAGGAGCAGGGCTATCAGTCGCCCAGCAGGAGGTGGAGCCAGCATTGTGTCAGGCAGGGCAGGCTACTCTTCCCTCACTCTATGTGTAAATGCCTCATTCACCCCACACTGACTCATTCAGACCTCTGGAGCCACCCAGCCCCTGACACACACATCAAACCAGCAGAGACCGGAGGATAGTTGGACAAGAAAATAGCCACTTTCTAAAAGGGCTATTTTCAAACATAGAATTTAAAAACCATCCATTCTAAAGGATGTGTTATAAAATTCTGAGTTCAGGGATACTAAACTCGACCTGCTACCATGCTTCCTGAGTCAGATAGAGTATAATGGAGTTAATAATCCGTCTGCCCATTCTGGCCTATGGGAGGCAGGTAGCCCTTCAATAGTGAAAAACGAAAATGTCTGTAATTCCCTATTAGGTCATGCCACACACATCAGGGCATGACCTACCTTTTACCAACAATGCACCCTGCCCTAGGGCCTACCATAGAGGTGTCTGAAATGTGGCAAAGTGAAGGTTTGGAGACTGGCAAGTAGGTTTCCTTGCCAAGTCGACATGGCAGTCAGGGACTGCATGCAGGCTCTGCGGTGGCAGGCCTGAGACACATTTTACCAGCTGCTTCTGTGGGTGGCACAACCAGTGCTGCAAGCCCACCAGCAGCAGTTAACTTACATGCCCTGGGCACCCGCAGTGCACTAGACTAGGGACTGAACAGTAAGTCAACCAAGCCAATCATGGTAACACCAATCAATGTAACAATTTAACATAGGGAGCACTTGCACTGTGGCACTGATCAGCAGTGGCACAGTGCCCAAAGTAATAAACCAGCAAAAACATCGTAAACAGAGGAGGCAAACAAAAAAAAAATGGAGGAGAGACTCATGCCAATGATGCCAGGTGTAACACGTGTCCCCTCCAGCTGAAATGTGGGGAGAACTATCCTTCACCCAGGGAGTCCTCATCACTAAGGCGGAAAAATCTGGACAGACCATCAGCATTGGCGTGATCTGTACCAGGGCGGTGTTCCACCGTAAAGTCCATCTCCTGTAGGGAAATGGACCACCTCAACAGCTTTGGGTTCTCACCCCTCATCTGCATTAACCATCTGAAGGGCCTGTGGTCTGTCTGAACCCGGAAGTGAGTCCCAAACAGGTAGGGTCTTAGCTTCTTCAGCGCCCAGACCACAGCAAATGCCTCACGCTCTATCGCACTCCACCTTTGTTCCCTGGGAAGTAACCTCCGGCTGATGAAGGCTACAGGTAAGTCTCGGCCCTCCTCATTCATCTGTGCTAGAACAGCCCCCACACCATGCTCTGAAGCGTCTGTCTGGACAATGAATTCTTTTGAAAAGTCGGGTGCCTGGAGGATCGGTGCTGTACACATTGCAGTTTTCAGGGTGTCAAAGGCTTTCTGACAGGCGTCAGTCCAGATCACAAGTCTCAGCTGCTTCCTGGAAGTCAGCGAGGTCAAGGGGTGCACAATGTTGCCATACCCCTTGACAAACCTCCTGTAGTAACCCGTGAGACCCAAGAAGGCTCTCACCTGAGTCTGGGTTTTGGGCGGTGCCCAAGCCAGGATGGTATCTATCTTGGGTTGCAGGGGGGCCACCTTGCCCCTCCCTACTTGGTGCCCCAAGTACACCACTGAACCCTGCCCAATCTGGCACTTACTGGCCTTGATTGTGAGGCCTGCTCTGCGCAGGGCCAACAACACTTCCTGGAGGTGGCGCAAGTGTTCCTCCCAGCTGGCACTGAACACTGCTATATCGTCCAGGTAGGCGGCGCTGAAATCTTCCAGCCCGGCCAATACCTGGTTAACCAACCTCTGGAATGTGGCAGGGGCATTCTTCATCCCAAAGGGCATCACCCGGAACTGGTAGTGCCCATCTGGTGTGGAGAATGCGGACCTCTCTTTTGCCCCATCAGTCAAGGCGATCTGCCAGTACCCAGACGTTAGATCAAACGTACTAAGGTACCGGGCAGCCCCCAACCGATCGATGAGCTCATCAGCTCTGGGGATGGGGTGCGCGTCAGTCTTGGTGACTGAATTGAGTCCTCGGTAATCCACACAAAACCGAAGTTCTGGTGAAGCACCAGGCGCCGCAGCCTTTGGGACCAAGACCACTGGGCTGGCCCAAGGACTGCTAGAGGACTCAACCACCCCTAAGGCAAACATCTTGGAGACCTCCTCCTTGATATATGCTCTGACCTTTTCAGTCACCCTGTAGGCCTTGTGCCTCACAGGAGTGCTGTCCCCAGTGTCCACATCATGGACACACCACTGAGTGACACCAGGGATTAAGGAAAACAGATCAGGGAATTGTACCAACAGATGGCGACAATCTTGCTGCTGCTCAGGGGTCAGTGTGTCAGAGAGGACAACACCATCCACTGACCCATCTTTCTCTTTTGCACACAGGAGGTCAGGAAGAGGCTCACTCTCCTCCTCCATCCCAGCATCTGTGGCAAGGAGCATACCCACTTCGGACCTTTCTAAGTGGGGCTTTAACCGGTTGACATGCAGGACCCTTAAGGGGTTCCTGGGAGACTTCAAGTCCACCAAGTAGGTGACATCGCTCTTTTTCTCCACAACCTCAAATGGTCCAGTCCACCTGTCCTTGAGCGCACAAGGTTCCACAGGGGCCATGACCCAAACTCCCTGACCAGGTTGAAGCTCAACCAGAGTGGCATTCTGATCGTACCACCGCTTCATCTCTTCCTGGCTGGCCTCCAGATTTGCCTGAGCAAGATCTCTGAAGCGCCGAGTCTGGTTCCTAAAGCCAGCATGTAACTATATACATCCCGGAGAGGTTTCCTGGGAGATTGCTCCCAGCCTTCTTTGACCAGACTCAAAGGTCCTCTTACCGGGTGACCATACAAAAGCTCAAATGGGCTGAACCCTAGAGACTTCTGCGGCACCTCACGGTAAGCAAACAGCAGGCATGGCAAGTGGACGTCCCATTTACGCCTCATTGGTTCTTCAAGACCCATAATCATGCCTTTCAGGGTCCGGTTGAATCTCTCAACCAGCCCATTACCTTGAGGGTGGTAAGGAGTGGTAAACTTGTAGGTTACCCCACACTCCTTCCACAGAGACTTCATATAATTCGAAATGAAGTTGGTGCCCCGGTCTGACACCACCTCTCTGGGGAACCCCATGCGGGAGAAAACACCCATCAGTGCCCGTCCCACCACGGGGGCCGTCACTGTGCAGAGAGGGATGGCTTCCGGGTACCGGGTGGCATGGTCCACCAAGACCAGGATAAACCTGTTGCCCATGGCTGTCTTGGGGTCCAGTGGCCCCACAATGTCAATCCCCACTCGCTCAAAGGGGGTACTGACGACGGGAAAAGGTTGGAGGGGAGCCTTCTGCTTCCGCCCACTTTTCCCACTTGCCTGGCAAGTTTGACAGGTCCTACAATGGATATCTGAATCCCTTCTCATCTGGGGCCAATAAAAATGGGTGACAAGCCTGTCATAGGTCCTGTCCTGCCCCAGATGTCCAGCTAACGGAACGTCATGAGCCAACCCCAGTAGGAAGGCTCTGAAGCGCTGGGGTACCACCAGCACACGGGCTGACCCAGGCTCAGCAGCCTTAGGCTCGCTATACAGGAGGTCGTTCTCCCAGTAGATCCAATGTGATCCTGACTGATCACCTGTCGTTTGGGCTGAGGCCTGCTGCCTCATACCCACAAGAGAAGGGCACACGTTCTGTTCAGCACAAAATTCCTCCCTGGCGGGACCACCATCCTGCTGCCAATGGGTCAGCTCGGGCAGGTCTCCCAGTTCGGCCACTTGTTCCCCTGTCGGTTCCAGGGCATCCCCCTCAGGGTCTGCTCCCTCCTGGACCACGGGAACGATGGGGGACAGTTTCCCGTGCCCCCTGCCTCTTCTCTTCACGGTTGGGACCTGGGCCATACTTTCAGGCTCCAGGGCCCCATCAACACCCATACTGACTGACATGGACCGGGTGGTCGCACACACCCACTCAGGCAGACCCAACATTTCCAGATGCGATTTTCTCTCCACCTTAGCCCAAGGGGAGTCCTCCAAATCATTGCCCAGGAGACAATCAACAGGCCTGGCGGGCCTCACAGCAACCTGAAGAGTACCTGAGACCCCCCCCCCACTCAAAAGGAATTTGAGCTACCTCACACTGACTCTGTGAGTTGTCAGCAGCTACAACGGGGTAGAATGCATGAGGGACCACCTGCTCTCTGGACACCAAGTGACACTTGACAGCTGTCACACTTGCTCCGGTGTCTCTGAGAGCTTCCACCCTATGGCCATTAATGGTCACCCACTGCCTATATTTCTTAGTGTTACTAGGCAGAGGGGTTGGAGGGACCATTTCCACGTCTCCTAAAGAGACCAGGGGCATTTCTGCAGGACCCCACCCACCGGGGGCACCCATCTCATTCCCTCCCAGGGCTACACTCGCTACCTGGCGGGGGGTTGCACGCGGCGGTGCATTTGAATCCTTCATGGGACACTGGGGATCATAATAATGGTGTCCCACCTGCTTACAAACATAGCAGGTCATGGGGCCCCTTGGAACAGGTTTACCTGTCGGGGCCTCTGGCTTCTTTACAGGGGGAGGCTGGGAACCCTTCCCTTGGTTCCCTTGGGGATTACTTTGGGGCCCTTTCTGAAACTCCCTCTGTTTACCCCTGTCCCCCCCACTCTTCTGCTGGGGACCCTGCCCACCTTTGGCTGAGTCTCCCACTGGATCCTTGTGGACCCTGGTACTGACCCAGCGGTCCGCCTCCTCAGCAAGTTTTCTAGGGTTAGATATCTTGCTATCAACAAGGTGCTGGCGTAGCTCTGGAAAACAGTTATTAGACAAGTGCTCCCAAGCAAACAAATCATAAAGAGCATCATAACTATTAACCTTGCTACCCTTTATCCAACCATCCATGGCTCTGCAAAAAAAAGACACATATTCAACCCACGTAGTACCAGGCAACTTCTTACATTCTCTAAAGGTTTGTCGGTACTTTTCTGGAGTTAAGCCATATCTCAGCATTAAAGCATCTTTCATATGAGTATAAGACGCCCTTTCCTCTTCAGGCATGCTCAACAAGGTATCTCTCCCTTCATTTGTAAAGTGGCTCCACAACCCCGTTCCCCAATCTTTCTCAGGGGCCCGGTGGGCCAACAATGCTAACTCATATGCTTTAAACCATTGGCTAATATTTTCCTTCTTACTGTAATCTTTGATCACATCTTTAGGAAAATAAAACCTACTTTCTGCAGGCACAGATGGAGCGCTGCCACCAGAGGGATTCAACTCTAAACTCTTTGTTTTAAGCTCCATCTCCCTCAACATTTTCTCACGTTCAAACGCTAATTTTTCTCTCTCAAAATCTAATCTTTTGCTCTCCATCTCAGCTTCCCTTTTGCTTCTTGCATTCTCTAATTCCAACTGCCCTCCTAATTTAAGTTTTGCCATTTCTAACTTGTATTCCCTCTCCTTCTCCCTGACTTCCAACTCTTCAGGAGAAAGGCTCTTAGAGGACACACTGCTGCCAGGAGATGCCACGTGCCCATTCATGGGCTCTTCCACTTCCTCTTCCGGTACCACCCCCGGATTAGAGGGATTTCTGGCCTCTAACCAGGCCTTCAGTGCTTTGAGGAAGTCGTCTCTCAATCTGAGACCTGTGGTAGGAACTTTAAACTGCTTGCAATATTGCTGTAGCTCCTTTAACTTGTACTTATTTATCAATTTAAGTTTTGCCATTTCTAACTTGTATTCCCTCTCCTTCTCCCTGTCTTCCAACTCTTCAGGAGAAAGGCTCTTAGAGGACACACTGCTGCCAGGAGATGCCACGTGCCCATTCATGGGCTCTTCCACTTCCTCTTCCTCTTCCGGTACCACCCCCGGATTAGAGGGATTTCTGGCCTCTAACCAGGCCTTCAGTGCTTTGAGGAAGTCGTCTCTCAATCTGAGACCTGTGGTAGGAACTTTAAACTGCTTGCAATATTGCTGTAGCTCCTTTAACTTGTACTTATTTATCAATTTCTTATCAAATTCCTCCACAACAATAAGAGAAGGGGTAGCAGCTCCGGCATCCTCCATGGTCAAAACTGGCAGTGTTTAAGAAAATATAAGCTCCAGGAAAGCGGAGAACAAAAATAGATTATCCTACCAAAAACAGATTGTGACTGCGTTATGGTCTGCTTTCACTATGTAGCGTACACTAATCACTGCACATGAGTCATAAATGCAAAGTTCAATCCTCACCGCTGACCACCAATGTTAGAACCGGCGGTCTCTAGTTGGCAGAGGTATACACTTCTGACAAATAGGGACCCACCAACTCTAGTCAGGGCAAGGGGATTACACACTCAGATAACCCCTGCTACCCCCTTGGTAGCTTGGCAGAGCAGTCAGGCCTATCTCAGAGGCAGTGCGTTAAGCATTTATGACCACATACAGTAATAAAGTGAATACACTACAAATGGACACAACACAGGAGTTATTATAAAAATTGTATTTTTATATAAGGCTTAGCACAAGACCAAATAACGACAAAAATATGCCACAGTCTTAATAAATACTCTTTGGAAGGAAAAATAATAGTTCAAGTAAAGTTTCTTCTCAGGAAATAGTTCTTTAGCAACAAAAGTACGTATTCTTCTTAAAACACAGTTCTTGGCAACAATATGACCCCCACAGGAGTCACACGACGTCGAGTTTACGATATTCCCAAGGTTCGGCGTCGACCGCGAGGAGCGCTACGTCGAGCCTGGAGTTGCAACAGAACCCCCAAACACAGTACCTTTGGAAATGAATGAATGAATGAAATGAATGAATGAATGAATGAATGAATGAAAGGCAATTTGTAATGCGCAAAAACAATAACCCTCAGGTATCAAGGCGCCTAACAAAAGATCAGAAAATGATCGAAAGAAGGAGACAGGAAACCCTACATGTAGGCTTGCCGAAAGAGAAGAGTTTTTAGAGCAGAGCGAAAGTGCTGTAGGGACGGGAGAGATCTAAGGTCCAGAGGGAGGTCATTCCACCACTTGGGGGCAAGAGTGGAAAAGGCTCTGCCACCCCATTTAGCTTTTCGCACACGGGGAGCAGTCAGACGAAATTTCCCAGAGGAGCGCAAGTTCCTACCAGGAGTATAGTGGGAAATGATGGACCCAATTCCTGTGTCACTATTTTTAGCAATGGCTCTGTAGGTCATGCATAAAACCTTGAACCGGATTCGGTGTTCTACCGGCAGCCAATGCAGCGTTTTCCTGGCTGCAGTGGCCGAGGAGCGTCTGGGGGTGTCCAGAACAAATCTGGCTATGGCATTTTGGACTACCTGTAGGCGCTGCAGCTGGCCTTTGTTAAGCCCAGCATACAGTGCATTACAGTAGTCCAAGCGCGATCCGATGAGTGCAACTGCAATTTGTTTTCTTGCCTGCAGGGAGAGATAGCTCCTGATCCTTCGTATGGTATGAATCAGACCCCAGCAGGTGGAAACAGTTCTGCTCACCTGACTGCCTAGATCGAGGGCAGGATCTATCAGCACACCGAGGTTCTTGGCAGATGTTGTGGGGGAAGGGCATGTCCCTAGTGAAATGAAGAAAACGATGATCCACGGCGTCGAGATGTCGGCGTCGAGGTCGGCGTCGGTCGTGCCTCGGATTCGGGTCGATCTGCAGCGGCGTCGAGAGGTGTCGGGCCGGAGCAGCGCTCACGGCGTCGAGAAGGGCGTCGAGTCGATGCGATCAGCAGCGGCGTCGAGACGGGGTCGCTTAGAGCTGGAGCCGATACTCACTACTCAGAGGCGTCGATACCGGCGTCAAGACGGGGTCACTTGGAGCTGGAGCCGATACGCACTACACCTGGTGTCGCTACTGGCGTCGATCAGGCCCGGCGGCCGGCGTCGAAGGCTCGGAACACTGGAGCCGTTACTCACGATGTCGAGCTGGATTCGGCGGCGTCGGCGACGTCGAGACTGAAGATTTCCCCTGTGCACTGGAAACAACACTTTCCAGCAACCAGCAATTCAGTAGAGGGTGAAGTCCTTTAGCCCTGTGACTTCAACAGGAGGCTGGCACTCTTCCAGCCTTTGGAGATTTTCTAGCAAGCTTTTGAGAGTACACACCAAGTTCCTCTCTCCTTGTTCCTTGGCAAAAATAAAGAAGCAGCTTCAGGTTCCCCCCAGCAAACAGCACACTGGCAGAAGGGGGAGGCAAGTCCTTAGATCAGCAGGCTTCTTGTCCTTGGTAGAAGTTTCCTTGTCAGAAGTGATCGGAGTTCTTGGTTCAGGGGTCCTTCTCTTATACCCCATTTCTCCTTTGTTCCCTTTGTCCAAGCAGGGAAATCCCCCCCATCTCATGTTTGTTGTGGGTGTTGCCAGGCAGAGGCACCTGGCCTATTCACTGAGCAGGGCAGGGTCCTCAGCCGCCCAGCAGGAGGCGGAGCCAGTATTGTCACTGGCAGGAGCAGGGCTATCAGTTGCCCAGCAGGAGGTGGAGCCAGCATTGTGTCAGGCAGGGCAGGCTACTCTTCCCTCACTCTATGTGTAAATGCCTCATTCACCCCACACTGACTCATTCAGACCTCTGGAGCCACCCAGCCCCTGACACACACACCAAACCAGCAGAGACCGGTGGATAGTTGGACAAGAAAATAGCCACTTTCTAAAAGGGCTATTTTCAAACATAGAATTTAAAAACCATCCATTCTAAAGGATGTGTTATTAAATTCTGAGTTCAGGGATACTAAACTCGACCTGCTACCATGCTCCCTGAGTCAGATAGATTATAATGGAGTTAATAATCCGTCTGCCCATTCTGGCCTATGGGAGGCAGGTAGCCCTTCAATAGTGAAAAACGAAAATTGCTGTATTTCACTATTAGGTCATGCCACACACATCAGGGCATGACCTACCTTTTACCAACAATGCACCCTGCCCTAGGGCCTACCATAGAGGTGTCTGAAATGTGGCAAAGTGAAGGTTTGGAGACTGGCAAGTAGGTTTCCTTGCCAAGTCGACATGGCAGTCAGGGACTGCACGCAGGCTCTGCGGTGGCAGGCCTGAGACACATTTTACCAGCTGCTTCTGTGGGTGGCACAACCAGTGCTGCAAGCCCACCAGCAGCAGTTAACTTACATGCCCTGGGCACCCGCAGTGCACTAGACTAGGGACTGAACAGTAAGTCAACCAAGCCAATCATGGTAACACCAATCAATGTAACAATTTAACATAGGGAGCACTTGCACTGTGGCACTGATCAGCAGTGGCACAGTGCCCAAAGTAATAAACCAGCAAAAACACTCGTGCATGTGCGATTCCTTTTGTGCTATATGATTGCCTTTGCGTGCGTCTTTTTAGAAAAAACTGCACGCAATTGGCCAATGGCGGTTGCATTACTCTGCCCACGGCCTATTGGTGTCTATTAAGTGCTTGGTGCGCGTAATAGACACCAATAGGCCACGGCTCGCGCACCACTCGCGGGCCTCTTCTTTATTTTGTGGTCATTGAAGAGGCTCCGGCGACTGCCATGTTTTATCTGTTTTCGCACGCAATGGCGAACGTAAAAGGGAAGGAGAAGTGCTTTTTGAAGGCACCGGCCGAGCTCGCGCCAACCTTCTGACAGGACCCGTGCAACAGGTGATCTTTCCGCGCTCCAGTGTGGCAGTGGAACGCGCGTCTTGTTGGAAATTGTCTTGGTAACCATACTGGCATATTGGTCCCCAACCTGGGTTGCAGTCCTTCCCTCAGCAGGTGCGGTTTTACAACTCATCCGCGAACTACACATCCCGGCGGCCCTATTGCGTGTCGATTCCATCCTGCCCAGCGGGGGAGGTGGGCTCAGAGCTCTGTTAATGCCGAGAGAGCTGGTGGTGCGCTTGGAGGAACTGGGTCGAGATCACCCCCGGTTGCTGGAGACGGGCTGCAGAGGATTACGTGCCAAGGCACCCCTTCCCAAAGCCCCTGGACATCCCTTGGTAGCTCCAGTCTCTGGTCAAACCCTCCAGTATCTGCGGGGGCTGCGGGCGGCATTCGCCGCTCCTGGCCTGAATCGGAGGGTTTCTGGGAGAAAGCTTTGGCCCTGTGCATGGCCTCTCCGGTGCAGAATACGGGCACCGAGGTAGGAGACACAAGGGGAGAGCAGCGATATCCAGACGACAGCTCTCACAAAGGGCCGCGCTCCCCTGCTCTGATGGTTCGTTCTGATGGGTTTTAAAAGCAGTACAGGCCGCCGCGGCTCATAGCGGCGAGAGGGGCCCGGAGAGGAGGCATCAGGTAAGGGCCCATACAGCTCCCCTGTCCCACGTTGGAGGCCCTATTTTATATCCAGCCCCTCACCACCACCCCCCCCTCTGGCCCAACAGACAGGGAGGTTGTCAGGCTGTCTTAAAACAGGTATGTAAAGAATATTCAGGGCCGAGCTAGCCACCAATGGGGGGGCACCCTCATCCCCCTCTCCAGACCCGCTTCTCACTAGCCTGCACGAGGGAGGTCGGACGGAGGTGATGTTGTAAATTATTTAATTAAAAAAAGACACCCACTCAGTCTCTGCAATTATTCCCCCTCGACCCCTCCCCCCAAGCCCTAGAGGTGGTATCAGGTAAATGCCATCGGAGGCCTATGGACCTTAACGCCGTTCCTTCAGTGGTAGACGCCCTCTTCCAATCCCGCTCATTCCGAACCAAAAACACAGCAACCCATGGCTCGTAAACAGGTGCTAAGGAGGATAGATATGTAAATGCCACCGGTAACTTGTGCATCCCACCAATGATACACTTCCTGATTCATGGGAGTGCTCCTATGTCATAAACAGGCTACAGGATGAGGCGAAGAAGTCGCACACCCCCCCCCCCAGCCAGCTGGGTTAATGGCACCTTACACGAGTCGAACTGTAGCAGGGTGCTTCGAGGAGTTACGGCAGAGATAAGAATGGCGAGGTGGGGGTGCAAGGCCCACTCCTTAAGCATCTTATGAAGGGCTGATCCCCGGAGTCTGAACAAGATTCCTCTATCGACCATATGCTTGTGCGCCAGAAACCCTGAGGCACATCTCTGTTTAGCCAGAAACCCAACTACACCTCTGGCTGTCATAATCGGAGGCCGTCTCCCAGACTGACTTCCAACTGTGGAAGAAGCGGTAAGTAATAACAGACAAGTATGGATTCTCTGTCACAAGCTTCGAGTCTTCAAACAAGACAGGCCATGTCCCTCCTGCCAACTCAGATCGCACATATAGAGGTGCCCACACTTTACTAGTGAGGTGATCGGAGGGTAGATAAGAACTAAACACCTTGCTTTTTTTGTGGTGGTTCCTGTACGCATTTAACTAGGCGCCTTATAGGGAAAAGTGTCTGGGAAACTTAAGTTATGCGGGCGTGTATGCATACTTGCAAATAAAGTATTGCCATGGCATGTTCTTTTCTGCTTGATCTGCTGTCAGTCCAGTAACAAGGTCTCACCTGTAAACCATAGAAAGTCACGCCTGACTTCTCTTTGAAAGGGTGCTTTGATCAAATTCAACGCATGCAGGAAATATAAAAAAAAATACACATGGTATGATCGGCGCCACTAATTTCTCAGTTTTTATATTTGCTGGTTGTGCTTTTGCCAGCTATGTGCAAATGTGCAAATTCTAAATGTCATGGGTTCTATGCAGAAATGGCACCTTATTCAATACCATTACCGATTAACACTTTTTTTTGCTACACCATGTACGTGTAACCTATGTGGCTTGTGTCATCTAATTATTGAGTGGTCTGTGAATTAACATGGGCAGGAAGATTGTAAAACAGGATTTATTTTCCTCTTGAAAGGTTTTTTTTCATCTCACATGTACCTAGTGACAATTATATTACTGATACATTCTTCCACACTTTCCACACCACTCACACCTTAGATTGTAAAATGTGGGGACTACTGTGAAAACTTGAGGGGATACTCGTCAAATTAGTACTATTTGAGCATTCACCCTATTTGCAGTGTATTTTCTTGCAACTCCCCTGAGAAAGCCATCTTCTGCACATCTACTAAAAGCATTCAAGTGCAGAATGACTCCGGGCCTTGGTAATGCACCTAGATGTAAATGGCACCACCGCATATCCAATGCTTTTGGATTTGAACATTACCAGTAACTTAGGTAGGTGGACAACTACAACCTTTTCAGGTTTAAGGCAAAATATATTGGTAAAACAATCATTCACCACAAAGCCAATTTCTCTGGTCTTGACTGCCACCCTTTTGTCTTTATGAATGTTTGTTTTGTTCTGTGTTGGTTTTTGCAAAACTTTATTTTGAAGGAAGCTGCTGGGCCCTCTTCATTTAAGGGAAAGTAAATATTGGCTCAAAAAGAACACGTTATTATATTAGACCCTGCCACTGAATGGAATCACCTTGTGCGTGCATGTGCTCATTATGAAAGGGCAGAATGCAGTCACTCAGTGATTTTAGCCAATTGCTGATGTGGGCTGATCTATTGCCTCATACTGTGAGCTGTGGTGGTCAGGAGAAAAATGTGAATATCACCATTACTGAATAATGGCTGTACAGGGATGGCTGCAATCCCATATAAGTAAATACATTATTATCATACATATATTTTTAGTAACATCAAAAGGTCCTCACTGAAGCTAGAACTAAGAAGTTTTAAGTGGCTCCCAATCATCTATAAACCAATAGAAAACACTGCCTAGGGGCATGGCCACGATGGTGGCAGAGTGTGTGTGTTGTGTTTGCGGTTGTGTGTGTGGTTGTGTGTGTGTGTGTGTGGTTGTGTGTGTGGTTGTGTGTGTGGGTGTGTGGTTGTGTGTGTGGGTGTCTGGTTGTGTGTGTGTGTGTGGTTGTGTGTGTGTGTGGTTGTCTGTGTGGTTGTGTGTGTTTGTGTGGTTGTATGTGTGGTTGTGTGTGTGTGGCTGTGTGTGTGTGGTTGGGTGTGGTTGTGTGTGTGGTTGTGGTTGTTTGTGTGTGTGGTGTGTGTCTGGTTGTGTGTGTGGTTGTGTGTGTGGTTGTGTGTGTGTGTGGTTGTGTGTGTGGTTGTGTGTGTGTGTGGTTGAGTGTGTGTGGTTGAGTGTGTGTGTGGTTGTATGTGTGGTTGCGGGTGTGGTTGTGTGTGGTTGTGTGTGTGTGGTTGTGTGTGTGGTTGTAGTTGTGTGTGTGGTTGTGGATGTGGTTGTGTGGTTGTGTGGTTGGGTGTGGTTGGGTGATTACAAATCACATGATTACACTGTATTCAATACAACATAAATACACTCCACATACCACTCAGTACTACATAATTGCACGTCACATAATTACTCTCTACTTAATGCAAGATAAATACACTCCACACAATACCACTCTGTGCCACATACTAACACAACACATAATTACACTGTACTCAGTGCAACATAAATACACACCTTTCACTCAAGTTTGTGCTATATACAACAAAACAAAAAAACAATTGCAGTGCAATAGGTCTCACAATACTGAATCTTTGAGCTGCTATTGGTGTTGCATTATTATTAGCAATGCCAACAGCTCAAACTTTAATAATGCAAGACCTATTGCATTGAAAATGCTTGTTTCCCTTTTTATGTGTGCTTTATTCTGTATCACACATAGAAAGAGGCTTATAATGTAGGCACCCTTGCACATGGTGCAGCACTGCTGGGAAAAGGCAGGAATGCACCATATTATGCTAAATACAGCACATTTCTGTACTTTCCCTGGCACGCAGCGCAGCAAGATGAATTGCTACTCTGTGCTGCATCACATAATGATAAAGATAGGGCCACAAGAGGAGATTTACTGAGATTGAAAGCCATGTATTGGGAGGTGCTGGGAAATCATTATGCTCATAAATTAACTAATGGTCAGTTAACATCCAAATTTTTAGCTATAACATCATGTTCACAATGTGAACCCTTCCTGGATCAAATCTCGCCCCCTCTTGCTAAAAGTTTATATGTTAGATTCAGCATGGCTGTTTCTAGGTTTTTTGCCTCCCTAGGCAAGAATTGAAAAATGCCGCCCCCTCCCTTTTACTACCATCACTCTCTCCCCCTGTCATCCAGGCTAGAAGAATTAATGCATTAGATATAAAAGAACTTGTATTCAACATTAAACAATAACTGGTCATGAAGGCTGAACCTGGTCCCCCAGTTCAAAATTCGGCAGCTCTGACCATAGTGCCACATCCTCTCCCTCACTTAACACCATACTGCCCTACTGAGAGAAACTCACACTGCCATCAGCTACAGCCCAATTGTGCCCCGCTATAAACACCTGGATGTGACTCAATTCGAATTATGCACAAGACAAGAGTAATATGCTGCCTGAAAAAAAAGTAACAACATCCTGGAAAAAGCAAACCCTCATAGGGAATGCAAGATTAAGTAAAGCATGTGAAATGTGAACAGAACATGATTACCTCAACACTTTTACACTCATTCAGAAATCAATGAGTGTTTTTGCCTGAAGCGTTAAGCACATGACTACAGGGCCCCGAAGGGACCTGTTTCAATGTCCGTTGCTTAAATCCTTACAAAACATAAGTAGTATAGTTTAAAAAGACAACATCCCTGAACAAAGAGCAGCAGTACACATTTTATGAGCTAAAATAAGGAAAAGAGCTGATAAGGATCACATTAAAAGTTTTCCATTCCAGTCATCAACCAGGTATTGCAGAACCTCCAGGAATGGTGCAATACTACACCCCGGAAAAACAATGCTGTTCAAAGAATGATGAGAAAAAGAAAGTAGTGCTTTACTTGCAAACTCTGTAAAGTGGCACTAATGTGTTTGGGTGAGAATACAACCAATCTGGCCACTTTGTGACCACTCTGTAATGCTTTATTTTGTTATTTATTTTTCGTATTTTGCACCTATTTTTCTCTTGGCCCGAGGCTGCACTTTGGAACAGAAAAATGTAAGAAAAAGACCTTAATACACCTGCTGGGCACCTATAGACTCCCACGCGCAACAGAAGCAGGCTGCAGGGTAGGCCAACCAGTCCTTGCCTTGACGTTCCTGACTCTGCCTCTCTTGAGCTCCAGACGACAGCACTCTGGGTCTACTGCACGCCCGCACCAAGAGAGGCAAATGCAGGGATTCAAAAGTGATAAAAAAATGATGACAGGCCTTCCCGTCGTGAGATCATTGGTCCATTCTCTCTGGGGGCAGGCCAGAAACAAGAAACAGGACCGTCAGAAGTAGCGCGTTCGCACTATGAATGATTGACGGCCCTGATTGTTACAGACATCTGTGGGCGCCGCGGAAACCACAAATTTTGCGCACACAAGGACAAATGTCGCTCAGCTCCCCACAACCCGCCAGGCTCGTTATTTCCCACACAAATGAGAAACATGTCGCCCATTTTGTGCGGGAAATAGCCCAATATGGCAACGCTGATAGCGGCGCACACGGCCCCCGCCCGTGGCTCCGAATGTAACGTCACGTCGAATTGTAGAAGGCGCTACCCAATGCGCTTTCGAGGTCGAACTCATGTTTGTTTACATTTCGTTGAGGTAGGTTCAAATAAAGTAAAAAATCCCCCTTTTGCCGCCCTAGCCCTTTTGCCGCCCTAGGCGGCCGCCTAGTCTTGCCTAATGGTAGAAACGGCCCTGAGATTCAGGTAGGGCAATTTGCTCCTAAAATTCCCTGGAAAGGAGGCGGTTGGTTTACTAATAGATTCTTGTCCCGCCTGAACTAAAGCAAAAGAAACTGAAGAAAATGTTTTGTTCTTTTGCCCAAAATATTGACAGATACGTAGGAGCCTAAACCTAGGAGCAAGACAATACCAGATTGCGTATAGAATTTAAAAAACGGTTGTATCTGGGCCAATAGTTTTTGCTGTTAACCGTTTTTTATGTGCCTTCTAGATAATCCGACAGCAGCTTTTACCATAGGTTGCATTACAATATTAACTGTACTGATTGTATTATGTTGAGCAATGTATTCTATGCGCTGTGCATCGTAGGAAAGCCTTCTGTTTCCCTAACATATCTGCAAGCAGCATGGCTACCAGTAGGAAGGCTGTACTAAAGCTGTTTTTTGTGTATTCTGATGTAGGCTCTGGCTGACCATTCCTATGCCTTTTTCTACTTGTGATCTGGAAATTCACTTGCTTTTATACTTTTTAGATTGTAAATAGACAAATGTGTTCACGTTTTGTATACTTTGATGGTTTGGAACAAATAACCGAATAAAGTTATTTGATGATGATAAATATGCCCCTAATAGTTGTGTGCCACTTCTGTTGTAAATATACTCCTCTTTATATATAAGCTGCAAAGTTCATCTTTGCATCACGTTCACTACATTTTAGTGCTAAGTGGACTCCCAGTGTGCAAAGGACGAAAGAGTCTTAAAAGTACTAAAGTGGCATACAATAAAGTAGGCCACAAGAGTGGGCACAACACTAGTGGCAGCGGCCAAAGGGCTGTGTGGACACTAATAACATCGAAGGCATGAATGAACATGAACCAGTGGGACGATGCTCTGGGAACAATAGGCAGACCAGCATATGCATGCAAAGACACTGTGTGAAGGGCTGCAGAAGCACAAACCCTTGGGGAGGAAATGAGAGACAGAAGCGTAAGAAGCTACAAGTACACGAATACTAGCTCAAGCTTGAACAACTATCGAAGCCAAAACACTAAACATATTCTATCTTATCATCACCCAAGACTTACTCCCCTGGCAGGATGCAAAGAGGATGAAAGACCAGAGCAATGTCTTTGAGTAATGTTAGAAGAGCCCCCAAAGACATCAATATGACCAATATATTGCAAGTCACTCTAAAAAAAGAAAGCCTACAAGCGGCAATTAAAGTGACCATCCAGTAAAAAGTCATTAGCTTGTCCTCTTACTCAAGCCTACATCATCAACATACAGCAATAATGGGGTTCCTGAATTTCCCTTTGTTTCATGATGGCCTGTTCGATTGTCAAAACTATTGTGCTTTGATGTGACATCTTCTAGATCAGAGGTTATCAAACTTTTTTTCTATGAGCCACCCAAGCAAAATGTTTTGAAGTCAGGCCCCTTCCAAGAAATTAATGCAGTAAGTGTGGGAGTGGAGGGAAAGGCTGAGTGGAGCGGCGGGGCTTATGAGATAATTTCAGCAGTATCTCTCCTGTAGCTCATAATCTACTCTAAATGTGAGACTTGTATAGGAGCAAATACATCAAACAAAAACAGAAATTGACCCGAAAACACTATTCCCCATAACTGGGGTGTTGTAAGTCCCTCACAATCTTTGTACTCAATGCAACTGTACGGGCTGCACTAAGTATAGCTGCAGGCCTGAGTAGCAGCCTGTGTCCTGTATCTCTTTCATCCCTTCCCCACCATGCCTGGCCATCACTCTAAACTTGAAACCAATTCTCTGTGCTTTTGAGAAACTGATAAATTCCTACGTGTTTCACGCATCTTTACGGCCCTCAGAACTTTTGATAGCAAGGACAATGAGACTCCATACCTCTTTTGTAAAGTAAGACCATTATAATTGTGATGCCAGTAGTCCCCTCATAATTCCTGGGTCCCACTGCCACTGCACCTGATTCACTCAGGAGAGCAACTAGCTTGTGAAGTAGTCTGTCTACTCTGCCCTTTGCTAAAAACATGGGCCACCATCTTCCCCTGTTCACCACTTTGCCACCTCTGTGAGGCCTAAGCAAAGGTGTCTCCTCTGCTTCAAATTTACCCCCTCAGGGGCCATAGGTCTGAGGGGCAATGCAAATATTGCACAGCCTTGGTGCACTGGGCCCTCAGGAACGATAGTAAAACAACATTAATTGGGGCTTAGTTGGCCCCTCAGATCCCTGGGCTCCTGTACGACTGCACCTGCATCCCAAATGATACCTACTTCTCTGCCCACTCCACTGGGCCATCACATCTATGCCCGAGGCCCAAAGCAGACTGCCTGCTACAATGTCTAGACATTTTTTTTTTTAACGGAGAGAGAGAGCGAGAGAGAGAGAGGGAAAAAATCCCCACATATCGCCCCCCATTACTTGGGACCTGTTCTCTGCGCTGCAAGGGTGACCTGGGCCCCAGTGCTAACAAAGAAAAACTGCTTTACACCTACCTTTTTGCTAGTAACACATCCATAATGTGGGATGCAGTGGTCTCTCATATCATTGCCCCAGTGCTGCTGAAAAATGAGCCCGCATCTCATCTCGTGCCACCAAATTCAGGGCATCTTTCTGAGGAACCTAGTCCATTTATAAACATAAAAATTAGACCCAGACAGGGCCCGTCCTCTGGGCCATAGCTTTGACAGTATCCATGGATGTCACTCTTTTCCGCTTTCTCATGGACCATTATTCTGAGGCCCCAGGGGTCTGAAAGAAATGTATTCTTTGAATGCAGTTGTTTTTTATTAAACACAAAATCATTTTGGGGAAGCCTGTCTTATACTCAGGGCCACGGGAATTTTGTGATTTTGTGGTCACCGCAATAGCCGCATTATAATGGATTTGCCACATTTGACACTTAATCCATCATGTGCTGCATAGTCTGCATAGTTTAACAAAAAACATGATTTCTATCTCAAACAGATCGAAAGTTACTAAAAACGCAGCAACACATGTTGCAGTGCAGTGGAAGGCCCATCACAAAGTTTGACTGATCTCCCTTCTGTTGCTTACTGCTATGTTTTGGTGAAAAAACTGGTACTAATGCGGTGAAACCTTTGCCCAGACAGGGTAAGCATGTATTAAACTTACAAACTAATGAGGTAATGCTATCACAAAAAGGGCCACATTAAGCCACACATTTTGCCTTTTGTTGCTGAATACCCTAGTCAATCCTACTGCATAATTTGGTCTACCCATGCTGCATATCTCCAATGGCTCTGCTTAAACTGGAATACAATGTTTAAATAATGGCTTGCATATACATATTGCTTTGTGTTACATTGTATTATAAATAAGCAAGACGCTATTCACACAACACCAACCAGGATTCAATTCTGTCACTCACTGGTCGCACAAGCAGCCGTCTGTGGTGATTCTATTGGCCGTACAATGACAGGAACAGTGAGGCAAAGTTAGCACGGGCGGCTACAGCACATTTGATGGACCAGAAGTATTAGTGGAGGTGGATGAGTTTTACAAGTATATGTGTGGGGAGCATAAGAGCAACATCAGGTGAAGTTGGATGCTCCAACTTTATGCATTTATTTAGTAGAATCACAAGGGCTTTAAGTGAGTTAAAAGAAAGTGAGTGGTATTTAAAAGTGTAGGGGCCTAAGAACTATAACTGAATCCTTTCCAGGAGGTGTGGCCTGTGTTATGGGCATGGTTTAAACATGTACCCCCAGTCCTGTGATTCGCTTAAGATAAGTAACATCAATAATTTTGTTAAAAGCAACTAATATTGAAAATATTTCAAATCTGAAAATATGAGACCGTGAGCTAAACATTACTAAGGCCGATTAAAGTGGTAGTGGTCTGCAAAGTGTCTCAATCACTCTCCTTCTTCCCTTCAGACCACTTTCTTCTGCAGTCTGTGTAGGAAAATTAGATCCTTTTTCTCCCAACATATTTCTGAAATCCTCCAGCTACATATCTCAAGCCTCACCTCTTTCCTCTCCAGCATCCACTTTTCACTTTTCTTCTGATATCAGTTCCTTACATTTCTTTCTCGTCACCACCCCCAGACACACAACACAACCAGTCACCTACAAGCACTTCATTTCATTTTTCCTCCAGCTTGCCATTATTTTGATAACTGTGCACCTTCTTCACACACATTTCCATAGAATTACAATTTCAACTGACATACATGCCCATTGCTCTGGGTGCTCTGCAGGGAGGACAATGATTGGTTGACAATGTATTCTTAACACCTTTCCGACTCACTGACATGCACTAGTAACAATTTACACTGCCTTTAGTCTCAATTCCAGAGCTCAATGGTGGTCAGTTACAAACACCTTCTAATGTCTCAGTCTGCAGTATACACCATCCAAGAGTAACATGCTGCTAAAAAATATCTTCAGAAACACAACATCCTGAAAAAAGCAAGCATTCCTACAGAATGCAAGATGTAGCAAAAAGTGACATATAAACATGAACTACATCTCAGACATGAATTACCTTAATATTTCTGAAGTCGTTGTTCAGAAAATCATCTGTGTTTTAATAAAGTTAAAGACATGAAAATTGTCTCGACAGGGACTTGTCTCCATGTCAGTTTTTAATTATTGCCGGAGACGCGGGGGACCTGGTTAACCTAAAGCCCTGAGTATCACCCCTCTTGGCCCTCCAGACTCAATACATTATATTTGTATAGAATCAATAGCCCCTGCATCCTGGCCTCCAATTACTGGTCACAATGGTTGCCTAAGAATGGTCTGTGTGCCTTGTGGCTCATTCACCGCTTGTTTTCATATAGCTGTTACCCCCCATGTGTCCTGTGACGTCCACATATTTCTTCTATATTCGATTTATTGCAACACCGTGAAAGTCCGAGGCTGCTAAACATTGCTCAAATTGTTTTTTTCCTAACCTTGAGAGCCCATATGGCCAAGAACTCGCTATTTCTTCTTACCTCTTTTCTTTTTGCAACTAAGAGCCAACTAGATTTGCAGATCACTAATTCAGGCAAACGCCATTCTCCAGAGATCCACCCATGTCTATTCCGAGAAGGGTGAGTTTCCCTGGGAGATGTCTAGTTGTCCTTCATTGGCTCCAAGTGTTCCTCGCAAGGTCAAAGTCAACCGCGATGCCTGCCTTTCTTTTTATAGCTCCAAACTAAGGTTTCACTGTAAAAAAAAAAAAGGGAAAGGAAAAAAAAGAACAGCGATAACCTAAGATCCGTCTGACATCAGCTTATGAAGCATCATTAATGGGCTTCATGTAAAACACAGCCCGATAAATATTTAATTACGGTCAGAATATCGGCTTTTAATTTCCTCTTGCTTTCGATCTGCGGCTGACGGTTCGTCGAGACATGTGATCCCTCGCCGAAGGTCAGCGCATCGCTAACGGAATGGCGGGATGAGCCTCTGACCAACCGGAGGGTCTCTCAGTCAGAGACTGGCTTGGTCAGTATCTAGCCCAGTGGCATCTGGTAATTTGCAGGAGCAGTTGATGGGCAGGCATGTGCACACTCACTTTCACCCATCCACAAGCAAATACACTCACACCCATCCTTTTGCAAGCAAACACACTCACATCCATCCATTCACAAACATACACCCAAACTCATACCCATCGATTCACAAGCACAGACTTGCATGCTGTTAGACCTGCCAGCCTTATGGTGGTTTTCCCCCAAACGTTTTGCCTTTTTGCTGATCTCATTTTTGTTGGCCATAGGACTCTGCACCCTTTCCCACTGCTAACCAGTGCTAAAGTGCTTCTGCTCTATCCTTTAAACATGATAAAATTGGCTGACACCCAGTTGGCATATTTAATTTTCTTTTAAGAACCTAGCAAAGTGGCACTACCTGTACCCATGGCCTGTAAATTAAATGCTACCCGTGGGTCTTCAGCAGTGATCATGCCACCCACTTAAGGTGTCCTCTAGACATGTCTCAGGCCTGCCATTGCAGCCTGTGTGGACAGTTATAAACTGCCACTTTAACCTGGTAAAATAAACCTTTTGTCTGGCATATCCCTTCCTTTTTAATATATATGTCACCCCCTTAGTAGGGTATGGCAGGGTGCAGTGTATATAAGAAGTTGAACATATACTATTAAGTTTTACATGCCCTGGTAGTGAAAAACTCTTAAATTCATTTTTCTCTACTGCAAAGCCTGCCTCTCCAATAGGATAACATTTGGTTACTTTATTAAATTTAATAAGTGATAGATTTGAATCAGGAGCAGATAGTAATGTCATCTTTGGTCTCTAAAGAATTGTAATTTAAAACCCTTTTAACCCCTTGAACGCGGACGGAATTTCCCTGCAGTGCGGGAAAATTCCACGCGTGTCCAGATCGGACGGCTCCCGGTCGTCCCACGCATGGAAGGGGTTAATGGTAAAGTCGTATCTTAAGTCACAATTCAGAAAATGCCACTTTTAGAAAGCTGCAAAAACCTATAGGGTTTAAGCCCAACGGACCGGGGCCAGGTAGGGCTAGTCAAAATTCTTTTAGAAAGCTTGCATTTTCTTCGTCCAACCATTTGGTGCCAGCATCCTGTATGCTGGTTTGTATGACTAGGTGTAGATGGCATTTGGTATTTGTGTATTGCTCCCATATAGTGGGACAAAGGGGGAATAGCTGTTGGCAGGATGGGCCAACTTTGACATGATAGGAGGAAGCAGCTGTCACCTACAACTTTTGCACATCACAAAGGGTCTGCCTCTGCACACTCACAAAGGGTTTCACACTAGTCTTTGGTGACCCCAGACAAGCTGGGACCAGGTCAGGGAGGAAGGAAATTCCAAACACCTCAGGGGTGGGGCTGGAGACCTACAGAATCTTCTTCAACTTCCAAGCTGGCACCAGGTATAAATAGTGGGCCTCAAAGCTATCTAATCAGATCACTACTGGGCCTGTAGACTCTGCCAGGAAGAAGTACCACCCAGCTGTGAAGTCTACCCTGCTGACCTGCTTCCTGACCAAGGACTGTTTGCTGCCCAAGGCCTGCTGTTGTTGCACCACAACTGCTTTGTTGCTGTGAGCTACCATGCTGAATCCAGCCTGCCTGTGTGGAAACAGAACTCCAGTAAATCTCCAAGAGTAAGTTGGCTGACCCCAGTACAAAGTCACAAGGACATTACATGCTTCCTCGATGCTGATGCATGTCCATGCATTTCAATGCAACATGATACAGCCTGCCATCGACACCTGCCCAGTATGACACAGCTCTTCCTCAATGTTGGCGCATCTCATCACATATCTCAAGCACTGATGGCTTCTTCGACGCTGACACAGACTGACACCAGACCAGCGTGCCACATCTCGTCTCCTGCACTGATGCATCACAGTGCAAATCTCCGCAAGCCCCACCTGCTTTCTCGACAGTGATGCAGGACCTCGCATCACAGCTCCTCGTTGCAGGCTCCTCAACACCAGCCTGCGCATCTTGACGCAAGGACTTTGCAGTTCAATGTCCAGGACCGCAAGGTACTTTCATAGCAGATTGAACTTAGTCCTGTACCTGGCCCGTGCTCCATCACGTTCGGCCTAAACTTGTGACATGATCCAGTCTACCGCAACCAAATCTCTGCATGTGGCACTTTTTGCATATCTCCGGTTCAAGGAATTGGATTTTTCTCATTTTAGTGTCAAATATTTATTATATTTTACTCTATTTTTCTATATTGGTGTGAGATTTGTCTTGTGTTATGTTTTCACTTTATTACTATTTGAAGTGCTGCATACTTTACGCATTGGGGCTTATTCATAAAGGGCTCCAGCACTCATGGCAGTGGCCCCGAAATCATGGCCGGGGGCCTGCACTCGAGGCAGGGGCCCTGCAATGGGTAACGGCAGAATGGAGATCCAATCATGACTGCGGGGCCTCCGCCATGAGTGTGGAGCCCCTTTTTGAATCTGGCCCATTCCCTCTAAGTTAAACCTGACTGTTTTTGTGCCAAGTTACCAGAGGTGTGACCACAGGTCAATTTGCGGTTTGCGTGTGTTTCACCCTGATGAATACTGCAGTTAGTGCTTGAGTAGGGTTTTGTCCCCCTCAACCAGTAACCCAGTTTCCCACACAGACATCTTCACCCCCACCCATTCACAGGCAGACGTGTGCCCACATAATCACACCCATCCATTTACACCACCAACACACACAGACTCACACCCACCCATTCATATGCACTTGCACGCGCACATTTGCGCTCACCGTTCACAGCACACCCATACAAATATATATTCATATATACACTCACGTGTCCAAACATTCAATAAGGCACTTACTAGGCCTCAGATTTGATAACAGGACCAGTGGGTGGCAGAAAGGAGAAGTACAACAGCCAATGAGAAGCTGGAGGCTTTGGAACCTTTCCTTAACTCGTCACAGCGAAGGGTGGGATATGTGAGACTGCTGATCCTAACACAATCTGTGATGAGTCAAGGAAGGGTAATGAGAGGAGCCACTGCAAGTCAGCCGTCCCTCGGCACTTCAGGGCTTAAACATGAAGTGCCTCGGGCTGACTCTATCAGTGATGCTGCCCTCATCATGAGGAGGAGAATCCTTGGAGGGCTTTGCCATACTGCTGCTGTCCCTGACCCCAGGGCTGTGAGATCTGTCCACCAAAACGTGGCTCAGGCTGCTAGGTTTCTGTGCATTTGCCCATGTAAAGCACCTTGCTGCTTTACCCTGACATGCTGAGTGTCTGTCATGCTTGCTTCTTCCTCAGACAGACAGGCACACATCATTCTTTCAAAACATAGGATTGGGGGTGGTGCCTCCATGTCCATAATGCCAGAGACTTGCCCCGACAGAACAGTCTGTCGGTCAAGAATCCCTTTGAATTTGTTTGTGGTGTGGTGGCCTTGTGCAAGGATGTTGTATCCAGTCCTCAGTTGGATGGAGACAGAAAGTGCCTGCAGGTGTTCCAGTGAGCAGTGACTAAGACATAGCAGTGAGTCATGCGGGACAGAGCAGTACTACACTTTGCATATATTCAACATAACCTATTGGCTCCATCTTCTGCTTTTTGTATTTTCCTCTCCTTCTCTTCCACAGTTCTCTTGTGTAACGGCAAGCCAGTTGATGAAGGTGTAATACAAACAATAAATAAATAATTAGATAGATAATGGGATAAATAAATAAATACATACATAATCATGTAAGGTCTGAACGGGTAAATTAATGACTGAAACATGTAAAACAAAGGCAAGGTGTTGAGGAATTAAAAGATACTCGGAACTCGGAGCCTATTCCAAAGTGACTCACTGGCATTGCTACACAGTGCGTGTACCCACAGACAAGGTGGCCACGGGAATGGCAACCTGCCTCACAACTCTACTTATAATTCTCCATCTCTATTTGTGAGGTCCATGTGTGTGGGGTGTCTTGCCACACACAATTCAAGTACTTTTCTCCCCACACATCCCCATAAATTGTCATCTTATCCTCTGCCATGAGCCATGACTGTTTTGTCTCTGTTTCCCCTCACCATTTCCCAACACTTCCATACCATAAATGTTAACCATACATAATAATTTAATTTCAACATTTAATGGCTCAATAGTGAGGACTTCGTTTTATGACTGCAACCCACTAGGTTGAAACAGTTACAACATAGTTTTGGATTCATACCTTAAACCTTGAATTAACATGTGCCATTGTCTTTAAATTAGCCTCCACAGTCACACCTACCCTAACTTTGACCCTTCACAGGGGCTTAAGCGCAGTGTTAAAGTTAAGCTATAGTTCAAAGGCTAAATGTATGGAAAAGTTAAGATTCATATATTTATTAATATTAAGCTTTACTGTTGTGTTAGGGTAAGTGATCAGATTGATACAGTTGTTGACATGTTAGTTAGACAAAGGCTTAGAATATAATTTGTTAGGATAAGAAGTGGGTTGATGCATAGGATATCGTAAAAGTAAGGTACGGTGTAGGTTGAAGGCTCTGGTCTGGCTTCGGGTTAGAAAAAGGGATAGGATTTATGAAGATGGCTTTTTCATGGTATGACCACATAAAGGATGGCAATGTAGGTGTAGGTGTAGATGTAGCGGAAAAGATTCACAATATGATCCGATGTGCACTGATTTCTATGGAAGGGGGAAGGTCACAGATTTCCAGGCAGGTCGGTGGTTGCGGAATGGGACAGAGAGATCTGCACAGATCAGACTGTGCTCTGCTCAGCTCTACTGCCCTCTCCAAGGTCCATTGAGAAGTGTCTGGATTTCCTCACATTGACCCAATTTGTCCAATAATCCACTGTCATCAGACTGGCATGGTTTTGATTGCTGGAGCCTTCTAGCTATAAGCTACAGAGGAACAAGATATTTGCAGGTCCTCGGGGAGATATGATATTGTATGAAGGGCACATTTGGCATAAGATCGGCACTAAGTATGAGGCCTTGGTTGCTGAGGTGGTAAGCTGCCCAACAAGGCAGCAAAAGCCTTAGTGCATTTAACTAATAAACACCAACATAACAGACAATTCTTTGTTTCGTTTCAGAGGAAGATTGCCAATTAATTGCACATGAAGCGTGAACTACTCTCTCTTTCTCTTTCATAGAAGTCATCCGCATAGAGGTCATTCATTCAATGTGCATTTCATTGTGAATTCTCGCCCCCTTCAATTCCTCAGCATACTGTGATCTTCCACCACTATAGCCACTTATCCATTTTTTATCCATCCAACCTCAAGGTTCCGCACTCACTTTATAATGCTGTAACGAGATCTGTATTTCTCTCTGCGAGTCTCCTCTTCCATCCAGCCACATGCCCTCTGGCACTTCAATCAAATTCTCTCGAGCGCCTCCCCTTAGATAGATTCACTTCCGTAGACCCTCACTTCACTTTCCTTCCTAGTGTGAACTTCCCCCAACATTTTTAATTCCTTCATCCCTGTGCCAATATTCTCTTTTCAGCCCAATCAGATTCCCATCCCCCATTCTTCTCCCAATGTATTCCTTGCTCTAGCTGTCCTCACAGATTCCTTTGCTCCCGTATTCTCCGATACTAATTCCTCTGTGCCTCCACTGCTATCATGATCTCACTTTATCTCTTCTTCTAGACCTCCTTCTTCTCTTTACATGCAGTGCTCCCTAAATCTACTTCTATTCCTCTTTCCCTCAACAGCTGTTACTCTACTGATTCCTCCAACAAGTTTCCTCTGCTCCAATTGTGTCATGGCTAAATTCTCACTTTAATTGCAGGTATATCATTCATATCCCTCTCATACATAATTTCCTTGATTCTTCCATGCCCCTTTAGTTCTACCTGGGGAATCCCGTTGTTTTCTTTTCTATAAACTTCCTCTACATTCCCACTCATCCGAAGTCTTGTGTACTTTGTACTCTGCTCCAAGAGCCCACTACATTTCAATATTTGCTGATCCCGGAGCTTCTTTTGCCACGTTCTTTAATTCTCTGCTTTGTTTCTCTCTATCCCGGTTCGTGCACGGGGTATATCTGAAGATACTTTTATAAAGGCACATATTCCAGTATGTCTCAATCTATAACTAATAATGGAAAGCTGACTCATGGAAGGAAATATTGGCTGTGAATGCAGACTTCCTGCAAATGAATGATCCGTAGGCGTTCACACACTGAGACAAGAGCACGTCAGAGAGAGGGCCATTGGTTGTTCAGTAGTGGATGTAAAAAATAAATACCCCTTTCCGTAGCTCTCTTGCTGTGGTGACATTTGTAGTGTACAGTGACATTCAGTGGGGTGGCCTTTAGTTACATGTGCTTACTAAACATTCTATAATTCCACTCTACCGCTTTTGTTCGAGAGCATCACCCTACAAAATCAAGGTTTCTGAGGGGTAGAATGGTGAGCTCTTCATGAAGAGGTGTGGCGCCCCGGCCAGGGCGACTGACTCCGGAATCTGGGGATCACGGTTCGATCGCCGGCGGCAGATTAGCCCAGCACCATGTGACTCTGGACAATAGCTTGCTTAATCTTCCTGACGACCCCCAGCACCTAGAGACCCTTACGGGTGATTGTTCGCGCTTTAGAAATGTGGATTATTATTATTATTATTATTCATGAGCGGAGTATGCGATTTGCAGCACGATCATCCCCAATAATTCTATAACTTATAGTAACAGGCTGCAGATGCCAACATGAAGGTGCACACAGGGGTGCCATGTACACATGTCAAAGTATGAACTCTCTGTCTCGTCTTTTGTAGATCTATGTTATACTTGATACCATCAGGCCTTCTCTAAATACCTCTTTGCAGAACAAGAAACTGCTCCTTCTTTATAAGACATGAATTTCCAAAAATCTGTTACACAGTGCATGACTGTCTCTGAGTCAGAATACCAGTGACTCTCCAAACACCTGCTAGCAGCAGCAAAGATATTCTTATAGCTTATCGCCCCTGGCGACTGCCCAAAACACTACCAAAAAACCCTGGAAATACTTCCAAATGTATAAAACAAGAAAGTTGGACAGCATTTACTCACTTCACGCCAGAGAACAGGTCAGACTTTTTTTCACATTTTTAGAAGTCATGGAGACCACCAAGAATATAAATGAAAAGATTGTAAGCTTCCTCTAAAAACAGGGTTACTAGTTACTCCTTCTGCGACAGAAACTTGGCCTCGAAGACTACTCAAGGCTGAAAGAGCTTGACCGAGCAGCCAAGGCCAAGTTCATCAACGCTGGTGTGTACGTTGAGACTGACATGTATAAGTTGCAGTAAAGATAGAATATAGATCCTGGGATATATCGCATAAAAGGACTAACACTTTAATAACATTCAAATATAGCACCTGGGATCTGAACAACAAGGCAGGGCTAAGAGACCCCCAAGGTTTGCTTACTGAAAATCTTTCGATTTCCCAGCCCACCACGAACGGTGATGGCCTATGATGAAATTCACGCTGTTGGGAGGCCAGCGGGTACTGAGAACCGGAGGTGGGTACAGGTAGGAAATATGCCCAGCAGGCAGAATTACCACTCAGCTCACCTGTGGGGGGTTTCATGCAGTCTCCCTGCTATGAAGACACAGAGGGTCTGAAGCTCACCACTGAGGTTCGCACAGGGCTGTGCCATTGTAGATCTCACCTTTACTGGGGGTAATCCCTGCTGTTATTGCTAAGTTCTTGTCAGTTTGAAGAAACCCAATACAATTCAGAACAAGCGCTCCCTTTGATTTTAAAATTCCCGCCTATCATTTTAGGGTGGATTTTGCATCGTCACACAGTGTGTCTTTTAGAGTGAGCATTGCCACTCCCAGACTGCATAATGAGAACCACTGACAGCAGGACAATGGGCAGGCGCAATATATACAGGAGTCCTTGTGTATTCAGTCCCTTCAGACAGGCCCTGTGTACAATAGAGAAAGAAGCAAAAGAATGACTGTGGATGGATACAGTTATAGGTTTTTTTTTCCTGTGGCAGCCAGTTGCCTTCATCCTTCGGTCAGCTTTCAAAAAAAATATGCGATTATGATCTGTCTTCCATCCGTACTCGTTTCGAAGTGTGCAATTGTTTTTGCAAATTAAATCTATTGAATGTCTGAAAGAATGTAGAACAACTGAAAATAAACACAAAGGGCCTCCCAAGTTACAGAACGTCCTCAGGTGTAATTTACTAGGCCTGGGCGGTGAACGACTCACCGTTTGCGGAGTTTGCAGCGTTTTCTGCACTCCGTGTAGCGAGGAGCTTGCGGAGAGCAGGAAACTCCGCTCTGTGTAGTGCAGCGGAGTTTTTCCCTCGCTTGCGAGTGGCAGGAAGACCAGCATGAACGGCAGTTCGCACTGTAGTCTGCCACTTGTGGAACTCCGCAGAGTTTTTTTGTCACTTCGCAGAGTTCCGCGTAGCGAAACTATGCCCAGGCCTGTAATTTACACGGGAGGCACCTCCCTCAATACGGCCTCTACAGCCCAAAACAGTGCTTCAAATGGGCAGGTGATGTCTGGTACTGAGTAACTGCACTTCATTAATTTGAAACGGCGAGTACCTGCACTTCTCAGCAGTGCTCCAATACAGCTAACGGGAGAGTACCGGCACTTCTCAGCACTGCTGCAATACATTTAAAGGGAGAGTACCGGCACTTCCCAAGAGCAAACAGGTACTCAGCAAATGGAGTATAAGCGCGGTTATATTTCCATTAAGGCACTACCCCAAAACAATACAAAGCAGCCACCATTCATGACCTCGACAGCAAAGAGGTTGAAGGATATGCCACCCTCTGCTCTTCACACTGGTTTAGAGCTCTGCTTGCCATTGAGAACACAGACTGTGCTTTCAAGAGCAGCAGTTTTGCACCTTGTGATGTGCTTGGGATAAGGGGCCTCTCGAACTGAACCTAAATGTAGTGGAACTTCGGGGACAACAGAAACTCTGGCCAGGACTCCTTGCATTTGCTAGTGCTAAGTTGACAGGGTATGCACAGGCATGGGTCCTTATCTCACTTTGCCACTGGATTCAAGCTAGCCTGGCTGATGAGGGGTGTTACCCCGAAACCGGTCCCAGATGCTTGTTTCTAGTCCAGGGAAAACCTGGCTTGGCAGTTAAGGCTGGACTGTTCCCATGAGGCACAGGGTCAAGTCTGATTTGCATACAGCTGTGTCTAAACTGGGGTGGCGAAGTGAGATAAAGAACGATGATGGATTCAACCCAGATCTGTGACTGGGGGTGAGTGTCTGAAAAGTTTTCAGCACTCCGTTCATCATCTCCTTGTGTTTGCACTGGATATCTGGCACAGTTAGTGGTGGAATTTCTTCCTCATAGAGTGACATTTTTATTCGGTGTTAGATAATCAGCAAAGCGCCAGCACCTAATCACTCACAGCTCAGGCAATGCGCTTGTTTTACAACTCGCGGTAATGTCATATTTCTATTGTGGTTTAAACATTACAATTGTCCATCAAAGCTGGATTCATCATAGCTGCGCGATTCCAGCTGTCCCCTCCATTTTCTCCCTGTCACCCTCAGTCTCCTTATCACACTGTCATTTCTAAAGGACACTGGGCAGGTCTGACATGTGATAACTGAAGTTAATATACATTCATAACTGTCTTCGGATTTCCATTGTTTCCTGGTCACTGAACAGCTCGGAGTGAGAGACACAGCATTTTTCTTTCCAAGAAAAGGACATTGGAACCGAAGCCCCTGGGGATTCTCAGGCAGGTCAGCTTTTTAAGGTAGGCAATTTGCATATTCATGAAATTAATTTAAATATAGCCACCTAATCTGCATAAGAAATGTTCTGAAACAAGGAATATCATGGTAAGACCATGAGCCTTGAAGAGAGGGGGAGACCTCTTCCAGAGGTTGATGATCAGGCACTAGAACCAAAAGGTAGTGTGGGTGGGCGACATGTAGTCCCCGGGCTGTGGTCCTAGGGCCCTGGCTAGAACGGATGACCAGCTGACGTGTTAGGACAACACATGGGGCATTAATTCAAAAGAACTGTGGTACAGACGCGAGAGAAATCCTGGTGGAAAAGAATGAAGAATCCTGACGGCTGGACAGGCTAAAAGGAGAGGTGTGTAGGGCTTTTTTCTGTCAGTAGTCTTGTTAAAGATCCATATTTTGCTCTTCATGATGTCTGTGTAGTTTCCTGGCTTCCCTCTGCCCACACACAAATGGTCTTTGCCTTACAATATTATTATCAATACGTAGAGCAATCATTTTCATTGTAATCGAACGCAGCAAAACTTTTTATTTTATATTTTTCATAACAATTTTAATTTTGTGGAGCTTTGCATGCACAGCAGCACATGTATGATGGTTTTGCTTTTACACTTCCTATAATGAGATTCTGCTCCAGGTGTCCTGTGGACTGGAGATCGTCGGAAAACACCCACCCTGCGCCCCCACCCACCTCCACTCCATGGTGGCCAAGAAGGAGGTGCTGGGAGAGCTGCAGGTGATGGTGGGGTTGAAAGAAGGCCAAGGGGAACAAAATCCAAGGAGTACACTGCGGGGACATTCCAAAATATAGGCCCAGGCAATCACTGCTATCGAGGTGAGAGGGTGGATTTTACAATGGTGTGAGGGTGCTTAGACAAGGTCACCAGGTGACACCATGTCACCAAGGATACAGTGCTGCTATGTTGGACATTTATTTAACAACTAGTTAAATGAACCAGCTGCTGTTTGGTACACTTAAGTAAATTAAAGGTCCAAGGTAGCAGTACTGTGAACCTGGTACCCTTACGCTTACAGTGAAACACTAGGGACGGCGATGAACAAACATAAGTCCTCCATTTGCCCTGAGTATCATCCAGGTATCAGGAATGTTCCTCATTTTTCCAAAGAGCTGCTATACTTTTGTATATTTTTTGGAAACTCCTAGGGAAACCCTTGCCTGGGGCAGCTGGATAAGTCTCCTGTTGCTATCTTTTTTTCTGAGAGGTGCGTGCTTTCACTAATTATATTGCATACTTTTTAGAATTGTAACAATATGAAAAATGATACAAATCTACCATAGTTAGATTACAAACATTGCATCCATGCCTACTAGAAACCCATGTCAGTTTGTCAGTATTTTTATTGACCAGTGTCGGGACCCACACACCAGTGTAATTAATGAATATTTGAGCTCCAGGGCCGGGGTCACTCTTAGGTATCAACAACCTGCACAACGCCTGGGCAAGAGAGCCATCTTGTGTATTTTACCATTATGCTTCTTATGCAAAATTCCTGAAATGACAGCATTATGCCACTTCGGATAATCACGCACCATTTGCATTTAAAACTTTTCAGCAAAAGACGCTATTCACTGTAACAATTTACCATGGATACAAGAGAACAACAGAATGTGATTTGCTGTTGTTGGTGGTCCTTTTGTTTAATGCATACTCGCATCAAAAATTGACCCAAAGACGTTTTTCGCGTAAAATATGGCACACAATTATAGATTCGCCTTTTGCATAATTACACATCATTTTGCTGTAATTTCAAATAATTACGTGAAAGAATTTGCTCAAATTTTGCCCACCTCCAGTAAAAAAAGGTAATGTAAGGTTTTAGGGTTCAGGGGTGGTTTGAGATAAAGAGAAGTAAGGGTTTTTTAGGGTTCATGGATGTTAAAATATATCACGATTGAAAGGGTTTCGTTGTAACCTCTGATATTCCTATTTTGTAAAGGAATTGCTGGAATGCATCCCCAGTAAAAAAGAAACTGCCTTGTGAAGTCATTTGCCCAACTGCCTGATGCCTATATAGCCGTGTAAAGAACTTTTGTACAAGTTATTAAATTTAATTAGGATAACTTCCAAATAGGAACAGATAGCCAGTTAATGTTTATTGTTTTAGGAATTGTAATGAAACCCCCTCCTTTATGGTAAAGTTGGATTTTAAATTGCAATGTTGAAAATGGCACTTTTAGAAAGTTTACATTTTTCTGCCTTAGCTATTTAGTGCCTGCAGCCTGTCCCTGGGTCACATGACTAGGTCTACTTGTCAGTTGGTCTTTCTGCATGCATCCCTGATGGCCTAACACAATAGAGAGCTTAGGTGTGCCTGGAAGGACCATCACTGACAGGATGAGAGGGTAGAGCAAAGCCCCACTTTCTCCTCAATTGTCTGTGTCCTGTCTCACCACAGAGGGCTCCATACACCCCCCTGTAGTTAGTTTGGAGCCAGTGCAGGGGAGGCAGGAAACTGTGCACTTCAAAGAGAATCCTTCTAAGAAGGCACCAGGTATAAATATTAGACTTTAGACACCAACTCCTCAGACCATTTCTGTACCTGTAAACTCTGCCAGTAAAAAGGACTGCCCAGCTGTGAAGTCTGCCTTGCTGATCTGCTTTGATGCCTAAGGAATGCTCTGCTGCACAAGGTCAGCTGCTGCTGCACCAGGACTGTTCTGCTGTGAGCTGTCCGGCTGAAACCAGCCGGCTTGTGTCCCTGGACTCCAAGATCTGCAAGGGTAAGTTGACTGACCTCCTGCTTACAAGCCACAGGGACAAATCAACCTTTTTTGCAGCACGCATCTTCGACACAGGACCATGCATCGCCTCGACAGCTCTGTAAATGTAATCCAGCTCTATGTATCTTAATGCAGACAACTGGCCCAGTGCTGTGTACCTCTTACGCAGGACCATGCATCGTCTCATGGCTCTGCCAACATGATGCAACACAACGCTGACAACAGGTCCAGCTGGACTCAAGTCCTTGCACCACCACCAGCCAAGCGTGACGTACCTCTACCTCTGTGCTGATGCATTGTTACACCAGTCTATGCAAGCCCCAGAAGCTTACTCAGCAATGATGAAGGACCTGGCATATCAAGCTCCCATCTGCGGTCCCTGACTTCACTGAGTGATGCATCTTGGTGCAGGACCTCGCATCGCAAGCTCACTTTTACAGTTTATCAATGCCTGTGAACACAACTGAACTCAAGGACTTCGCATCACTCCCAACCAGGATTTAAGGTGCCCTTGTTCAGCAGACATACCTGGGTCCCTGTAGCCGGCCCACGCTCCATTGAGGTCGGACTGACCATGTGACTTGGTCCCTGTCCAGCGTGACCAGATAACCACAGTTGGCGCTTTGTGCTTTTTGCCCCTATTCTCACTTAAACCCTTTGAACTTGCATATCTCTGGCTCTATTGATTGGAATTTTGCCATTTTGGTCTTCATTTATTTATAAAAATGTACTCTGTTTTTCTAATTTGGTGTGGGATGCTTCTTGTGTTGTGTTTTCACTTTAATATTGTTTGAAGTATTGTACAAAAACGTTACACATTGTCACTAAGTTAAGCCTTACCACTTTGTGCGATGCTACCAGAGGGTGCAGAACAGGTTCATTTGGAGTGTGCTTGTGACTTCGCCATTAAAAGGATTTTGGTTGCTGCTTGAGTAGGTTTTCACCCTCCTCAACCAGTAACCCAATTTTTTACAGTAAAGTATGCGACCCTAAGTCTCCCACGAGCAAAAGGACATGAATCAAGGAGTAGGGGGACTTCTGCTTAAACTGAATGCTGGGGATTAATTGTTATCAAGAACTTAGGTTGAGGAAATCTACAACTGTTGTGGGGTCCACTAGTGTTGGTAGGCAGTCAGAAAACAAAGCAGGTGTCACAAAAGAGATGCAGCTCTCTTGGAAATAAAACTGAGTCTGGCTGACATTAAATGTTGTGTCTTTTGGGAGAGACTATTTGTTAATGTACCCATATATTTTAATGTCTCTCCAGAAGCCTGATAGCACCACTTCTACAGACCTTATGGCAATGTTTTATAGACTATTATATCTGCTGAAAGTGTGGTTTGTCTCTCAAGTGAGAATCTTAATGTCAAATATTATGTAATTGCCAAAGTTATAACGCCTGAGTTTATTTGTGGTGAAAATGTGTGTTAAAGGCTGTAAGCCTTCCTTTTGAATTATTAAAAACTGGTGACAAAGTTTCTAAGTTGAAATTTTATGTGTGAAAAACCAAATAATAATTTAATTTTGCCTTATTCAAGCAGTACTTCTGGGTTTGAAAGTTAGGGGCCACAGGGACATAGTTTACCACCAGATACCTTATCTATATAAATAAAAAACGAAGAAAAGTAGGGCATTGGTTCCCTGTTTCCGATAAATGGAAAAGGAAGTGATTTGCGCGCTGGTTTATCTGTGTGCCCCATGCCCCCACACCCCCCACATCACCACCACTATTAGAGGCATTCATTGTGTTATTATTCTCACCAAAAACTTGTACACTGTTTTGTTTCTTGTTTTGCTAATCATATGTATGGTATTTAATAGTATATGTAATATTGAGCTGCGTGTGTATTAAAGTAGTTTTCCTTTTTAAAAGTAAAAGCACAGTGTGGACAATTATTTACTCGGTATTGTTTTATGTGTTACTGAGTTCTGAGTTTCCGGATGACGTCACCTCCCTAACTGAGCATTTAACTGCACCCCCTTATTAACGCGAGAGTCAACGGCTGAGTGAATGATCGTTGTCTTCAATTTGAGGTAACAATAGAACAGGGACACCTGTGGAAAACGGCCTCAGCTGGCACAATTAAGCCGGAGGCTATTAGGACCGCCAATCCGGTGCTCCCGGCAACCCCATTTCCGGGGCAGGCACCAAATCGACAAAAATATAATAATATCTTTGGAGCCCAACATCCTTGAACTGCTGCTGCTTTCAGGTGTCTAGACACTACTAGACGTCTCCGCACGTGTACGCTTTCTCGCCGTCATGGGGTGTTAGTGTTGGGTCTGCTCAGCATCGGTGACAAGTCATGGACTCTTCCAAGAACCTGAGACTAACACGCAGCGCCATGAGGTGACCTCAGACTGGGAAAGGCGCACTACAATCGCATCAATTCCAGTTAAATGAACTCGGAAGGATTCTGCTTTCTAAGGCCAGCATGTATTGATTATTCTATAAATAGCTAACTGTAACTGCCCAAACCAGTGAAACGAAGCAAAAGAATTGAATGCAGAAAATATTGCAGCCACATCTTACGATCTGAATGAAAAGCAAAAAAGTGAGTGAGTCACAAGGTGCACTGCAGTGATCATGTGACAGGCATTGCTACGTGTCTACATTAACTTCCTGGTTGGACCCGCGCTGTGTGACGTCATTATGGAATCAAGATTGATTTTGTATGTTCAATATTCATTACAGGTGGGTGTGTCATGGTGGGGGAGTTTGGCTTGACATTCATAATAGACAGAGAATCCCAAATATCTAGTTGAAAAACAGGGTACACAAATCAACTAATCAATATGAAGCCATTTTAAATATTAAATTTGAACACATAAAAATAACACGCTATTTTGCTTTCGAAATACCAAATCATTGTAAAACTGAGTTTATATAATATTTCCAATTCTAAGCCAGATATATTTTTAATAACATACCTTCAGCCCCCATACATATAATCTAAAATATCTGAATTCATTATTGCCTGCAGAAACAATTACATTTTTTGGGAGAAAACCTTAAAAAAACGCATAACACTTTTAAAGTTTATAATAACCAATCCCCTTGAAAAATGTTCTGATAAAGCTTTTTACTTCAATGCAACTCTGTACAAACCACACAAGTACAATCCGTGTGACATAATCTAGCAATTAGGCCTGTGGTCTGTAAACACATAAAACTGGCACACACATAACAGGGCCTCGTGAAAACTACACTGCATTATAAGATGGATATCCAGGTTGTAGTGCATGTATAGAAAACACAGTGCTTGAGATGAGCAATGAACTGTCAATCAAGATAAAGATGGGACAAATAATTTGGTAAAAATAACTATATATGTAAAATAGACCACACGGGTCTGACAAGCACAGCAATGTCAGCCTCTTTCAACTATTGGTCTACTGAGCTGCTTCGTCCTCAGCCATTCTATTAATTCATCCATCAAGTTATGGATCAGATCATCGTATTTTACGGATGTATACCTTTTTACCGCAATGATTTTGCTGTGGTAATGCAGAAAAAATGAACCATGGTGAGTAGGCATTGCAAAGGCACCATTTCCACCGCCAGGATTCTTCTGCTAGAGCTTTTCTCATGGGCCATTTCAATTAAATTGTCAGGGGAATAGGTCTAAGCAAAATTGCTAAATTTTCCTCTGCGAACTTCAACAAACTTGAATAAAAGTGCAAACGTAAAACAACATTTTGGGATATCTCACTTGAGAACATACCTTGCGTACAAAAGTCTTGTGACAAAGCATTTTCTGCTCAAACTAGTCCAGCAGAGCAAAACTATGCAATGTATTAAAGCTGCCAAAATCAAGAAATTTTGTAAAGTGCAAAGTTCACACATTTTGGAAGCATGATAAAGATTTTGCACACGCCTAGCAAAATCTCATTTAAGATGAGTGACCCCCGAATCATAATGCATTGCCAACTCACTTGAGGGAATTGCTCTCACAATTCAATCACACCAGTCCGCTAGAAGTCCTCCATCTCACTTACCAATGGGAAGAGGTCAGGTCTGCACTAGAAAAGTGTATATCATAAGTCAGATCTGTGTCTCAGCATCAACGCTTGTTTCTAGTGAATTCATCTAATTTATGACAATCATATTTGATTAGTAACCTAAGTCACACTAAGCAAAGAAACATAAGGCATTGATAAACATTGTTGCGAGTGGAAACCAGTTTGGAACAATCATTATCCTATCAAATATAGATTGGAAAGCCTATGGATGCACAAGTTGAAATATACATTTCTTCAATTCATTCGGTTTTAAGTATCCCACTTCTTTATTGCGTTTTCAAGGTGCAGTCCAATATGCCGGTGATACAATCATCATATAGCGCATAAACAAAGAAAAAACAAGGGAGATGATCTGTGCTACATATCACATATGACGTAATCGGATGAAGAACAGGTTGCCATTGCGTAACATGGTGAATTTTTTCCATCAGATTCAACATGAGCATACAGTAACCTTAAACTCAAGGAAAAACATAAAGCGAGGCCTCTAACTAACAGGTTTATGGAGATGAGGTGTGGATGGGTCTGTGCAGGTAGAACACCTACTCAGATGTACACACCACAGTCCCCCTTTACCTCGACCCACCCTACCTGCGTCCCATCAGTTCCTTTTTAAATTCTAGGTGATGTTTAAGATCTCATTGAATTGTCTATTTTATTTACATTCTAAAGAAAATTAAGATTGTATAAAATATACGCTGTCTACTAAAGAATGGTGCATTAAAAAAAAGATATGAAAAAATCTATTTCTACTATTGAATTAAAAAAATGAACAGCTTTAGACCAAAAGATGCATGCCCTCCTCTTAAAAGTGTGTCAACGCAGAGAGAGGATCATGCCTGCCTGACTCTACCATAGATGCAATGACAAGGACAGAGAGAAAATGTAAATAGAACTTGGCCGGCACCAGTAGAGCTCTTGAATGAGCATACATCTGCTGCTAGACTCAGAGGATGATGACCAGGCTACACGTGTCGGTGTCCTGCAGCTCCAGGAAACTCCACTAAGCAGGCGGATAACAACCAGGAAGCAGCAGGCTTGGTGCTCTCTGCTCTGTCCGCCAGCAACAATGGTGGAGCAGCACGGTCGAAGTGTACATTCCACTACACGATGGACAAAATGTTGGAAGCCTCACCTCAGTAAGTTGTGTCATGGGCAAGCGGTGTTAGTAGGGTCAGCAAATAGGTTCACTTTAGCAGAGGTACGATGATAGGCACTCGTGACTCAATGTTGCTGACTTGTGGTAAATTCTGCACTGCCATCCATCTGCTTTCTTATATATTGTGGGCATTCTTGGCATGATGGTGCCCACCTCTGTAGAAAATGTTGCACTGGAATATGTTTGGAATTTCCTGGCATTTTTGGAACATTGCCAACATCAAACTGGAATACCTTGTCGCTTTCTAGATATGCAGTCACCCAGCCAATAATTCATCTACACACTCATTCAGCCCCTCACCAATCTACACAACCATACACGTTAACTCGTCAGGCACTGAAGGTGCACTCTTACCTAAACATAGACAAATCTAATGGCTTTGCCAGTGCTTGTTTGTAATGTTCCCTCAGTGCTCTTCCCTGCTGGATGCCAAGTGCTGAATTTTGAAAAGTCTCTCGCCTTTGCTCTCACGCGCATCCTGTCTGAGCATAGCTCACAGCACCCAACCGTTCCCCCACCAAATCCAATCAGCTTTTCCTAACTAGCCTTATTAATTATCTGCTCGCACTAATAAGAATGTCAGGGCTACAGATATGATTGGGCTTCTAGCACACCAATCACTCCACCTCCCACGCCGGCAGCGTCATTTCCCCTAAGCACGCTCCTTAATAATTCAAGAGGAATACAATGTCTCTGATGGGCAAAAACACGTTTAATAATTTCATTCTTTTCATTAACACTCTGGCATCTGCCTCATTGTCTGCAGCCGAAAAGGTTGAGGAAAAGCCCCCCTTTCAAGAGTTTCTTCTGTGCGCTCATATCCTCAGGGATCCTGGCATCCCAGGGGAACCCGACGCGAGAGAGCTATCTCTTGCCAAAGAGTCAATCAAAAGGGTCTTATCACGTGACTGCGAGCCTAAGCCATGCAACAACTAGTGATAAGGAAGCACTATGAAGCAAGGTAGACAGGGCAGGCTTCACGCGAGGGTTGGGCTCCCATAGCAACGGGTGGGGGGAAAAGCTTGCAGTGTAATGACGGCCCGGAATATTGAATACACGACACGACAAGCCCCCCTCTTTTCAGGACATAAGAACAGACACTAGGAACAGCAGAGTGCTCGCCGCCATCATGATCTTCCCGCTCACCCCGGATGAAAGAACCCGACCGCCAGAACAATAATGGTACATGCCAAGGAAAATGAAGGCACAGTGTTGGAGGAAAGTGGAGGCGCAGACGACAGAGCTGGAGGACTGGCGGATAGCAGTGAGGGCCCAAGGAGTGATGCGATGACGTAAAGTTTGGACACTTAAGGAACAGAGGTGGTGGAAAAGTGAGGGTGTGGATCTGAAGGCACAATGAGGGCAGGGGCGGCTCCTCGGAGCGTCGCCCCACTGCTTTCTTGCAGAGCGAGAAGGAGTAACATACAATGGTAATAACTTCCAGTTATTATCATTTTATGTTTGGCTGCTTGCAGGAGGGTGGGCGGGGCTGCTCTGCAACCAGGAGTGGTTTGCTCACTCCTGAGTGCGCAAAGACTGTTTGATCGGCCCCTTCTCCATGCAGGGCGCCATGCCTGCATGGAGGACATGGCCTCCCCATAAACCGCTGGCTGGGCAGCGTCCCAACCAACACAACGCTGCTTGCAGCATTATGAATGGCCTGAGGAAGGGAGTCTGGCTGCCCACTTCTTGTTCCTGCCTCCGGCAGGAAAGCAAGAGACCAGAAGCAGTGACGACACAGGACATGGCCAAAGGGAAGGTAAGTTTAATTTCTTTAAAAAATATTTTTAAATTAACTCCACGCGCGACTTCCCCATGCACCGCCCCGCCCCCCCGACTGAATGAGGGTACTGTTCAGTAGGAACAGTGAGGCCTAATACCTTGGGAGAAACCCAAAGGCAGAGAGCTTTGGCCATATAAAACCCAGCACTCAGAAGGCAAAAAGCTGTGGAAACAGCAAGTGCACAGTGGTGGCTTCCTTGTTTGGGCTCAGTGCAGATGGTGTGATAAGGAAGCTCCACTAAGAGCAGAGCGTTTCTGAACCTCTATGGGCAACACAGTTATGCTGTGCAGTCATTGAACAAGGAGAACAGAGAAGGAACAGAGCATACAGAAAGACTTGACAGACACACACACATGCCCATCAACTGACTTCTAAGCATACTAACTACGAAACACAGCAAATGGCACCTCATAATACCAGACTCTTACCTTAGAGACAAAGGAGAATGCAAGGTTTAGGTAACCGTCAAAATTACAAGCACAGTGGGGGCACATGGATAAGTGTATGGGGTACGAAGGAGTTTTCATGGTTCATGGATGAGAACCAGTATGGGTCAGCAAATAATGTTTAGGGTTTTAAGGATTCAGGGATGGGTAAGAGCACAAGGTAGTAAGGAGTTATGAAAGTTCAGGGATGGATAAAGGTACGGGGTAGTAAGGTGTTTCTATGGTTCAGTAATGGGCAAGGGTAAAGGGTAGTAAGGTATTTAGGAGCTGTTTAAGATACAATGATAGGAAAGATTATAGGTTATTAATAGTTTTTTCAAGGTTTTAAGGGTAGTGAGATAGGGAGAGGGGTTTACATTATTTTGGAACTCAAATGTACATTCACCCCATATACTGTTGAGATATATATATATATATATATATATATATATATATATATATATATATATATATATATCTCCCGCTCCTGCTTGCCCCGCTGCATTGAGAAGCACTGGAACATCAACAGTGAGTTGCAAGCATAACTCCTTATTTAAAAGGTACGGGAGCCCTTAGATGGGCTGTTCTGAATGAAACTGCGCAAAGAGTTATGGGAGTTGCAGTGCCAGATCAGTCTATTCCCAATGTGCAAATGTTCTGCTGGAATCAAAGGGCCCGCAAATGAGCCCCCACAGGCGGACGCCCCCTCAATCCATCTAAGGGCGCGCTATTTTGAATAATTAGGAGAAGCTGTGACCTTATCGTGCCCTTAACTTTCCACAGCCCATGAAGAAGATTGAATTCGAAACGCGTCGGCAGTGGAGGAGGAGCTGTGAAAGGATTAGCAGGATGACGGCTCCCGTACCTTTTAAATAAAGAGTTATGCTTGCAACTCACTGTTGATGTTCGAGTGCTTCTCAATGCAGCGGGGCAAGCAGGAGCGGGAGATATATATATATATATATATATCCTACATTATCTACTGGCAGTCAACAGTAGGTACTGATAGTTAGGATGTAGTTTCCATTTATAATAACTTTGGCGTTGCTTGATAAATCATTGCAAAATTTTCAAAACTAGTATGATGCTCACGCCATTTGCTGTCTTGAAAGTTTCGTGGTCATCTGTCAAGCAGGACAGAGAAAAAGGTGGGGGCACCAAAATGCATCCCATGTTAATTCCCATAGGAACTTTTGACATGGCTACAGCCCGAACTGCTTAAAGGAATTATACCAAATTGGCAGGAAGGCAGTAGTTGGTCGAGGTAAGTGCCTATTGTGATTTGGTGTAAATCTGTTCAGTAGTTTTAGAGATATTAACTGAAATCCAAATTTGTAAATATAGGGTTGCGAAGGCTCCACGATTCCTCCTGATCTCGTGCTGAGATCCGATTTGCTGCCAACACTTCAAACCAGGAAGTGTTGCCAGCCATCTTGTGTCTTGGCTTCAGAGTCCCACAAAAATGTTAAAAAGTAAGAGAAGGGGGCAGGGTATGAATACCCTGACCCTCTAGACTAGGGGTGGGTGGAATTTGCGTAGTCGCGCTAGTGAGGGTAGAGAGTTGTTAAACACATGTAAATGGTTGGGCACAAAGCTATGGGCATAGTGATGACAGATTTATTTGGTTCAAATACATTGCACAGTGAGGGCGCGGAGCTGATGGATTAATTAGTGCAAAACCTTGGAGTTACAATTGGGTAAAGAACTGAGGACATATATGAGGCATATATTAATGGGCCGGCCCAGCGAGAGAAAGGGAGTGACTAATGGATGCCCCTCTGCCTCGAGAAAGGCCACCCAGGCACCCACTGGGCTGCTGGCAGCATCTGAAAAACGCAGAAACAGCGCAAAGAAGCCCCCCAGGCTGCTCAAAAAAGCAGCCCACAGCTGGAAATCGGATACTGGCCCCTCGGGGAGTGCCCGCGTTACCAATCCGACGCTGTGTCCTTGTCACAAACCACAGTCTCAGCAGGGCCAACCCACCCACAAGTACTCACAGATAATTTTAAAGTGATGTAAACTCGTTTCTAAGTCCCACCAATTTTGGCAGCTGTGAGAACTGCATGTAGCACAGCGTTGTGAATACATTTGTGCAGGATCACACAATGTGGTCTTGCTGCCTGAATTTACAGTCAACAGCTCGCTCAATTTCAAAAACAATCTCACCCTGTGCTATCGGGATATACCCTTCACTACTCAACGCTCAGCCACTACACGAAGATCTAGTCCAACAGCGCCCAGCGGTCGCTCTATTCCACACAAAACTCTGCTTCAGAGTCCGCCCTTCACATTACATCTGTGAATGTAACTGCAGCTTCTTTTTCCATCCTGCCTTGGGCAGAATCCATCAAGCAATGGAAGCCGAAGATTGCCAGCTAAGCCCTGCGTTGCCTCCCTTCCCTCTGCAGTTAATCAAGAAGAAAATGCCAGGCCAAATGAGGGATTTAAGAGCTGTCTGCCAGCAGCGTGGCAAAGCAGGCGGCGGAGAGCTCCTGAGAGTATCCTGAGCAACCTGGTAACCCAGGTGACCGGCAGCATCCCGGCAGAGAAGCTGCGGATCAGAGCCTTCGAGGAGAGAAGACTACCGCATGGGGGCCAATCAGAACGCTTCGCTCTTCTCGCCCTCTCTTACTCTTGGAAAAGAACACAGAGCAACAAATGTAACCCACGCCTTTAGAATGAAGGGTCAAGGGAGGCAGTTAGAATCATGGACAAACTAATCAGGCAGGGCAGATTGCCCTCCTTTGCAGAGCTTGAAACAAAAAAGAAAGTTCGACCCACACCAACTGAATTCAAGCCATAGGAAAAGTAGTTTATAATGAGGTACCGTAAAGTTTGGTGGATATATATATATATATCATATATATGTGTATATCTCGTGCAATCCTCTGCTGATGACGTCAGATATTACATCACTGTATTTAGACACTTATTTACCCATGTCTTCTTCCATTAATCTTTAGCTATACATATATTACAAATATTTATTTTTCAGAAAGACACATATGTCATCAGTGATGTAATATCTGACGTCATCAGCAGAGGATTGCGGTCGCGTGAGTTATAGTTGCCTGCACTAACTATAACGAGGGAATTTCATTGGTTTTTTACGAGTGAAATGTCCAGCTAACTATAACATGTGTGAAACCTATGGTTTTTTAAGTGAATTTGCAAGGTTTTTTAAATGCTAATTCGTAACTATAACGTGTGTGAAACTTATGGTTTTAGTCAGTGAATTTCAAAGGTATTTTAAATGCTAATCTATGTATGTATTTTTTATTGATTTTTATGGGATTTTTAGCGTGCGCGCACGGTGCGCGAACCTCGCGGTTTTGCCCTTGGGGGTCCTTCTGGGACCCCCTGACAAAGGCTAGGGGGTCAGGAACTGTCCACCTTGCCCCCTTTTCACGTTCTCCACCTTTGTTTTTCACCCCCTCAGACTGCGAGAGACAAAATGGCGGCCGACACTTCCTGGTTTCGACTGATTCGAATGTTTACCGACATCTAACAACCAATCAGAATTGCGCTCGCGCACGGCAGGGTGCGCGCACCGTGCGCGCACGGTGCACGCGTATAGATATTGATATGGTTTTAAATGTTATTTTCTCAGGAAATACTGAACAGATTTACACGAGACCTTCAAAAGGCACTTCATTGACCTTATGGCTACCTCTTTGCCAAATTTCACGTAATTCTGTTCATCCGTTTGGGCTGTACCTTCGACTAAAGGTCCTACGGAAAAATGCATGGGGAAAACGTGTTTTGGGACCCCCCCTTTTTCTCGGCCCCCACTTGACAAATCACCCCGAGACTTTCAGGGTAGGAGCTGAACGGAGCGCCCCATTTGTTTTGAAAATGTCGCGAGAATTCGTCAAACGGCGCCAAAGTTATTCAAAATAGAATTTTGAGATTTCCTATGGAAACTAGGTTGTAACTATAACTATCTACTGGCGACCGCCAGTAGATAATATATATGTATATATATATATATATATATATATATATATACACACTGAGAAAACAATAGGTTTCAGGGGTGTCATAGTTAGTTGGACATTTCACTCGTACAAAACCATTGAAATTCCCCCGTTATAGTTAGTTCAGCTAACTAGAACTCGCGCGCTCGCAATGCACTGCTGATGACGTCACATATTACATCACTCATGACATGGTCAGTGATATCACTCATGACATCACTTATGACATCTCAAATGACATCACTGATGACATCACTGATGACATCATCCTGTGAATGTGTGTTTTTCTGAAAATTAAATATGTGTTATATATGTATATCTCAAGGTCGATGGAAGAATAAATGGGTATATAAGTTTCTAAATGGATGATTTTTTGTTGAAAATTTGATTGTATAACTGACTGATTAAGTGTATCCTAGTGAATACATGGATTAGTGAGTAATGTTTAAATATGTAAATATCTGTATCAGTCTCTCACTTTGTGTATAAGTGGGTGCATGGGTTGGTGACTAGCTACATGAGTGTCTATATGGGTTATTAGTTGGTTTTTTGAGTATCAGCATGAGTGTCTGAGTGTCTGTATGTTTCGGTGGGGGGTATTACTTAGTGCATAGATGCATGAATGAGTGACTCACTGTTTGTATGTGTTGAAGACAGCATGTGTGCCGGACTGTATAGGCGGGTGAGTGTATGTATGGGTGTGTTAGTGAGTGAATGACTGTCTCAAAAGTGTCTTTATGAGTAACTACATATGTTTTAAACTCGTATATATGAGTATTGGTGTATATAAGTGAGTATATGTGAGAGTGAGATATTGGAAGAGTTCCTGTACAAATAACTAGGTGTTTCTATAAGTGATTGTTTTAGAGTGTAAGTTTCTGTAGAAGTAAGTGTGGTAGTGTGTGTATAACTGTATATGCAAGCAAATGGATGTTTGATACTTTGTTTGCATGTGTGACTATGTGTGTGAGTAGCTCTATGGATGAGTGGCGGTGTGTAACAGGATGTATAGGTGTATGAGTACATATGATGAGTGAGTACATGTATGAGTGACAGTATAGGAACTGTTGGTGAATGAGTGGATGTATGTGTAGATCTTGGAATTACTAAATAGGTGTGTTGTAAGTGGTATTGGTATGTCCATTGTTTTGAAAATGTTAGTTTCTATTTTTTAGGATGTGTATCAAAGGTTATATTTATATTTATATATAAAGATCATAGCTTATGCTGATGACACCCAGCTCCTCTTCACGTGGAAGAAAACAGATCTCTCCCCAGCGACTGCCAAAAGCTGTTTGGCGGGAGTGTTTAAGTGGCTAGCCCAGGCCCAATTAAAATGTAACGAAGAAAAATCAGAGGTGCTTCTTTACGGATCCTTCCCCCCCATTTTAGAGAAGACATCTGGCCGGTGGGCTACCCCTTGCCTAAATCGATGGGGAGCTCGGCAAAAAATGTGGGGGTATGGTTCAGTGAGGAATTGAGATTTCTGTCCCAGATCAACAGGTTGGTCGGTGTGTGCTTTGGCACACTGAAACGCCTTAAAAGTTTCTTCCACTTTTGCCTAGAATGGCTAAGAAATGGTGACTCGTGCCCTCATTCTCTCACGCCTGGACTACGCAAATGCCTTATACATCGGCCTACCGGCTTATCAGTTAAGAAAGCTGCAGATTGTCCAGAATGCGGTGGCTAGAGCCTTACTGAGTATGCCGGGAAGGTCCAGTGCGAGGCAGCTTCTTCGGGATCTGCAATGGCTTCCGGTCGACCAACGCATACTGTTTAAGGCTCTCACGCTGGTACATGGTGCACTCTACAAGTCTGGTCCTCAATATCTTAGAAGTCGGTTCACGTTTTACATGCCGCCTCGACAGCTACGTTCTACTGGCCAATGCCTTGCCCTGGTCCCCAGGTATCGCCTGGCTAGAATGAGAGGCAGCACCCTCTCTGTCAGAGCAGCCGTGGCCTGGAATGCCCTGCCCTTTGAACTGCGGAACACAGGTGACCTCAGACTGTTCAAAAAGCACCTGAAAACGATGCTGTTTAAGTAAGCTCTCAGTCGGGTTCTGTCCATGTCTCCCTCTTCCATTTGGCACCTGCGCCGGGACACTTCCGAGTAGCTGTGCGCGCTATAAATGGAGGATAACATAACATAACATAACATATTAGGGTGAGAGGAGGTCTGCCACTCTATCACAAGGACGATGTCATCAGTGATGTATTTTGAGATGTCATCAGTGATGTCATGAATGATGTCACTGACCATGTCATGAGTGATGTAATATGTGATGTCATCAGCAGTGCATTGCTAAGGTTTTTTAAATGCTAATTCCTAACTATAACGTGCCTGAAACCTATGTTTTTTTCAGTGAATTTCAATGTCATTTTAAATGCTAATTTGTAACTATAACGTGCCTGAAACCTATGGTTTTTTCAGTTAATTTCTAAGGTGTTTTAAATGCTAGTTTCTAACTATGCTTACAGAGGTAGGACATGTGAAGAACGAAGAAAAAACACACAGATAGAAGAAAAAGAAATGCAGAAAGAAGCAACAGAAGTCCTCAAAGACGAAGAAAAGTGCAGGAAGAAGGAAGACAAGCAGAAAGAACAAACAGAGGAGCGAAAGAGACCTTGTTGCAAAATCATCCTGTACCCTCAACTTTTTCAGATGGGTACTGGTGGTAACTGACTCTGACTAACCACTCCTAGAGCCAGTGCTATGCTAAAAGACACTTAGAATACAGTTAAAACACCTACATACACTAGGGAGCACTAAGCGTTGGGGTACCCCTGTTATTAGCATGACCTCCTCTGTAAGCCCCTAGTATATAATAGGGTAGCGGGATCAAAACTACCTCTTAAAACGCGTCACAGGGCGCGTTTGCACACTGGTGAAGGGGGGGGGGGCTGAGCTGACGTGTGCAAACACGCCCTGCGGGCGTTTTAATTTGGTGGATAAAGTCCCCTTGAATCCTGAGTGTCCCTTGGGTACAACTAGCCCACCAGGTATCTCCAGTTAGCGCCACAGAGCTGCGTTGCAGAGAGGTGTAAAAATGGTCACGGCCTGGACCACCTCTCTGCAACGCAGTGCAGTGGCGCTTACTGGAAGCACCTGGTGGACTAGTTGGCCCCCATGGGCCCTCAGGATTGAAGGGGAATTATTTCCCCAACTTAAAACCCGTCACAGGGCGTGTTTGCACACGTCACATCAGGCCCCGTCCCCTCCCCTCACCACTGTGTAAACACGTCCTGTGGCCGTTTTAAGTTGGGAGATTAAGTTCATTTGAATCCTGAGAGTCCCTAGTGTCCAACTAGCCCACTTGGTACCTCGAGTAAGCGCCACAGAGCTGCGTTGCAGAGAGGTGTAAAAAGTGGCACGGTCTGGACCACCTCTCTGCAACGCAGTGCAGTGGCGCTTACTGAAAGCACCTGGTGGGCTAGTTAGCCCCCAGGGGCCCTAAGGATTGAAGGGGAATTATTTCCCCAACTTAAAACGCGCCATGTGGCGTGTTTGCACATGTCACCTCAGGCCCCGTCCCCTCCCTTCCCCACTGTGTAAACACGTCCTGTGGCCATTTTAAGTTGGGAGATTAAATCCCCTTGACTCCTGAGGGTCCCTAGGGGCAAATTAGCCCACTAGGTTCCTCCAGTAAGCCCCATTGCAGAGAGGTGTAAAAAGGGGCACGGCCTGCACCACCTCTCTGCAATGCCGCACAGTGGCGCTTACTGAAAGCACCTGGTGGGCTAGTTGGCCCCCAGGGTCCCTCGGGATTGAAGGGGAATTATTTCCCTAACTCAAAACGCGCCACAGGGCGTGTTTGCACACGTCACCTCAGGCCCCGTCCCCTCTCGTCACCACTGTTTAAACGCGCCCTGTGGCTTTTCTAAGTTGAGAGATTAAGTCCCCTTGAATACTAAGTGTCCCTAGGCTCAAACTAGCCCACTAGGTACCGCCAGTAAGCGCCACAGAGCTGAGTTGCAGAGAGATGTAAAAAGGGGCGTGGCCTCTGAACACCTGTCTGCAACGCAGCTCCCTGGCGCATACTGAAGATACCTGTTGGGCTAGTTGGCCCTCAGGGACCTCAGAATTGAAAGCAAATGAATCCCCAAACTTAAAACGCGCCACGGGGCGCGTTTGCACAACAGTGAAGGAAGGGGGCGTAGCCTGAGGTGACATGTCTGCAAACACACCCTGTGGCACGTTTTATGTTGGAGAATTAATTCCTCCTCCATCCTTAGGGTCCCTGGGGGCCAACTAGCCCACCAGGTACCTCCAGTATGCGCCAGAGAGCTGCGTTGCAGAGAGGTGTTTAGAGGCCACGCCCCTTTTTACAACACTCTGCAACGCAGCTCTGTGGCGCTTACTGGAGGTACCTGGTGGGATAGTTGTCCCCCAGGGACCCTCAGGATTGAAGAGGTATTAATTCCTCAACTTAAAACGCGCCACAGGGTGTGTTTGCACACATGTCACCTCAGGCCCCGCCCCGTCCCTTCACCACTGTGCAAACACGCCCCTTGGCGAGTTTTATGTTTTGGGGATTAACTTCCCTTGAATCTTGAGGGTCCCTGGGGTGCAACAAGCCCACCAGCTACCTCTATTAAGCACCACAGAGCTGCGTTGCAGAGAGGTGTAAAAAGGGGTGTGGCCTCAGAACACCTGTCTGCAACGCAGCCCCCTGGCGCATACTAGAGTTTCCTGGTGGGCTAGCTGGTGCCCAGGGACCCCCAGTATTCAAGGGGAATTCGTAACCCATCTGCAAACGCGCCAGGGGGCGCGTTTGCGGAGTGCTGCAAGGAGGGGGCGTGGCCTCCAGTGCGATGCTGGTCTTTTATTTTTTTTTTTTTTTAAGAAGGGGGGCTGTGTCGCCCCCCTTCTTTTTCTAATTTATTGGCCCTGGGGACCCCATCCCCCAGGGCCTGCCCTCTAATTTTTATTTTTTTTAATCAAAAAATTTGGAAGGGGGCCGCGTGGCCCTCCCCAAGGTCTTAATCGGCCCTGGGGACCGCATCCCTCGGGGCATGGCCTTTTTTAAAAAGTTTTAATTCTTTTGGAGAAGGGCTGCGTGGCCCCCCTCCTCAGGCCACTTATATCCCCCGGGGCCGGACTTTGTTCTTTTATTTATTTATTTATATAACATTTTGGGGAGGGGGCCACGTGGCCACCCTCCAGGGCCACTTGTAGCCCCGGGGACCCCATCCCCTGGGTCTGGCCCTCTCCGTTGGGGACTGTGGGGGGGTCCCCAATCCCCCCACGGTGACGCCGGCTCCCCCCATCCCTCAGGAGCCGGCATTGTTTTTCCACATGGGGAGCTGCTAAGATGTGTGGAAAACCAATTTGATTTGCATTTTGAAAGAGAGAGCAGGCTTCCCTGCTCTCTCTTTCAAAATCCGAACCAAGTTTGCTATGGCAGGGCCGGAGCCGCGAGTCTCCCGCCCTGCCATAGCAAACTACGGTGTCCCGGGGGTGGGCACCCCGGGAGACTGCAGGAGCCGGCCCTGGGGGGAGCCAGTCCCCAGGGCCATCAAGGGCTCCAGGAGGGGCCGCGCGGACCTCCTCCCAACATTCCAAAAGCCCCGGGGAGGTGGTGGTCCCCGGGGCTGGGGGTCCATCACGGACCCCCCAATTATAATATTTAGAGCCCCGGGGAAGTGGCGGTCCCCGGGGCGTGTTGTCGAGCCCCCCACACAGCTTATTTTTTATTTTCTTTAAAAAAAAACACAAGCCCCGGGGGGTGGCGGTCCACGGGGCTGTGGGGGGGCCATGAGCCCCCACACATATATTGTCTTAAAGCCCCGGGGTGGCGGTCCCCAGGGCTTGGGGAGGCCTTTGAGACCCCCCACCCATTTATTTACTACGCTCCGGGGGTGGAGGTCCCCTGGGCTGGGGGGGCTGTGAGTCCCCCCACATATTTTCATAAAGCCCCGGGGGTGGTGGTCCCCGGGGCTGGGGGATTAAAATATTGCCCCCCGGGACTTGGCCCACCCGGGAAGCTAAATAGTAACGAAGCGCAGGAGCCCGCGCTTCGTTTTCTTTCCCCCTCGGCAGGATCCGCGCACCCTGCGCGGATTTTGCCGATTTGTCCTTGTGGGACCCCCTAAACAGGCCTAGGGGGTCAGGGTGTTTCTACCCTGCCCCCTTTTTGCGTTTTGCGCACTTGTTTTGCTGATTTCTTGTGCCTCGGTAGATGGCTGCCAACCCTTCCTGGTTTGGAGTGTTGACAGCCAATTAGCATACAGCTCGTGATCGGGAGGGTGCGCGGATCCTGCGCGGCCATAGATATCGAAACTTTTTTCATTTTGAATTTCTCAGGAACTACTGAACAGATTTACACCATTTAATAAAAAGGGTTCTTCCTGAACCAAGATCTACCTTTTTGCCAAATTTGGTGTCATTCCGTTCAGCAGTTCGGGCTGTAGCCGTGTCTAAAGTTTCCTAAGGGAAATTGCATGGGGAAAACACGTTTTGGGACTCCCCTTTTTTCTCAGCCCCCGCTTGACGAATCACCCCGAAACTTTCAAGATAGGAGCGGACCGGAGCGGGCCATAAGTTTTGACAATTTCGCGAAGATTTGTCAATCGGCGCCAAAGTTATTGGGAATAGAATGTTGCGAATTTCCTATGGAAAATAGGTCCTAACTATAACTAATATATCACTCTATAATTACCTACTGGCGGTCGCCAGTAGGTAGTTATAGTTAGGACCCTGTTTCCATAGGAAAACCGCAACATTCTATTTTGAATAACTTTGGCGCCGGTCGACGAATCCTCGCGAAATTTTCAAAACTAATGGGGCGCTACGCTCCGCTCCTACCCTGAAAGTCTCGGGGGGATTCGTCAAGCGGGGGCTGAGAAAAAAGGGGGGTCCCAAAACGCGTTTTCCCCATGCATTTTTCCATAGGACCTTTAGACACAGCTACAGCCCGAACGGCTGAACAGAGTTACTTGAAATTTGGCAGAGAGGTAGTCTACAGGTCAAGGAAGTGCCTTTTGTAGGTCTGGTGTAAATCTGTTCAGTAGTTCCTGAGAAAATAGCATTTAAATCAATATATATATCTGTGGCAGCTTACCGTGTGCTTACCGTAAGCTTACCGTACGCGTACGGTGCCGTGCGCGAGCGCGATTCTGATTGGCTGTTAGATCTTAGTAAACATTCGAATCGGTCGAAACCAGGAAGTGTCGGCCGCCATTTTCTCTCTCGCACTCTGAGGGGGGGAGGAAAAACAAAGTTGGATAACATGAAAAGGGGCAGGCTAGACAGCTCCTAACCACCTATCCATGGTTAGGGGGTCCCAAAAGAACCCCCAAGGCCAAAAATTCATTTTTTTTTTTTTTTTAAAAACGCCGATTGCGCTTACCGTACGCGTACGGTAAAAAAAAAAACAAAAAAAAAATTATCCACATTTTCTACACCCCGTGTGCAAAAGTAGCCCGAAGGGCACCTTTTGTGCATGGCATATATACAATTTGATCATTTAATACATAACCTTTCACAACGAAGCGCATAATATGTCCTCCGTGTGTGGACGATGCGCGAAGCGCATCGTGCGTACATGGCCCACGGCATGGCCCACAGCACTAACTGCGTAAAGTGGGCGCGTGGTGCGCAAAGCGCACCGCGTGCTCACTGTGCGCGCACGGAACGAACTGCGTGAAGTGGGCACGCACGCCACGAACGGCGTAAAGTAACTTAGCATTTAAAAAACCGTACAAATTCACTGAAAAAACCATAGGTTTCACACACGTTATAGTTAGGAATTAGCATTTAAAAAACCTTGCAAATTCACTGAAAAAAGCATAGGTTTCACACATGTTATAGTTAGCTGGACATTTCACTCGTAAAAAACCAATGAAATTCCCCCGTTATAGTTACTGCAGGCAACTATAACTCACGCGACCGCAATCCTCTGCTGATGACATATGTGTCTTTATGAAAAAAAAATATTTGCAATATATGTATAGCTAAAATTTAATGGAAGAAGACATGGGCAAATAAGTGTCTAAATACAGTATTAGCATCAGCAGAGGATTGCGGTCGCGTGAGTTATAGTTGCCTGCACTAACTATAACGGGGGAATTTCAATGGTTTTTTACGAGTGAAATGTCCAGCTAACTATAACATGTGTAGAACCTATGGTTTTTTCAGTGAATATATATATGGATATACATGTATGTGTGGATATAGATATATATATATACATCTCCACACACATACATGTATGTATATATATATATGTGTATAATATAGAGTGAACTCAACACGTAGGTATTGGAGCGCTTTATTTGAGCACCAATTACATCACATAAGGTCACATTACTTATGTGAAATTAAGTGATTTGCCAAGAACCACAGGATGTTCGACCAACACCAAGACTTGAACCTCGTTCCCTAGTTCCAAAGACGGCAGCTCAGCTCTGGCGCAAGGCCACATTTTCACATATTATGTAGCTCCCTGTTCTAAAACACGCAATTAATTATTACAGGACTGTGAATACAAACTAGCCCTGTTACCGCTGAGCCCAAGTTACACTACAGATGTGGGCACAGTTGCAAAGGGGCTGTCATGGGGGTGCGCCTCCCCAAAAAGCTCCCATTGAAAGGTGGAAAGTGGGTGCACTGATTCCTCCTAGCCATCGCCGTGCTGGTGGGGGCATTCTGGGTTGCTTATATTCTTTAGGGAGGACCCGATCTTGCAGTTTAAGCTGGACTGTTCTCATTGCAACAGGGTTAAAACTGGCTTGCATATGGCTGGGTCCAAACTGAGGCGGCATGGTGTGCAAAATAACGATGGACTGGGATGTAGCCTGAGTACTTACTAGTTACTCAGACTAATTCAAGCATTCCAACATCACTTTTTGGTATACTTTAGTGTATCACCCTAAGCATGCCTAAACGTGGCTCCTTTGTCACTGGAATCAAGCGAAACATCGTTGATGAGCCCTAACTAGGGCAAAACTGGTCCTGCGGTGCTTGTATTTCCGGTCAGGGAAAACCCCGTCTTAATATTCGGGTTGGACTGCTCCCATTGGACCAGAGTCAAGACTGACTTGCATATGGCTGGGTCCAAACTGTGGTGGCATGGTGTGCAAAATAATGATCAAGTGGGATGCAGCCCAATTAATTATTAGAGGCTGAAATTAATTCAAGCATCCCATCATCACTTTTTTGTACAATTTTCCTTTCTTCTCCTGTGCAGACCGGGTTGTCACCTGCACACTGAAAGGAGGTTCAGCTGCCTCAACCAGTGGGTTTATCTTTCACTGATAAGATACCCCAGGACAGATGAGAGTTTGTAGCTGTGCTTGCGCCAGTACATTTATTGTGCTGGAGGCATTCATCTGACCTGCGTCCGGGACATCCAATTAAAGACGCGGGGCAAGGCAATGCTTCTTATATATAATAAATACACACAGCAAGGTGAAGGATCAATCACACTCATGTTCATTAAAAGTATTTTCAGGGCAGGTCTGAAAGCTGCACCCCACAGGGACCTGGATGCCCTCCTTGGCATCTCACGGTGCTCATGGAATAGTGCAACCTGTCCTTCTACTATTCCCTGCTCCAGGATGTTTTTATCCTGGAGTAAGAAAAGGTGGGTGGGTAGGTGAAACAAGCATTTTTACTATGCATCACATAGGTTTAGGAAAATCTTGAAACTCTAATTATAAAAAGGAAATTACAACTGCTGTAAGTTGGAATTTCCGTATTTTCCACAACTTACACTATAGCTGAGGGCTAAGGCGCGCTGTGTTCACTTACAGCACAAGTCTCTTCCTGTTTTGGTTACTGCTTTCTCTGTTAAAGCTTCTAGGATAATCCCACAAATACAAAAAGGGTTTTTCCTGTTTCCTGTTTTCTGCTGTAATGCAGCCTGCATGGAGAACAGGGAAGTGCGTATGACTGCTTTGGGTGGCCAGAGAGGGCCGACCAAATAGTCATTTTGCACTTGAGTGGGAAAGACACTCAGCCCCTGCCCTGCTCCATGAGCAGAGAAGCCCCGCCCACCCTCTCGCCCACAAAGGAAACATAACATGATAATAACTGAAAGTTATTATCATGTTATGTTTCCACTTCTCACACTGCTTGAAACCAGTGGGGCGACGTGGGTTTTCCGTATGCCATGGGTCCAGGAGATTTCAAGGGGACGTCAAGAGCACTCCCCCAGCTGCGGTTATTCTCAGACGAACTAGCTGTGCTCATTAGTTCCTCCTAAATCTACAGGAAATCTGCAAAAGGTTATACCAGGCTCATTCCAGACTCTGGCATATGGTGAAGATCCAATTCTCTAGCACTAGGCAGTGGCTTTAATCCTTCAACTTACTCTTATTCTATGAATTCTTTTTGGTGGTCGAAAGTGGATTCTAAAATCAATGATATTCTTAACATATAGCTGATCACTCATAAAAACATGGATATTCAAAGTGCCTTATATAAGATGTATCAACCACAAATACAGGCTGATACAAGTTCTGGTATCTCCATGAAAAGTGATCCCACAGACATGTACACGACTAGTGAGTGAGATGACCATTCTGTGACCGTGGCGCATCTCAGGCCTTATACTTATGATTACTCTTTATGAGTGAAAGTAAATGGAAATTTGTTTTCTGTATGTATGATTTACCTCTTGAACATTATACCACACTGTGAGATCTACAGAAGTTACTGTGTTAATTTAATAGTGAGCTGCTCATATACATCAAAGATGGAAGTGTGGATACGTTAAGATGAAAGCATAGAAGTGCACATTTTAGGTGGAGAACATAAGTTAAAGACTTCTGTTTGGAAAAAAAATCCTGAACTGTAGTAGGGTTTGTCTTCTCCAATGGTGGTTTGCAGGCAGGTCCAGTTTCTAGTTGGTGCTGTGAAATAGGCTTGTTGTATTGGCCTATTGTGTTTAGTGTGCTTATGGGGTTTACTACTGACATGTAGTCCAGCAGACATTGAAAATGTGTTCACTGGTGGCTGGGAGCTGGTGGTGGGAGTATGAAATGTGGGATGAGTTAGCTAACACCTCATCATACACTACAAGGGAGGCATGTGGGTCGCATTCCGGGCAGGCTAAACTTGGACTATGAAGGTTCTGTGGATTTGTGTTGGCACGACACACTGATAACCCCGGTGAGAAAGGAGGTGACATTGTGCAGAAAGTAAAGGATTTAAGTCTTGTCTTGGTGATCTGAGGGACAGTTTCTTCTTGGAATGGGAGTGTGAATTTCACAGACTTATGGCCTTATTACGAGTTTGACGGTCCTCCTGTAGGACCGCAACTGCTGCACACACAGGAGGACCGCCAAGCCTGTGGAGCACCCACCTGTCAGATCCTGACTAGAATTGAGGGGTGGCGGGCACTGTGGTGGCTGTCTCATGGCGGCAGCTGTGTTAGGCTCACAGGAGAGCTTAAACAGCAGACCGCCACCATGACAGCACCTGCAGCACATTCCTGCAGGGTGTGGCATGCACCATGTCGTGCATGCCACACCATGCAGGAATGAATGTGCAATTCCAGAAGCCTCAACATATGCCCCCCACCCTGCATGCACACCTAAGCCCAGATGTGGCAGGAGGCCCTGGTATGGCCCGCTTACTTTCATGTAGCCACCCTTTTCATGGCAGGCTCACTGCCATGAAATGGCCAGTGGATTTGAAAGTCAGAATATGCTCAGTGGTGCCGCATTGGCACTGCCTGCATATTCCCGCCTGTCATGTTTCTCTGCCTGCTGAAGAGATGTCTACTGGGTAGGCCTGGTCTCTATGGCAATCTGCAGTGTCAAAGGGCTGGTCTTATAGGACATGTGGGCCGTTTTTTGATTCTCTGTGGACCTAGTTTATGGTCCAGTGGGTCAGTTTTTACTGTTGATGTTCATGTTATTACCACAAACATTACCTGCAGCAACACAAAGGCATGCACCCTCTTATACCTTGCAAAACACCTATACAACATGTTTTTACAAGTTCAAAACTGCCCTGATTTGCAATTATGACAGCGCTATTTTGAATAGCTGATTCACTAATGGGGCCACATTTATTTTTATACCTGGTCCTATTTTCTGTCCCAGTCAGAGCCGGATGTCTAGAGTGATGTAATCACGTCTCAAGATGAGAACCGAGAAAAAGACTGGACAACCCTATTGTTCTCCTAAGACGACTGAGAATTCATGAGAAGGTCCCAAATAAACTAAAATGTAAACAAAAAAAAGCAGCCAGTGCTCCTTTGAGAGAGAATCTCTCTGTTGGTGATGTTGACATTTATTAACTCTGGAAAGAGGATGAGATTTTAGGCTGTTAAAAAACTGACATTGAAGTTCGCATTAGACACCCAGCTCTTCCTATCTTTTCACAGTCAGGGGCAACGTGTCACTCCCAAGGCATGTTGACTCCTGAGACATGAAGAAACTATTTTTGAGTCGTTTTCCTAACTTTTGACTCAATAATTGTTCCAATTCCTTATCTTTCATTGCATCTACTTCACCTTCAGGGCTGGTGCAAGGCATTGGCAGTGTGGGCAGCTGCCCAGGGCCTCGCACCCAGACCACCAGCATGGGTGCCCCGCACAAGTGCAACACACCACAGGTCCTCATGTACTCCTGCCGATCCAATTAAAAGAAAGGTGTCTCTTTGCAATTGGGCTCATGGGAGGGCCCCACACCCCTCCCTGGGCCTCTCAGGGATGGTATGGGTAGGCCTAAGGGAGGGGAACTCTTCCTCTTGTCCCTGTTGCAAGGAGACACATTTGGCAGGTTTGCCCTGCAATTAGGCCTCCTGTCCGGCTGCCCATTTAGAGACACTGCGGGACACCCTTTGTCCAGCACTTTAGCACCCCCCACAGTTTTAACTCTCAGCCCCAAAACAATTCTCACACTTTCAGCCCCATATGAGCTGTCAAAGATGTGCTTGTAGGTGACTGAGAGCAGGAGCTGTGGCCCAGGAGGAGTCTGCACAAACCAGCTTCTGGAGCCCTGAATGTGTCACTTAGGTAAATCAGAAGGGTCTCATACATTCTCTTTCGGCCCGGGGCCCCACAAATCCAAGAACAGGCCCTGTTAACATGGCAGGAAAGCTAGGGAGACCTCACCGTGGGATTCACGGGCCCATCATATTTGGACAGACATGGAAGTGGGCTTCTCGACCAGCAGAGATGTCCCTCTAGCTTCTCGTGTTGTGTTGCCTTCTTGCTGAAGGCTGCGCACAATGCGAGGCACATACACACACCCGCCTCTCTATTTGCAGGCAGGCGCACCAGCTAAAATTGGATCCTGTCAGAGCAAAGTCCTTTACCGCAGACACCTCCTCCATCTCCCCTCTGATGGCTGCCTGTCCCTTTTAGTTATCTCCAACAGCCGGCAAGCGTGACGCCGGAGAATGAGTGTGGAAAATGCAATGTCTCCCCGGGGCTTTCATTCGAGATTGCACCAGAAGAAATAAAGTGAGGTTCATCCTCCGGGCAGCTGGTCCCCAGCACCATCCCCGCGCGAAAGGAAACCGGACAAAATTAAGCAGTGTGATTCGATTTATGAGCAACATCCCTTCATCCTGGTAAAGACAACTCTCTGAAGCCACCAAGTATTGCGCGATCAGGCGTACGAAGAAAAGGACGAAATATGGATAATCAGCGTCTGTAAGAGGAGAAGTCCTAAATAACCTAATCTGAAATTCGTCATTCATGTAACTGGCATGCACAATCGTCCCATTAATCAACAAGCATCCTCTCCCTTCTCTTTATAGCTGGCAAATGCGCTTGATATGATTGGCCCAGACTACTCCTAGTTAAGATCCCAAACCCTGATGATTTCAATACCGCGTGTGCAGTGCTTAATTTGAGCCAGTGGTTTCTGGTGCTCCACATCTGCACTTAATTGTCAACACCGACGCTTGTGCCACTCTGCCACAAGGTGGCACTGTCTGGCTAATTTAGAGATGACCACAATAACAGGTAAATATTGAAACAATAAACATTAAAAATAAAAATCAACTGCTGCCCAAGCCATTCTTAAAGCGTTGAGGTCAGGAAAAGACTGAATTGTCGCTCTTGAAGGAGTGTGATGGTTAGTAATCATGTTGGTACTGTCATTGGCAGCGCTGGCAGGGGCAATGTGTGATGAAACCTGCAGTGGCCCGCTGAAGAGGGCCCTGGCACTTATTCTTTTACCATTTAATCACTACGTGTGCTGGTAATTCCAGGACAGGGACAGACTTTATAGCTAGGATCCTGAGGACCCCCCCAGAGAAATGGGGAATTGCAAGGTGATCCAATAATTGCCTGTTTCACCCAGAGATGTTGCCTTCTTCTAGCTGCTGAAACCTTTGAGAAAAAATAGAGCTGTGGTTTATCTCCACATCGCATAATTCCCTTGGGTAGGTAGGGAAAAAAAATGTGTGGTGACTATGCACAAAAATCAAGCATTGGCAAAGTCAATAGGTCTCGTTTTTTAGACCTATTGAGTTTGCAAATGCAGTTTACTGATGCTGTGCGTCATCAGGGGAAAAGAAACAACGAAAAATCACATCATGTCACAACTGCTGTTTCTAGTTGCATCATTCCATAAGTGCATGCAAGCCATCACACACTGATGCAGGCACCATTTTCCTTTTTTTATTTACCAATCCAAGATGACGGACACCTATTGAACAGATAAATAAAAAAATGAATATTTTTCACATGAAAACGTAACACATAAATAAAAAGGACTGCGGGGTGATGGGGTAATTAAGGAGAGAGTGGAGAAAGAAGGGGAAAAGCAGCACTTGAATGAGACATCAACACAGGATGCATGGGAGAATCACACAATGGCGAGAACAATACAGAGCATGGGAGGTCAACACACGAGAAAGCAGCACATGGGCGAAAGAGCAGCACATGGGAGAAAGAGCAACACTAGGTTGGGGAGAAGCACACGGGGGAGCAAGCAGCACAGCTGGGCGCGGAGTATGGTGGAAAACCACAAGAGAGAGCGAGAACTGTACATGAGAAGGAGAGCAACACAGGGATGGGGGCTGACATGGTGCAGAGAGAAGCACATGAAAGAGAGAGAGATGAAAAAACATGCACTCTTATGGAGTGCTTAAACAAAAAGAAAAGAAAATAGTTCTCTTAAAGGGAGCACTTAAAGGATACAAGCAGGGCTGGCTTTTGCACTGGAGGCACCCAGTGCGACAGTTTATTTGTGCCCTCTGATGACCACCGCTGCCTCAGATTCCCTCTCTACCACCCTTTAACAGTGCCCCTTAAGTCTCCATAACCACTTTTCTCATGTGCATTTCTTTTGTTTTATAGCAACACTCATGCCAGTATTGGGTGTCAGAGCACTTTACATCACACATACATTACACAGAGACAACCAATCAGTGTATAGCAAATGTTACATAAGGCAGAGGACTACAAGGTGTAGGAGTCATGTCATCCATACTGCTAGGCAGTATATTTTAAGAATGCTTGGTTTGGAGAAGGACAAATTCAGAATTTAAAACCATGGCTGGGGGTTCTCTTTCATACTAACAATTGATTTCTACCCAATGGAACCTTTTTTGCAACATTAGGATGATGAAACACGGGAAAAATCATAACGCTCTAATCTATACCTTGCAGTTTCCAAAGAGCTTTTGGATGACAGTTAATAGCTCACTGTTCTATGTTAGGATTTTAACTCACAAACTACAATAACAAAAGGATCTCTCTGACAAAAGCAGTAATCCACTGAAGTGAATACATTATATGCACTTTGTGATCTGCATGGTTCAAGTTCTTTGCAGCAGGCATGTTAATCCTCTGTGCTACCTTAATTCTTTACCATGAGTGAAAAAAACTTCCACGAGACAAAACTCTGATCTCTCTCCAGGAAGAACATTAATCACCCTAGTTATCTTGACAATTTTGATGCTGTCTGAAAATTGCTGGAGGCATGAAATGGAGCAGCAGGTGCTTTAAAATCCATAATATACTTGCAAATAAGACACCCCAACCCCAGTTCAGTGCCCGGTGCAGTGGCACCGGTCGCACCACCCTAGAGCCGGCCCTGGATACAAGTCAGCCAATGAAAAGGATGATAAAGATGCTGTGCTCAAATAAGGCAAGACTTTGAATAAGAAGCAAGCAAATTAGCACAATATTAACGTCAATTAATGGTAAGCAGGTGGTGCGCTATATGCTCACAATAGATCTTTCACAACTAGACAGCTTGTGCTTTCTGATGGGTGAGACCTACAAACTAGTTTTTTTCATTTTATGAATAAGGACAAGAAAGTCGAGAATAAAATTGTATGTTTTGTGCTTTCAAGTGGACTGATGAAAGAAAACAGAGTATAATAACATGTTCAATTACCCTCCTTACAACACAATGTATGTTCACACAACTAAGCAAATTAAATAGCTGGAGGGTTTAAGAACGGGAAGACGAAAGTGAAATACATAAACATGTACATAGGGGTGAGCACATGCATTATCCTTTCTGCGTGACTTTGCTGATTTACTATGTTATGACTTTTTTAATTAGGCCCATAGGGAGGTGTGCTGGTTCAGCAAAAATGGAGAAACAATTCAAGGGGCACCTCTTTTGCTGAAATGAATAATGAGAAATGCTCTGTGTTTATCCTTTGGTGAGCTTTCTGGAACCATCCTGAAAGTATTGGTTGTAATTTCACATTTGTAGAAGCGAAGTCCTACAACGGTGCTCCCCCCTCCATGCATGTTGCATATTCTACTGTATCTTGATAGGCTACATGAACACTTCAGTGGGAAGTATTCACAACCAGTGAGAACATCTGATTATACAAATGGCATTTTATGCACTTTCTACCCAGCAGAGCAGTTGGGTGGAATAATATTGATTTTATAACCAATGCAAGCTTTTAAAACTGGGGTTTGGATACACCTTCAAGAAAGTAATGTATACCCCTGTACTGCAATCTTTCATGCAATCCCCTCGGAAAGAGGGCCACCCATCTATGAACAGACTGTGTTTCGTACCGCGGTAGCGTAGCGTGGGTGGGGCCACAGGGGTGGTTGCCCAGGCGCAATCTTCTTAGGGGTGGAACAGTTTTAAAAGAAAACATTCGCCAGCAGGTCTCTTGCAGCCTATTTTTTTCCCTTAAAAATGCTGTACCCTGGCGCGGGTTAGGGGGTGCAATACTTGCCTTGCCCCAGCGCTGGCAAACCATGCTACGCCGCTATCGTACCGTAATCCTCATGCACCATTTTTGCATCGATGTTTTGGGTCTCAACAATTACTACTAGCATACATTGGTACTACTTGGAATAACCGCCCCTTTGGGCCCTTCCTCTGTACCATTGTGTGATTCTTTGGAAAAGATGTATTTTAAAATCTAATGTCCACGTTGCAAATCAAAGTTAATCACGGATTATCCTAATTCCTATCAGTTTAGGGTAAACATGTGACTAATGCCCGAAAAATAGCTAGAGAAAAAGAAACTAGGAGAGACTTCAGATCAATTCTCAAGAGGGGAGCGAAAGTACACCTGTAATATTTTCTAAATTGAATTCATCACCTCCAATACATAATAACATTTAAAAAATCTTTTAAAAGAGGCACGTTTTCCGTCCAATTATTTTTTTTACGAAAGGGTTCTGAACAATGTGAGGCACACAGACAATGTAGAATTGAATGGTGTGATGAGGAATAATTAATTTTAGACGAAATTATATCACGCTGTATTTCAAAATGTTTTTATTGTTTTTGGTTTTAGAACAGTACAACACAAACAATGGCGGGAGCCACCAGCATAACTCACAGACCAAGAGTTACAGAGATCGCAAATAAAATACTCATCTTGTGTACTAGGTCTCAACCTGAATTGACACCAAACCTTCATGACCCCCGCTGGTTGCTTCTAGGATTGCCATGTACCACATCTCATTTATATCCCATTGTGGGTCATATTATTATCTGGCACTTGTGTCTCCCACCCAATTCTTTATAAAAAAACTCAATGACAAACAAACAAAAGTATCACAGCAGCAAAAGTTCAAGATTGGTCATAAGTAGGGCTCCCGGTTTTCTGGTAATTATTTTCTTGCCATTTCCGTCTGTATTTATCCATATTTATTTTTGGAGCATTTTATCTTTATTTATCCACATTTATTTTTCCCATAAGTAAAATACGACGCTGGAGCTAGTATTTTTCCACATTTATTTAAATTGACAATGCACACATGCACTCGTTTGTTATTGGTCAACACCACACATTCATCTGAAAACTTTGCCATTCGCAGAATGTCCCAAATACTCCTAAAAGTGCTATCAAAAGCCATTTGTCTCAGAACCTTGCAGTTTTTGTCAGCGCACAGGGTGCCACATCCTCTCCCACACTGAACACCATACTACCCCACTGAGAGAAACTCAGACTGTCTTCATCTACAACCCAATTGTGCCCCACTATACACCCCTGGAAGCAACTCAATTCAAATTATGCACTAGGCATGGGTAATATGCTGCCTGAAAAAGCAGGTCTGTCTGTGCCCAGCACTGCTTTCTAAACTGCATGTTATAATTTTTGAACTTGGAAAAATATCGGGATTTTCCATACCCTAAGTGACACAGATTGCACAGTGAGGGTGGCTTGCACTTTACTGTTTCCTAATAATTCCATGGTTATTAATATTTAAGTTTTTGCCATTGTCAGCTTGAGATCCTGACAGCAATTCTGGCCAGACACACAGGGGCAAGGGATGCACTAAGAGAATAAAGAAACACAATTTTACCAGTACGGGTTTGACTGAACCCTGTTCACAGTAGAGTATAAAAAACCCAAATAAAAAAAGAAACAAAAGGAACAGGGAGAAACACATTAGGTAATTTTCATTTGTTTACTTGACATGAAAATGCACCTAGTTAGACTGGTATCTCAGAGATTGAGAGGTTCTTTCAGGACCCAAGCAAGCCTCCACATTAACAGCAATTCAAAGTATTAGGTACAAATGAACTAAGGACTGTAATCTAATTCAGCAGTAAGTCTGATCTCAGCACGTTCATAAGGACCCTTGCTGTTTGGCTGTATTGACACCCTCTGAGGTGATTTAGATTTACTAGTGAAATCACTGCAGTTTCCATATAATTATTTTAGACGAAAAACTTTTTATCATTTAGAATTAAATTAAGTGTAATAAACTACACTATACTAGTGGTCTCTTGCCTAAAATATGAATGTTTTGTTTTAGGTGCAAAGCACTTGAAGCCTTTATTGTAATGCCATATACCAGGTTGAGATTCCACAGTCTTTGATGAGAAGCTGGGATGTAGGAGGCAGGGTCAAAAAACAATCGATAGATACTGAATATTTAAACATCATTACCAGGAACAAAAAAAGCAGGTGTCAAAGAGAAGTTTAAATATCCAGGGTGCATATAGTGAGCAGTGTTTGCCTTTATAAGCATAATGATCAGTCTGTGCAACCATAATTTCAACATTGCATTAGCTCAGCTGTGCTTACTTTATTTTCTTATCAGTTTCCCACCTCTAAGTCCAGAAGATCAGGAAACCGCCCATCAAAAGTGGAAATGTGCAGAATTAAGGCAGTTTTGTATCTAATTTTTGAGAGAACATCAATCAGGCGCGCAACGCCCAAAAGGCTCAAAGGGCTTCAGCCCCCCCCCCCACCTCCCCATCGTGTGTGGTCAGCCCGGGCTGAGACAGCTTTCCGGTCAAAGACAGTTTTTGAGCTTGCCAGCTGCACCCGAATACTTCACAGCTATTCACTTGTTAACGAGGCTTTGTTGTTTTTTTCACCTCTTAGAGCCCCTGCATCTCCACTCTTGCCTGTGGCTGGAAGAATTACCCCCCCCCCCGAAAGTTTTATCAGTCCCCTCGAAATTTGGCTCCAGTTGCGCCTCTGACATCAATCAATTAGAAGCTGCACTCGACTATACTAAAGGACTCATTATCTTGAATGGCTTTTTCTCACCCCATAAATACTGATAACACCAGAGGCGATACTTACTCTGTGAACAATTAACATACCATCCTGTTTTGCAACTCTCTGCTGGAGCACGGTAGCACCACAAAATGTGCTAGTATTTTCCCGTTTTTAAATATAAATACGGACAAAGGAAAACTTGGTTTCCGTCTGTATTTATATGTAAAAATCTGTTTAAACGGAAAACCAGGAGCCCTAGTCATAAGTGAGGACGGTCCGATGTGGGTCGGGCCCGAACAGAGTCTATCAAGCCTCCTGACCCAATAGTAACGGCCATCCGGAATATTAGATATGAAAGAGGTGGAGAGCTCTCAATCTGGGACCAAAAGCAAATAGGGGCAAACCCTCTGACAAGTATTCTACCAGGGGGGCCCAGGTGTAATCAAACCCTTTTCTCGAGTCCTCCACTATGTCCGCCATTCTTTCCATTGCTTGTGTTCGCCATAACCTGGCATGCCATTGCGTAAGCAAGGGGGCCTCCACCTTCTTCCATGCTCCAGCTATTGCCATCTTGGGGGCTCCCAAGCACAGCCACATTATGGAGCGATCCCCTTGCATTTTACATTTCAAACTGGGATCCCGACTCCCCAGGAGCGCGTGTTCCATTGTAGCGGGAACTGGATAACCAAAGATCAATTCAATTTTGGACAACATTTCTTTCCAAAAGGGCTGTATTGAGGGGCAGTCTCACCAAATATGCCTGTCCCCTAGCGGCCCACAACCCCTTCAACATCCATCTGAGGTGTTAGGGAATATTTTGCGCAATTTCTGGGGATGCAAATACCACTCATATATCATTTTATAGTGAGCCTCTCTTAAGAACATGGAATGGTTGTATTTGGAAATGTCCTTGTACAAGTAGCCCCATTGTTCCCCCCCCAAAGGAGTATCAAGAATGGAATCCCAAAACCTTTAATGTCTCGGAGTTGAGTGTGGACTCAGAGCCCGTATGAGTGAGTAAAGGAAGGAGATGGCCCCCTTTGTGGATGACCCCGATTGTGTGAACTTCTCAATTGGGAGCCTCTAGTAGCGGCCAATCATACTTGAGGTTGCTGTACCCAGTGTTTAAGTTGGATACAGTGGAATTTTTCAGAAGGCTGAAGCTTGAATGTTTTATTGCATTCCTCAAAGGTCATTACCTTCCCTTTTTTGTAAAGCTCAGAGATCATAAGGCAACCTCCCTCTGGCCAGCCTTCGAATGGCCCCTCTTGGTGAGCCGGTGGGAACTCAGGATTAAAGTGAATGGGAGTGTAGGGAGAAGGAAAAGTGGTTAGGGTTGACGCAAGCCCCTTCCACGGAAGCCGCTAACTTTAACAACTGTATGAGCAAGTTGGCATCTTGGATGACAGAGCACTGTCTAAAACTGAACGGAACCAAAACAGAGGTCATCATCATTGGAGGTGATGAGACCAATTGGACTAAAGAATGGTGGCCTACCTGTTTGGGTCCCTTGCCCCCTCCCAGCCGGGAGGCGAAGAACTTAGGAGTATGGATTGATAATAAGCTATCTTTTGATAGCCACATAAAGAGAACTGTAGGCAAGTGCTTCGGAGTGATGAAGACTCTCAACCGCACCCTTGACTTGCTGCCTCTCAATTCCAGACGGACAATGACGCAGGCACTAATTACTTCCCGGATTGATTACGGGAATGTTTTACTCTTAGGCACATCAGAGAAAAACATAAAGAAATTACAGGTCATACAAAATTCGGCAGCACGCCTAGTATTAAGACTGCCCCGCAGAGCCCCTTCTCGACCCTCATTGGCAACTCTCCATTGGCTGCCTATCAAGCAGAGGATAACTTTTAAAGCTCTGCTATGGTGTCACAAGATCCTCCATAACAAGGCACCTGCCTATATGTCGGATCTGGCCTCGCCATATGAACCTAACAGAACCCTTAGATCCAAAGGTACAGGGCTGCTCAGAAGTGCCCGTCCTAAAAAGGCCAGAATGGGAGGTAGATCTTTCCGCACAGTGGCAGCGAAGTCCTGGAACCTCCTGCCCATGGACATCAGGTTAGAGGTGAATGAGACCTCTTTTAGGAAGAAACTGAAAACTTTCCTCTTTGATCTGTGATAGGCTCTCTTTTTCTACTCATATCACTCTCTCCTCAGCGCGGGGACACGCCGGGAGGCGTCACCAGGCGCTTTACAAGCTCCTTTAAACTTAAACTAGGGGCATCGACCTGGTAAGCTCATCCCATCCCATCCCATCCCAGGGTGGTAGCTGTGGGGGTGCTAATATAAGCATTGAATGGACGATTTTGTTTCCGCTTCCATAGGGGATCCCAAATCGTCCAGCACACTATTTGTCGGTTCATATGGAGCCAACGTTTTATTAGACTCACACCGGGACCAATCTGTGAGCACCCGGAGTTGGGCCACCCTGTAGTACCCCAGGAGGTCCAGAAGGACCAACCCCTCCTCCATGCACGCCTTGGTCAAGAAACAGTGCCCTCTGACCCTGCCATATGAACTAGGTGATCATCTCTTTCAGGTCGACAAAGATATCCCTTTCAACTGGTATTGTAAGAGATAGAGCTGCATAGGAAGAACATTCATTTTGATGGCATTGATACACCCTATCCAGGAAGTATATGAGGTTCTCCATCTGGCCAGGTCTACTTTAAGCTGCTGCAGCAAGGGAGGATAGTTAGCCCCATAAAGATTTGATATCTTAGGGGAAAGCTTAATGCCCAGATATGTGATGTCTTTGTGTGTGCTTTGAAAAAGGGACCTCTGTCTATGATCCTCATAGTCTCCTTGGGCAGTGTCAGATTAAAGAGATAGGACTTTGATAGATTTATTTTAAACCCCAAGGCTTTTTCGAAGGAGGTGAGTTCTATTTGGATGGCCAGAGGAGAGATCAGCGGCTTTGTGACTGGTATCATAACATCATCTGCCAAAAAAGAAATGTTGTGCTCATCTGTTCCAAAAGGCACCCCTCCTATATCTGGATTGGTCCTGATTCGCTCCGCTAGGGGCTCAATGCTGAGGGCAAAAAGCCAGGGAGAAAGCAGGCACCCCTGCCTAGTTCCCTGTGAGAGTCCAAAGGGTTCCGAAGCCACCCCATTCACCAGTATCCGGGATCAAGGAGAGGAATAGTTGGCCCGCATCATACCTATAAAGGTCTCATCGAACCCAAACTGCCTCATTGTTTGAGGATAATTCAATGCACTTGCCCCTTATGACCGCCTTGAAGGCGTCCCCGTTATTAGAAAAAGAAGTCAGTGCGCAATCGTTAATGTAAAAAAAGTCAGTGATTGCGTTTCTCAATTCGTCCCTGAAAAGTCGGTCCCTACTGAGAAAGTGGGGGAAATACCACCTAGCAGGTTTAGAGCACAGGGCGGGCCAGTCCAGGACCAGCTCCAAAGGGGCATGATCTTAGAAGCAAATCGGGTGGAATTGGCATCCTGAGAGTGTATGAAATAGAGACTGGCTAATGAAGGCATGGTCAATTCTGGAGTAGGTCCAGTGAGAGTGAGAGAAAAAGGAATAGTCTTGTGTCTAGGGGTGAATACCACTACATGCATCTAGGAGACCCAGCTCCTGTAAAGCAGCTTTAAGCGTCTTGCTGAACACCCCCCTGTTGCCCTATCTGGGTGGGTTGTGTCTAGTGTCAGGTCCCACATTGAATTAAAATCTCCCAGCAGCATTATGTCGCCCATGGTAAATCCTTCCAGTGTGGATAGAAATGTGCTCAGGAAATCTTGCTGCCCCACATTGGGTGCATAGACCGTAGCAATAGTGCATGACCTTTCTCTTAGCTTCCCTGACCATCAGGAATCTCCCTGCTTTATCTGATTTGGAAGCCTGGAGAAGAAATGGGATGGAGGAATGGAAGAGTATAGCCACCCCGTTGTGCTTCGTGTGTGCTGAGGAGCGAAAGACTTGGGGGAAGGCCCTATGCTTCAGTCTTTGCTCATCTCTTTTTGTAAGATGGGTTTCCTGCAGGGCATCTATTTTAACATGATAGTCCAACAAAAATGTACATATCCTGTGTCTCTTATTGGTAGAGTTAAGGCCCCGATCGAGTCCACATCTGCTTGTAGGGCTTCCAACTTTCCCCCCATTTCCGCTTTAAATGCATCAAACGAGGCCCCCATAACTGCCTTGATGTCATCCCGCAGCTCCTTTTTAGGTCGAGCGTAGCGCAGTGCGCTTGCGCTGCTCTATGTAAGCACTCCAAACTTCCTACAGACTTCGCCGTGTGATTTTGTTAACACCCACACATTTTATTGCCCATTGCGTGTGGCTTTCAAAAATGAAAGCACGCAAATGGCCAAAGGCGGGTGCATGTCCTGCCTTTTCTGTAAACGTTCACTCCTATGGCCTTTGGGTCTCAGGAGCTAGTGGAGCGAGCAGAGGCGCGCAGTGGACCAGCTGCATTCCTGGATCATGTTACTAATTAACTCAGCGCGGTTGCTTTCACTTTCGCGACGCGCTTGATTTCAGTTCCATAAACAAATATGGGGTTATCTCTGTACCTTTCTGCTCTGGCGCTGCCTCTGTGCCTTGGGGGCTGGCAGCCCGCTCCCCCGGTGCTGCTGTGCTGCTAGAAGCCATGACGCAGGCTGAGGTTGTAGTCACCGTTCCGCCCTCTCTCCAGAGCTGCAGCAAAGTCAGGACATGCTCTGTACCCACCTGGGTCCACCCCTCGCCGCTCTAGCACACACAGCCCTGGCAGCTGCAGGCAAGCAAAGTTTTGTACATGCAATTTTAGGGTTACTGCTTACTTTATATCATGTGTATGCAGCTAGAGTTGTTAGTTTCATTGAAAAATCGGGTACTTCTTTCTGTAGCGCTTGCACTACCGGCAACCTAGGCAGGCGCTTGTTTGGCTGAGTTGTGTGAATCACATTATCTACTGGGTGACAATGTCTTAACCTGTGTCATGACCCTCCTCCCCTCCTGGGCATTCAAAGTGAACCCTGTCTTACCCGCAGCCGGAGTTTCAAACGCGTGCACAATGAAGTGCACCTCCGTGGACGGCATGGATCCGAACTACAGTTCCCATGATCCTCTGCCATGAGGCGCTTCCGCCGGGGATGCGGGAGGATGTAAAAGTGTTTCCGCCTCTCGGCAGAGCTGCCGATAATTCTGAGTTCCCGGTCTTGCAGAGTTGGGGTCTGGACGCGTTGCTGTGCTTGGGGTCAGGACGCGTTGCTGTGTTTATCTTGGAGGGAAAGGGTGTGCATACACTACCAAATCGCCTTGGAGATGTCGCCTTGACTTTCGTGGTTTTCCGTGCCTGGTGGACATTTCGTGAGTTACGTATCATCGCGCATCCGTGCATGCGGTGTCCCTCCCTGTTGGCGAGACGCACGTTTGCGTTCTCATGCAGGTCGAAGGGATACAGACAGCATGTGTATAACGTAGTACTTTAAAGGGGCATGAGTTTGTTTAGTGCCATTTGTATTGGGTGAAGAAACACAGGACACGTGGCATGGTTCGATTCCCCACTTTAAAGACACAACCCTAAAACGCTCAAAGCTTGACATACTGGTGTCCTGAAGTGACGGACACTTTCAGTTGCTATATGTTCTCTGTCATGTTTTGTTACCTGTTAAAAGTGTGTGACGTCTAAATGTTTCAAGCCACTTGTAATTACGCGCTGCATTGTGTATAATGAACTCATTGTTTGGCAGCGAGTTATTGATGCACATAAATCGCCTGATGATTATTTGTTTCCAAGCTCAGGCCGTTTGAACAGGGATAGGTGGAAGAGTCTCATTAGTACCTCTTGGCACCCTGTAAAGAAAGGTCTTGTGAGTAAAAGGGTAGGTTGGGAGACCAGTAACACCATGATGAATGATATGTCAAAACGGATGTTTTAAGCAATGAGTGGTATTGTTCACACACACCTCTTTTGTTCTTATTTACGTATCACACAGCATGTGCCCTTTCCTGAACATTTGGGTCTGGTCCTATGAGGATTGAATAGGAGTGTGATTCCATTCTGGGTGCATCTGACAGATTCCTGTTATTTTTCTTTTCAGGTAGTTAGCCATTAGACACACTTCTTATACAGAGTTACACATATATATGCGTGTTTCCTACAGAGCTTTATTTGTCATTTCAGATCTCCCTCCCCGCTGTTCCCTTCCTTTCCTTCCCTCGCTCGACCACTTCAATGATCTGTGCTATTACAGCATACAGACTTGGAGCTGTCGGGAGGTGGACCCTGTTGAGCATCGGTCCGATCCTGGGGAGTTGGTGACACGACAACATGCACGGGTGAGATTTTTTTGCTGTCTGGGTATATCACTTATAAAATCAAACACTACAAAAAAGAAAAATATGCTTACTCTAAAAACTGCCTCGCTCGATGTTTTCAAAGCATAATTTGAAACAATGTACACATTGTACCCTGCATTCCCCTGATTTCGTTCACGAGTCACTCGGCCATGCTGAGCTGCGCAGTACGTATCAAACTGCATTCAATCAAAAACAAACTGTTTACAATCTGTCATATCAATTTGTGGCACAGTTGTTAGCCAGACTTTATGCCATGCGTGTGACCGTATAGCAAGCAGTTACTTCTGTAGAATGTTATCCTATTCGTGTTGTATCCGCTTAGAAGCCCAGCTGTTTTTGGTTCCAACTTCCATGTTGCATTGAACAATCCGTGTGACCCAGTTTAAGCTCTCTAGCCCAACTATTAAGTCGGAGCAGAGCAGCCCGACCTGGTACAGACTTTATGCACCTCTGTTGTTATTTCCCCCAAACACTTCTCCCTCCTAGTGAGCGACTATCTACCCCAGCCTGCCTGGCGCCCCTTTACTGGCAGGGGCTCTGGCTGCCTCTGAGAGCGGTGCCTGGCGACCTCTCCCGCTGCCAAAAGTGCACTTGTGCTCCTGAAGTGCAGCCGTGTTTTGCTGAGAAGTTCCACCTGATTGATTGACTACAAAGTCTTGTGGTGGGCTGCCCTCAACTGCTTCCTGATTGCCTTTTGTTTGCTGCTCAGTGTGGGAATCCGAATTCCAATAGCTCTGGCTAAACACCTATAAGATCCCAGAGGCGAGACCAAATGGCTATGCCAAAGCTTGTTGAACACTTCAAGTGACGCCATCAGGTCCTCCCTTGTAGGCGCCATGTCTCAGCTGGACTGAGCTCTCCCCTCTTTGTCCGCCCCTGTGCTTGCTGAGGTGAAGTAGTGGGAGACTCTTGCAGATTGTGCTTTCTTTGGTGGCATAGTGATCAGGGCGAGAAATCAGCCTGGGGCCTCCCTGCAGAAAAGTGTCAAAGAGCTGTGTGGGGCCTCCCCGGGAGAGAACTGCGATCCTGCCCCCGAGGCTAAAGCCAGGGGCCTCTCCGCTTAGCGCTTGGGGCACTTAGAGCCCTGGCTGTACAAACTTCTCTTTTCCAGGCCCCCTCTCGGGCTTATGGTTGGCACACAGGAGCTGGATTCTGTAGGGATATGTGGGGCACCGGGTTGAAGGCCCAGACATGAGGCAGCATTCAGGCAAGGAGGCGCCTGGCCGGCACCATTTTAGAGTCAGGTAACTCAGTCCCTGGGTTCCTCCGTATAATCATCCGGCTCGGTTGCAGCCCTGGGCACTCAGGATCAGCAGGCTACACACAGCGCCCCCCGGAGCACGCATCTTTACATTGTGCACCCCGCTCCTCACCTGGGGTTCTATGCGGCAGCCCCGGGGTGCGCACAGTGGACGGCGAGACCGGCCACAGGGCTTTCTTCCACTGAGCCTGTTGCGCCCCTGGTTGCCGCAATTTGTGGGCCTCAGTTTCTCTGTTTAGCTCCGTTGGGTGCACCGGGCACCGCTGCCGATCTACAGCTCACAATAGTCCGCCAACTTGTATCGAACCTCACGGCCCTGGGCATGGGCGTAAGAAGTATGGGGGACGCGGGGGATATATCCCGCCCAGATTTTGGAGTGGGGGGACACGGGGGACAAGGGTGGGGGGGACGAGGGGACAAAGGAATTTCCCCTCTCCCTTCTGTTATCGCAGGGCCATTAGCACGCGAAAGCGCTACCTAATGGCCCTGCACTTGACCTGCCTGGAGTCAGAGGCCACCCGCCCTCTGCCTTTTGTTATGCTGCAGGAAGGCTCAGCCGTTCTGAGAAGGGCAGAGAACGGAGAAAAAATAAACGCTGTCTCTTTTCCTTCATGGCAAGGACCGTGTCCACTAATCCTGATCTGCCTCTGGCGGCTGCCCTCCTCTCTTTATTCCTCCATCTCTTTCTGTCTCTGTCTCGCTCCTGCTTACGTGCTGATTTCAAGAGGCAGCTCTTAAGGTACTCTCTCTTGCCTCTCCTTTTCTTTATTTGTTCCCCTGTGAAATTGATCCAAAAAAGGCTTAACACTTTGGCTGTAAATGTCCTCATTTTCTTACCGTTTTCTATTGAAAAGAAAAACCTCGGAATGGAGAGAAAAAATAGTTAAATACCTAAATAAAGCAATAAAGAGTGGACAGCAGACAGGCCAGACTGTTATTTACACCCACACACATTAGCGCCACTTTACAGAGTTTGCCAGTGAAAGCGCTACTTTCTATTTATCTTCTTTCTTTGAACAACATTGTTTTCCCAGGGTGGGTAAGTGCGCCATTCCTAAAGGGACTGCAATACCTGGTTGATGGGTAGAGTGGAAACGTTTAATATGATCGTTTTCAACTTTTTAATTATTTTAGCTTATAAAATGCGGCTCTGTGTTTGGGGATGTGGTCTTTTTTAAACCAAACTGCATACATTTTGAAAGGATATAAGCAATGGACATTGAAAGGGGTCCCTTCCTGGTCCTGTAGCCATGTCTTGAACTTTTCAGGCAAAATCACTTACTGATTTCTGAATAATGAGTTTAAAACCGTTAAGGTAACCATGTTTTTTTCTGATTACAGTTCACATGCTTTGCCTATTCTTGCATTCCCTATGAGTGTTTGCTTTTTCCAGGGTGTTATTCATTTTTTTTCAGGCAGCATTTTACTGTTGTCTAGTGCATAATTTGAATTTAGTCGCAGCACAATTGAGTTGTGCTGAAGGCAGTGCGAGTTTCTCTCAGTGGGGCAGTATGGTGTTCAGTGTGGGAGAGAATGTGGCACTCTGGCCAGAGCTGCTGAATTTGGAACTGGAGAACCATGTTCAGACCTTCATGACGAGTTCACCATACCACACTCCTGACAGAGCTTATTCCGATACTTCACCTTAGAAGGCCCGATAGACCTTAGAAGCCCAGGTGTCTTAGCACCCGCAGGTGGACCTGTCCACCACAATCCATACTGCAGTTCACTTCCAGTCTTACGGGCAGGCATATGAAGAAGCACATCCTAGATCGACAGTGAATCTGTCACTGAGGTCACAAGACCCTGGAGGCCAGTCCACCTCACCCATTGGTACCTCCATTGGCCTTTTTCCAGCACTAGCAGTGCAACTTGCCAGGGGTTGGCAATGTAGGATTTGCATGCACACCAAACTTAGGGGGTGATTATAATGGCAGTGGGACCGCCACGTCACCCCGTCGGTGGCGGTCCCACCGCCATTGGTGACTGCATCACAGCCCGCCATATTACAATGGCGGGTGGTTACCTGGCGGTCGGAAAGACCAACCACCACGCACCCGACGGGCTTCTTGAGCCCGCTGGTGTGGTGGAGGGGCTAGTGGTTCCTACAATGCTGGTGGTGCCTACCATGCACCGCAGCAGGGATTACGATGTCCCTTACCCGCCAGCTTATCAATGGCGGTTCACCTGCCATGGAAATGCTGGCGAAAGGGACATTGGGGGCCCGTAGCAGGCCCCTTTACCCCTGGCCCTCAGACATGGGTCCTGGGGGGCATCTATGATGCCCCACAACATATCACTGCACCATGTGGCAGGCACCGATAAATTTAACATGTTCCTTTTTTTTTTACTTTGCGGCGGATGATGCAGCCAGCAGCACCTGCTGCAATGTAAAAGATAGGCACTGCGAACACCGTAGTGGCAGTCGCATTGTAATGCCTATCGTGGGGCCTCCACCTTGAAGGCCAGCGGTCCCATTCCCCGATTCGATGGCGGTGGTACTGAAGTCCGCCTGCCATCGTAGTCAGCCCCTAAGTTTGCATTTTATGAATATGATTCAGCGGGAAATAAATTGATGTTTGCAATTTAATTGACTTTGGTTGGCCTCTTATCTATGAGATTTCCCTGTTGAATGTGCCTTTACATTATACATTTTTGGTTGTATGAATTGATTGCATACTACACTCTCCTACAGGTATTAATTTGAGTGTCATTAGGAGTGTCTGGGACCAATTGTTTTCTTAGGAATTGTTTTCTTTACTAACCTTTGCAAAGGGCCCTAAACTTCACAGCAACACAAGTCACATTTCTTTTAGCAATTTGGCATCCGTTTGAGCTACAAAATTGTTTTGGAGGAAATCGTTAGATTATGCAGCAGATGATGTATTATGTGGCAAATATGATACAGCCATAGTTAAGTGGAAAACATTTTTCCACTTAATTTTGCCCCAACATTGTAGTTGATCAATTTGTAAGTTCCCCAAACCCAAAAGTCGAGTTTGGGCACAATTTGCATTTTAAAAGCAGCCCTATAACACAGGCCTACTTTTAAACTGACCTCAGGCTTCAGCAGTGCACACATGCAAGCGCAGAAAGGGCTGCTGGCCTCTAAACTGCCATGCCTTATTATATTCTAGGGACTTAAAAGTAGTTCTAATCCCCCTGCCCTATTATGTACTAGGGCCTTATAGGAGAGGTCATGCCAATCATAGGGGTACCCTAACCCATAGTGCACCCTAGTATATGTAGGTGTTTTCACTGTATTTTTAAGTGCCTCTTTCAGAATAGCACTGGCTGTTTAGGCAGAGGCCAGGGTCAGTCAGTCAGGTACCACCAGTACCAGACAGCAAAAAGTTGGGGAGTGCCCAGGGCGGCTTTGCAACACTAGAGAAACACAAACTCAGAATGTAAAACATAACACCATGGTTGGGGGGTTCTCTTCAATAATCAGAATTGATTTCTATCCTAATGAACCCATTTTCCAACATTAGGATAGGGAAAGTCTGAGGAAAAATCATAACGTTCTAATCTATACATTGAAGTTTTTATGCAGCTCTTTGATGACGGTTAGTAGCTCACTGTTCAATGTTAGGATTTTAACTTATAAACTTCAAATACCAAAAGAATATCTCAGACAAAAGCAGTAACTCTCTGACCTATTGAATTAAAACTTTCACTAGACAAGCCTTCGATCTCTCTCAAAAAAAGAACATTAATCACCAAAGTTATCTTCACATTTTTATTGTTGCCTGAAAATTGCTGGAGACCAGGAATGCAGCAGCAGGTACTTTTCAAACCCTAATACACTTGCAAACACGACGCCCCCACCCTTTGTTTGCTTTGTGCATTAAGATGCAAGATTCATATAAATGTTTTTTTTAACCCCTTCAGTGCCCATGTCGAGATAGTCTCGTCATGGAGCGCGGTTGCGCTGTGCCCATGAAGAGACTATCTTTTCATGAACCCCACCCGCTAATGAAACGCCCGGCACAGGGCGTGGAAAGGGCGGGGCACTCAAGGGGTTAAACATTTGGTCTCATTACTATATGAATGTAAATAACAATAAAGCATACATGCAAACTGTGACTACATGCCTGCTTTTCTCAATATTTCACTTCGAAAGTATGCGATTGTATTTGTTTAACGGGCGGTGATTTGTATAGGGTCACTGGAAAGTGCACAAGGTTGTCCCTGTCCCCCCCAGAATTTTAGTGTCTCCTACGCCCCTGGCTCCGGGCTCCACCCCATCAATTCCTCGCCATAAGCAGTGCCCACCTGGGGCCCCTTTGTGCCTGGGTAAATAGGCGTCACGGGCGACTCACTTTCAGGGTGCCATTCGCCCTGGAACTGGCTATATTGTCCGGGCCTGGAGACGAGCGGAGTCACGTCCGTTCGGCAATGATTGTTGGCCACGCCCATCCATGATGGTTGGCCACACCCCTCCTATATCATGCTTTAACATTTTATAAAAACGCCAATTTTCAGCCTTTGAAGGTCCGAAATAACTGCTGGCATTTTAATCTCAAATACATCTTCCTTTTTTGTGTGCTTATGAAGTTATCAGGAAAACAAGAACATGAGATTGGTGTATTGATTTTAAAAGTCTCAGCGACTGGCAAACGGTGGGGTCTCATTCCAGTCCATCATAGTTCTCAACTCTCTACCACTCCAAATTGGGAGCACCATTTACCATTCAGTTTTGATCCCTCTGTAATAGGAATAGTCAATCCTGAATTGCCTGGCCACCGCCCCTCTGAACAAGATCACTGCTGTTTAACTTCAGCAGTGGGGCTGCTTGGCAGTGGTGTAATACAAAATGATGCAGCTTATGATGAGGGACCCCCACGTCCCCCAGATTGCAAAGATATTCATTGGTCTTGGGCTCAATGGGGGACCCCTGAAAGGTTGGTCCCCCACTACACTACAGGGGCCTGCTCAGGAAAGCTAAGCAGCTTTCCAGAGTGTTTAATTACTATTCCATGCCATTACACGCATTCTGCAAGGCATACAATGGCATGGCTTACAGAGTGAGGGGGCCCCTCCAAAACAAGAAACTCTGCCCCACCTCGTCTCTGTTTCACCCCTGCGTCTTGGATCCTGTGGCAGGGCACGTATCGGGGCATACTCATCACACCTAGAAAACAAGATGATGGATGGAATGCTTGCAAAAGGCCCAGGCACTGGCAATCGGTAAAAACACAATGCCTGAAATGCGACCAGTGTCTGAGTGGAATTCAAACATTCCACCTATCACAGTTTCTCTTCCCTTCAATGTGCAGGTCACCAAGATCTACATGCAAAACCAATGAGGCTCAGGGTTGTAATGGAGGCTCTGTGGTACAGGTGGGTCCTCAGCCCTTCAGCCCCCACTAAACCCTTCAGGGAGCCCCTTTCAGCCCTAGGCCAGTGAATAACTGTGATATGGGAGACTCAGGGTCCCCTCTTCACATTTTGCAGGGACCCTCATCATTTTGCGTCACAAGCTTCTGTCCATTGGAATTCATAGAAGATTTTTTAGAAAAAATGCTATAGAGAAAAAACCTCGTGGCTGCTCTAAAGACCATTTCCAAATCTGTTTGAGACAAATCGAGTAAAAATGTTTTTTTAATGTTTTTCCCACTATGGGAATTTTGTTTAGAGAAAATCGTTCTCACAAAAGTCTGTTTTCATTATTTTGATAGATCGCAACTGACACTCAAGCCAAGACAATATTACTAAAGAGAATGACTCACCAATGGAATTCAAGAAAAATGAACTGTATGCTACATCTTTTATCTATACCTTACTTCTATCTAAAACATATTAAACAAAGCTCAGTAGATTTTCAAGATACACACACTGACAATGTAGATCAGCGTTAATAATTTCCAAATTAGATATGGGAGGATGTTGAGATTCACACTTCAGAGTTAAAGATTTATCGCCTTTTATTCACAAATCACTTCATACTTTGTTATAGGTGTCTAAGCACTTTTGTGAGCACAGTAGTCATTATCCACGGGAATTGATACTCCCTTTCCCAACCCTGAAATGATGAAAGGCTGAGACAATGTTCTTTTTTAGATTAAACTCTACTTCCAGATGAATCTGCTAGGCCTCATCAGCACTCTCTTCATAGTGCAGGGCTAAGCCTCCTGAATGATGTGACCAAGGTCATCTTTATAAGTGTGCTCTTAATTTTGACACGGTTGGTGGAAGTAGTTGCTGGCCCCATCAGAATTTTGAGATCTCCAGAAACACTGTGGCTCTCTTAACATAAACATTAATAAAAGTAGCTGAAATCTCTGATTGAAAGTCTGACCCAAAATGAGAAATTACAATGAAACTGAGACTCAGAATTACTGATTCCTTATTTCTTAGTGGACCGTCAGGGTCCAACTCCCAATAAGCTGAGTTTTCCCCACCCCCGGAGTTATAGGGACCACCCAGTTTTGGTAAATCCAGGGGGTAAGGAAAATCTGGCCCTTTTACCAGGCCACCCATAATGGCAGCCTGATAGATTTATTTGGCCAGACATGAGAAGAGGTATGTATGAGCAGTGTGGGAATAGAGGCCTGTAGAACTGGAAGATTCTCTGTAAACTGAACATTAGAAGTGATCTAGACTAATTCCTGTTGCTGGGCTGAATTCGGGGCTGCTGTGTTATCAGTACTTAATTCTTAAAGAGATCGAAAGGTCTGTGCTATATCAAGAGATAGAATGGAAACATTACTTAACCAAGCCATGAATATGGAAAAAGAAGCTTTAATTTGATATTACTCAATATAAACTTTGTGATGGAAGTCGCACATGGCCTGATTCAGAAAGAGATTTAGATATTTGCTTTGATAGTACTGTTTCTAATTTTTAGTACATTTTCAACTTTCTTGAAACTCACGAGAAACTCCAGGAGTATTCCTCTGAAGCACCGTTTTTAGAAGTATTTACATGTACAAACATTTTCACATTTGGAATATGACATTTGAATATATATGAATGGCAAAATCAAACGTAAAAGTACATTTACTAAGTTTATATTTTTCTCATTGGAAAACACTTTCTTCGAGGAGAAACCTGTTCTACAATGTCCTTAACAATTGTTGTGATGTCTTCTTGCATTCCATGCCCTGAAACTGGCTCATTCTTTGTCTTAGCATGAGTAAAATGACAGCCATTTTTAGGTCAGAAAACAACCTGCAAAAGAATTATGACTACCCACAAACTTTGTAATATTGTGGGTGCTTGTAAGGGAATGGGCCATTGGTTGTGTGGTCTGCACAAGTAATGGGTCCACGTTTGCCCTCCACTGGGAACCAAACACCCCATTGCAGCGCTTGACTCTATCAGCGTAGTGGAGCAGAGTAGTCCAAGGCCTGTTCAAGGGAGGTGGTGTGGGCTAATAATCAGCATTCATTGGCACGCAGTAATAACACTCATTGAATAATTGGCCAGTCAGTGCTTTTCTTTTGAAAAAGGAATAGTACATTTATTAACCACACTCTACTGGATACTATGTAGTGATTTACAAATATACATAAGGCTGTTGAATGACCTTGCATAATCACCCCTGTCCCCCTAAAAGGTCATCTAAACACATCAAATAAGTCAATTGACTTGGTCAAAGGTTCAAGACCAACAAAACACATGTAAATCATCATTATTTCAGTCACAAATGAAATAATCAATAAAGCAATGTGTAAATGCACTTATTAAGGTTAATAAAGCATATGGAGCTTGATCAGTAATCGCTGTCAACATGGTAGGTAACTTCACATTTGTCGGTGTGCTCATTGCATACTTTCAAATCATAAAAACATATTTATAAATAGAGCCCATAGAGAGCATTACATTTTCATCACACAATATGCAACCATAGTCTTACCCCCTAAAGAGCACTGTACAACATGTACCTTTCATTAGACTCCTTCAGGCCACAATATGTGCAGCCATAGACTTAAGCCCTAGAGAGCACTGCACTCCCAGCTATAGAGCACATGCTTTAACCCGGGGAGTGCTTGAACTGACTGGACAATCCCAGCTTGGTCGTTCTTTTGGAGACCCTACAAACTTAGGGTCAGTACTTTCTGAAAAAGTTCCTTGGGGGGAAGTTGTGGCACTCCTGCAGCTCCCCGTGCACTTTTTTCAGTTGGTGGTGGTGGCCCTGCCGTCCTGTGGCCACCACAAGCAGCAGAAAAGGTTTTACTCAATTTCAGCCTGAAGGTGATTATGGGGCGTTCCTCCAGGAACTTGTGCATATTTCATGAGCGGCTCTCCCTATGCGCCTGGGAGAGCTGCTACCTTTGTTTTCATACCTTCTTTTTTACTTTCATCTGCTTTGCAGCCCCGGGTGGCTTTTTCTTTTCTGGGGGTGCCCGGTCCCACCAGGGCATCCCAATATGCCACCTTCATCAGGGGCAGTACAGGGAACTCACCCGGGGCTACCCCAGCTGGCTCCCTGCGCAGCCCACACTTCTCTTTGCGGCCAGCTGTCTTTCCTTTCCTGCCCACTTCTGCTCCTTGTAGCAGCCACCCACTCTCCGTAGACACTTGAACGAGGAGCGGGGCAGGCTTGTCTAAGAGTCAGGAGTTCCATGGCACTGCCCTTCCTCCTTTCTTTGTCGGCTCCTGGAGTTGGGGATACCTGGGTGACCTCTTAGGGGCATCAGGCCACTACCCACATCTTTGCGGTGGCGAGGGCCCAGAGTTATGGATCCTTGGCCTCTGTTGATGATATCCAGCCAGAGGATTGGGTTCCCCGGGCCCACTTAGAACTGTGGAGGTAGCCCCACGCCCCCTTCTAGGGAACATTAGATTTGAATCCCTACAGTGATCCCCGGGTCCTGGCCCACTACCGGATATTCGGAAATGCCAGGTGGTAAAGATCTATGCACTCCAGGATTGCGCTTGGGGTCAAAGGTTAAATTCGTCTCCTACTCATATCTTGGGTCATGTTGGGTAGTTTTGCTCCATCTTGGGCTAATTTAGTTCACGGTGTTGAGCACTAGCCACCTGGAGCACTTTCCATAGGCATCCTGGCCTCTAACTTGATGAACTGTGTAGGGAGCTGGTTTGTCTGTCTCCCTGCGTGTTAGCCTTTCTCCTGTGTTTCCACTGACCCTTCTCTCCTCCTCGGCATTGAAACCCAATCTTTCCCCAACAAGTCCCCAGTGGGTGTGGCAGGATTAGCTTCCCTGGTCCTGGGGAGAGCTCCACTGGTCCTGGGGGCAACTATAGTCAGAGTCCTTAGTCTAGATGGATATCAGGAGTTTCCTCCTTCCAGTTGTCCATGGGGGCCACCTCCAGTCCCAGTGTCCAGCAGAAAATCACAATGAAGAGAGAGCTCTCCCCCTTGTGCAAGACCTTTAAAGTGGGAGCGGAAGGCTCCAGAAGCAAGGCACTTCTTGCCTATCCTGGGCTGCCATATCACCTCTCCGCCCCATCCCAAAACTCCTGCATGGCCTGCTGGGACATTTCAAAATGGCGTCACCTAGGAGTCACTAGTTATCTGCTCTCGGGAACTTTGTTTCGCCCCTCGCTGACATCACTGCCAGGGCCTTTCCCGACAATTGATTAAAGGGAGCCCTTTCCTGTGTTGGCTTCAGAGGTCTGGGCTTCCGCCTTTGCTCAGTGGTCTTGGACTGGCCCATCCCTTGTACAGTGTGACAGCTGATTGATTGATACAGATCCTTCATCCCCACCCCTTTCTTCCTCACGAGCTGAGTCAAGCACCGGTAATTGCTCCCATTGGACCTCAATTACGAGGTTTTGGCACAGGGCAGCACCGCAAGATGTCTTGCAGCACTGCCCTGTGTCGAAAGAAAAGGGGAGGAATGCGTGGTATCTATGAGAAATGGTGCATTCCTCTCCTTTTCCCCTGTGCTGTTAAAAAATGGGCTGCCATGCGACAAAGCAAGCACCCTTGCGCTATGGTGCAAGGGTGTGTGCCTTGTAGGGGTGATTGTTTTTGAGCAGGAAAGAACACCTTCCTGCACAAAAATAATCACAAGAGGTGTTTTCCACTTTCTATGTGTGCTTCAGAATGCGGCACACATAGAAAGGGTAAAACAAGGAGAAATAAGGATACTTCTACTTGTTGCGCCTCCCTAACGCCACCCCTGGGGTGGTGTTAGAATCTGACACATTCCTAGGTTTATGATTCCCGTAAATATGGGAATTCCTCAGATTCCATGGGTGTTGCATGGGAACACCCACAGCAACACCCATGGAATGCCCTTTTTTTTTGCAGTGTTCTGTGTGAAAAGGGCACATATATTTACAAGGCCATAAAAAGCCACACAACATGACTTTGCATGGCCTTGTAAATATGCTGCGGTACGTTGCGCCACCGGAGCAGCAAAAAAGTGCTGCTCAAGAGGCGCAAATGTGCTGCTAGAGACCTTGTGTATGAGGCCCTTTGTGTGGGGAGGCCTTTGTTCCTGCTGCTGGAGAGAAATGTAATTAACTTGGCACAGCAGGATGACAAAAGGCCTGGGCTCTGATCTGAACTGAGCCAGAGAAATATGACAATCCTGGATGATCCATAAGCTGTGCAGATATCTTCTTGGAACTCTCATACTTTGGTTTGGCAGGCAGATTCCACCCCACTACGATAGGTCACTGGTCTATGTAAGCCAAAGTGTAGCGAAACCACACTCTAAGGCAGTCTTCCCCATAACTGTACAATGAAGTGTCACAGCAGCCAAGACAGTAAACCGCACTGACTTTCCCTATGAATGTATAATAACATGATGACGCCTACCACAAGTCAATATCCAATCCTGCAAAGTTCCTTCTGCGCTAGGCCACCTGGGTGAAGTTATCGGGCCGCGTATAACGGGAGTCTCCCACACGCAGCCCTCACATGTGTGCACAAGCACATATATAAAGCATGTAAAATTGATAGATGGCCAACTTTGGAAGAAATTCACACACAATACGAGCGGGCGGTGTTATGATCTGCACATGGGAATTCTATCTATCTATCTATCTATCTATCTATCTATCTATCTATCTATCTATCTATCTATCTATCTATCTATCTATCTATCTATCTATCTATCTATCTATCTATCTATCTATCTATCTATCTATCCATCCATCCATCTAAAAATCTATCTACACACACACACACACACACACACACACACACACACACACACACACACACACACACACATGTATTTATATACCAGGAGTATCCATACACATTTTTTATTGCCAACATGCTAAAAACACCAGACAGACGCGTTTTGGCACGTACGCCTTTCTCAATGTCGGACATTGAGAAAGGCATATGTGCCGAAATTGTTTGTGGTCGCAATGAGGCCACCCTTGTGGAATTTAGACACGTCTCACCAACGCAGTCGGTGAAGACGTAAAGGAATATGGAATATATATATATATATATATATATATATATAGAGAGAGAGAGAGAGAGAGAGAGAGAGAGAGAGAGAGAGAGATAGAGATATAGATAGAGATATATATGTGTTTGTTTTGTCATGGGACACCTGGAATGCATGGAAATGTGTATATCATTTCAGATGTCATCAGTGATGTCATAAATGATGTCCCAGAACATATCATGAATGATGCCATGTGTGAGGTCATAAGCAGTGCATGGTGAAGTGCAAGTTGTAGTTAATGCTGCTAACTATAACTGGTGAAATTCTATAGGCTTTTAGTTCAAAACGTTGATGTTCACACTGACAAATTCACCGAACTATAACGTTACATTAACCTTTGCTTTTTTCAGTGAATTTCTAAGGTTTTTAAAAAAACACAGATCTTTTTATCACACTAAAGTATAACATTACTTTAAGCTTTGATTTTTTTGAGTGAATTTGAAGGTTTTGAAACAAACTACTCTAACGATGTTTGCGCTGGGAATGTTCACATATATATATATATATATATTTAAAGCTCCAAAGTTGCCCGCAGGCAAGGTCGCACTCCCCAGCGGCTTGTCACGAGCATATTTCTCGCAGCAACTTTTCAGGGTAAAAGCAGCACTCCATCCTTCTGTGATTACAGTCCTCGTGTCGACAGTGTTAGAGCCTGACGCGTTTCTGGGCTGATGCCCTCTTCAGAGGCTCGACAGGAGATTTGTGCAGTGGACACGCCCACACCTTTATACTTAACCGCCCTCAGATGAGCTTCTCTCAGGTAAATCCATGCAATGTCTTATGGGATAAGTAGTTTTTGTCAGCCACATTAATTTTACTGTTGCAGATGCCCTGGATGGGCCCGGAGGGGCGGGTGAGCCATAGATATATATATATATATATATATATACACACACATACATATATTATCTACTGGCGGTCGCCAGTAGATAGTTATAGTTAGGACCGAGTTTCCATAGGAAATCTCAAAATTCTATTTTGAATAACTTTGGCGCCGATTTACGAATCCTCGCGAAATTTTCAAAACTAATGGGGCGCTCCGCTCCGCTCCTACCCTGAAAGTCTCGGGGTGATTCGTCAAGCGGGGGCCGAGAAAAAGGGGGGGTCCCAAAACGCGTTTTCCCCATGGATTTTTCCATAGGGACTTTAGTCGCAGCTACAGCCCGAACGGCTGAACAGAATTACGTGAAATTTGGCAGAGAGGTAGCCATAAGGTCCATGAAGTGCCTTTTGCAGGCTTGGTGTAAATCTGCTCAGTATTTCCAGAGAAAATAGCATTTAAATCAATAGACATATGTGTCTTTCTGAAAAAAAAAAAAATGTAATATATGCATAGCTAAAGATGAATGGAAGAAGACATGGGTAAATAAGTGTCTAAATACAGTGATGTAATATCTGACGTCATCAGCAGCGGATTGCGGTCGCGTGAGTTATAGTTGCCTGCACTAACTATAACGGGGGAATTTAATTGGTTTTTTTACGAGGGAAATGCCCAGCTAACTATAACATGTGTGAAACCTATGGTTTTTTAAGTGAATTTGCAAGGTTTTTTAAATGCTAATTACTAACTATAACGTGTGTGAAACCTATGGTTTTTTCAGTGAATATATATTATATATGTATATTTATTAAAAAAACAAAGGTTACAGGGGTGTTAAAGTTAGGTTCAGATTCTTCACATACAAAACCATAGATAATTGGCAGCTACAGTTATAATTATCTCAAGTAATTACAACTCGTGCCCTAAGGTAACGATAACTTGAGTCCCAGCCATGCACAGTTTCCTCATCAATAATTTCACAGCAAATGTTGCAGTGATATTATCAGTGATGTCAAAGAAGATGTCATGAGTGATGTAACATGTGGGATAATATATAGGGCACGGTGAGGGCGTGAGTTATAGTTAAGATAACTATAACTGCTAAATTTCTCTGGTTTTGTTTGTGTAAAATCTGAACCTAACTATAACGTCCCTATAATCTTTTTTTTTGTGTATTTCTGAGGTTCTTTTAATGCTATTTCCTAACTATAGCGTCCCTGTAAACTTTCCTTTTTTCAGTAAATTTCTAGAATTATTTAAATGTAAAGTAATATTTAATTACCATACCTTCATCCAACCAATGCCGCACATGGCCTTGGTGGCATGGAGTTGGCCTCAGGGCCTGGTGGAAGCCAACCCCCTACATGCAGCCAATCCGTCGCTGCGCATGGTCTTTGACCAACCCCCTGCATTCAGTGTATGTGGCTGTGTGAGTGGGTGGTTCTCTGAGTGGATTTATCAGTAACCCTATGGGTGTGTGAGAGGGTGTGTGAGTGACTGTATGCATGTGTGAATGGGTCTATGGATATGTGAGTGGGTGTGTGAATATTTGTGGGTGTATGAGTGGGTGTCTAAGTTGCTGTGTGACTCTAAGTGGTGTGTGAGTGACTGTATGGGTTTGTGAGTGGGTGCAGCAGTGGTTTTGCTGTGAAGGTGTGTGAGTGGGTGTGTAAGTGGCTATACAGGTACATAAATAGCTGTCTGAGTGGTGTATTGATATGTGAGTGGGTGTGCGAGTGGTTTTGTGGAGGTGTGAGTGGGTCTGTGAGCGGGATTTTTTTTAATGGGTTCTGGATCCGCGGTTCCTTCTCACACTCTTTCTCAGCCATGTGAGAATGAAGTCTGACATTCTCAGTAAAACATGTACTTCCAACAGGAGGAGCCTGTCAGTTGATACCCTTCCAGAGTTAAGCCTGGGTCGAGTTTGCACAGTTCCGCTACATGGAACTCCGCAAAGTGCCCAAAAAACTCTGCCTTGTTACTCGGAGTTGCGTAAGAGTCGGGGGTGCATTACGTTGCACCGTTAGCACTGATTTTTATCGCCAGGTGTTTTTCTCCTAGCTGGAAAATCAGCACAAACAGCACCACACACAGCCCAAGAGGGTGCTGCTCCTTTCTGCCGTTCGAGTAGACATTCTACTTGAGCGGCCAGCTTTACCAATGTAAATGCAAGGTTTCTCAATGAGAGTGGTAGCAATCATCTTCAACTTCCTGCATGAGAAATCTCGCAGGGATGTGCTCTGGAGTAACATTTTCCTCGCTTGCTCGCTAACTTAACATTGGCAAGGGAAAAACTACGCTCTGCAGAGTTTTTCACAATTCAGCGCTTTTCGCAGAGTGGAAAGAGCTTTACAAATTCCACGAGCTGAGTGGAATTTCACACCAAGGCCTATCCACAGTGTTCTAAAGAACAACTAGAGCACTAACAGTTTAACTTATGACAAAGGTATGGCACACCTGAAGTCATCTTAAATTAATCAAACTGGTAAAACTTAAAATATTTCATTTAGAAAAGAACAAAATGAGGAGGTTGATATGTCATAGAAATTATGTTTAGTGCTGTAGATAGAAAAATTATAACACATTTTGAGTTCTCAGATATATTCCTCTTCTATTTTATTAAAAGATTCTGATATGCAGACTGAAATTTCAACCATGCAGTAAAGGCAAGAGAGACTGTGGCAATATAACAGACCATTGAGGGTAGAAGGAAGAGGCAGGGTCAGTACAAGCATACTTGCCAACAGACCTGATTCAGGCAGAAGACTCACAGTATTTTTAAGCCCGAAAGGGCTTTACTTTATCTAACTCTGGCCTAAAATCCCTTCTTTCTCAATATAAGACAATGGGGGAAATTCATTCTCCAGGTTTTTTAAAAAAATCCCCTCTTACCAAGTTCAAAATGTTGGCAAGTATGGTACATTGGATCACAGAGGTCAGGAGGAATGGGGTAGGGACATGGCCTCGGATAACAGAGGGCAGGAGGGAAATAGGCAGGGGCACCAAACTGACCTTACTAGGCAGGCGTCAGGGGTTGCAGTAACACAATACACCACACACTGCAAGAGGGGTGGCAGTGCAGCACAACTGACCATGGAAAGCAATAGGGAGGGGACAGGGCCATGAACATGGATAACAGAGAGCAGAGAGGAATGAGGCAAGCACAGCAAGCTGACAATACTGGACTCAGAAGAGGGACAGTTCCGTCATGACAAACCATAAAGGGCAGGAGGAAGGGGGCAGAGGTACGCAAAGGACCAGACAAGGCAGGACAGAGTGGATAGGGGCCTGCATGTGGAAAACAAAGGACCAGGGGCAAGGGACCGGAGCAGGAGCAGCAAGCGGACCATGGAGGGCAAGCAGGATAGGCAGTAGAAGCACCAAACACCATAGAGGGCCATAGTGAGACTATAATGGCATACACACAGACAACAGAGGGAAGGTGGGGTTCAGGGGCAGCTAGCTGACCACACATTGTGGGTGTGAGGGGCTGTGGCAGCACAGAAGACCATGCATGGCAAGCAGGAGGGCTAGTGGCAGCTCAACGGCAATGGTGGACATGAGGGATCGGTTAGGGGCTTGCAAAAAGGACCATGGAGGATAGAAGGGAGGGGTAGAAGCTGAACACAGACAAGAGAGGGCAGGGGAATGGGCCTCCCAACAGACAACACAGGTCAGGCAGGTGGAGCAGTTGCAGCACAACAGAGCATGGAGGACAGAAAGGAGTGGCAGCAAAATAGACCATGGAGGACAGGAAGGATGGGATAGGGGCATGGAATTCAGACAGGCAGGGTGGCGGTGGTAGGGACAGGCTGCAACCATCTGACAATTCTAGGCAGGTTGGAGAGGCAATCCCAGTTTTCCAGAACAAAGTCGATAGGATGGGCAGTGCCAGGTCCATGGAACATGGTGGACAAAAAGAAGGGAGGAGGGGCATGCACAGAGACATTGGGGGGCAGGGGGAAGGAGGGTAGGGACAGCAAGCTAAGCACAGAGGCTAAGGAGGAGGGCAATGATGGGGCATGAAATTGGACAACAGAGGACAGGAAGAGTGGGCAGGAACATCAAGCTAAATGGAGGGCAGTGGCAGCACATCGAACCATGCAAGGCCGGAAGGAGTGGGCTTGTGCATGGACTCGGACAACAGAGGGTATGGAGGAGATCGGTGGGGCAGCAATGTAACTGTTTAGGGTAGCCAGGAAGGGCATGACAGAACAATGGCCACACAGGGCTGTAATGAGGGAGCCGGGGCATAGACTTGGACATTGAATGGCAAGGAGCAGTGAGGGCAGGGGCAGCAAGCTTTGGTGGGGGCAGCACAATGCTATGCCAGGCCCTAAATCTGCCCCACCCCCAACCATGAATTGCGATGGGTATCTTACTTAACTTTAAACATCCCTGGAAATTCATTAAAAAAAACAAAGGCTACAGGAACGTTCTAGTTAGAAAATAAAATTTTAAAAAACAGAGGGAAAGGTTACAGGGATATTAGAATACGGCTCAGATTTCCTTCGTACAAAACCAGTGAAATTCAGCTGTTATATTTAACTGTGCTAACTGTAACTTACGCCCCCACAATGCACTGCTTACAGCCGCACATATTACATCAGTAATGACATGATCAGTGACATCACTGATGAAATATCAAATGACATCACCGATGACATCATCCAGTGTGTGTAAGTGTTTTCTAAGACTTTATGATTGTTATACATATATACTAAGCTACTACAAAAGGTAAATTACCATACTAGGTGTACTACTAATGAGTGATACTACTTCTAAAATATATTATGTGAGTGACTGTATCACGGCAGCGGGACTGCCGAAACGCGTCACATATAGATTTATGACGGAATAAATCTATTTTGGTATTGTACTTGCCTGGTTGTTTCCTGAGTGCGCACTTATGCATTTTGGAGATATATATATATGTATATATATATATATATATATATATATATATATATATATATATATATATATATATATATATATATATATATATATATATATATATATATATATATATATATATATATACACATATATATACATATATATATTCACTGAAAAAACCATAGGTTTCACACACGTTATAGTTAGGAATTAGCATTTAAAAAACCCTGCAAATTCACTGAAAAAACCATAGGTTTCACACATGTTATAGTTAGCTGTACATTTTACTCGTAAAAAACCAATGAAATTCCACGTTATAGTTAGATCAGGTAACTATAACTTGCGCGACCGCAATCCACTGCTGATGACGTCACATATTACATCACTCATGACATGGTCAGTGACATCACTCTTCACATCAATGATGACATCTGAAATGACACATTGTGGATTGCGGTTGTATAGTACAATAATATCGAGATTATTATATGAATTTTTGTATTAGTACACATATGATAATTTGGGTTAGATAACCCCATATTACTCGTTATTTTCTATTTGTATTAGATTAGTATCTATTCGCTCATCGCCATTTTTTTGCCATTTTTTTGACATTTTTTTGGGGTACAATTATTTGTATGATGATTCATATAGTTTTCTTATTGATATTTGTCTCAGTGTCTGCTTTATAAATGAATGTACATCTCTTCATCATTGTTCAATGAATGAATTCATATAATAATCTCGATATTATTGTACTATACAAGATTAGACTTTGTGTACTATTAACACACCAGTAACGCCATGAACTTAAAATGCAGACACGATAAATGTTGGTACTTTCATTGGGATATCGTATAAACTACAACTCCCAGAAGTCAATAGGGTTTTCTAATTAGTAGCATTATAAAACAGATGAGGATAGTAGTGTTTCCCTACCATGACAAAGGCTGCAAAGCCGAAACGCGTCGGTTGACAGACTGGCTCTGTTTTTGTGAATAAAAGCTAAAGAAACTTAAGGATTGATGTGTGCGACTAAACTTTGTGCAAAAAAAAAAGAAATATATATATATATATATATATATATATATATATATATATATATATATACTCACTGGAAAAACCATAGGTTTCACACACGTTATAGTTAGGAATTAGCATTTAAAAAACCTTGCAAATTCACTGAAAAAACCATAGGTTTCACACATGTTATAGTTAGCGGAAATTTTACTGATAAAAAACCAATGAAATTCCCCCGTTATAGTTACTGCAGGCAACTATAACTCACGCGACCGCAATCCTCTGCTGATGCTAATACTGTATTTAGACACTTATTTGCCCATGTCTTCTTCCATACATTTTTAGCAATACATATATTACAAATATTTTTTTTTCATAAAGACACATATGTCATCAGCAGAAGATTGCGGTCGCGTGAGTTATAGTTGCCTGCAGTAACTATAACGGGGGAATTTCATTGGTTTTTTATCAGTAAAATTTCCGCTAACTATAACATGTGTGAAACCTATGGTTTTTTCAGTGAATTTGCAAGGTTTTTTAAATGCTAATTCCTAACTATAACGTGTGTGAAACCTATGGTTTTTTCAGTGAATTTGTACGGTTTTTTAAATGCTAAGTTACTTTACGCCATTCGTGGCGTGCGCGCCCACTTAACGCAGTTCGTTCTGTGCGCGCACGGTGCGCTTCGCGCACCGCGCGCGCACAGTGAGCACGCGGTGCGCTTCGCGCACCGCGCGCCCACTTTACGCAGTTAGTGCCATGCACGCACGGTGGGCACGCGGTGCGCTACGCGCACCGCGTGCCCACGTTACGCTAGATGGGCCATGTACGCACGATGCGCTTCGCGCACCGTGCGCACATGGAGGACATATGATGCACTTCGTTTTGAAAGGTAATATTTTAATTTTTCGTATATTTTATAAGCCATGCACAAATGGTGTCCTTCGGGCACCATTTGCACACGGGGTGGAGAGAGTGTGGATAATTTTTTTTTTTATTTATTTTTTTTAAAAATTTTAGTTTTTTTCAGCTGTGATAAGCCATGCACAATTGGTGGCATTCGGCCACCAATTGCACACGGGGTGCAGAGAGTGTGGATGATGTTTTTTTTTTTTAATTATTTTTTACCGTACGCGTACGGTAAGCGTAATCGGCGAAATTACCGAAAAAAAAAAAATTCCGTTTTTGGCCTTGGAGGATCTTTGGGGACTCCCTCAACATGCCTATGTGTGTGGGAGCTGTCTAAACAGCCCCTTTACATGTTTTTGGGCTTTAAATTTTAAAAATCGCTCTCAGTGCGAGAGAGAAAATGGCGGCCGCAGCTTCCTGGTTTCGGCCGATTCGAATGTTTACTAAGATCTAAGAGCCAATCAGAATCACGCTCGCGCACGCCACCGTACGCGTACGGTAAGCGTACCGTAAGCGCACCGTAAGCTGGCTCAGATATATTGATTTAAAGGCTATTTTCTCAGAATCTACTGAACAGATTTACACCAAACCTACAAAAGGCACTTCCTTGACCTGATGACTACCTCTCTGCCAAATTTCTAGTAATTCTGTTCAGCCGTTCGGGCTGTAGCCCTGTCTAAAGGTCCTATGGAAAAATGCATGGGAAAAACGCGTTTTGGGACCCCCCTTTTATCTCAGCCCCCGCTTGACGAATCCCCCCGAGACTTTCAGGGTAGGAGCGGAGCGTAGCGCCCCACCTATTTTGAAAAATTCGCGAGGATTCGTCGACCGGCGCAAAAGTTATTCAAAATAGAATGTTGCGGATTTCCTATGGAAACGTGGTCCTAACCATAACTACCTACTGGCGACCGCCAGTAGGTAATATATATATATATATATATATATATATATATGTATATGTATATATATTACCTACTGGCGGTCGCCAGTAGGTAGTTATAGTTAGGACCACGTTTCCATAGGAAATCCGCAACATTCTATTTTGAATAACTTTGGCGCCTGTCGACGAATCCTCGCGAATTTTTCAAAATAGGTGGGGCGCTACGCTCCGCTACGCTCCGCTCCTACCCTGAAAGTCTCGGGGGATTCGTCAAGCGGGGGCTGAGATAAAAGGGGGGTCCCAAAACGCGGTTTTCCCATGCATTTTTCCATAGGACCTTTAGACAGGGCTACAGCCCGAACGGCTGAACAGAATTTAATGAAATTTGGCATAGAGGTAGTCCCCAGGTCAAGGAAGTGCCTTTTGTAGGTTTGGTGTAAATCTGTTCAGTAGATTCTGAGAAAATAGCCTTTAAATCAATATATATATCTGAGCCAGCTTACGGTGCGCTTACGGTGCGCTTACCGTACGCGTACGGTGGCGTGCGTGAGCACGATTCTGATTGGCTCTTAGATCTTAGTAAACATTCGAATCGACCGAAACCAGGAAGCGGCGGCCGCCATTTTCTCTCTCGCTCCCTGAGTTGGGCAGCAAAAACGAACCCCAAAAATGTGTAAAGAGGCAGTTTCATCAGATCCTAACCACCCAGCATTGAGACAGGGGTCCCCAAACCACCCCCAAGGCCAAAAATAAAAAAAAACTTTTTCGGAAAATCGACGTTTACGCTTACCGCACGCGTACGGTAAAAAATTATAAAAAAAAAAATTATCCACAATCTCCCCACCCCGTGTGCAAATGGTGCCCGAAGGTGACCATTTGTGCATGGCATATAACATATATGAATTTAACAAAGAATACATTTCACAAAGATGCGCATAATATGTCCCTTATGTGCGCACGGTGCGCGAAGCGCATCGTGCGTACATGGCCCATCCCGCTTAATGTGGGCACGCGGTGCGTGCAGCGCACCGCGTGACCACCGTGCGTGCACGGCACTAACTGCGTAAAGTGGGCGCGCGTGCTCACTGTGCGCGCACGGTGCGCGAAGCGCACCGTGCGTGCACGGAAAGAACTGCGTTCAGTGGGCGCGCACGCCACGAATGGCGTAAAGTAACTTAGCATTTAAAAAACCGTACAAATTCACTGAAAAAAACATAGGTTTCACACACGTTATAGTTAGGAATTAGCATTTAAAAAACCTTGCAAATTCACTGAAAAAACCATAGGTTTCACACATGTTATAGTTAGCGGAAATTTTACTGATAAAAAACCAATGAAATTCCGCCGTTATAGTTAGTGCAGGAAACTATAACTCACGCGACCGCAACCTTCTGCTGATGACATATGTGTCTTTATGAAAAAAAAATATTTGTAATATATGTATAGCTAAAAATTTATGGAAGAAGACATGGGCAAATAAGTGTCTAAATACAGTATTAGCATCAGCAGAGGATTGCGGTCGCGTGAGTTATAGTTTCCTGCACTAACTATAACGGGGGAATTTCATTGGTTTTTTATCAGTAAAATTTCCGCTAACTATAACATGTGTGAAACCTATGGTTTTTTCAGTGAATATATATATATATATTATCTACTGGCGGTCGCCAGTAGATAGTTATAGTTAGGACCGTGTTTCCATAGGAAATCTCAAAATTCTATTTTGAATAACTTTGACACCAGTTGACGAATCCTCGCGAAATTTTCAAAACTAATGGGGCGCTCCGTTCAGCTCCTACCCTGAAAGTCTCGGGGTGATTCGTCAAGTAGGGGCCGAGAAAAAAGAGGGTCCCAAAAAGTGTTTTCCCCATGCATTTTTCCATAGGACCTTTAGACACAGCTACAGCCCGAACGGCTGAACAGAATTACTTGAAATTTGGCAGAGAGGTAGTCCTCAGGTCAGAGATGTGCCTTTTGCAGGTCTGGTGTAAATCTGTTCAGTAGGTCCTGAGAAAATAGCATTTAAATCAATATATATATCTGTAAGCGCGCTCAGTGTGCTTACGGTAAGCTTACCGTACGCGTACGGTGCCGTGCGCGAGTTCAATTCTGATTGGTGGTTACATGACTGTAAACATTCGAATCGGTCAAAATCAGAAAGTGTCGGCCGCCATTTTCTGTCTCTCGCACTGAAAAACAAAGGTGGATAACGTGAAAAGGGGGCAACAAAGAGAGTTGCAGACCCCCTAGCGTTTGTCAGGGGGTCCACGAAGGACCAAAAAGTACGAAAAATACATTTAATAATTTTAAAAAAAAATCGCGGAGTGCGCGTACGGTAAGCTTACCGTACGCGCACGGTAAAAAAAAATAATAATTAAAAAAAAAGAAATAACAATCACATTTATTAAATAAATTGAAGGACCCGCAAGGGAGAAAAAAAAATTGTTACTGTGTAAAAAAAGGTGAGGTGCGCACGGTATGAACTGCGCAATGTGGGCGCTCGGTGCGCAAAGCGCACCGAGTGCCCACAGCGTGCGCACGGTGCGCGCAGGGTGTGCGCACGGTAAAAAAACAGAAAAAAAATAAAAAATAAATACATAACTTAGCATTTAAAAAACCGTACAAATTCACTGAAAAAACCATAGGTTTCACACACGTTATAGTTAGGAATTAGCATTTAAAAAACATTGCAAATTCACTTAAAAAACCATAGGTTTCACACATGTTATAGTTAGCTGTACATTTCACTCATAAAAAACCAATGAAATTCCACGTTATAGTTAGATCAGGTAACTATAACTTGCGCGACCGCAATCCACAATGTGTCATTTCAGATGTCATCATTGATGTGAAGAGTGATGTCACTGACCATGTCATGAGTGATGTAATATGTGACGTCATCAGCAGTTTATTGTGGGCGCGCAAGTTATAGTTACCTGATCTAACTATAACGTGGAATTTCATTGGTTTTTTACGAGTGAAATGTACAGCTAACTATAACATGTGTGAAACCTATGGTTTTTTAAGTGAATATATATATATATATATATATACATATATATCCAAAATGCACTAGTATATATATATGTATATGTATATATATATCACCAGATTCCGTAGAACAGCTTCAAAGCAAATACGGACACGGACCAGGTAATTCGTGCAGAAATTTTATTCAGTGCAGAATGTCGCCATAACGTTTCGGCTCGTCCGAGCCTTGATCACATGACAATGTATATATATACACATATATACATATATACATATATATAAACACATATATACATATATACATATTTTTTTTATTTCATTTTAGGTCCTAGACTCCTGAAATGCATAGATCAACCAGAAAACGTGTATTCTTTCCCACACATGCAGGTTTATTATGGCTTAGAACGTGACCAGAATGTCCAGCACCACACTGGCTGCGATGACTAGACAAACCGCAACCGCACTGACTTTGTTCCCTTGGATAGTTCTGCAAATTTGTGACACAAATCGCATTTTAAATAACCCAACTGCGAAGAGAGCGTCATCTCTGTAAAGCAGGGGCCCTCCCACGGCTGTCACCTGTGCCACAGTGCCAGCCGCCAATGGCAGCGAAAGCGACTATTTCTCACATGTAATCATGAACATCGCACAATACTCTGCTGCAGAAATCTTGCCAGATAGCTGCTGCTGGGCTTTATCTCCTCTGCCTCTGCCGTCTCACGCCTCCTGCTCACTGTTTATCTATCTGTGCTTATGTGTGTAATCTCTCGAGCTGTCTCACTCCATTTATCTGCCATTACAGGCCTTTGTCTGGCTCCCTTCCGCACCGTGTTTCCCAGTGTATAATATGCATTTCCAATTTTGGCAGATAGACCTGCTGCACGCTCTGCTGACAACTGGCTGACAGGAAGCTTCCCGCCTTTTGCCTGCCTGCATCCAAGTCTTTTACAGCATATGTCTGCTGGCTGTTTCGACATCTGCAGTCCTGGATTAGCAGGGGCTGGACTTTGGAGTGGCCTAGCTTTGCCCTTGGTCTTCCATTTGCCCTAAACCAGTGCTTTAAAAGGAAACACAGAAGTCCAGAATACCTCTGCATAACATATTTTGTAGGAAAACTGAAAAGTGCATGTACTCTCTCTTTCAAATTAAATAAGTGCAGGTACTCAGTACCGGACAGTGCCTGCCCATTTAAAGCACTGCCCATAACTGACCACATTGCCATAAATACGGCCCGTATAAGAGGCTGATACTTCTGCCAGGATACAATGGGCCCCTTGCTGGAGGGCATCCAGGTGTTTCAGCTAAAATAGTTGAGATTCTGGATCCACATTTAGATCAATGTTTGAGCTTTATTGTGTGAATGTTGGTGAGTAAGGTTCTCCTTAAGAGTTGCTGGTAAGGAGTGATTGGCAGAGCTGTGTTGGGGCTTAGTATTGTAGTTGTTTGTTAGGACAGTGGGTCCGCACTCAAGGAAATTAGCAGAGTTTGGTTCTAAGTATTGTTATCAAAGCTCTTATTGTTGGATCTTGTTGCGGTACATATGAAGAGATGTGTAAGGTCATAGTATTGGAAAATTGTAGATCAGGGACTGGGTTCACTTATTTGATCTGGATTGCTTCTTATTATCAAAGATTCATTTATAAAAATGAAGTGTCGCTCCTCAGAAATATTTTTATTTCCATCAAGAGACTGCACGAGAAGGGTTTGTGAGCGAGGAAGGCAGAGCCGTATCTGACCAGATGCACTAAGCATCATTGCCTGCTGGAGCCCTCAACCAACATGGAGTGCTGCTCACCTATAGGCTTTATATTGAAAGTAGCATCAAGATAGCCTGGATGTGGGCACCTGTCACACATTTGTTTCCACTAAGTTTGTGGAAGTAGAAGGCCTAGCAATGCACTGAATAAATCACTGTACTGACTGTCCCTTAATTTTCTCTTTTACAAACCTTTGTGGAACTCAAAGAGCAACTGAGATGCAGACCAAGAAAAGGATGGCAAAGTCCAGGTCCCTCAAATAAGTGCTAGTGGTGCCCACTGACAACCACTAGCATAAAGCAAATTCTTCTTAGTAGGGAAAAATAATCAATGTCAAAGCTTTTGATAAGAGGGTATTATGCAGGAGTATTAGGTCTCAGTGCAGTGACAATAATTGGCACTGTTGCTCAGTTCAGAGGCGTAGTGACAAAGAAGTATTGGGTTCCCACTTCAAAAATGGAAACTGTTATTTCGGATCAAGATTAAAGAGTGTAGACAGAGCTGGGTTGGGTGTCAGTAGTTAGATAGTGTAAGGCCACAGTATTGGAACAATGATGATGCTTTAGCTGAGGGACATCTCACATTGGTCCAAGAGGATTGGAGCCATGTCACATTTTCAGGATTTCCACATAATGTAACACATTTACATAGTTGCTCGATATACAGATAATCTGGCCTAGATCCAGCCCTCCTGGACCTACATTGGGCGTTCCTGTTTTAGGTCATGACCAAAAAGCAGAGGTGAGCATTGCAGGATTATGGGTTAAACTGTGAAAATCGGTGACATTTTGTTTTGAGAAACTTAAAAATTTTGCAAAAAGATTGAAAACATTATGCACATTTTTGTGAAAAATGTGGGTCAAAATGTAATGCCAGGGCATACTTCAGATTCCAATGTCATGTGGGATACTGGCAAGAGGATTGAAGAAGAGAAAGTGTCTCCTGGGAGTCATTTTTTGTTCCTGTAAGACATTTTTTGGTTGAACCAGTTTCCTGTGGAACACAAAGGAGAAACTCTGTGGCCCCAACATTTTTGTCATGAAGATTTCTTAAAAACGTGATTGTGGGGCACTGGAAGTATATAGTGTTGCAAGGTAGGTTTCAAATTAACTTGAAGACAGAGTTCTAAAACAATTGGAACCTTGCTAGTCAAGCACCAAGTGCTCTTCCAAAGCTTATTTAAATGCAATGGATTAAGAGGAAACGGCCAAGTTCACTGGGGTGCATTTGCTCTAGGTCGCAATGCGGCAAAATTCAGTAGTTGTTTCACATAGGAGATTAGATGTATAGTAAAGAAATAGCTTTTCTCAGGGTTTAGCCTCACTTCTTGCCCCCTTTTAGACAACTTTGGCCTAATGCAGCAGCTTTTATGACTCCGTAAGTGTGCTGGGTCCTGACAAACATGCCTCAGTGCCAGTTCTCTGATCTTCTAAAAAGTATATGTCTAATTGGCACACCCACTATTGGCATCAATTTACTTATTATAAATATATATGTATATATATATATACCTACTAAAGGATTCCACTAAAAGGTTTTATTGCACACAGAGGCATAAAGCCTACTAAGGAGTATTACTAGAACTTACCTGTACAAACTGCAAGCACCATCATGCAAATTGGCGCTTACTGTAAACCACGCCCACGATGGGCGGACTCTTTCAATAAATTAAGAGCAAATTAACAGGTGAGCTTTCTGTGCATCTGTGAACTCGTGATTAGGAGGCGCTTGCCTCAAAACGCGTCGAGTATAAGTTTTCTAAAATTGGACAGAGGGGAAGCGTGCTGCATCGAGGCTAATACAGACCAAGTGGTCGGAGCATTGTTGGGTGCATATCTTGAGCGCAAGGGCTTTGGAGAACATAAATGAATGCGGCTGCCTGAGCCGCGGGAACAAGAGTTGCACCATTTCGGACTGAAAGGTTGGGGAAGGTAACATTCCTTTCTGTGGCACGATGTTCCCTTTGCAAAGGATAGCGCGCAGCCCCAAAGTCCCTACCTACTAAAGCAGTGTTTCCCAAACTGTGGTCCGGGGACCCCCAGGGGTCCCTGACACTTTCCCAGGGGGTCCGCAGGCAGCAGTTTAAAAGCACTGCACTTGTATAATTAGCAGTTTTCCAGCAACAATAAAAGTGCCAAGATAACACCAGTGATTAATGTACCTGCTGGAGAGAGATGAGAGTTTTGTCCTGTGGCAGCTTTGAGTTACCTAATGTAGCACAGCGGGTTAATATGCCTATTGTTAAGAACGTGTACTGTGCATTTTAAATAACAGTATTTTATGTGCATAGGCGAGTGGGTTACTGCTTTTGTCAGAAAGATTATTTTGTTACTGTGCAGTACATAAGTGACAACCGTAATCTAGCACAGTGACCTATAAACTGTCATCAAAGAGCTGCTTGCAAACTGCATGGTACAAGTTAGTAACTTATGTTTTCTCCCTGCCTTTCATTATCCCGATGCTGCTAAAAAGGTTTATTAGGGTGGAAATACATTTTTATTGTTAAAGTCAATGCTAACCACTATCTTATGTTCTGAATCCCGATTTTTTTGTGCTTCTCCAGACCAAGCACTCTTTAAAAATGCCTACCAGTATAAATGACATGTGAATCCTACACCTTGTAGTCCCCTTTGCCTTATGTAACATTTTCTATACACTTATTTACACTGATTTACACTTATGATTAATTGTCTCTATATGTGTGTGATGTAAAATGATAAACGTGTTGTAGACTGCACCATTGTTTCCTAAATTTCTTTGGGGGTAGAGCCTCCCAAAGCCCCCATTGTAGTGTACAGGCACACTCAATGCACTTGGTGTGCACCATATGGGGTCTGGTCTGAAAACATTTGCCAGGGCTGCTTGGGTTTCCAGTCTGGCTCCGGCAGGAGTAGGAGCCTCGTACTGCGAAATAAAACCAACCATTTAAAAGTTAGTCACAGAGATGCAACACAAACCTTCCCATTAAAATTTTAGTTTGCAAATTCTTTCAATATAAAATACTAAGGGGGATATTTACAAAAGAAGTGGTGGAGCGTGTCGTTGGCCTCTGTGGCTTAACGACACGCACCGCCACTTCAGAAACGCAGGGCTGCACCATATTTACAAGAATATGGTGCAGCCCTACATTTTGCCCTGTGCTGGTGCTACACTTAGCAGTGTAGCGCCAACACAGGCACCCTTGCAACACAGTGCAAGGGTGTCTGTGTGCAGGCGAAGATTGTTTATGTAAAGGAAGGTCCCCCCTTCGTGCACATAAACAATCTTGAAATGGGGTTTTGTCACTTGTGTGTGTGCTGCTTAATGCAGCACACATGGAAGTTACAAAATGCCACCTTCCTGAACATAAACAATCCAAGGCGTTTTGCTGTTTCCATGTGTGCTGCACAAGCCAGCACACATGGAAAAAGCAAAAATGAGGAGAAATAAAGCATTTCTCCTCGTTTCGCCAAGTTAAGACCTCGTTTTCCCTGGTGTTAATGTTGGCGATGCCTCCTATTTACGCTGCCCCTGTGAATAGGGGCAGCATCAAAATCAAGGGGTTTTGCGGTGGAATGCCCACTGCAAAACCCACTACCCACCCCTTTCATGCTAAGCATTGGGCAAAAGGGGGCCTTATTTACAAGGCAGCGTTAAGCCATATTAAGTGGCCTACCGCTGCCTTGTAAATAAGGCGAAGCCCCTATCGACACGCGAACGTTACAAAAAGTGATGTTTCCATGGTGGTAGAGGTTTGCAAATATGCGCCTAAAATCCTTAGTATTTCGAGTATTTGTTTTGTGTGCACACGTGTTTATTTTATTCGAATTACTGTTTTAACGTTTGAAATTTAAATCATACAAATTGCTTGGGGGTCCCCGAGTTCCAGTCGTGACTCAGTGGGGTCCTCAGGAGTCAAAAGTTTGGGAACCACTGTACTAAAGGATTCCACGAAAAAGTTTTTTCGCACACAGAGGCATGGAGCCTACTAAGGAGTAATACTAGAACTTACCTGTACAAACTGCAAGTACCATCATGCTTACTGTAAGCCACGCCCATGATAAATTAAGAGCAAATTAACAGTTGAGCTTTCTGTGTCTCTGTGAACTCATGATTAAGAGGCGCTTGCCTCGAAACGCGTCGAGTATCAGTTTTCTAAAATTGGACAGAGGGGAAGCATGCGGCATCGAGGCTAATACAGACCAAGTGGTCGGAGCACCGTTGAGAGCATATCTTGAGCGCAAGGGATTTGGAGAACATATATATATATATATATATATATATATATATATATATATATATATATATATATATATATATAGTCACCTGTTGTAAACCCAGCATATGTCTGGCTCATTTTGTAGTGACGAGTGAGCGTTGGACTTCATATATATATATATATATACAGATATATATATATATATAGTCACCGATGAGGGAAACGTAATAACCAGCTCAAAGGAAGGGTGCTGTACATTAAAAAATAGGACACGTTTATTTTTACATTTCCTGACAGTAGAAACCCAGCATTGTCGTTTTTTTTTACTGTAGAAAGGCTAGTGACCCCATTAGCGAAAGCACAGTTACATGCTGACAACTCGGCAATGCTAATTTCTATTTCTAAAAGGTAATACCAAATATGACACTTCAAGGTATCAGAAAATCATTGCATTACACAAGACTTGCTGCTAGTGTTGAATTTACATAACTTTTATTCAAATGGCATATTTAAAAAGTTCCGAATTTGTTGCCAAAAAGCTTCCAGCAACCTTTTACAGTTGCACACTAACTGTTGTCCTGTGGTACCTCCCTCAAGGAAAAGTTATCCAGGGCCCCAGTTAGAGAAGGTGACTCTAAGAGTAAGTTGACAGACTCCCTGTTACAGCTTCAGGGCCATAAAAACAGAAGAAGCTTTTCTTAGTGAGTTGATAGCCAAGAACGATCGACCATCATTGACTGCTGAATTCCAGCCAGGCAGACCAAGCCCTGATCCTCAAAAGTTGTAACCAAGCCCGCTGGACCTAGGAGAGTCATTGAAGTGCAGTTTGGCTGCCCAGCATGAAGATTACTGCAAGTTAAAGGGAACCGCTGGCTTTGCTGTAACCGGAGACCGGTAGACCAGTGGCAACTGGTTTTTGCCTGGACTTCACCTGGACTTCGAGGGACATTGACCCTAAGGCCAAAGCCACCCCTATGTATTCTTGGACTGAAGGGTTGCTACAGGAAGACCCCTGACACAGGTTCAGCATCCCTGAGCATCTTGTATTCCTTGCATCAGGTCTCCTCCATTGAGTCCTATGGCAGGTCGCACATAGACCCTGGAACTGGACTGACACTGCTTTCCTTGTCAGGTAAGTGCTCAACATGACTTTTCCGGTCCCAGTGACTGGCTCCCTGCTGATGTTGGTCACCCCTAGAGTGCCTTTATAAACATTTTCAAGTTATATGTTGTGGCTAATCCTAAACCACAAGTCGCAATAGATTACAATGATTTACTGCACTAAGTGAAATGCTGAGATTTATTATTTATTTACAAATTCATATCTCTGGTACTGTGTGGGGCATTTTTGTGACTGATGTGTCTATTTAAGGATAAAAATATAACCTATTTTTATAAATTGGTGGTGGATTTTTATTGTGTTATACTTTCCTCTTTTTCAACTGTTCTGGTACTTCTAAATGCTTTATACATGTTCCTTTGATTAACCCTGACTGCTATGAGCAACAGCTACCAAGGACAGAGCTATGGTTCTGTAAACTAACCTGACTGGACCTGATACGGAATTGTGGCTTTATTACATGGAGAGGTTGCACACCCACACCATATAATAAACCACTTTCCTCACATGAATGAACAGCATTTTTTTATTTCTCAAAGTTATCATCAAGAAAGGGGTTTGTGGGTATTGCTTGAGGTGAATTGGCAGATCCAGTCTTCGAGAGTCGATGCTAGAAGAGCAGGAAGCTACATGAGTTTCAGGAGAATTTGTTTGGGTGGGGGCAGGCATTTTGTGACCCACGGGGTCCATATTGTAGTGCGTCTTTGGATCAGTATCTCACTGAACTTGAGCCAATGGAGAGCTTCTGTAAGACTTTATAGGATCATTTGTACAGGCTTTATGCAATCATTTCAATGCAGTTTGTAGGGATTGTCGTTTTGCTTCGATGAAGGTATTACTTTCTGAAAGTGCTTTTCATTAATCCTGTTATTTGCTGATTATTGTCTGTGTGATAGGTCGAATTTCAAGAATAGAGGTAATTCATGCTCATGTCATGATGCATTTCAGGATAAAGGATTCTAGGAGACAACAGACTGATGAGCTCAAGCTTAGATGAACCGAGCTGCACAAGCGTCTACGACTGGGCAATAACAAGGGGTTGGAGCGGGTAATGGAGAGAATGGTAGAGCGCTGAGGGTGTGTATAGTTGGCAGTATGGTTCTCACCGCAATCAGACAGTGTTTTGGCATTTACCTAAGGGACAGGGAATGTACCTATGCATGTTTGTTCTGCTCACAGCACATTCAAATCAAAGAGATGGTAAGACATGTTGTTAGGGTGGATCATAGGTTCGCTAAAGCTTTTGAACAATATGGTGACCTGTTCACTTGGGTTTATGCATCTTTCACCACTGTGATGCCGGCAGACACTGTGGGCCCGATTCACAAAAGTAAACTGAGAATAAAGTCGAACTTTAGGACTTTTGGTATTACTACTCGTAAATGCCCTTTGTGAATACCAAAAGTTGAACCTTCCGACTTTCGGTATTCAAGTAGCAGTAAATGCCCTTTATGAATATCGAAAGTCGGGAAGTTGGACTTTCGTCTTATTTAAACCTTTGTGAATCGGGCCCCGTGTGTTGACTCAGATACTTGGTCACATCCTCATATGGAGGTTCCTATTCAATTTGAAAAGGTTTTGGGGTGTGGCCGATGCCAAATCTCCTTGCAGAACAGGGTCTGATACATGTATGAGAGGCAGTGACGGTCACATGGCAGAGTCCTCTATACCACTTGCATGGGCCATGCAGCTTTACGTAAGTTCTTGGCCTCTACGTTTATTCTCACTTATAATTTGTCACATGCCTTTGATTACTAAAGTGGAGTTGCAGAGATACTGGACTCTTACGGACAGGAGGACCGGATCAATACCTCTGGAAGTCTACCATAGGGCAAAATCAGGCACATTAGATTCCTCCATGTGGTTAAATCCACTTCTTCTAAAGCGGAGTGAGCCAGGATGCAGAAGCCGCGTGACCTCACACCCAGCTCTTCCTCAGTGGGCAGCCATTGGCTCATTCATCTGCCCAGACCTCCCGAGAACCCACTTAATAGTAACGCTAAACGGCCATCAAGTGAGGCAGATTTCCCCTTCATCCTCTCCTCGCTTTATTCTCCTGCAGCCGGCCCTCAATGGCGGCGAAAGAGCAGCTGGAAAGCAACGCATGTTGCGGAAATGGATCGTGGAGAAAGGTCAGGGACCCGGCTCGAGGGATCAGCCAATCCTCGCTGCGCGGATTAGGACTGCCAGGGCTGTACCTGCCCCGAGAGCCACGTGCTACATCCAGGGTCAATAAACTATTATTCTAACAGCTTTTCACGGCCCACTGACCTCCAATTGATTGCCTGCAGCTCGGTTTTACTGCATGCAGGAAGCACAAATATAAAGAAAAGAGGAGAAAAAAAAGACTAGGGAGCGGAAGCGAGGCAACATGAAGACATTTATTAAAGGGCAGGAGAGAAGGCGGGGAAGAGAGAATGAAAAGGAGGAAAGAAGAAAGAGCAAGGCATTTCAGAAAGAGGTGACATCTCCAGAACAGTGAGGGAGAGAGGGTATACAGAGGAAGGGGGTGGGAGGAAAGAAAGGCAACAGGAGGACCGTGATAAGAAGAGTCAATGAAATAAAAATTCAGGAGAGGTGTAGGAGTATTGTGAAAACGAGGGAATGCACAGATAATTATGGAAAAGAAAAGGCTACGAGGGGGTCAGGCTGTCTAGGGAATTGAAGATTAAAAATGTACTGTCAGACTATATCCAGGTTGCCATGCATCAGGCAGTGGGGTCTGAGCTCATTGTGCCTCTCATGTCTTGGGGTCCGACCTAGTATGCCTCTGCAATTAGGGCCAGCTACAATCCCTTCCAACCTTCCCTCTCAGGGTAGGTCGGGCGAACAGCTACAGGGTTCTCAGGGGATAGTGTAGGTGTGCCTGAGCTCAGAGCTCAAGGATCAACAGATGCAATAAAATGAATGTCCAGCCTAGTACTTATCTTGAAGAAAAGTGTATGATTAAAGTACTTTAATCACACAATTCCACACAATACTGCACACTACAGTAGTCATAAGCAAGTGATTATTTCTGGCAGGATCTGCCCCGCCCGCTCCGCTCTCTCTTTGCCTCTTCTCCCAGGTTTAGGGCTCCTGGTTCTCCAATCCCCCTGTTTCCCTAAGGGCTTTCAGGAGTAGCGTGGTTAAGGCTCCGATGTAGCTCAATCCCCCCACTGATTATGTGCACTCCGTTTCAAGTCCTTTAGTCTTAAATCTTTACAGGATGAGCAAGTTCTCAGGCTCAAAGTCGCATCATGGTCACCCAGGAGCTGGAGGTACCCCTGCACACTCGCATGAGCAATGACTCAATGGCAGTCTTTAGTGGGGTCTCCTAAGTGTAAGGCCCATAGCCGCAGTGGCGCCATGCCCTCTCAGCTTTTAATTTGCTGTCACAATAGAGGCATCGCAGTGACCTAAAAGCCACGTGCCTGAAATCATAGAGGACCTGAAACTGAAATCAAGTGGGGTTGTTGGGATTACACTGTATACATAAATGGCAGACAGGAAATGTGAATCCACGGCAATGTTGAACTGGGACAGAAAACAGACCTGGTCACCAAAATGAAATTGGCACCGTTAGTAAATAAAAAGGTTTTAAAAGTGGCCCATGTATGCAAATTTGGGCAGTTCTGCACTTTTAAAGACACTCTCTATAAATGTTTTACAAGGTATGGAAGAGTGCATAGAGATGTGCTTGTTGCACGCAATGTTTGCGTCTGATTCATGAAGGGTCTCCGCACTCGTGGCATGGCCTGCACTCATGGAAGAACTCCATATTGCAGTTTCCCACTGCGTAGTTCTCGCCATGAGTGCAGGCCCCCCGCCACAACTGAGGGTCCTTCACTACAAGGGCGGAGGCCCTTTGGGAATCGGGCCCCATTGTTTTTGTTATCCAGGAACTCCACAGTAAAATAAAACGGCCCAGAAGACAATAAAACAGCCCAGGGCCCAGACACATAAAAAAAATGGCCAGCACACCGACCTGTCAGACCAGCCTGTCTTGCAAGACCTGCTTACTCTACGTTTACTATATTTCTAAAATTATGGCAACCTCTCTAAGATCTGGTCGGATACGCGGCCAAGACTGTCCAGGGGGATCAATATCAGGCTCTTTGGATGACTTTATTTCCAGAGCTACTCGTGTTCTCGAACATGAGATTATTATTACAGAGAAGAGACTGTCCGTAGAGATAGCAGCTAAGAGATCCTCCCTGGGGAACATAAGGTTGGCACAGTCCCCTGTTCATGTGGCTACTGACACGGTCCAAAATGTGGCACCCAGTATCGAGGCTCCTGGTTCAGATGAAACGAACATAAGCCCAAACAGTAGCCGCAGCACAGCCAGCATTTCTATTTTGGAAAACAGTTCATGTTTGGGAGTTTATAACACTATTCCTTTATTTCCCAACCCAGAGATACCATCAGAAACTGATAAAGTCAAGGGCAAAGGGCGCATGAGTTTGCCCAAATCCTGTAAAAGGAAACGTCCAGGCGGGGTGAGCAAGGGTAAACGAGCTAAAGTGGCAAAAAACCAGTTATCTACAAACAATACTAATATTCAATCAGACTGTAATTCACTTTTAGATATTTCTGGTTCTACAGCCACTAAAATTACATCTGGCAAGCCACATGCGAACCCATCATCTTCTACTGGTAACATGGACACTTTTAAACATTTATTAAGATCACTGTTGGCTCCCATCTTAGAGAGAGTAAAACAATTGAGCGCCAAAGTAGAGAACCTTGAAAATTTATTGTTGGCTAATACGGCTGTGATGAAAAAAGTTTTAGAATTGCATCCAGACAATGGGTGTTTACTCCCGGTCAAGAACGTGTTACCACATAAGGACACCTCAGATATTATCAGCGTGCCAATTTCGCATACTAAAAATCCTCATTGTGGTTCAGATTCTGCACCCATGGCGACGGAAACTGGTTCCGCAGATGTGTCTGACAAAGAATGTTCTAATACTGTAAATAGAATAAGTAAAACCAAGCCAGTGAACGTAGACTTAAATAAAGACCAGCTTGCTAGTGCTATCCCGCCCCGTTGAATACTGGCCCGATCTCTATACTACCATGTATAAATCTACCTCAAGAGTCACTTCCTTATACGGTTATTCTGGCGGGCGTCCCTAAGATTTCACACGACAAGACAGAATCCTTTAGAGATTTAAAAAACAAGGTCATACATTGGCTTAATGGAAATAGGTCTCTTCCATCCAACCTGCAAGCCGAAATTCTGTTCGTACGAAGGGTGAGTTGGGTGGGCACTAAAATTAAGGATGTAGAGGGCGATTGCATCATTATAAACTTCAGAGATCCTATAGTAGTTAGGCACATTTGTTACCATCCTAATACTCAAAATCCTGTAGGCATCCTCACCCTTGATTTACGGTATTTTTATCCGTCTACCTATTTTAGTCGGTCAGCACAATGGGCAAGGGTAAACAGGGGTAATCCCAGACCACCTATTCGAGATTTTAACCTCCCACTGCATAACCGTTTTGGTCCCTTCAATGATATGGAAGGTGTGGATTGACTGAACCTTAATAATCCAGCTCTTGATCTTACTGATATAATAGATCAGGATAGAGCCGCTGCAAAGAGAATAAATCCCGATGTCCAACTGCCGGGTGGTCCAATACAGTTTGGAGGTGATTGTCCTACATTGGTTGTCCCATCATTGATGGAGGACTGTAATACTGGTGTAAGTTTCGCCGTTCCTCTTGTATACTCACAGGATCATCTCGACCCTTCTCTTTCACCTAACCCAGTGCCTGCCCCTCCTGCCATCTCGGTGGCATCAGCTCAGGAGACTTTCACATCCTTGGAACATGACATTAGGGAGATAAAACACCCGGAAATCCCATCAATCCCTCCTTGCAAGATTATGAGTTGGAACGTGGCGGGTATTAGGGCTAAAATGAATGACTCTAATTGGCAGGAATTCCTATGTTCATTTCACATAATATCCCTACAAGAGACTTGGGACACACAAAATAGTTTTTCTATGGATGGCTATTGCCATTTCCACATTCCAGCCAAACAAAGTGTAGCAGGGAGAGCAAAGGGTGGCTTGATCACGCTGTTCTCCCTTGAGATAAAGGGCTCACTTAGGCAGCTTGATGCAGGTTGTCCAAACTGTTTAATTGTGGAACTTTCGGCTCCCGATGTAAATAAAGTTTTATTTATTAATCTATATAACTCAATGGATGCCGACAATAATCTGGACCTTTTAGAGCAGTTTCTTTTATCTTATAGTTCAAGGTCGAATTCCTTTGAGATCTTTTTGATGGGGGATCTAAATATCCACCCTTGCGATAAATTGTGTCGAGGTGACGATCATGAGGATCCGCAATTCTCGGCCGCCCCACATTTTGAACATTCTAAACAGGGGGAAAAATTAGAATATCTCCTCGCAGAATGGAATCTTTATGAATCAGCCTGTGGGGAGGGAGAAAATAGGATCCCAACCTTTAAAGGGAAAGACAAAGGTACAATCATCGATTATATTTTTTTGAGTTCTTTAATGCTAGTCCAAGTTGTACGTTATTTTACAGAGGTCTCTATTTTTAGTGATCACAACCCGGTGATTCTGGAGATAATCCCGGGTGGCCGAACATTAACGTTTAGGCATCCGTCACAAAACTTGGCGAAAGAAGTTGTCCTAACTGATCAGGGTAGGAAACTCCGGTGGACTAAAGTGGTTCCAACTACTTTTTTGTCCGAAGTTCGGTCTCAAACCGAAACGGAGTTTAATATTTGCCTAGATCCTCAGTCTCAAGGCCTAGAGGTTATAAATGCCTTTAACATTATTTGTAAACAAATAAATCAGAATCTATTGGTTAAAGGGAAGCAAAAACCTCAGTTGGAAAAAAGATGGTTTAACAAAAACTGTTCCCAATCCCACGCTGACCTTCTTAAAGCCTTGAAAAAAATCCCCAGAGATAGGGATCTTGTAATCTCGAAAAGGCTAGTATATAAACAGGCCTTAGCCCAAAGAAAACAGGAACTAAGGGAGGAAGCTTGGGCAAATCTTCTATCTACTGACACCCTGAAAGATAGTGGGAAATTTTGGGCAACTATAAATCAGCCCTTGTTCTCTAATGAGGATAAAAATCACGAATTTGATTGTAATATTCCTGACGAGGCATGGCTAACCCATTTCGAAAAAATATACAGCCTGCCTGTAGATGGTAATCATGCTTCATCAAGCTTGCCACAAAGCAATTCTTATTCCCTGGACTTTCAGGTTCCTGAAGTAGAAAAGGCCATAGAAGAAATGTCGCGAAACAAGGCCCCGGGACCTGATGGGGTCCCTGCGGATCTGTTTAGAGCTGATCCACATATTTGGGCAAACATTTTAACCAATGTATTCAATAGGACTGGGCTAAATAATAATAGTTTTCCTGCTACCTGGGCAACCTCAATCATTATTCCAATTTTTAAAAAAGGAGACCGACAGGACCCCTCCTGTTACAGACCAATCTCCTTGATAGATTCATCTGTCAAAATACTGGGTAGAGTGGTCTTGAACAGATTAAGCGAATGGTTGAAGGGGAGTGGGATCCTGTCGGATGCACAATACGGTTTTAGACCTAAACGGAGCACCATTGACCAGTGCTTAAACTTGCACCTTTTAATAAATAAATATACAGTGGCCAAGGAGGGGTTTTTGTACATGGGTTTTATGGATCTTTCCTCTGCGTTCGATCTTGTCAATAGATCTAAACTTTGGAATATCCTATTGACCATGGGCCTCCAACCTTCCCTTGTATATTTTTTGGCCGATCTTCACTCGGATTTATCAGCCAAAATTAGAGTCAACTCAAATGGGCGATGCACGAGGCACTTTAGGTCAGACAGAGGTGTCAGACAGGGATGTATCTTGGCCCCCTTGCTGTTCACCCTTTATATAAACGCTCTCGATTCCCAACTGGGAGAGGTATCTTTAGACATCCCGCGTATAGGAGACCAGGTTGTCCCGGTTCTCCTATATGCGGATGACGCAGTGCTTCTGGCTCGCACTGGAGTAGGGTTGCAAAAGTTGCTGGATGCCTTCGGAGATTTTATGCAAAATCTGGACCTTAAAATAAATGCGAAAAAATCTCAGGTCCTGATTGCGGGGAAGGGAAGGCAGAAATCCAGGGTTAAAACTTTCTTTTGTTGTGGGGATGTGGTAAACAGGGTCTCAACATTCCCTTATTTAGGGGTTGTTTTTGATGAAAAGGGCACTTGGAACCCACAAATCAATAGCCGGAGTGTGGCATTTGCTAGGACAGTTTCGGGAGTTAGAGGCTTTGTTAAAAGATTAGGGGCTAGACCAGTTGTAGCCCTACTAAAAGTTTACGAGGCAAAATGTTTAGCTGTTGCAACGTATGGTTGCCAGATATGGGGCTACACCAACCATAATAAAATACAGCTTATTGAAAATAAGTTCCTACGAGAAACCCTTTCTGTTCCACAGTCCACTCCGACTTTCTCTACACACACGGAAGTGGGGATTGGTTTTGTGACAGACCTGATTAGAATCGCCCCTCTCCTTTATTGGCTCAAGATTTGGCTGAACAAAGAAATTACTTTAAACCATGTAATATTGAATAACTGCTTAAAACTGGATAATGTAAATAAAATATCATGGTTAGCATACATAAAATCTGGGTTCCAAAAGATAGGTCGCGAGGCCCTCTTCCGATCACCAGAAACTATCACGAAGAAGGATCTTGCAATGACCAAAACTGCCCTTGAGACCTTATTTTCCTTAGAACGTGAGGAGCTAGAAATGACAAAGCCAACAGTTAGAGCCAATTATGCCTTGATCAGTTCCCCTGGTCCTGAACCATATCTGATTGTTGTGAATGCCTCATACCACCGGTTCCTCCTAATCAGATTTAGGTTTAATTTGGTGCACTTTTCTCTGGGCTTTTTTAAAACCTGGTGCACCGTGGATCGTTCAGAACCCTGCAAATGTGACAATAGTTCAAGACAGGACACTCTACATTTTTTAATGTTCTGTAGTTTTTACAAGGATTGCAGGAGGAAGTTTTTGCTGCCGATATTGAGGGAGCTGGGTTTTAGACAGGTTAGGCCAGCACTTATATATTTACTGTAACTAAGTACCCCACAAATTATGTTTCACGTCGCAAGCTTCCTGGTCGCAGCTATGCGTATTAGGAAAAAAATTGTTTTTCCATTGCAGGTTTTAAATTAGATCATTTTTTAACATTTTACGTACAAATTTTATAACTGTAGTTTTTACATTATTTATATCTGAATATGAAATAGGTCATATTATGATCGGGATTCATGGCATGAATTGTGTGTTTTATTCAATGTTTTTAATCGTGTTTGTTAGGATTGTATGTGTCTTTTATGATATTAATTTATCGAATAAAGGAATTTTGACTGACTGACTGACTAGTCCGACCCTGATACACTGTCTCGAACAGTGGATGGTAGTTCTACTTTCAATTAGTTTTTCCGGGCTGTTCTCCAGACTCAGCCTTTTGTAGAGTGATGCTTCTTACAGCATGATTGTCTCCGTGTTGAAGCATCCACAACAAAAGAAGAAATGAGTGTGAGGTTTTTAACCTGTCTTTCATCTACACAACTGAAGGAGGGATTAGGGAAAGTTAAAAGGGAAGCCCCACTGAAAGGTTTCCTCACTTTATTCGGTCACTCAAAAATATATTTTATTGGCTAATTAATGAGTATATAGATAAAACAATTTTAGCTCATACAAAATAATTATGGCCATAAAACAAGCCTAAAGATTAAGAAAGATTCTTCACTTTACACAAGACAGCCTGTAGTCCCACCCCTTACCCGACCCTGCACTGAATTGCAGTGTTCAGGAACACTACTCAGCAGATCCTTGCTAACCAAAAGGTCTCATAAAATATTTAAAGAAGTCCTCTCCTCTCACTCCACTGCCTTGGAACACAATACTCACGCACCATATTGTGGACGATCAGTCAAGCACAATCTAAAATGGATCCCACTGGCCTCCATTGCTCTGTTTAACTTAGACACCATGCATCTACAATACACGATACACATACCAACATACTGAACGTACACTTTGGATGCCAGGATAAAGGACAGGGCAAGTGCATAGAAGTGGAACTGTGCACAGGTGGGACAGTAGGCCTCCACTTCAGTAACAATAAACATCAAGCATTGGCAAAGCAAATAGGTCTCACCTATGCAAAAGCTATTGGCTTTGCCTATGAAATTTAGCCATGTTGTTCACCTGCGTGACTGCTGATCAGCATGGCTAAAAGTTAGTGGCATAGAGGAGAATGGTGTGTAGTGTCAGAGTTGAATGGCGAGAGTTGAGTAGTGTGCTGTAGAGCTGAGTGGCATAGAGTGTCATGCATTAGAGTGGCATAGAGGGGAATCGCGTAGAGAGGCATACAGTGGAAGGCATAGAGTAGAGTGAAATAGTGTAGACTGCATTGGTGTAGAGTGTTGCAGTGTGCAGTGGCATATAGTGCAGTGGTGGAGAAATCAGTCGCATACAATGCAGCATCGCAGAATGCAATGACCTAGAGTGTAGTAGCGCAGAGTGAAGTAGACTAGAGTGGCATAGAGTACAGTGGTGTAGAGTGCAGAGCAGAGTAGAGTAGAGTGGCAGAGAGTGCAATGGAGTAGATTGGTACAGAATAGAGTGCCCTAGAGTAGAATATAGTGGCATACAGTGTAGTGTTATAGAGTGCAGTTGCATATAGTGGATTGCTGCAGAGCTGAGTGTTGTAGAGTGGATTGATGCAGAGTAGAGTGGCATAGAGTGCATTGGCAGAAAATGCAGTAGTTCAGAGTGGCATAGAGTTCAATGGCGTAGAGTACAGTGTTGCAGAGTAGAGTGTCAAAGAGTACAGTGGTATAGAGTAGCATAGATACATTGATGTACAGTGCAGTGGCGAAGCATAGAGTGGTGTAGAATAGAGTGTCATAGATTGCAAGGGCATTGAGAACAGTGGTGAAGAGTAGAGTGCACTGACCTAGATTAGAGTGGTGCAGAGTAATGTAAAGTGCAGTGGTGTATAGTTGAGTGGAGTGACGTAGAGTAGAATGGACTGGTGTAGAGTGCATTGGCATAGTGTTGCAGAGGAGAGTGGTGTAAAGTGCAGTGGCATACAGTGCATTGGCATAGAATACAATTGTACAGAGTAGAGTGCCATGGAGATTAGTGGCATAGAGTGCAGTTTTGCAGGGTAGAGTGTCAGAGTGCAGTGGTGTAGAGTGGTGTAAAATGCATTCGCATGCAGGTCAGTGGTGTAGAGTACAGTGGTGCGGAGTAGGGTACAGTTGCATAGCGTGCAGTGGCATAGAGTGCAGTGGCATAGATAGAGTGGTGTAGAGTAGAGTGTAGTGGCGTAGACTGGCATGCAGTAAGTGCAGTGGGGTACAGTAGAGTGGACTTGTGTAGAGTGCATTGGCATAGAGTGTTGCAGAGTATAGTGGCGTAGAGTGCAGCGGTATAGTATTCAGTGCCATACAATGCAGCATCATAAAATGCAGTGGCATAGATTAGAGCAGTGCATAGTAGAGTGTAATGGCGTAGAGTGCAGTAGTTCAGAGTAGAGTGGTGCAGAATAGAGTGGCATAGAGTGCAGATGCATAGCATACAGTGGCCTAGAGTGCAGTGGTACAGAGTAGAGAGGAGTAGAGTAAAATGACATAGCGTAGTGGCGTACAGTGGTGCATAGCAAAGTGGTGCAGTTTAGAGTATAGTGCTGCAGAGTAGAGTATAGTAGAGTGGTGTAAAGTGCAGTGTTGCATAGTAGAGTGTCTTACAGTGCAGTGGTGTAGAGTGAGGTAGAAAGCAGTTGCATAGACTACAATGGTACAGAGTAGAGTGCAGCGGTGTAGAATGCAGTGGCATATAATGCAGCAGCATAGAGTGCAGTGACAAAGAGTAGAGTGGTGTAGAGAGCAATGGCATAACGTAGATTGTTTCAGAATATAGTGAAGTGGCCTAAAATGGAGTGCTGCATGGTGGTGTGGAGTGGTGCAGAGCAGTGTGCAGTGGCGTAGATTAGAGTAGCAGGAAGTAAGGGTGTGAAGTGGTGTAGAGTGCAGTGGTGCAGAGTAGATTAGAGTGGGATGGAGTGTATTGTTGTAGAGTGCAGTGTTGCAGAGCGGCATATCCAGAAAGATTGTCACATAAATTGTCTCCCTTTGAAGTCAGAAAATGACAAGTAAACACCAAGCTCCCTCAGAAGCCAGAGCCTGACATTTCTGTCTTTGAATGCACAGCAAATGTGACAAGATAAGAAAAAAATTTACAGGCCTGTTTACTGAAAGGAGTACTGGTGGAAGAATATAAGGAGAGATAGTGTGAAAAGGCTTTACTCCTTGGGAGAGATGAACTGAACCTGGACAGACTAAAACAAATAAAGCCAGCCAATAAAAAGCCAGAACATGTGAGTTACAACCCACAAAGCCAATTGTAAGCAACAGGCAGAATGCATTTCTAGGCAAGCTTTTCAGAATATTCCCAAGATATCTTTAGATATCCAGACAGCTGCACTGTCAGGTAGGTTTCAACCTAAAAATGCCTGGTCACAGTATTGATCCTTAAAACATGCTATGCTGTCAGCACCACTCTGTCTAGTAAATAAAATGACAGGGATCCTCTGTGTTAAATGAATGCATGCATGGTGGGCCCTTTGATGTCACAGGTCACCAGCAATCTCAATTTACTACAACTTGTGCCCTAAGGTAACTATAGCATGCACCCTCTGCCACGCACAGTGTTGACATCAATTATTTCATTTCAAATGCTGCAGTGATGTTATCAGTAATGTCACAGATCATGTCATGAGTGATGCAATATGTGTAGTAATTAACAGTGCATTGCTAGGGCACATGTTATAGTTACTTTAGGGCTTGAGGTACAGTTACTTGAGATAATTATAACTGTTGAATGTCAGTGGTTTTGTTTGTTTAAAATGTTTCAACTCACATTTTCATCTAAATATAACGTCCTTTAACCTTTGTTTTTCAGTGTATTTCCAAGTTTCTTTTAATGCAAAGTAAAATATTATTACAATACATAACTAGAACCCCACTGTTGAAATAGGGTAATCAATAAGACGATTCCCAAACAAAAATCCACAAACTCTATAGGCGCCAAGATAATTTATTTCAAATGAAAGACCCATGAATTCACTCTCCAACTCCCAGACTTGAATGCCTCAGAATCTAACATTTCAGAATGCCCCCGATAAACAACATATGGATGTTTTAATAACTTCTGAACAAGTAACATGAACACTAATATTCTAAAATGTACATGCTACACAATAATGATTCACATAACATTTTTCTTTCTATATAATGAAACGAAACAAAGTAAAAACTTTGTTATTAAGGAGATCTTCCAAAACAATACAAAACAAGCATTTGCAATGCAATAGGTCTCGCATTTACATGAGTTTAAGCTATTTGCATTGTAAATGACAATGCGTTTCATTTATGTTTCAAAAACCAAAATATATGGCGCGGGGTATTTCGGATCATTCCCCGCTCCTACTGCACTTGGGTGTCTTCCCGAGGGGAGAGGGCAGGGTAGCCCCAATCAATGCTTGGTACCTGCGTGACCCCACTATTCGTGCTGACCTGATTAAATCATTGCAACGGTATATTGAGGAGAATGTGGGGTCCGTTCCGTCGGCTATCTCCCTGTGGGAAGCCTTTAAAACAGTTCTCAGAGGGGAGGCCCTCTCCTTTATCTCCCATGCCCGCAGACGCGCACAGAAGGAGGTGACCCGGGTGGAGGCCGAAATTACTGAATTGGAGGGTGGTCTGGGGAGTGGGGTGACTGACGCGGCGCTGCATGTTCTACACCTTAAACAGGCGGCCTATAGGGCCCTCGTCACGGAGGCGGCCAGGGGCCTTAGCAGAGAGCAACAGGGGCGACTGTACGATGTGGGTGATAAGGCTGGCAAACTGATTGCGTGGTTGGATAAGAAGGAGAGAGCTAGTCGTGTGGTCCCGCTGATTGAGAGGATGGATGGTGTACGAATTACTGAGCCGGAAGGCATTGTTTCTTGCTTCGCGGATTATTTCCGCGAGGTATATTCTCCGGTCTCTCCCTGCTCGGAGGAGGATTCCCATGCCCTGCTGCGGGACATCGCGCTGCCCTCGCTTTCAGTGGAGGACAGGGATTCGTTGGATGCCGCTCCCACCTCGGATGAAATCGCCCTCGCCATACGCTCGGTCGCCTCGGGCAAGGCCATGGGCCCGAATGGCCTTCCTATCGAATTGTACAAGCTGCGACCGGATGTACTGGCACCTCACCTCCGCGCGATGTTCCTTGCGGCCCACTCGCGGGGCTCCCTCCCGCCGGACCAGCGTCTAGCTACCATCGTGGTTATCCACAAGGAGGGGAGACCGCGAGACCGGGTTACATCCTATCGGCCGATCTCGCTCTTGAATGCGGAGCCTAAAATCCTCGCCAAGGTGCTTGCCAACCGGCTGGTCGGCGTGGTGGGCGATCTGGTCCACCAAGACCAGTCCGGCTTTATTCCCCATCGCAACACGGCCCTTAACCTGCGGCGCTTGCACGGGGTGCTCGCGCGTGTTCCATTCGTGCGGGAGCCGGCCATCTTGGCGTCCTTGGACGCCACCATGGCGTTTGACACGCTCGAGTGGCCGTACATCTGGGCGATGTTGGCGAAATTTGGATTTGGCCCGGGATTCATCAGCTGGGTCAAATTGTTGTACTCTGACCCATTGGCGCAGGTGGTGGTGAATGGTCGAGTCTCGGCCCCATTCGTGCTGGGACGGGGCACGCGACAGGGTTGCCCCCTGTCGCCGCTCCTGTTTGCACTGGCCTTGGAACCCCTGGCGGAGTGGCTGCGGTGGCACCCCTCTATCCGTGGTCTCCGTTGGACCCCTGAGTATGAGGACCGCGTGTCCCTCTACGCCGACGACATCCTGTTGTACTTAGCCTCCCCGCGTGAATCACTGATTGTCCTGGTCGATGTTCTGCGCTCCTTCGGCCGTAACTCAGGTCTTGTCATCAACTGGGCTAAATCCTGTGTCTATGTGCTTTCCGGGGAGGCTCCTGTTCTCCCGCGGGGCTGCTCGATCCAGATTGCCTCGCAGGGGTTTCGTTACCTGGGCGTTTATATTACGCTGGACCCAGTGGCCCGCTACGAGCGGAATTTGCTTCCCCCCCTCCAGCGCTTGAAGGAGGACGTCGCGCGCTGGCGGCGCTTGCCGCTTTCGCCGCTCGGCCGGGCGGCATTGTTCAAGATGATGTCGTTACCGCGCTTTCTGTACGCCCTCCAGAACTCGATGGACATGGTCCCGGCGCATTACTTCCGTGAGGTGGAGAGTTTGCAGCGCCGCCTGTTCTGGGACGGGAGGCCGCGTATAGCCCTGGCAAAGTTGACGCTCCCGTGGTATGACGGAGGGATTGCCCTCCCGGATATTAAGCGGTATTACTGGGCCTCCCAATTAGCTGCAATTAATCACGGCCTCTACGGGCCCGCCTTAAACCCGGCATTTGAAATGGACAAGATGCTCCTGCCCGGTGGCGATTACAATCGAGCGCTCTACACTAGCGTGCCCGACTCCCGCCTGACGGGACCCACGCGTGTCATGGTGCGAGTATGGCACGCGGCCAATGCAGCTATGGGATGGAAGGACCGTTTGACCCGGGCGTCACCGTTGTATGCGTCTGAGAGGTTGGGCTCCCTATGGACCTCGAAGGGCTTCGATAGGTGGGACACGATAGGCATTAGTACAGTGGGGGACCTCTGGACGAGGGGAGGATTCAAAACTTTCGAGACACTGCAGGCGGAGTTTCAGCTGCAGGGCAGTGAATACTTTCGATACCTGCAGGTCCGTCACGCACTGGGCTCTGTCTTCCCAGACGTGGCCGCCATTCCGGAGTCCTCCCCACTGGAGGATAGAGTGCTAGATGGCCACGTTCCGGACAGCACGATCTCCCTCATCTACAAGAAGTTGATTAATGACCGCTCGGGCTTACTGACTGGGCTCCGCGAGGCTTGGGTTGGCGATGGGTTGGAGCTGGACGACGAGGACTGGATTTCCGCGGTGGCCTCCCCGAAGGAGGTGGCCATCCCGGCTCGCCTTCGCTTCGTCCAGCTTAAGATACTTCACCGGGTGTACGTGACGGGGCCAGGGCTTCTGCGTATGGGCTATGCCGAGGATGGACTGTGTAGGCGTGGGTGCGGTGCATTGGCGACCTTTTTACATATTCTGTGGGAATGTCCGAGGGTGGAGCGATTCTGGCGTGGTGTGCATGAGGTCCTGCGAGCGGTTACGCATGTCGTGCTGGTGCCTGAAGCGAGGAGATGCCTGCTGAATGTGTGGGAACCGACCGACTACTCGGTTCCGCAGACGCGATGGGTGACGCTGGGTTATATGATTGCTAAACGTGACATCGCTCAACTGTGGAGATCCCAGAGGCCCCCGGCAGTGTCGGCCTGGAAAGAACACATGGATTTGTGCATGTTCCGAGAGAAGGTGGTGTATGTGGCGCGGGGTAAGCCTGGGGCATGGCTGAAGGTGTGGGGCCCCTGGAACGCCTACCGCGGGGGTATTTGCGAGCCGCCATTGTTGCCTCCCGCTTCACCAGCTCCGTCCCCCTAGATGACCCCCTCCCTCAATCCCGGGCACAGAGTTTTCCCAGTCCCAGACCTATTCCCCTTCCCCTCCTTCGATTTTAGTGTATGGTTGGGGTCCCCCCATCTGAGGAGCGTATGTTGTCATTTTCGCTCTCGGGTTGCCTTGCGGGTGTGGTTTTATGTTGTTGTGTTGTATAAAACGAAACCGTATTGTGGGCTCAGAGTCATGTGGCCCACGTTGCTGATACCTCCTGCTTTAGCGTCTCTGTAACGCCAAGTGCCTTATTGTATATATGTCATTTATTTCTGTCATTTTAGCGGCCGGCCGGAAGGTTGTAGGCCCGTACCTGTATATATTTGAGATTGCAATAAACGGTTTCAAAAAAAAAAAAAATAAATAAAACCCAAAATATAAATTTAAGGCATGGTCATTTACAATGCCAATAGCTGAAACTCGCGTAAATGCGATACCTGTTGCATTGCAAATGCTTGTTTAAATAGTTTGCGTAATATGTATGTATAAACTGCCCCCCCAATAAATCCAGGGTTGTGTGCCTCGTCTGGATCCCAGAATGTTGTCTTACTCTCGGGCCCCTCAAACCTAAAACTTTGGTAAAAAACATGCATTTTTAAGCACATTTATGTGGGGAAAAGACCCCGAGTCCGTGGGGATGCACACATTTTTTGCCACCCAGCACTCCCACACTTCTGATAAAAACGCTATTGCACTTTCGTGTGCGTATTCCTAGTATATGATGCTTTGGTAGCAGAATGGTTTTTTCTCATTTTTTTTCTCTGCTATGCTGGTAAAAAATCATTTTAAAAATCTGTTGCACTAGCGTGCCAAGGACAGTTCTATTGGCTATGCCAACGCCCGTTCTCGTTTCGGAGCTTCCATTTGACAGCCTAATTTGTGCAAGGCGCGAGGTTCATTGAAAACTTCCATTTAATTTCAGAGGACTAATCCTCTAAATTCAAAAGTCTTCTTATTGCAACATTGAACACATGAAGATGTCGTCGTCGTTCCATGGGCAGGGGTTTGTTTGATGATATATTTCAGCGGGAGTTGGACTTATTTTTCACGCAGCCGCTATCTAGCCGACAGTCTTCTGACCTCTCCAAGATGGCGAAACTTATGGTTTGTGACATCAGAGTGACGCGATAATGCCCCCGGCGACGAGGTGCAAGAGATCGCGGTTGCTAGAGCGGTTTTAAACTGTAGTGAGAGGCGGGGAGGGGACAGAGCGCCTCTTGGGGTGGGGGGAACTGAAGGGGGGAGCGGGCAGGAAGGGGCAGCACTGAACGACAGGACCAAGAAACAAGCAGTGGCAAAGCAAGGTTGATTGGCTTTGTAAATGCTTGTTTACTGAATGCCATACAAATGTGAACTATATTTTTCGTATAAAAATGGGCACAGGATTGAATGTTAGGGATGGTGTTAGCTTTTATGCGGCAAACCATAGAACAGTTAGCGCCGCAGAAGCAGCACCAGAGAACCTCTAGCTTCGTTCGCATGCACAAGATATACAACTACCATCTTTCTACCCGGTGGGGGTTAGTTTTGAAAGTAAAACTCCCTGCATAGTCCAATATCTCCGTTCATGTCAGTTCTGACAGAAATTATCTGTCCTGAATCAACTGTGGAGAAGAGACGAGGCCGACTGGTAGTTCATTACTGCAATCCGATTTATAATGCCCTGAAAACACAGATGTGATGCAGCGTGCACGCAGAAGTTCTCCCAGTAAGCTCAAATTATTGAGAAGGCTTCCTGCGCTCCAGGGAGGGAAAGTGAAAGCACGCCATGCGCGCGCTGTGTATAACGCCAGCCCTACGTGGGGACAGGAGATGTGCACGTGTACGGAGTGCACGTCTCCTGTCCCTACGCGTGCACATCTCCTGTCCCCCTTTGGCAGAGAAACCGAGGACAATAGATCTCGCCAAGGCGAGTAGCGCATGCGCTGCGTCGCTAGGTGAGACCTAAAAAACTTCAACTAAGATAATGAAACCAAGAAATCAATATGTAACGCAATCTTTCAATTTGATTTACATCTACCTTACTCTGCTGCAACTGCTTCATCTTTCGTTGTCCCCACCTCCTGATTTCAAAATCTCCTCCAATGAATCCTCACCACAGGCACTATGAATAATGCTGTTCTGTGTGTCACTGGGCAAATAACCAAAATCCAACCAATTGCTGTTGCGCTCGATCTGGCCCCCAGTGCTTACATATCTTGCACTACTTTGAGTGGATCTCTGGCCTACATCTGAACTCGGCCAAGTCAACATTGGATCCCCTGCACCTCTCCAGGGATTGCTTCGACTGGCAATCCACCATCCCTATCAGGCGGCAGTCCTTTAAGTACCTAGGAATATGGGTTGCTCTATTACCTCACCTGGCCTGGGCCCTCAATGTGACCCCCTTACTCACTAAAACCAAACAGGACCTGCTGAAATTGCAAAAGCTACCACTCAATCCACTAGAGAGGATAGCTCTATTCAAAATGATGATCCTCCCTGGTTCCTTTACATTATTGAAAACATACCGCACCACATCCCCCGAGCCTGGTTCAGAGGCATAGACAGTCTAACCATAAAATTCCTCTGGAGTGGTCGACGAACCCGTATGACACTTCAGCACTGCCAGATTCCACCTTTTGATGGAGGTATGGGACTAACGAACCTCTAATTCCGTGGTCCACGATTGGTTTAATGGGGGGTGGTCTCACCCGGCCTATAGAACTGAACTCAGCGACCTGGGCCTCCCCACGTTCAAGCTATGTTATATGGATCCCCCATCCCCAGGGACCTCCCCACGGTGACCCATGCAGTCTTCTAGGCCTGGCGCGCATCCCTACAATACACTCAATGGCAAAACAAGCTGACCCAAAAAACACCACTTTGGCAGTGTACATGGCTTCGGAAGGTTGAGGGCCTAACTGGATTTCGAAACAGGGACATCATTGGCATCTCACAACTTGGAGACATGTGGGTCAGTGATCATATTCGTTCCTTTGCCGACCTGCAAGCTAGATATGTACTTCATCCATCCCAACTCTACGGATATTTGCAAGTCCGTCACGCCTTAGACACACATATACAATCCGGCACCTCACTGCCAGAACAGAGCCCCCTTGAGGCCCAGGTCATGATGGGTAGTCTCTGGAGAGGCGGAGTCTCCTGCATCTATCGTTCTCTAACAAACAACGGTCCAACTTCTCTTGAATGGCTGAAACTTAGGTGGGAGGCGTGATTGGGTCCTTTGGAGGATGAGGACTGGAGGGATGCTCTGATAGCGCCTAAAACAATAACTGTTTCGGCCAAGATTCGCCTGATCCAGCTCTATTACCTGTACACCTCCTACCTTGCCCCAGTCACCTACACAGAGCAGGCCTTATTCCAAACCCGACATGTTCAAGGTGCGATTCAGACCCTGTAGACTTCTTTCATATAGTAAGTATGTACATGCCCACACATTACCCCCTACTGGGCCGCTTTAGAAGCGGACCTCATGGCGATACTAGGATGGTAAGTTCCACATAACCCCCTGAACACATTACTGGGCATCACTGATGGATTAGATGGATCCAGGGCAGACAAGGCATTCCTGGGTACCGCTCTGGTGGTAGCCAAGCGGGACATCGCAGCTGTGTTAAAGAATCCCGTACCCCCTCTATGGCTAAATGGCGTTGAGGTATAGATTGGTGCGCCACACAGGTACGCTGGATATACGAAGCCAGGGGTTGCCCTGCCAAACATCGGAGAATCTGGGGCAAATGGCTGGGAATGTTAGACAGAGCGTTTCCCCTACGTCTGTGGGTCCAGTTCGTTATGCCCTCTGGAGGGAGACAAACAATAATGTACCTTGCTATACCTGTACTGTGTGCCGAAATCCACATTTTATGATGCTGTCTACAATGCTGTACTGTTTACCTTCATTTTTCTCACTTCATTGTAAAATCAATAAAATTGATTATCAAAATAAAAAATGTTTTTAAAAAGTGTAAATAAAAACACCAACAGGTCTTTGGGACTTTTTAATCATTTTTCAATCTGCAATGTGCAGCCATAGAACCCACCACAAGGAGTTATGAACTGTAGCTTCCGAGCATACAGCTCCAACTAGGGGTGCTTAAAAAAAATATGGTAAGCTCTCCGGGGGTCATGGATGTAACGGCCTCAAAGACTTACACATTTTTTTAATGTTGCTGGGGGGCTCTACACTCCATGCAGCACCCCACAACCTTAAGAAAAATGTTTGGGGGTGCCGCTGCCCCTCTAGGGACATCACCAAGCTCCAAACAAATGAGTTTAAAGAGCTCTCACAGACATTATGGGACGCTCCTTCAAGAAGCCGTGGATAATAAATGAGCGCACCTACCTTTTATTTATTAATATTGTTTTATTATTTTCATTTTGTGCGTCTGGGAGACTCAAATCCTTATTTTTTGCTGGGGGGCCAGGCCCCCATGGCCCCACCAGTGCCAGCTTTAGTCTTTATTTTCTTAAAATTATTGGGGATGAGGTGCGTTTGACTGACCCTCCCTTGAACCTTTAACCGCCTTGAGGGCCCCTTTCCTTCGGTCATTATTTATTCATTAAGGTGAGAGAGGATACGGTTGCCCCCCCCACTGAGGTTTTGTAGGCACCAGGACCACATCCTCCGGAGTTGTACTAATTTTTCATGGGGTGAGGGCCACGTGGCCTCCTCCCCAAACCTCTACTGATCCTAGGGAACCCATCCCGGGGGCAGTTTTTTTTTAAGGGGAGGGAGGTGCAAGGTCTCCACTGCCTGTGCCAATACTGGCCCAGGGACTCCACCCCTGGGTCCTTGGGTGCCCACCAGGTTTACCTACAACACAGATTATAGTGGAGGTGAGGCAGGGGGGCCCCAAAGCCCAAGTAGCCATGCTGGTTCCTTAGATGTTCCCATCCTGGGTGTTGTTAGAACCAGCTTTGCACCCACTCAATAGAAGCAAAAAGGATTCTCTGCTCCCACCGGCTGTGAGCAATCTCAGTTTCCCTTCCCATAAGGGTGGGGGCTGGGAAAAAAATTGTGCATTTTACCAAAGCTTCCGCTTGGTGTGAGCAAACATGTTTCCTTGCCTGAGCTCTTGTGGGCAGAGAAACAGTGTAAACACAAGAAGATGATGGACGTAGCGCTGAAACTTTTCAGACACTCACCCTCATCAGCCAGGCTAGCTTGAATCCAGTGGCAAAGTGAGCTAGGGACCCACGTCTGGGCATACCTTGCCAACTTAGGGTGAACAAAGCAAACACAAGGAGATGATGGACGGAGCGCTGAAACTTTTCAGACACTCACTCCCATTCACAGATCTGGGTTGAATCCATCATCGTTCTTTAGCTCACTTCATCACCTCAGTTCAGACCCAGCTATATGCAAATCAGTCTTGACCCTGTGCCTCATGGGAACAGTCCAGCCTGAACTGCCAAGCCAGGTCTTCCCTGAACCAGAAACAAGCATCCTGGGACCGGTTTCAGGCTAAACAGTGAAACAGTATGCAAGGGGTGTGCTACCTGACACACAACAATGGCATCAGCCCTGAGGGATTGGGCCCCCGGGGCCTTTGGAGGCTTGGGGCAGGGAGTGTTTGCACACCCCTCTTCCATTTTCAAGAATTTCAGCCCAGGGGGATGGAATCCCCAGGGCCTTCAGAGGCTCGAGGAGGGTATGTGTGCACCCTCCTCTTTTATTCTGTATTGGCCCTAGGGAGAGGCTCAGGGAGGTGTACCATGCCTTTATTTCACAATCAGCATCAGGTGATGGGGTCCCCAGTGCCTCAGAGAGCCACTGGGAGGGGAGCCTCACACAACCTTCCTCCATAAACCATTTGTGCCACCTTCCCCGTGCCCTGACACACTAGAGGGGAGTTAATTTATTTCAAGCACCAGAGTCTGCACTTAAAAAACAAATGTTCCATTAGCTTTGCTGATTCACAGCAAATTTGCAGTAAAACTGTTTTTTAAATTGCTTTTGGACCTGGGGGATCCACCTGAACCCCCCATACTAGATGTGTGGGGGCAGGGTATCCCTATCCTGCCACCACAGTCCTGACCCCTTGAAGTGGCCCTAACAGTGTTCTGTCAGCCCAGCTGTGGTCCTGTGGGAAGAATGGATGCAGAGCGACGCATTTTATCGCAGATCCACTTTGGAAACACTGATGCTCAATCCTTTCCTGAGGCAAGACTTTGCATCACAGCCCGATGCATCCTCAATGCAGGCCTTCATAGTGCAAGCCCCTCATTGACGGCATCATTGCCGACGACGCAGGACTCCACATCTCAAGCTCCAAAACCACCAGTGAACAACGCATCTTCGATGCAAGACTTTGCAACGCAAGCCGCTCATCAACGGAATATTTGATGATGATGATGCAGAGCCTCACATCACAGCCAGTTAGCTCCTTGAACTGCTGCTGCATGACATATACTGGATGTGGGATCTCGCAACAATCCGCAACCAGGATTTAAGGTACTCTTGTTGTTCAGCGGACCTAACTGTTCCCTGCATTTAAATTGCATATCTCTGTTTGTACTGATTGGATTTTTGTCATTTTGGTGTCAAATAATTTATTACATTTTACTCTATTTTTTTTAATTGGTGTTGTGTTTTTCTTGTGTTGTGTTTTCACTTTATCACTGTTTAAAGTTCTGCATTCATACTTTATACATTTCCTCTAAATTAAGCCTCACTGCTTATGCAAAAGTACCAGAGGGTTAAGCACAGGTTAATTAGGACTTGCTTGTGGGTTCACCAGGACCATAATTGTAGTTTTTGCTCGAGTAGGGTTTTACCCTTTTCAACCAGTAACCCAATTTCCAACAAGTAGCAAATGAGTAGTAAGATTAGTTGAAAGTGTGTTGGTCAGACATATTTAGACTTGATTTTGGCATGTTTTAAATTGGTGAGTATGTATGAATTTTGTTAAACACTTGGGATAAAAGTACATGTTTAATGATTGATGGACTCTTTTTAAATTCAAACCACTAGTCACAAATAACTGATTTTAAGAAGCTTAATTTTCCATGAATTAACATGAGGAAGAAAATATTATTTATTTGTACTGGTGAAATGTGTATATTTGGCAAGCCATCTTTATTTGGAATTTCCAATAAACTTTATTTCCAACGTTATTATGAACTATTAGTACTAATCAGGAAGTAATTGTTTCTAAAAAAACACTTCCAAGATGATGCTCCTATTATCTGAAGAAGAACGGCAGCCAAAACATGTAATGGTGGACTGTTAAGAAAACTTCAGTGTGTTCACTTCCAAGAGTGTCAGACCCATTCTTCACTTGAGTGCAGACATTTGCATATGACAGAACGGGATGGTTCTGTTGTTTTTGATTACCCCTTCATTTGGCAGATACCAGCCTGTGGCTGGAGAATGGTTATCTATCTATCTATCTATCTATCTATCTATCTATCTATCTATCTATCTATCTATCTATCTATCTATCTATCTATCTATCTGTATATTTATTTATTTATTTTCTCACACATGTCCCAAAGGAACAGGATCACTCAGCAGGTTCGCTATGACGCATTTATTAGTAATCAACAGGCATGCACGTTTCGACAAAAAGATTCTCTTTCCCAATGCCGTAAAAATGCCAGAGGCAGTGAAAAGCATTATGGACATTGTATGCGGTGGAAATGTTTACTCAAGATTCATGAACATGACCGGCACCACAACGGCTTTCACACAATTGGGGCACACCATTACAACTTGAATTCTATTGGACTTCAACCAACCAATGAGAGATGAGGGGTGTTACCCGAAACCCGTCTCAGGATGCTTGTTTCCGGTTCAGGGAAGACCCGGCTTGGCAGTTCGGGCTGGACTGTTCCCATGAGGAGCAGGGTCAAGAATGATTTGCATATGGCTGGGTCCAAATTGGGGTGGAGTAGTTAGCAAAAGAACTATGGATTTAGGCCCAGATCTCTGGACTGGGGGTCAATGTTTGATTCATTCAGCATTCCGTCCCTCATTTGTTGCTGCAGAACACTTTGCCCTCAGTGTGACGGGTATGCCCAGACGTGGGTCCTTTGTTCGCTGTGCCACTGGATTAAAGCTAGCCTGGCTGATGAGGGGTGTTACCCCGAAACCAGTCTCAGGATGCTTGTTTCCGATTCATAAAGGACCCGGCTTGGCAGTTCGAGCTGAACTGTTCCCATGAAGAGCAGGGTCAAGACTGATTTGCATATGGCTCGGTCCTAACTTATGTGGTGTAGTGAGCAAAAGAACAATGGATTTAACCCAGATCTCTTGAGTGGGGTGAATGTATGACATTGTTCTGCATTCTGTCCATCAATTGTTGGCATAGCACTTTTTGCCCTACGTGGGATGGGTATGACCAGACATGGATCCCGTGGTCGCTGTGCCACTGGATTCAAGCTAGCCTGGATGATGATGAGTATTACCCCGAAACCTGTCCCAGGATTCTTGTTTCTGGTCCAGTGAGGACCCGGCTTGGAACCTCCGGCTGGACTGTTCCCATAAGGAGCAGGGTCAAGACTACTTTGCATATGGCTGACTTTGAACTGGGGTGGCATAGTGAGCAAAAAATAGAGGGATTTAATCCAGATCTCTTGACTGGGGGTGAATGTTTGATTCATTCAGCATTCATTCCATCATTTGTTGCCGCAGCACTGAATGACAGCATTATATGGAAAAACTGTTAATTTGTGCTTCCTTGTCTTCTAGTTCAAGCTTTAAAATAAGAATTAAGAATTAGAAATGTTAGAAAGGCAATATTCAGGAGTTGATAAAACTTGATGATTGCCCAAAAATAGTTTGTGTAACTAAACTAAATTTAGTAAGAATTAGAACAGGATTATGGCAACCTACCTCAATACATCATTTGTTTCACTAATTTCTTAAATTAAATAAACACACTTAAAGAAGTTTGTTATTCAAGGGCTTAACTTAAATAAATTCAAAAATCACATAGTTTCTTTGTTGATATTCGATGTTGTTTACAGCTTTCTTGATTGAACCACTGTGTAAACTCACCCTGTATACAATGCAAAGAAAATTGAAGTTTATTTGTGAGCCTAAAGTGAGATTTCTTTTATTTTATTCATATTTAGTTGGGTTGCCAACTGTAGCTGATCTCCATAAGAATCGATGTTGTTTACAGCTTTTTTGAGTGAACCACTGTGTAGAAAACTCACCCTGTTTACAATGCAAAGAAAATGTAAGTTTATTATGAACCTAAGGTGAGATAAAAAAAAATTAATTCATATTTAGTAGGGTTGCTAACTGAGCTAACTGAGGCTGATCTCTATAAGAATCGAACTGGGTGAAGGAAAGAACTCATTTCAAAATTATGTGGGTGCCAAATTTGGGTTTTAGAAGATTATGTATTTTTGTGGATTAAATTAAAATTCTTTTGACAAATTTTGTTATGACCATTTTTTTCAAGAAACGATGTCATTTTGTTAGAGAGTCACTTAAGTTATTATTGTCACAGACAACTCCATATATTATTTATTAATTGCATACACTTTACTGCTTTGAGATGATTAACATCCAAAAAAATGTTATCCCCTTTAAAGTGGCCATATGCTGTGGAATAATGAGCAAGAATTAATAATTAACACAGCGGACCTTGTACAATATATGATGGCCCATTGTACGATGTATATTTGGCTGAAACGGTTTTGTTGTTTAATAAAAAGATTTTTTCTTAAAGAATTAATAAACAAATACATAAACAAACAAATAAATAAATCGAAAGCTCACAAACCCGCCCCATGAAGAAACCAGTTTATGAAGTTACAACTGCATTCAAAGAAAAAACTATTGTTAGCTGTCCACTCATTGATAGAGCAGCATTTCAGCAATTAACCCAGTATATTGGCAGCCATAAGCTTGATTATGCTCTAGTTGGGGGCTACCTATGTTTTGAAATTGAGTCATCTTTCATATCCTGTTGGGATTATCCCATAATCCATATGGTTCGCAGCAGAGCTGCTGCTTAAGGTGCTATGTTTCCTTTCTAGAAACAGACAACTCCAGTAAAAGTTGAGTTGGCCCGGGACAGTTCTGGCTCAAGTAGCAGCAGAAGCTGCCCTCCAAAGAAAAACAAGCATTTGCAATGCAATAGATCTCGCATTTGTGAGAGTTAGAGCTATTGGCATTGCAAATGACAATGTTTTTTATCTATGTGTTTTGGTTTGGAGTGGAGTGAAAGTATATGGTTTGGAGTGGTTGAATTGGAATTGTTAGTTGAGGAATTGTGTGGGGTGGAATTGTGTGGTGTATAGCGTATTTGTGTAGTGGAATTATGTGACAAGGTGAATAGATAGGGGCGAGAGCTGCACAGAATAGATAGAAAGGAAGATAGAGAATGAGAGGTAGTTTGTACATGAAGTGGTGAATGAACTCTAGACAGAGGTGGTGCTCAGGTGGTGCTGAGTGGTACTGAGTTGGTGGTGAGTGATGCTGAGGTGGTGCTGAGTGATACTTTGGTGGTGCTCAGGTGGTGCTGTGCTGGTGCTTAGGTGGTGGTGACTGATGTTGAGTTGGTGCTGTGCTGATGCTGAGTTGGTGCTGCACTAGTGTTGGCGTACTGATGAGGAGGTGGTGCTGTACTGATGCTCAGGTGGGGCTGAGTGATGCTGAGGTGGTGCTGTGCTAATGGTCAGGTGATTCTGAGTGATACTGAAGGGGTTCTTAGTGATGCTAAGTGATGCTGTGGTGGTGCTGAGTGATGTTGTGGTGTTGCTGAGTAATGTTGAGGAGGTGGTGCTGTGCTGGTGCTCAAGTGGTGCTGAGCTGGTGCTCGGGTGGTACTGAGTTGGTGTTGCTGCTGAGGTGGGAAACCACTGTTGGTTGTGCACTGATGCAAAGGTGGTTCTGTGCTGATGTTGATGTGTTGCTGCGCTGGTGCTAGGGTGGTGCTGAGTGATGTGTGGTGGTGCTGAGTAATGCTGTACTGGTGCTGTGCTGATGCTGAGGCAGTGACGCTGCACTGATGTGGAGGTAGTGCTGTTCTGGTGCTACACTAATGCTAAAGTGGTGCTACTTTGGTGCTGCGCTGGTGTTGTGGTGAGGCTGCGCTGGTGCTGAGTTGGTACTCTGCTGGTGTTGGGGCACTGATCCAGAGGAGGTGCTGTGATGATACTTAGGTGGTGCTGTGGTGGTGTTGAGTGATGCTGAGGAGCTGCTGGTGCTGAGGTAGTGATGAGTGATGCTGTGCTGGTGCTGCACTGATGCTGAGGTGGTGATGCTGCACTGATGGGGAGGTGAAAGGATGCTGTGGATGAGAAAGGTGATCTTGAAGATTAAAAAAGTTTGGAGTTTATCATGGTCTGTTGACACAATATTACTAATTTTCAAATATGCACTTGAGGCTTGTGCACAAGAGATTTAAGATTACTTGAGCTCATGTACAGACCATGTGAGACCATGACCATGTGAGGTGCTTTGGAAAACTGTGCAGGGGGTGTGTAGTGAGATAGTGGGTGGAGGCGGGGGCATGTGGAGAGAGAGAAAGAGAGCATGGGGTGTGTGCAGTGTCAGGAGGCCTGGAGAGAGACTGTGAGGAGAATGGAGCACATGGAAAGGCTGTGCACGTGAGAGGAGATGTGATCACTCAGACAGACCATGTTACATGGGAGCTTATGTACAGTGTTAGGAGCCCGCAATGTGATTACAACTTTTAGCCTCCGGACCGCAAACACCCTTATATTTTGTTGCTACTAGGGCCCAAGCGCAAAGAAGCAAATGTGTTCATAGAGTGTCTACGCTCTATTACTCCTATTTGTGTTCTCCTAACCTAGATAGATCCGTGACCCCGCTAATTGCTAATGACGCCGTGTAATGAAATAAACCTAATTTATATGAAATAAACAGTTTATTATCACAAAACTGCATTTGAGGGCTTTTTGCAGCATAAATGTGGCAAGCACATAGACATGTGTGAGGGTTGTGAGCATACGGTGGGAGCTACAGGGATGGGGGATGTTAATTTGTGAATGACAGGAAAGTCCAGAACCAAACAAGATGTGGAGGAGGTCTGGGTTTCCACTGTAACCACTGACAATAATCCAGAGATGTAGGTTATACAAGAGACTGACGCGACAAAGAGCAAACATAAGCGCTGATTTATATCACTACCAGGTTACGTAAACATTTTTAAAAAGCCACACAATTGTAATGACCATGACTTGTAAACCCCACTCGAGAGTCTGCCACCAGGGAGAAATTACTAGCCACATGGGCCATCCATTGCCATATACTATGTTGGTACCAACATGTAAGTAGGGCGTTCTCTCTAGGGTGTACAAAATGCTTCAACTATTACTATGGAGTATAGTTATCCTGATATGCAAGTGATACTGACACACCCTGATCCCACACCCTATGTGCATGCAAATGGGAAAGGGGTGCCACGGGGCTCTGCTGCAAGCTTGTGTATATATGCCCTGGTAGGGTGCACCAGTCCCTGAGCCCAGACCCTGTGTGCTTGCAACCCTGTGTGCATGTGGGGCAGGAGGAACGCCACGGGGCTTTGCTGCAAGTCTGTGTACACATACTGCAGTAGGGGGGCTCACTGTATATGTGCACATAAAATGTACCACTAAGAAATTATTTTACAGTGTGTGTGTATGCATGGGGAAGAGTAGGGAGGGGGTTCTGCTGCCTGTCTCTGTGCATGTACCCTCGTGCCAGATCCCCACATCCTGTGTGCATGCAAACAGGGGTGGACACGCAGAGGGACGCTAGTGTTGGGAGACTATGTATATGTACACGTGAAAGGTGCCAAGAATTCCTGACTTTGCAGCAAGGGGGAGGGTGCCAGAGGGCTTCGATGCCAGTCTGCGTACATAAACCAAAGTAGGGTGCTACCGATCTGGTATCCCACAAACTTATGTGCATGCAATTGGGAGGGTCAGGGCTTTAAGTGGGATGAAAAAACTGGAGGTCTCTAAAAGGGGTGTGACAAGCCTGTGTGCTGTATATAAATATCTCTTGTGTTTATTTTAATAGAGAGTTTATTAAATTCAAACATGATGTTTGTGGCACACTGCACTGAGTAAACAACGTCCCTGGAGGAGGCAAATGCAAGCACACAGATGGCAAAAGGGGGTCCCAGGGGAAGCTTGTCAAGCTGTGTATAGCTTTAAACCCTGGTATTTCCTTAACATCTTGTGTAAGTACTTAAATAGTATGAATGTGTTAGTGTGCTGTGTGTTTTGAAGGTAAGCCTACATTGTATGGTTGAGCGTGCGTTGGGGCGCACGCCACATTACAAGCTTACCTGCACTCCTTTGAGCAAACGGCAGTGGCAATGAATACGACATGTTAACAATGAATGTCCACGGACGCGTCTGTCCTCCACCATACCACATAAATTAATACACGACATAATTGAAACTTAAAGAATCCTGGCTCATGCATTTCATAACTTGTTTTCTTTCATGTAAATTTGGTGCTGTTTAAAATTCACCTTAGGAGGGCCCTCGCTTCAGCATGGAGGCTAAACAGCTACCGTGTTTCCTTACTTACTTGTTTGACCCCAGAGGTGATTGCCCCCAGCACCAACAGATATATGCATCCATCTTCGAATCCTGCCCCTGCAGCTCAAAAAGTGATCCAGCAATATCAAGGGGCAGAAGGAGGAAAAGGTGAGACAAAATCAGAAAAGGCACAGTCTTTAAAGGATTATTTAAAACTAGGCCATTGTCCGAACTAGTGCCACCCATTACTCAACTTATTCACAAGTATTGTTTGTCCAGGGATGGTTGCGTTTTCCCAACAACCCCACATCCAGGAGGAAAGGCCGGTTCCACTCCATAGGATATAAAGCTGGGGAGCTGCAGAAGGTTCCTAAGCGACCCCAGCCTCGTTGCTCCTATCGAGCAGAGAAAGGAGGCGTGGCAGGCCGGGATGAATGCTATTAAAATATCATCCTTGGCATCTCTTTGGGCTAAACTTTGTTTGCTGGTTTTGTAAGGGAGGTGAATAGGGCAGAGGTGTTACGTGTGACTTGCGTAGCGTGAGCCCAGTTTGCTAGGCCTGCCCACCGTTTGTTATTTTGAGGCCAGGGTATGAAATCCGAGCCCGATAGGGACCCGTTTCGAAGCCGGACCAGGCCCACTTGAAGCCCTGGGTTTTATGGGTTTATGTTGGCAGTCTGTGTACTTGTATCAGAGGAGATTGCCACACAGGATCCCATAGCATGTGTGCATGTAATGGGGGGAGGGAGCACCAGGGCCCACTGCTCCCAGACTGTGTACATGCACCACTGGACTGTGCCACAGTACTCTAGCCCCACAGCTTGTGCACGTGCCAGGCTCTCCTTCAGAGAACCAGATTTGAGTCTCGGTGTCGGCTCAACATCCTTGATTCTGGGCACACTGATGCTCATGTAAAGCGCTCTAATACCTTTGGGTACAGTTTGCGCTATATAAAAGTGAAAAAAATAAAAATGTGACTGGTTCTGACTCGTTAAAATGGTTGTTATGTTCTGGGGACAGCTTCTCTTTCCTGTAGAAGCTACCGGCAAGCACCGTGTTCCTGTATGCTGGATACACCCATGACGTACGTGGAGAAGTGTGGCTCACTGGTTAGAGTAGGCAGACCTGGAAGCAGAGGTCAGCCCGGGACCAGGGTTCAATTCCCGGCTCGGCTGGGTCTTGAGTCCATAAAATTGTCCATGGACTTGATAATTCTCGCTCCAGTGCATTCTCGATTCATGGGTTCACACTCTGCGACTCTGGGCAATAGCTTGCTTAATCTCCACAATGGCCCCTCGCGGCGGGATGCCTGGCTTTCACCTTGTGGATGCCCTGCTGGGTTATCTCACAGGGGAATACCAGGATGGGTTCCCTAAGCAAGCGCTTAGAGACCGGTTGGTGATTTGCGCTATATAAATATCTGCACATTTACATTTACATTTGATGTGGGACACTCCTCTGAGAAGTACTGAAATGTTAAAAAGGCTTTGCCCAGGGCTAGAGTCGGGGGTATACGCAGGTACACGGCGTCGCCCCACTCTTTTCACAGGGTGGACGCCGTCCCCCCTGCCAAGAAGCTGGGCCCCACAGCAATAAGCTGAACATGTCCCGGTGTAATTTTCAGACACCGGGACACCTTCAGCACGTGACGTCATGAGGTAATTTGCATATTGTCTGTCCTCCCACTTCTTTTTAGGTCTCGCCTGACCCAGCGCATGCGCTGGTCTGGCGAGACTTATTGAGAGGGCTCCAAAAAGTGCTACCAGGCCAGCCTAGAGCTACAGTGCATGTGCGCGGGCGCGCGCGCTGCGCTTAACCACAATTACTTTCACTTTCGTGGCCGCTTTGATGTTTGATCGCGATCACTTTCGCGGCCGCACGGCCGCTTGACATAGCCAATAGGTATCGCTTTTGGGACCTTATAAGTATTTAGTTATGCATCTGTTGCATGGCTAAACACTTATAAGGTCCCAACGGCGAGACCTATTGGCTATGCCAATGCTTGTTATAGGACTTGTGCCCTGGCTTTGCCACTATAGGAAGGTGACCCGTGTGCGCAATGGTGTAATACAGAAATCCTGGTAACGTCATGATGCATTCTGGGAGTAGCACATCTGAGTCTTCTGTACTACTTCTTGTGACGCAGAGCAAGAATAACAGTAAATCACTGGTACGTGTTTACATTCATAGGTTGATGTTCCCAAAATAAGATATTACTATAAGACGTATTTGGATCTCTCCACATTTCCTTCAGTGACCTGGGCAATCTGAAGATGCAAGGGGGGTTTTGGGAGGGGGGTGTTGCAGCCATCTACACAGTGCAGCGCTTGCACTGTGAGCCGATCCTGACAGAGCCTGGTGTAAGCAGAAGGATATCCAGGTATCTTAAGATGGAGGTAAGGGAGGAGTAGTCCCTTTATAGGGGCGTACTGGGCAGGATCGGATTGGGACCGAAAGTAGGTCTAACCTGGTTAGCCAGTCCCAAATCCGGCAGGGGGTGGAGGTGGGGAGGGAGGGTAGATATGTTCCTTCTTAGTTAAAAGTGTTTTGTTGCAGTTCTATATAGTGTGAACTCGACCATAAGGTATCAGAGTGCCTTTACATGAGCACCAGTTGCATTACATAAGGACCTATTAATTTTTGGCAGGCATGGGGATATTTAGTAATTTGCACAGAAACACAGGCTGTTTAGCCGTCGTTGAGACTTGAACCCGGTTCCCGAGTTTCAAAGTTGGTAGATCTTGTTACGCCACATCCTTATTTTAAAGTTATTTATAGAGGGCCTGTACCCCGCACACCAGTGCTAGACTGGGCCATTTGCAAGTAATGGTGAAGATTACCGCGTTGTTTCTACGAGGCATTTAGTTTTTACTTTGGGAACCTCACGAAAAAGAGCATGCTGTTTGGAAGCATTTTTATAAAAGGGAAAGGAGGGTTTGTCCAAGGCTCCTCAAACAACGGCAATAAACGTACTTCACTAAGAACCGGCATGTTCATAAATAAATAAATATGCGCAACGGCAATATGGAGCAAGGTGCGGTAATAAACGTACTTTACTGAGAACCGGCATTTAAAAAATAAATAAATACGAGCGATGACAATAAGCTGCGGCAATAAAGTACTTTACTAAGAACCGGCATGTTAATAAATAAATAAATATGTGCGACGGCAATATGGCATGTTAATAAATAAATAAATGAATACGCGCAACAGCAATATGGAGCAAGCTGCGGCAATAATGTACATTACTAAGAACCGGCATGTTAATAAATAATTACGCGCGACGGCAATATGGAGAAAGCTGCCGCGCTGCGCCGTGCGCGTGCACATCTCCTGTCCGGGCAGGCCCGGCAAACAGGAGACAGGGAGGGAACAAACATGCCTCCCTTCCAATCAAAAGCGTACGTTTTTGAGGTGCGCCAATGGGAAGCATTGGTGGAGCTTCCACCCCGCTTCTGAAGCAAAACCGACAACAATAGATTTCGCAAGCTAGGCGAGACCTAAAAAACAACATCATTACAAGCCAACAAGCTTCTGTGTACATAAAGCACCCACACAGCCTTTGCAATAGGAAAGCAAACTTCCTTCACATATATCTCAGGCACAAACTAGAAAGTCCTGGTGCAGCGCAACATTTAGAGCAGAAGTGCAAGCTTCCTTCACACATGAAGAACAGAGACAACACATGGCAACATCAGTTCAAGCTTTAAACACACACACACACACAAACACAAAATAAAAATGGCGACAGTCAGTAAGAAAAGCTAGAGGAAGAAGACATAGAGGATGAGGTAAAGCGTCGGGTATACAAAGGCATAAGAAAATACCCTTTTTATACTTTTCTTATTTGTCAATATTAACATTACATTTTGCCTAGCTGGTTATATGACAGTCTTCAACTTCAGCATCCATTTTACGAAGAATTAAAATTGTGGGTGAAACCTAATAATTGTCAGTAATATTCATGTTATACTGGAAAACTGCAGTCAGGAGTGAGATAAAAAGACATAGAATAAAATTAATGAGTGCTTCATAAATGTATGCCCAATCTCTTAATTAATTTGTATTACCTGACCAAGATGATGCTTTATGTCTAAAGCAAAACAATTCACATTTGATGTAGAAAGCATCAACGTTATCAACATGAGTTATCATGTTTAAGACTTTGGAAGAAGAAAGCGTCTGTACATTGACGATTGGACTTTAGGGATGAGTTCCTGAACATCACTGTAAGCACTTCAGAAAAAAATAAGAGGCACAATATTTGTATATGAACCTCTATCTTGAAATTGTTTGTGGATTCACTAGTCATTTTACAGTCATCCCTTTTTGGGTCTGGCTTGAAAACTCAGCGGTGTTCAAGACATATTCTTATCAATCCAACTCCCAGAGAATTATTACTATCTGGGCACGTGCTATTGGCTGTTTGGTCCATCATGTTGCTTTCCAGGAAGTGCTTGCATTGTAGTTTGTGAGCTTCACTCAATCATCACCTTTTTTTTATCCCATTCAACTATGCATCTCCTATATGCAGTCTATGCAGAAAGCAACCCTTTTTTGTTACTTTTTCCCAGCATGATAAAGCCAATCAGACAATCATTAATGTGATAAACAGAATTGTGTGCAATACGTGACCTGCACTTTAGAATGCCTGTGTTTGCATACGTTCGCTCAAAGCCAGCCTGGTTGCCTCTGCCAGTGTTTATTTTTCTTCTCCCACTTACTTCCACATATTCCACTTACTTCCACATATTAGCTCTGTTAGCTGCAACATATGTCTATCTGATTTAATGAACTAATGTGGTGTAATTGAAACCACATACATAAAATATTTTGAAAAAATAAATAATCGTCATAACAAAGTCAGAGAGATGATTTACAAAAAAGAGTTTACCAGGAGAAAATTCTAGTAAATGACAGCTTAACTGACTTATTTATAGCAGCAAATGGAAACATCCTCAGATTTGTTTTCCTTGCTGAAAATAAAACTTTCAGAATTATTCCTCTGACGGAAAAGGTTCCTTCTTTACGAAAGGATGTTTGTGAGAAATGTTACCCAAGGTGTAATTCCAAAATATGTTAAAAAGATTGCTAGATTAGGAAAAAGGTATTAGTCAAAACCACTGAGCAAGCTTCAATGTCATCCACTAGTGGTGGCAAGAGCATGGAAAACAGAGAGGGCGTGCTAGGTTTTGTCATGCTCAAAATGGTAAAATCATTTATTTTAAAACACATTGTATTTATTTTGTAATGCATACAAAGGGAATGAGGCCTGATGGGCCAATATACACTCAAACAATGTTCAAAGACATCATATGGAAAAAGAAAGTGACAACCTGCACGTAAAACCCTGCCTCACCGCACACCCCATAGACAGTAATGAGACAGAGATTTCTTGACACAAACCAACTGCACACCACCCCCCCCAGCCCACTCCTATCCCTCAAAAGACCGAAATTCATTCTGGATCATTGTTTACCCCTTGTAGAATTCGCACTGACAGGAATGGCTGTAGATCCTTTTCCTTCATGGCACCTGCTTTTTGGAATAAACATCCATCACAGCTCCGTTCTATCAGACCACAAGCTATTCCGCAGGGAATTAAAAACCTGGCTATTTGATCACCTATAACGGATGCTTAGTTCTACTGACTTTTCAGCCCCAGCAGAGTTTTACGCTAGCACCATGAGACCCTTGGGTGATATATGCGCCTAATAAATCTCTTTGGCTTGACTTGACTGACTTCAGCATGGAAGTCATTTGGGAGGTGGCCATGGGTCACAACTGCGACCTCGAGCTTGCTCCCTGCTACTCCTGGCACTTCCTTTGCGACCCCTGGCCTTGGAGGAGGCAAAAGATTCTTCTAAACTGCCAGGTATGGGGAGGTCCCAGGCCACCACTCTCGTGCTGTGTAATGCTTGGCCAGGGTTAGGCCTAAAAATAGTACGGATTGGTGATACCTGTTATCGCCCATGCAGTCAGTGAGATGAAGAAGCTTCGAAGTAGGATCCACCGGGATTGACCATGAGAGAATTTGTTTTAGGCAGACCATCACTCTACATTAGAATCCCTGCAACTCAAGCATGTCCCAGACCTGCATGATGGCTGCTAGGAGGGCAGCGTTGTCCAGTGTGGAACGTTCGGATCTGCCCACCCCGAGACGGGGGAGTGCCCCGCCTAGGCTGGGTCTATTTGTTGAGAGTACTTTGTTTGATGCCCAGTGTGGCTTTACCCTAAGCAATGGCTGACCCTCCTAACCCCCTCCACAGCCCCAATGGGGCTGATGCGAGCAGTCGAAATCCGATGGCCCCATGAGACGTTGAGCAAAGAGGCCCTTCTCTGCTGGCCTGGAGTCAGTAAAACAGATGTATTAGTGAAGATGGGGAAAGGCCTTGCCGCAAACTGCACCAGAGCCTGGTATGGCCGCCTCCATTGCAGGGAGATCTAATCCCTGGCACAAACCCCAAAGGGTAGCTCTACACTGAGGATTCCAGTGTCAGCACCTGAATGGGTACAATGGTGGTGACAAGTGAAGAGTTTGTGGATGAAGCAACATGGGGAATACCAAGGGGCCCACCTCCCACTGACCTGCCAGAAACAGAGCTGGCAGATGGAGGCCAACGTGTTGCTCGACCCATCCTCCTAGAGCGGAGAAATGAGAGCCCAAAGGACTGGGCCAACGGAGGTCGGAGGTGGGCTGGGCAGAAAAGGGGGAAGCTCTGATCCAGGCTCCCGCATCAATGGATACAAACCACAGGCCCTCACCCGCTGCACTCAGCACACCGCAGGCTACCACCCAGGTCATGCGGCTCTGCTCAGTGGCCTACGATGCCCAGCCAATGATCTGAAGGCCCAGTTGCAAGCTTCGGACCCTGAAACACCCAAAACACCCACTATTGTTCAGGTAGCTCAGGTGGGCCTGGGGGCAGGATTCCGGCACCTCCTCGCCGAGATGGTGAACAGGTCCGGACTGGGAACCAAAACCGGCCCTGGGAAAGTGCCTGGCCGGCCCCCGGGGCTTGGGGGTGCCGCCGAGCTCTCTGCCAGGGCAGGTTTTCGGCCGATTTTGTTACAGGACCGATTTAAAAACGGCCCCTAGGGGCCCAAAACCGTCCCCCACCGGTGCGGCGCACCGGGGGATTGCACGGTGCCCGCTATGGCCAGTCCGGCCCTGATGGTGAAGAATGTTGGCAGATGAAGACTGACCTCACACAGCGCTTTAAAATATGTGTCCGCCATACTCTGCTGCTAAGCCACCCCACACCCCCTATTTTTTGTTTAAAAAAATAAATTAATTACATACAGTTTTCGTGAACTTATTACTAATAATCAAGTGAAAACAAACAGAGTTAGAAGGAAATACTGTTTTTTTAAAGGCAGGTTTGTGAGAGATTAGATCTGGGAAAATGCATCTTTCCTAGAGAATGTTCTGAAAAAACACAGTTTGTAGAAAACTTCTTCTATAAGTGAAAGTGGGTGGCGTTGTTAAAGTTCACAAACAGCACAATGTTTACCACCTCAATCCAAATTTGACAGTGAAGTTTGAACTAATTGAGCTGGCACGGGTGAGCAAGTTATACATGTGTGGTCAGCTTATAGTTTCCAGTTTAAATTGGTCAGGTGAAAAATTAAACATGAGTGACTCTCAACGACAAATAGCATTAAGGCAATATGTCTCCGATTATCAATAAAAACAGGAATTCATGCTAAGAGTGAAAAACAAAGGGCCTAATTTATGAGGCCCCTTGCGCCATCGGGGCGGCACTTTTTTTAAGCTCCAGTGGCGCAGTGTGCTAGCCCATATTTACAAGGCCATGCAAAGCCACTCTGCGTGGCTTTTCATTGCCTTGTACATATGGTCCCCTTTCATGCAGCACTCTGTGTGAAAGGGGCGTTCCGTTCCATGGGTGTTGCTGTGGGTGTTCACACGCAACTTTCATGGAATCTGGTGCATTCCCAGATTTACAAGTTTTCGTAAACCTGGGAATGCGTCAGATTCCTACACCTCCCTAGGGAGGCGTGAGGGAGGCTCAAAAAGGAGAAATATCTTAATCTTTCCTTGTTTTTCCTTTTTCTTGTGTGTGCTGCATTCTGCAGCACACATAGAAACAGGAAACACCTCTTGTGATTGTTTTTGTGCAGGAAGGTGACCCTTCCACCACCAAAACAATCATCCCTGCAATGCAGACACCGTAGTACCATGGCGCAAGGGTTCCTGCGTTGGCGCATGGCAGCCCATTGTTCACAAGTGCAGGAGAAAAGAGCAGGAATGCACAGTATCTGATAAATACGGCTTAATCCTGCCCTTTTCTTTTGATGCAGGGCATCAAAGCAAGATCCCTTGTGCCACTGCCCTGCGCCAAAACGTTCTAAATGAAGCCAAAATTCTGCATGGATGCATATTTGGGCTAGCTGCTTCTACCCCTGGCTTGTCCTTTGGTGCTCATGCCACTGCACTTGTTAGCTCATCAGCAGAAAATAGGTTGTTGAGAGGAAATAGTAGGACAAGGGGCCAACTTAATGATATTATTAGGATATAAAGGGGGGTGTTCTTACTTCAGCTACCTAGCATTTTGATGTAATACCAGCCATGATTGAATGCTCAGTATGCTGAAGGGCATCATTTCTCTTAATGGAGCGATGGCAGAAAAGTCTCTATAGGCTGTGTGCCTACCAGATCCTATGATAGCATGTGATATTGTACAATCTTCAAACTCTATAATTCATTATAAATATATTTAGTGCTAACTGGGAGACAGCATTATTGTCTTGCCAGCCCCATGTAATAAAAACAATCATAAATAGAAATGCATACATATATATTGATGCATAGAGGGACTTTGGATCAGTCCTCTTCATCCATTGGTCTGTTCTCTGTCATTTATGTGTTGCTGCCTTTCACTAGCACACACAACATAGGAAAACAGGTCGGCCCACTTCGGCCACTGGGCCTCATGCACTGTGAGGGATGGCATGTTTCCTGATCACATCCTTCTATAAAAAAAGTGCACTTCAGTGCCAAGGCTCGCGGGACAATAGTTTACTGTGGCAACTTTTTTTCCTTTACATTCTTTATCTTTTTTAATTTCTTTTTGCTCACTCTTGTTTTTAAACTATGTCTTCAGGTTACAGTAAGTCAAAGACAACAGACCTTTAATGGTGCACAAATAACAATCATTTTCCTTTCATGTATATGGAGGTTAAAAAGGTTTTCAATGCTCTTTTAAGAATGCAAGACCTCTAGGAAGTTCCTATTCTGTTCTGTTATAGCTGTATGTTATTTTCTTTAAATTGAAGTTCTTTTGACAAATAAACAATGTTGTGTCATTTGCTTTTTTTGTAAAAGTAAACAATTGTGTAGTTAGATAGGTTCCCTAGTTAAGTCACTGGGACTGAAAAACAGACCGCAGGGGTTGTATACAGCATAACTTACGAAAATGTAACCCCTGCCTTCCAATGGGAAACAGCCTTTACCACGAAGCATTTTCTACGCATTACGTTTACAACGATACACTTACCTCGTAAACGTCTTCACAACGCGTAATGCTTCAACGACCATCTTCACCACGCAAGCAACGTCATCACGGAACAACGTCATCCTAATCCGAAAAAAAGAATCAGTCCGTTTTCAGTGTCGGCGGAGACCTGCGGAAAAAGGAAAAACAAGAAGAAAGGGGGCTTGGGGGGGTCTCCCCCCCCATAAAAAGAAAAAGCAGAGTAAAGGTAAAATCGAGGTAACGGCAAAGCGTGGAAAACACATTCCGTTGTAACGCATGCGTGGTAAAGGCATGCGTTGCAACGGAATGCGTAGTAACGACATATATTCCCTTCCAATATACCCATGTGGTATTCGATCACTCATTCAGTTCAGTAACATTCAACTATTCTACTGGTGAGCAAGACTTTGAGTTGGCCTTCTCACATCTAAGGCCCTGTAGTGATTAAAAACGAACTTTGAAAGGGGTCACTACCTGGCCCTCTATTCTTGTCCTTCTTTTCATAGGTAAAAATGGCGATTAATGTTGAAATTATGACAATAAAAACACCATATGGTAATCCATATCAGCGATTCAGCCACTCTTTAATTTCATATGTTTGACTTCATCTTAAATTCCCTAAGAGTATTTGCTTTTTCCAGATATTGTGTTTTTGTAGTTTTTTTTCATTCATCTTATGACTCTTGCATTGTGTATACTGTGAACTGTGCCACATTTATGTGTCCGTATGAGCTCAGGTTGTTGAGGGGTGTTTATGACGGGGCATGTTTGCTGAAGGGAGTGAGAGTTTCTCACAGTGCCCGTCAGTGTGTCATAACAATATTCAGACTGCACACTCATCGGTTGTTAGCCTCTCTGCAGAAGGCACACACCAGTGGTGACATATGTACTAACTGTAATTACCATTTTATGTAAAAGTGTGTGAAGGAAGTACATGTGAAGGGGAGGTGACGGAACGAATTAAATATAGAAGGACAGAGTGAAAACACAGTGATGAACTGGAAGGAGCTGGCATACAAAATATGCAGATGGAGGATTTCAAAAAGATGTGGGTTTAAAATTATGACATGTCTAACAGAGTGAGCGACTGAGGAGGAAAGTGATGGATATGGGAGAACAGGAGTGAATGAAACAACCAGAACACTACCCCTTCTACAAACCTAACCAGTATTTAATTCAAAGTCTCATATTTTCAGAATTGAAAAAATGTCAGTTCTAATTATTCATTTATCTGATACCGATAACAAACATTGGCAAATCCGATAGGTTTGGCTTGTTTTAGGCTCATGTTTACTGTTGCGTGATATGTCTTTGATGTTAGAACAGTGGTTCCCAAACTTTTGACTCCTGAGGACCCCCATTGAGTCTCCACTGGAAGCCGGGGACCCCCAAGCAATTTGTAGGATTTACATTTCAAACATTAGAACAGTAATTCGAAAAAAATGAACAAACGTGTGCACACAAAACAAATACTCAAATTACTAAGGATTTTAGGGGCATATTTACAAGTCCCTATCGCCATGGGAACGTCACTTTTTGTGATGTTCCTGTCGCAATAGGGGCTTTACCTTATTTACAAGGCACAGTTAAGCCACTTATTGTGGCTTAACGCTGCCTTGTAAATAAGGACCCCTTTCACGCAATGCTTGGCGTGAAAAAGGTGGGCAGTGGGAGTTGCAGTGGGCGTTTCACCCCAACACCCATTGATTTTGACGCTGCCCTCTATTTACAAGGTCAGCTTAAATAGGAGACAGCACCAGAATTAAGACCATGAAAAACCTGGTCTTAACTTGGCGAAATGAGGAGATATGCTTTATTTCTCCTCGTTTTTGCTTTTTCCAATGGGAAAAGCAAAATACCTTTAATTGTTTATGTTCAGGATGGTGATCCTTCCTGCACATAAACAATCTTTAATAAAAATTATGTTTTGTAACTTCCATGTGTGCTGCATTAGGCAACACACATAGAAGTGACAAAAAGGCATTACAAAATTGTTCATGTGCAGGAAGTGGGAACATAGCAGCATCAGGATAATGATAGACTGGGAATAAAAATATGTTGCTAACTTTTACCATACAGTTTGCAAGCATCTCTTTGACAGTTTATAGGACACTGTGCTAGATTACGATTGTCCCTTATGAATTGCACAGTGACAAAAGAATCTCTGTGACAAAATCAGTAGCCCACTGACCTATGCACATAAAATACTGTTTTTTAAAATGCATTGTACATGTTCTTTGCAGTAGACATATTAACCCTCTGTGTCACATTAGATAAGTCAAAGCTGCCACTAGACAAAACTCTCATCAATCTCTCCAGCAGGTACATTAATCACTGGCATTTTCTTGACACTTTTATAGTTGCTCGAAAACTGCTAATTTTACAAGGAACTTTGCAGTGCTTTTAAAACTGCTGCCTGCGGACCGCCTGGGAATGTGCCACGGACCCCTGGGGGTCCTCGGACCCCAGTTTGGGAAACACTGTGTTAGAAAATAAAACTTAAATAGAGGCTCGCAAATACTGGTCAGGCGCCATGCTGTGTGAAGCAAGGGTGTAAAATTAAGCTACTTTAGCTGTTTCTTTTACAAACCATCCACCTCATCTCATTTGAAATACCGCTGTTTACTTTCCCCAGTGGTGACCGGGCAGTGGGACCATAGAGCAGTGGGAGCAAAGGTCAAGTGATGCTAGGGGCCTCAGTTGGCCTCAGAATTTGCTGGAGCAAATCAATAATATGAAATCTTGCTGAAAACATTTGCAAGGCACAACCCCGGAAAAGAACAAACAGCCATTTAGTGAGGCCGGCCATGCGATAATGTACTGTCGTATAATCGATACTAGGTCAGCCTTTCTAAAATTAATATTTTCCTTTGAAACAACGTTTCCAAACAGAAGGAACAGAATTACATTTATATTTAATGTTTGTATAACCACAGCAGGTGCCAGAGGGCTTTGGCCGGCTTAAACAAAAGCTTGTTTGCAAACATTCCTTTTATTAGTGACTGAGTCATTCGAATGACTTGAAAGAAGGCGCTGCCATTGAAACATGCTGCTGTCCCCTCGTAGCAAAGTGCGTATAGCAATAAGCATTCTTCATTAAAAAAACAACGTTTATTAATCTGCTGCAAGCAAATAGCAAACTTAATTATCTTTTAGAGACAGCAGTATCTGATTAACATCTCTTTCTTTTAGACTGTAAATCTTCTATAGCTAAAGAAGTGAAACAGCAGATTTACTAAAACAGCATAGTATTTATAGAGGACATTTCCAACAGACTTTCTGAAACTTTGCATTGTGGTCTTATTTTAATGTCCATTCTATAAACTCCAGGGCCGGCTTTATCGATGATGGCGCCCGATGCGACAATCATTTTTGGCGCCCCCACCCCCATGACCTCCTCCTCGGATTCTCTCTCACTACCACCGTATCTCCTATCATAAGTTATTGCTAAACACAGCACCCCCCTCCCCGAGGTCAGCGCACACCTCCATAGGTCAGCCCCCAGTGGGGCTGCACCTGGGGCACTGCCCTAAAGCCATTCCTGATAACCTCATGGCACAAATCTGTGATCTCCTTGCTACAGAAGGCGAGTTCTCTGGATTTTTCAAAACAAGTTTGCCTGATCTAAGATTATGGGTACCGGTAGCCAGATATCCATAAAGTTCCATTGATGCGTTTATATAACAAGTTAGGCAATTTGAAAATAGCATGGTTAAACAGTGACAGGTAGTAAAGCTGGTTTAGGTCTCCTATAGTCACATTTCCGTAGATTCAATACCAGCCCCGCCAAGTTGTTGTCATCCAGTTTGGCACTCACTCAGAGAGCCCTCCCATTAATGAGCTGGCATAATTGGATTTCAAGTGCATAAGTGTCAATAAAGGCAGTGTTTGCTTTAACTGCCTTACAGAGAGGTAGGGCGAGAGGACCACTAATCCGAAGTTAGCATCAAGATTAAGAGAGGGAATTAGGGTTCGGTGGACTGGTTACTCCATCACAAACATGACGATATTTAGTCCCCCTGAATTACAAAAGCATTATGTCTTATGGCACTTACAATATGACAGACAGGATATCTGTCTTGTTTGTGACAGAGTAACCCATCCGCCAAAGTCTAAATCAGCCCTAAGTTCCTTATCCTAAACAGCAACTACACTTCTAGTTCTTTTCGGAAAAGAAGTATGGATGCCAAAGAGCTGGAGGGGCAAGAGATGGGGAGGCAAGGTTCTGGGAGGGAGGGGCAGAAGCTTCAAAAGTCTATTTGAGACCTGGAGTTGCTAATTCATGCTCAATAGAAGGGCTCCTGTAATAAGGAGGGGTTAAGGGGTTGTTAAGGAGGGGATTACTATAGCCACAAAGGGACCTAAAACAGTAGTAAATTATCCCAGCACAGAATTGATGTAAGTCCAGCACCACATATGGCCAACCACTGTATTGCAACACACGCCCATAGACAACATTGAATATAAGGACTTTAAATAAAAGCCAGCTCGTTGAGATGACGGACGTTGAAGGAGCACAGTGTCGGTGAAAAGGACTAATAACAAGTCAACTGAAAATTTCTTGAAGGAGTCGAAGAAACCCAGGGCTCCCGAGAAGACACAAGTTTTGAGGAGTTCCCAACTGATGAGTGGGACCGGATTATAAGTTACCCGACCTAGCAAATTACGAGACCAGGTTGTTCCATTAGAACCCACAGATTATATCCCCGTCCTGAGGAAGCCATATAGAAAGTGGAGGCTGAAACGCGAACGCGTCGACACTTTGACAAAGGAGGAGTCCACCATATTGTGGAATAAATACATAAGTTGTATTGGCATTACAAATTTAGATGAAATACCTATATCCGTGTATTGCTGATAGGACTACCCTCTGATGTAGCACTAGGCAATGTTAAGTGCGCACATGCTTGATGGAATAAGCCAATAGGGGAAAGGATTTTTTGATTGAATTACCTTGCATATGAGTTTGTATATATGTGTTGTAGTGTAAATAGAAATCGTTTTGTATTTGATGTATTGATTGTATTGCGGTACACTATGTGTTTGGATGTTCACCGATGGATACTTGTGCCTGTATTATAATCATTTAATCTTGCCAGAAGAAATTGATTTTTGCCGAGGTAATTAATAAACTCTTGTGCAGAAAGTAACCATGATCTATCCCTCTATACCATTTGTATATACACCTTAGATGTTCCCTTGCCCAGGTATAGGAGGGTCATTTGGGCATACCCCTAATTATTTTGACTGTTGTACAACCACTGTATTGCAACACACACCCATAGACAACATTGAATATAAGGACTTTAAATAAAACCCATAAGAAAGGCTGCTAATTTAATTCTAAATATTTAAAATAGTTACACTACAAAAATATATATATATTTTAATGTTAAGGAAAATATCAAAATATTCTACACGTTTATTATTTTGTTTTAAAATATTTTAACCACTTTTTTATATCTAAAAATGAATGTTAGATCAACTTCTAATAAAATATAATTTAATTACTTTTAATTTATTCTATACCTCACATGCAATATTTATTAATGCATGTTTTACTTTAATGTAATTTACAATATTTAAATTGATGAAAGTTTTAACTTAGAACTAAATTAATAGTGATGTAAAATTGCAATTCTTTTGTTCTACATTCCAAATGTATATATAAAAATAATACATAAAACTATTTAACAAAAATATCTTTAGTAACATTTTAAAGTTTAATAAACTTTTTTAAATGCTCCCTATTCTTCACCACAGCAAGTTCCAACCCCCAAGGACAGAGATCTTATCAAATGTATTTATCCTAGACTAAGATGCTCCGCTTTATTTCAGATCACTGTTATGACTCAATCAATAAATCACTGTTAGAATTAAGCATGCTTCAATCTTTCTTATTTTTCAATGCTCAATCATGACATTAGAAAAGACAGAAAGCCTGGCATGAGTAATTTATGGTAACTAGACAATCTACATTGACAGGCATGGGTAATTGTGGGTCTTGGGCAAACCTTTGGAATTTGGCCACCTTGCCCTATATGATGATCACTCATGTAATAATAATTTGAATTTCACATAGAGTTTGCTTCTGTAGAATTAGCTGTGTTATATGACTATAAATAACTCAACAGCGTTCAATGTATACACCTTATAAGTATGAATGACTTATCAGCCTTGTGAGAATATGAACCCTCAGGTGTATTCCAATTTCTGAAGGTGCATTGACCATTGATGCCAATTTTTAGCTGTGAAAGCCTCGGTAATTCTGTGTAGCTGAACCCTCTCTGTAAACGAGAGAGGATTTTCAGTATTTATGATCTTTAAATCTACTGTTTTTGTCTGACATGTCTTTACAGAGAGAGGTAGAGGCTTGTTTATTAGACAAGTATCTGATAAGGGTGGCTCTTCCATCAATGGATCCTCTAGAAATTACTATTTCAGTGTCAGTTCTATCTTTATCTCTCTCCAAGTGGATAGAGAGTTATGTTATGTTATGTTAAAGTGACTTGTTAAGCGCACGTACACCGAACAGTATCTTGGCGCTGAGCTGGGACGGTTTCAAACACTAGACAGTGGGTTTAATTGTAAGCCTGGGAGGATAGCCATGTTTTAAGTAGTTTCCTGAACTGGGTGTAAGAGTTGGCCAAGCGCAGTTCAAGAGGGAGAGGGTTCCAAAATTGAGGTGCTAGGGTCGAGAATCTGAGGCCATCATGTTTCTTCCGCTTAAAGGGTGGGTGGGTGAGAAGGGTTTAGGATGAATGTCCACTGGTCACACTGTTAATGTGATTGTGGGACAAACTTAAGCATGCAAATTATTCCAGGAACAGTATTGTGAACACTCTCATTTCAACAGAATTAAATTATTTTTTCTTCATAATGTCTGCAGGAAGTTGACAAATTCAACAGATGCATAAAACCGACAATTCATAAAACTGAAAAATAAAACATGAAATTGAGCATGATCCAGACCTTGAGGGCATTGATCCCACAAAGGGCAAACACATTGATCTGTTTATATCGTTCTCATCTAAGGGTCCAATTACGATGCCGTAGGAAACGTCTCTGACCCTTGGTCGGAGCCGTTCCTACGGCATCGGAATCTCCTGTTTGGATTCATTTCCGACTGATCCATTTTGATGGAGTCGGTCGGAAATTAATCCAAGCAGGTTTTACGAATGGCTTATGATGGGATCGGAGAGTCAGTCTGCCATTCGGAAAGCCTCCTGTAATCTCAAGGGCGGCTCTTTCTACACAAGGGATTAGAATGATGGATTCCGACAGCATTTCTGTGTACAAATTCCGACACATGAAGGCTGTGGGAAGTCAACTTTGTGGGCCCCCAGCAGGTCCCCCATGGGTGCAAGGCTTTTGGATCCCATGCACCCGGTTGCAGGCACATTGAGGTGTCTGCCACAGGGTGCAGATATGAACTGCACCTCAGCTCTTTACAATGAGAGAATGCTTTCCGTTTGGAATGCATGCTCCTATTGTAAAGAATAGGAGTGCTACAGAACAGTGTTCGGTGGCATCCTAATTGCTGGTTTGGGACCGCCCACAAGAGGTTGGTCGGTCCCAGTTCCAGATCGATGGACAAATTCAAGTCTGCCCAACATCGAAATCAGCCCCTAAATGTGTTACATTTCAACTGCAAACCACAATTTCTCATAGTAAGAAAATGTCTGTCCAAACATGTTTACACAGTAATAGTAAAAACTGTTGTTTTCTTTTAAAACCTTCTGATTCAACTACAACAATATATGTACAGTATATGAAGTGAGTTTTAAACATACTTCATCTAACTAACCATACTCCATAGAATCATAGCTTGAAACGTGATGTTTGACTAGTCTAGTGCACCAGATCTGACACAATGTGAATACATTTCTTGCCTTGGTCAGGCCTAATATAGCCTCTTATGGACCCTCTAGTAAACTTTAATTGCAGCTGCCTAAGAGATTTATAACAGACGCTTCTTAAGACAGCCTCTAAGAGCAAGGCTTGTACAGGAAGGTTGTTCCTCAAAATTAACTGCCTTTATGAGATATTTGTGTTTATTTCTTTTGAAAGCATTAATTTATCATAGGCCACAATCTTATACACAAGAGAAAGATCTAGGGTACCTTCATCTCCAAGATATTTAAAAAAAAACTGTAGAATTGCTTCTTTCTTATTGCACTATAGACATATGTTAACCCTATCAATGAGCTAATGCAGAACTATTCCATAAGAGAAATATACTACAGAAACTACAGTGCTTGACGCGCTCTGTGTTCATATTATTGAGACTCTAACTAACAAGTACAGATTTTTGATATTTTAATAAAGGTAATGCTTTACTTTTTTGTATATTCACTTTTAAGAAATTAGGTTTTTGCATAAGTCTCCAAACTACTAAGGCTTTGCTGGTGCCCAGTGGGTGTTAAGTCAAAAAGTATCATAGTATGCACATGTAATATTGTATGGAATAGTCTAATTTCCAAACTTGGAGGGACCTTTTCAACACCTTGAATCATTTAGGGAAATCAAACAATTTAAAAACAAAAGGTAGGGGTTCAAGGAAACACCTCTGTTTCTAGCCATTCCATGTATCAATACGGTGGTCAAGCCTTTCTCTGAACCCATTAAAACCCTGCTCTATGTATCTATGTATTGGGCAATCAGCAGATTTAATAATCCACCGGTAATACCAAAACCATCCCAGTTTACCGTAAACATTTATAAAAAGCAGTGTAAACTGGCTACCTCTTTGTAAGATTCTATGGGGCATATTATCAAGAACGGCGTTAAAATTATCGCCGCTTTAGCGACAGGAAACTGCAGCTAAAGCGGCGATAATGGGCTTGATAATATGCCCTTGAGAATTCCAATAGAAGCCCAGGTTCACACCAGAACATGGGTTTCTAATGAAATCAGATTGCTAGAAATGTGGCCAAAATTTGCAAATCGGGGCAATTTTGAACTTGTAAAGAGAAGCTGTGTACAGCAAGACATGGGCGACTGCATTTATTTGTGCTTGTTGCAGGCAACGTTTATTGTAATACCAGAGAGACAAAAACACCCCACCAGACCATAAAACAGGCTCACAAATGCCACAGATTGGCCCATACATTGGCCCATACACAGACATGTTAGACCAGCCCATCGGGCAATGCCAAATTGTCCTATAAGCCAGTCCGGCTCAAGTACTATCATCACAGTGTTTGCCACATTCAGTTTATCTGTTTGTCTGTCTATTGCGTATTGTATCAAAGCAAAGTTAGTCCTAGTATCCACTAGTCCACTAAGCACACCTGTCAAAGTGGAACAGAAGTAGTGATCAAAACCTATAACCCTACGTAATGTACGCACCAACACCGATATCTGAACATATTCTCTTGGTAGGTTACAAGAAGAAGAAATACCACTGAGTAGTGAGGAAGCTAAAGCATTAATCAAAGAAGGTAGATTAGGCATCAGAAGACGACATATCAGAGTCATGATCGCCAGCTTTATATTGTCTCATGCAGGCACTTCCCTGATGATAAAACATCTGATTCGCAGAAAGCATAATATCGCGAAGAGTATAACATCTGACCACTATACTGATGGACAAAGACATGCTCATCATATTCACTAGAGGTCGATGTTTCAACCAGTGTACTGGTCTTCAGTTTTACTAGAAAATCAGACGTTACAATGGGGGACTTTACTTTGCATGCCTTTACCCTGCCGGCATTACAAAGTGTTGACTTTCACAAAGCATTTCGATATCACCAAGGACTTTACAACACATGCCTTTACCGCACAATGTAGTTGTAATGTTTGATATTCCTCTCTCCTTCTCTCTCTCTATCTATGTATTACGTGTGTGTGTATGGGTGTGTGTGCGCATGCATGTTTGTGTGGAAATATATATATATGCTTCTGTATATACTTATTTGCATATACTATATAAATACATATATATATATATTACATATATAATATTTGTAATATGCATTTATCTACATAATTGTTTACTTTTTTGTGGATGACGGTAACGCCCAACCCACCTTTTTTAACCTCCTTACCTATCTTTACCTCTACCTACTCTTGAATCCTAAAGCGACCTTACCTTCCTTTAACTCTACCCTCTGTTACACTTATCTATCTTTAACCATCCCTTAACTCTTAGATACCCCTTACTTTACAAGACATAATCATTAAGTTGCGTAGAAAAATCTTGCGGTGTGTACCAAAGTGGTCTGCGTGGTACTTTTCTGCATCATAAGCCCTATGACAGCACAGACTGTATATTGTTTTACCTTACTGATAGCCAGGAGCACAGCTTTGAGGGGTTGGGGTGACAACCCCAAATAAATCCATTATTGGCATGAGAGTTGGGTCTGGGGGCCCTGAGTCAAGCTTCCTATGCCTGTGTTATTTGTTCTCGTTGTCCTTGTTTGACTAAAAGGGTTTTAACTTGTTATTTTTTTTTTTAAAGAAACTTAGACAGAAGCCCACTTAACACAAATAAATATTGAACCTGTTGCTCATGGAAACAATGTATCCCAAACTAGGTCATCCCTCCACCCTCCGGCATACTGCTTCTTAGCAGGGAAAATTCTCACTGACTAAGCTATGCCCCTGCTCTTCACAAGATGGCCTTCCCAACTTGCCAGGTCTGTGTGGCTGGTGGTGGATATATGGGTGAACAAGCAGCTGAACCATGCAAGTCCCTTGGCGCGTACTATCACCTTTAACGGCTGGTGTTTCAATACGGTCTTTAGTTGATAAAGATTCCATAGTATCATCACCACTACAACAACTGGGTATTGAATTTGATATCAGATAGCGTACTACTTCTTGCAATACAGATTCCATTTTATGGTCAAAGGGGTTAGCATTTTTACTATTGTTCTATTGTTCTAGTATGCAGTTTCAATGGTAATTTCTAGTTGGTCTTTCTATATATTAATAGTGATTTAAAGCCAACCGGAGAGGAAACCAGGAAACCATCAGGAGTCCAGGCCCCTGTCTTCTGTCCACACGGGTGTATGGTTGTGCATCACTCTGGCAACACGTATCTGAGCGTGTTTATATTTTGAGGTGTACGACAGGAGGGGGGACAGAAAGTCTAGCTGGCGATTGGAGGAGCAGACACAGGGAAAAATATGCACTTAAGTGATGATAAAGCCCCCATCACAATTAATGTTAGCGCAAACATTAAGTCACAGAAAACTCTAAAATAAAGTGCTAACGCAGTCGAAAGCACCCACTAAAGAGCCCCAGGTTCAAATGCACAAAACATGCTCTGTGCCACCAAGCGGCATTACACAGTGGATGTGGTGGGCATGAGGTCCACATTCCAATGGTCACAGTGCAGCGTCACAATTTATGTTAATGCAAATATAAGTCACAGGTTCTGCAAACTAATGTGCTAATCCAGTTCAGAGCGTTTGACGCAGAGTCTTAGGTCCAAACCAAGCAAATAAGTTTCTTTTTGTGCACACACACTGATATTTTTGATACACTGAGAAACACGTGCTCTCAAACAAACCATGCAGAGAATCTCTGAGTCTAGAACTCAGAATATCTTTTGAATGGCATGGGCTATGTAGAATCATCTCCTACGTGTTGTTGTGCTGGCTTGCATTTGTATCTGGGTGTTTGTTGAAGTGCTTTTGTTTGCCCGCTGGTATCACGACGTTAAGAAACAGAACAATTTAACTACTAGAAAGTTGTTTTTTTTTAATAAAATCTTTATTACGATTTTTTAGGATCTCAAAAACAGTGCACTTACAACAGAATCACATTACAGTGGTATCGTCCGAAGTCACAGTACAGCATGAACATATCAATCTGCACATTTGCAAATAAGCTCGGGAAAAACAATCATTTTAAGAGCCAAGACAGTCCTGTCAAAGAGGAATACAGTAATATAAACACTCTGCATTAGTACACTTAGCACTGCGATCAGCTTCGAACAAATGGTGCACAAGTTAACTACTAGAAAGTTACTGTGGATATCAATTTGTTTTCACAGTCTTTCAAAACTTAAGAAGGCTTAGTTTTTGGTGAGTCTGAACTAAAAGAGTATCCCTCCGTTTTGCTGCAGCCATCAGCAAGCTTGTCGAACAACTCTAAATGTATTGCTGGCAATACCAGCCTGCTTGACAATAATTCCTGTGAGGGATGATGAAGCTTAGTACTCGAGGACAAAGAAGATAATCTGCTTCCATAACTGATTTGTGGACTATGCAGAATAATTGAATCTTGATCCGTTCACCCACTGTCAGTCTTTAAAACTATGCCAGGGCCGAGGAAGCTTGGTCAAAACATTTTAGGGTTAGTACAATATACTCACCTGTGAACAACAGCAAGTGCAGGATTGTACCACTGAATATCAAGGCTATTGATTTGTGATTCAAGATTACCGTGGACAAAATATTGAAGGACAAAATATCAAAAGACAAGTCCATGTAGAAGTAGTGTAGATTTACAATTCCTGTAATCCTTATCTCTACATACCTTGAAGGCGTATCTCTATTGTCAGGGTACATTGATGTGGAGTTAGGAATAGAAAATCTATACTTATATTTCAATATTTTGGATACAATAGGTTATCCTCGATATTTATATATGTCGATATTCCAGCTTTAATATTCAGGGGGCACAACCAACTAGAGTCTATAAGACTTCAGCCTTCAACCTTCAACCACATCGAAGTTGCTTCCCTCATAAGAACATGAAGGTGTCCTATCCACATGGATATATGAAAGATTGCATGTTCCAGACCCATATAGTCGTCGATTTAAATGGCTTTGCTTTTGAGCGTTCATCTGCTAAATGAGTGAGGACTGAGAACACATGGCTCCTCATCTATGGAGAATACACTAAATCAAGAATGAGTGTAAGTGAATGGCTCTGCATCCATGACCAATCCACTAAATCAAGAATGAGTGTAAGTGAATGGCTCTGCATCCATGAGCAATCCACTAAATCAAGAATGAGTGTAAGTGAATGGCTCTGCATCCATGAGCAATCCACTAAATCAAGAATGAGTGTAAGCGAATGGCTCTGCCCCCATGAGCAATCCACTGATACATGGATGAGTGTAAGTGAATGGCTCTGCATCCATGAGCAATCCACTAAATCAAGAATGACTGTAAGTGAATGGCTCTGCATCCAAGTGCAATCCACTGAGTCATCGGTGAGTGTAAGTGAATGGCTCTGTATCCATGAGCAATCCACTAAATCAAGAATGAGTGTAAGCGAATGGCTCTGCCTCCATGAGCAATCCACTGAGACATGGATGAGTGTAAGTGAATGGCTCTGTATCCATGAGCAATCCACTAAATCAAGAATGAGTGTAAGCGAATGGCTCTGCCCCCATGAGCAATCCACTGATACATGGATGAGTGTAAGTGAATGGCTCTGCATCCATGAGCAATCCACTAAATCAAGAATGACTGTAAGTGAATGGCTCTGCATCCAAGTGCAATCCACTGAGTCATCGGTGAGTGTAAGTGAATGGCTCTGTATCCATGAGCAATCCACTAAATCAAGAATGAGTGTAAGCGAATGGCTCTGCCCCCATGAGCAATCCACTGATACATGGATGAGTGTAAGTGAATGGCTCTGCATCCATGAGCAATCCACTAAATCAAGAATGACTGTAAGTGAATGGCTCTGCATCCAAGTGCAATCCACTGAGTCATCGGTGAGTGTAAGTGAATGGCTCTGTATCCATGAGCAATCCACTAAATCAAGAATGAGTGTAAGCGAATGGCTCTGCCTCCATGAGCAATCCACTGAGACATGGATGAGTGTAAGTGAATGGCTCTGCATCCATTAGCAATCCACTAAGTCAAGGAGGAGTGTACGTACAGGCCTCTCTATCCATTCTCAATTAATTAAGCCACTGGGGAATGGAAATGAGTAGCTCAACATCCCATATGAGGTCCATACATTCAACAAGGAACGGCCTTGTATCTGAAGACATGTCTCTTCAAATAACAACTGGGAACAATGTCCTTGCATTTGAAGGCCAATAAACTAAATTAACGGAGGATGGAATTGAACTGCTTATTTTCTTTTTTGTCTATTAATTCAATGAGGATATTAGATGAACCACTGAGTATCTTTGTGACAATTCATAGGGCCCTGAAGAAGTGCTGTTGAATGGCCTTCTATAAAAAGGGCAATATTAAATCAATGAGAATGAAAGTGAATGACTCAAATCTCTATATGTGGTAATTCATCGAGTAAATGAGAGCAGGAGGTGAAAGACATAGTGCCAATACTTGGAGGCCAAAATGAACTAATAGTTGCCACAAGGCTGCATAGGAACCAAAGCTAATGCGCTGCATCAAAGGGAAAGAGAAACAAGCATTAAAAATGCAATAGGTCTCGGCTTTTATTAAGTTAAAGCCATCTGCTTTGCTATACAATACCATTAGCAAAGCAAATGGCTTTAACTTAATCAAAGGCAAGACCTATTGCATTTTCAATGCTTGTTTGAGAATTGCAGAAACCCTAAATGTGGAAGCAATGGAGGATGTGGGGGATGTGGTGTTACTGGGAGCCATGCAACAAATAATCTTGACACCTCTAGTATTTGCGATGTCCGCACCTACCCTTCACGATCTTCCTGAATGTGTCGTGATGCAGATCCTGCAAATATCTAGCCATTGCCTCTACCTCAGCCATTGCCTCTACCTTTAAAAACACGTCAGCTAAAAATCTGTACTTAGCTTAGTGTGCCGCCCGACTTGTATTTTGCTATTTCTCTCATTGCATCCAGATATATGATACAACAACAAAAATCATACCTACAACAAGTCAGGGCTATTGGCTTTGTCAATGGTTGTTAGTTGTATAAGATAAGTAAGCAGCAACCATGGCTTGTATATAATATTGAAAACTCTTCCACTTAAAGCCCTGGTGACACCACGACAATGTTGCTGCTCCTGAGTGTCAAAAAGAGAAGGGAAATCCAGAGAGAAAATGACCTTTTTAAAGGATTTCCCTTCACTGGCATGACGTCATGCTGTAACTTCTCCACTAGTGAGAATTGAGCAGTGTGAGCAGTGCTAATGATGTGCCTGCTGTCTGCAGACCGGAAAAAACGGACAGCCCATGCCAGGGAACAAAACAGAGCCCGATAGAGACCCGTTTCGAAGTCACCTTTAAAAAACTGCCAGTGCTCAGCACCGATGAGACCCGGCCCACTTAAAGCCCTGGTTGCAGCTTATTGAAATGGCAAATCTGTGGCAATCAGCACTATAAACAAATGTACTTGCTACTACTTTTATTATTAATGGTTTTCAGTTTTTATTATCTCAACAATGTTACTGCAGAAGGTCCAAGGTCTTCGAGGCTTTGCATAAATTTGAATCAATACTAATTAAACTCCGTTGTTTCTATGAAAAAAAAAAAAAAAAACACGTTTGTTGCAATAGAAATAAATGCCCTGGTAAAATTTCCCAATGAAAATATAGAGTAATATTTAGAAACAAAAGGGGGGTCTGTTGTATGACTCAATGGAAAGTCTCTAGTCGCCATAAAATGGCTGCTGCCCCCTATAGATCTGTTGGGGCTGAAAGTTTGCTTTAATTTCCGAAGTACCTGGGTCAGATGTAATTAAACCTAGTAGACATTCCATGCCATCATTTTTATGTGCATCCACTGGGGCTTCTATGTGTTTTATTCCGAACCACAAATGTCGATCCGAAAAAAACACAATATAAAGTATGCATATTAAATCAAGGTGGCAACTAGAACCAACAGACATAATTGGGCATTAAAAGCAGTCCCAATGTACAAATGGAATCAACTACATGTTGCGGTATTTTCGGACCTGTCGAAGCCCCACCTGACGTAGCTGAGTTTGTTTTAAACCATTTAGAACTAGAAAACTGGAGCGCCACAAAGAGGCCCTTTAAATGTAATAATGCGCACTGGTTACATAGAATACACCGCTGGTGGATGTGCATCTTGCGCGTTTCATATTTATTTATTTGTTTATTTTATTTCTCTTTGTACATTGCAGCACACACCCAATTAGGACACACAGTTCAACACTGACTCTGCAAAATGGCTCCCACTGGGAGCAATGTTAGAGAACACACAAGTACATTTCCAGACATTTCCTGTCGAACTGTTGCAGCCAGAAGCAGGTTACATTACACAAGGGCACATTCAGTTTTTCTGAGGTGGGGAGTTATCAAATAATTTGCTCAGAATCGTATACTGCTGAACCGATGACAAGACTCGAACCCGGATCCCCAGTTTCAAAGTGGCAGCTCTGGCCGTAACGCTCGAAAGGGACATGATTGAATGTGTCTTGTAGCAGGATTATTCTGGCATGGAGCCTCCTGTTTTTTTTAGCAGTAACACACGGCATCACTGGGGTTGTGTGTTTCAGGTATAAAAGGCGTGTCCTTTATTATTGTGGCACCCACTGCGAAAATGGCTTTTCAAAGGAAATGGCATCCACCACTCCACAGCCGCCCACAATGTGAGGAGGTATTCGAAGAGCACATTAGGGGATCACTGCCCTGTCTCTCACTTAGCGCTCTGAAGTAACCAAGGAGACTTGGAGCGCTCTCTTAAAACTTGTGAAAAATAGAGAACATGTGTTCGGTGACAACCCGCCCATACCCCCAGGGAGCCTAAATCCGCCCCCCCACCCACCTCCGCTGACCCTATCCCCAGCATAGAATGGGACGCCCTGCCCAATCCATGAGTGCAGCTCGACCCACGCCGCCGGCCACTCAGACTAGCATCTGTAGTTGTTGTGTTTAATTGTTTATGACTGGAAGGGTGCCTGTACTCTCTGTACCTCTCTGTGCAATGTTTTGCCGGTTTGTCTCAGGTGCAGCACCCTCGCATACTTGGCCTGTTCACCCACACAAACGACCTCGAAGCAGGGGAATCGGGTACGAGGCTCAGCAGAGACGCTCAAACATCCTGTGATTCTGGGCAATTCACTTTGTCTCCCCATGCCTAACTAAAATGAATATCTGTATCGCAACTGGTGCTCAAATAAAGCACTCTGATTCCTTTGTGTCGAGTTGACGCTACATAAAACTCCCCCAAAAATAAATAAATAATTGCCCAAGATTGGCAATAATTTGTTTACTGAAGAACAAAAATCAGAAGTCACAATGCCGATATGACACAGGAAAATATATTTTGTTTAGAATTAAAACGTACTCCAGCACCACCGAGGACACTGCGCCAGGTGAAGAAGGGAGAGTGTGCTGCAAAGTGAGTTGCATTACGTAGAGCCGCCTCTCCTTGCCGCGCAGATCAGGCTGCTCACCAGCTGCACCAGGGCACAAGTCCTAAAAAAACACGGTACGTTTTCACTTTCGTCCGTTGTGAAAGCTTTCTTGTCTTTATGGGGCCATGTGTTTAATAACGATAAAGATAAGAAAGCTTTCGCGACGCACGGAAGGCAGATGAGCCCGTCCAAATGGGACGGCTCAAAAAGCTGAAGGAAAACGTCATGAACAGCTCTTTTCCAATGGCTGGCCACCGTTTAGCATAAACGGTGACGCCGGCCAATGGAAAAGAGGGGTGGGGCTTAAAGCCCTTAACAGAAAATACCACAAAACGTTAAATCTCGCCAGCGAGACTGCGCATGTGCGCAGCCCACGCCAGGCAAGACCTAAAAATGAGCCATATCTACTAAGGTATACCACATTTTTTTCTTCCCCGCTAGCAGTGGTGCACTTTTGGCTGCCATACGCAAATGAATACACCCTCGCACTGTACAGTATGTGCATTCTCTAAAGCAAAGGGTTTGTGCTGGAAGGGGACCATTCCAGTACATAAGCTATCCTTCAAAACTTTTCCCACTTTGTATGTGAGCTGTACAATGCAGCACACATGCAATTTTGGACAAATAAAGAGAAATAAAAGCAATTCTCCTGGTTACGCCTGCCTTATCTAAGTGTAAGGTTTTGGCACAAACCCAGTCTACCAAAGTTAGTAGATAGGGATTTGCATCAAAAACCCGTAGGTGTTAGCATGGGAAAGCCCATGTACCATCCATGGAATGCATCCTTAATGCTCTAGTGCGCTACTTTAGGCAATTTTGCAACATAAATCCTGGTTTCCGTTGGATAGCAAATTCCACCGAACTCTTTGTGCCAGGTTTGCGTCACGTTTGTGATGCAAATACAGTGCAAAGCATTAGTAAATCTCTGCCTGGGCTTTGACAACAGGAGGTGAACAGATCCCTCTCAGTTTGCCAAAGCATTTAATTATTAAGCTTATGGATTCTATATCTTTGTGGTTGTCCAATAAATCGACAATGCCTAGAGGTGTAGGCTCGGAAGACATTCATAAAGCTGACAACGAACAACATGGAGTCCTCCTTTCAATCCATTATGCCTCAATGATTAAGGGGAAAAGGCCTGGAATACTTTGACCAATCTATTACTAGATGGGAGTATCCCTGCAACTCTCCCAGCACTAAAGGTTTTAAATTTGCAACTACAAAATAAATCTTTTTTCGTAAATGCACTTTTGGGAAAGCAGATTTAGGGATCTAATATGGATACATGCCAACCTTAATTACATACAAGCAACTAACTTCGAGGAGGTTCGACCTTTACGGAGCTAGTATGCGGACACAATCGATACTTCAAATCTGTGTAATGATCTGTGAACCAAAAATACTGACCCAGAACTAATGATAGATGGGTGAAATCATACAAATATTACTCCATGATCTGATTTTCCTATAGGTTCATTCAATCTTGGAAGTAAATTGCTTTCTCCCACCAGACGCTCTCTCCCCGTGTCTTGCAGTAAATCTAGGCTAGACCTACTGTCTTCCTGTTGGACATGTGTGGTGGTTTCCACAGAATTGGCACTTCCCATGGGAAAGAGTCAGGGGGATCACAGGCAAGGTACCGACTAGTGCAATCAAATGCCCAGCTCACGCAGCAACCAAAAGTTTACTTCTGATATCCTATCAACAACCATATCAAAATAAAACCAATGACTCAGCTGGCACAAGGATTAGAAAACCTGATGGTCTGTAGCCAATTCCTATCAATTGTGTTCTTTCTACAGATGGCACATCCAGTCCAGGATACATTCTCTTGAAGTTGGATTGAGGGCATTAAGGGCAGACGCAACATCTTATTTCTCCTTAAGCTTGGCCTAGCTGGTTGTTGTAGATGAAGCACGGTGTGGCTGGGGTTATAAGGCTGGAGAAGAGTGGACCACTGTCAGATCTGGGCAGGCAGAAGAATTCTCAGCCCATCTAGCTCAGGAGAGGGACACAGTTATCTAAGAGGCACAGCCTTTGTTTGGTAATACAACATCATCTAGCTCCTGAATATTGTACCAAATCCTGCAGGAATTGAATATTTCATTACCTTTTTTACAAAACAGCCTGTGATACAGAAAGCCTTTAGAAAACATAATTGCAAAATGTGCTGTAAAATAAATCCCGCTGCCCCATTTTAAACGAAAAAACGTGAGTTGCAGACACCGTCTTATTTGTTATCAAGCCCTGGGGAATTTTCATTACGCTGGTGTAATCTGGTGTGAATTCTGGTGTTTCACCCTACTATTTCTCATGCAAAATTCCTGAAACTGCATACGCATGCACACTGCATAATCAGAGCCCGTGCAAGGAAAAACTCTACCACTGTAACATGGGAACAACGCAAAAGAACAGAACACAAGCAGTTTTTGTTCACTGGGCTTGCATTTCTTGTGATATTTTTTTAACCCTAAATTGTAGTGCTACATGGCACATTAACATTTCACGTAATTTTGTGTTATTTTTAAAACCGAAACGTTTATGAAATTACACCCCCCAAACCCATTCATTGCATTTTGCTACTTTAATTTGGATTTAATTTACAAATATTTTACATGGCTGCATTGAAATTCCAAGCCCGGGTTTATCTCTCGCCATGCATATAGCCCTACCCTCTTATTTGCCAACATTAGTCATTTAAATGTGTACTGCACACTGCCAAACAGTAAATATGCATAAAGAGAATTACTGAGGTGAAATCATACTTTGGAAAACAAAACTAATTTCATAACACACCTGAAAGAACGGTATTATACTTATATTTTATTGATTCCAATGCAAGGCATAGACATACACAAATTGTGCCCCAATTCACAGCAGTAAAATCTTAGAAAGAAACAGACAAAAAAGGCAGACACACAAACGTTCTTACTAGAGCTTCATATACAGAGACAAAGTGTAGCTATTTTTTTACCATCATCTGGGCCCATGTTTGTGGGTCACCTACTACTTAATTTGTGATATATATGGGCACCCAAATTCTTTTTTGGGGAACCGGACTTTATTTTCATCATCAGACTTTGACAAAGAGAAAAAAAGAGAAAAGAAGAAAATGGAAAATGAATGAGGAAAAGAAAGGCACAAAAATATGCAAAAAATCCCAAAAGAAAAAAGAACGTGCAAGGGTGAGACAAAGAGGCAGGAAGCCTTGGGTAGGGGAGTAAAAAGGCATGAGAAGGAATCCAGAGCGGGTGGCCTTGGGACCCACTTTGTAGTTATAGTTAGGATTCCCAGAGATAGGAAGTCCTCTGAATTTTGCTTTGCGATATCTTTGCCACCACCTGACGATTCTTCACAAAACTTTGCAGACCTATTGCTTTCTCTACATTGGCTGTTGATGCAAAGTTTTGTGGTGATTTGTTAAGAGTGTGAAATGAAAGAAAAAAGGGGGCCCAAAGCGTGTTTCCCCCGTGTATTTCCATAGACTTTTGTATCAGATGTAGCAGCAAAACATCTGAACAGATTTTCAAGAAATTTGGCTAGAATATAGATTATGGTGTGGAAAGTATCCTTTATGATATTTCATGAAAATTTGTTCAGTAATTTTGTAGTAATAAGTGACAAATCATAGTGATATATTTCGCTGCTATATACAGGGTGATTTTGTAGTATACCGCAGTACATGATGACAAAACACAATATCATAAGCTACTGACAGCCTTTACAAAAAAGAAAGGCAGCCTCCAGGTCTAGCCAGCGCTATATAAAACTTTTCAAATAAATAAATATTGTTTTTGTTCTGGGTTGGAGGGGGAAGCATTGGTTGTTACTGTTTTAACAATGTATAGAACATAATCAGGCACTTTGCAAATGAATTTAGAGTTAGGTACAAGTATTTTATTCTTTAATAGGTTTTTTAAAAACATTAAGGAGTACCAGGGTACTACCTCAAACCTATCTGGGTAGTACCGCGGTATCTATGAATAATGACAAATATATATATATGACAATTGACACTGTAAAACATGTCACTTCACTCAAACGAAACTCCACAAAACGCCACTCAATGGTACACCACTGCAGTGTACATCACTGCACTCTATGCCACTGCATCCTACAACACTGCACTCTACGCCACTGCATGCTATGCCACTGCACTCTACTCTAGGCCTCTGCACTGTATGCTACTGCACTATACATCACCCTATTTTACACCATGCCACTCTACTTAACACAGTGCCACTCTATCTCACTCCACACAATACCACTCTACTGCACACTACTCTACTCTATGCCACTGTACTCTACGCCACACCAAACCACTGTACTCCACTCTACCCTACTTCACTCTATGCCACTCTACTCTACACCGATCTACTCTGCGCTACTTCACTCTATGCCATTTCATCGTACCCCACTTCATTATACCGCACTTCACTGCACTCTATGCCACATTACTTTATCCCACATCACTCTACCCCAATTCACTTTACACCACTCTACTCTACGCCACTGTACTCTACACCACTCCAACTACCCTATTCCACTCCACTCCACTCTACTCCACTGTACACCACTGTATGCCACTGCACTCTCCACCATGCTAAAGTAGTCTGCATCACTCTGCTGTACGTCACTCTACTCTACACCACTCTATATTACACCACAGAATCCTACCCAACTGCAGTCTACCCTATACTGCTCTGCTCTATGCCTCTGCACTCTACACCCCTTCAAGGAACTGTACTCTGCTCCACTCTTTGTCACTCTACTCTAGTCCTCTGCACTGTATGCCACTGTACTATAAGTCACCATATTGTACACCATGCCACTCCACTCAACACAGTGCCACTCTATCTCATTCCACACAATACCACCTAACTGTACGCTACTCTATTCTTTGCCACTCTACTCTATGCCACTGTACTCTACGTCACACTAAGCCACTGTACTCCACTCTACTTCACTCGATGCCACTCTACTCTACACTGCTCTACTCTATGCCACTTCACTCTATGCCACTTCATTGTACCCCACTTCATTATACCACCCTTCACTGTATGCCACTGTACTCTATGCCACTTTACTTGATCCCACGTCACTCTAGCCCAATTCAATTTACACCACTGTACTCTACGCCACTGTACTCTACGCCACTCCAACTACTCTATTCCACTGCACTCTACTTCACTGTACAACACTGTATGCCACTGCACTCTCCACCACTCTACTGTAGTCTGCACCACTCTGCTGTACGTCACTCTACTCTACACCACTGAACTCTACACAACTGCAGTCTACCCTACACTACTCTGTTCTATGCCACTGCACTCTACGCCACTTCAAAGCAATGTACTCCGCTCGACTCTTCGCCTCCATGCCACATTATCAAAGTAGTTCTGAAAACATTAATGCTCCGCAGTGATAGTTCACATGGAACTAAAATATATTTTCATATTTCCCAATTACCTGCGAAATATGCTTGTTATAGCACTGCATTGTGTGCAATATATATAAATATAGACACACATTACTCACAGGGGGTAGCCTCGGGAGCCTCACTCACAGCTATCTATTGCTACTCATCCTAGAGGAAAACATTTCCTTTGTTTTATTAGGGCCCATTGGTACACTCTCTACCCCAATGGCGATTTACAAAGGTCCATGAAAAACAAGCATTGGTATAGCCAATAGATTTCGTCAATGGCTTTGTCAATATGTTTTAGCCATGTTGTACTTTGCGGCTGTGTAATTTCAAAACTCCAAAGGCCCTGCTGACGGCGCACAAAACTTTTAGGGCACTGGTGAACTCCTGGGCCCCTTTATTTCCAGGTGATATTTATGTTGTAGACCTGACCAATTCATAGCACAAGATTACACAGTGAGATCAATTGTAGCAAAGCTTACTGCCTAAAAAAGATGCAGACTGCCAAGAATGATCATCAGAGAGGCAGGTGGTGGGGAGCCCTGGGTAGGGCCTGGAGTGCTACAGTACGGAGGCAATAGAAACATATCCAGTGGGTAGCTTAACCCCTTCAGTGCCCATGACGAGCTGGACTCGTCATGGGCTGCGGTGGCGCTGTGCCCATGACGAGTCCAGCTCGTCATGAACTCCGCCCGCTAATGGAAGGCGCGGCACTGGGCGGGGAAAGGGGCGGGCATGCAAGGGGTTAAAGGGGGCGGGCAATGAGGATACCATGTGAATAGTCAAGGGCATGGGAAAGGGACATCGGGCAGAGAACAATAGGAAGGAGGAGCAAATAAAACATGTGCAGGGGTAGCGATGTATGCAAAACCCAGTTGAAATGTAGTGAGTAAATCAGTGTTTTTAAGGGAACCAATAGCTAGGAATAAGAAAACGTTATAAAGTGTGCCTCAAGGCATGCATTGTGTTGTCTTTAAAGCAACATGGCACAAAATGGCCTCTTCCTCCCTCCCCTCCCAGACCTCTGTGAACTGGGCACAAAAAAGAGCAAAACTCAAACCGCCAGAGCTACTTCAATATACTTTAAATAGCACTTCAGTTAGCTGAAGCCCTCCACCAATACACACACAAGAGGTTCCTGGAAGGAGGGATAGGGAGTGTGGGTTAGGAATGCAACTAAAAGGCATATCCTGACAAAGAAACGGTGCTTCACCGTAGCCCTTCTAACTCATACCCCATGCTGTTAAGCTAGGCCTTGCAAAATATCTCTAGAAAGATGCAAAGTGGAAACAATTAAAACTTTGAAACCTCTTGAGAGCAGTAAATTTGACCTGCGAATGCAGCTTCTTGGCACATGATGATTAAAAAGACATTGAACAAGAAATGTAAATGCTCGACCTAAAAAGGAGCCTCATGAATAAAATTATCGGCCTTTGATCACACTATTCGGTCATGCAGGGAAGCCAGGATTGATCCCATGTTTTCCAGTCTCGCACTGTGCAATTCAGCCATCTTTGTCTGATATCAATTGTTAATGCTTTGTCCTGGAGTACGGGATTATAAGGTAGGTGGCAGGCAAAACAAAACTATATTTTGGTATTTTCACATTGTGCAAGCCTTGCCCATGGACATATGAATGCTTTAAAATAGATACAGATACAGTGCTGTTACTGTCTTCCTGCATTGCCTAATGGAATAATCGATTAAATGACTTACTTTGAAATGCTTCTTGACCAGCACAGGGCACATCTATGCTTGCTGCTAATGATGGACCGGACCTGGATGGCAGGCCGACTTGTGTTGCTTCCTGCCTGCCAAATGATTGGATGGCACAGATGCAGGGGAGGGTGAAGGGCGGAAATGGTGGTCTACTTATGGCAGACTGACGTGAGGGGTGATTCAAAAGCCAAGGAGGGACAAACTAATACCTTGCAAGGCTGTCACGACGGCCCTGATATGTTTGCGCCTGGAGCTGCACACAGTGCACATTACAGACCAAATTTGGCTCACCCGCAAGGAGAGTTTTTTTCCCTACAAAAGGAAAAATATTGCCCATTTGTGTGGTAAAACCACCAATCTAGCGTGTTAGCGTGATATATACATTGTTGGGGCTTTGGACTCCTCCTCTAAAAAAAGAAAACACGCGCTCAGTGGGATACAATTCACCTCAGCAACCGCTCGCCATCTTTGCCAAAAGTGTGCAAGCTATTATATAACTCACCCTCCTTTGTCTCGTAGTCGTATTGAAGCAGTGGGCAGTAATCTTGTTGTAGCGTTGGCAAGGTTCGAAGCTCTCAGTTTAAATGTTATAGTGACCACTTACCAATGCTAAAACCTGATGGTCTACAAGCTGCTCTTCCTCTAACTCGATGACTTGGTATTTCTTTAAAGGTGGCACTACCCGGCTGCGTGTAACAGAAACTAATAGACCACCTCCATAACTGAAAGGTTAAAAACAGCTTACAGAGACACGTGCCGCCCAGCTAGGCATGCCCTACTCAATTAGCATATGTTTATCCGGAAAGACAAAGGCACTCGCAAGCAGGTGCCAATTTGTAGTTTTCGTTATAGTCTATGTTTTAGATTTTAAACAGGATGATATTTGAATATAAAAAGAAAAGATGTTTTGACAAATACCTCTCCCGTCAGATAGTGATATTGTAACTGCGGACAGCCTTGCATGGAGTAGGGATTTACAGATACAAGCTTCTTCTCTGAGTGTTTTTTCATAATCAAAATAAAACTTTTTTTATTTTTTTTATTTTGCTGTTTTTGCAAATTTGGTGGTAAAATGCCACTTGTAAACTTTTTAACTTGAACCTCCCTCCATGCTCTCGGTAGCACACGGGTACGCCTGTTGCACACGTGCCTCTGAGATACAGCCGCTGCTGTTGTACCTCAGATGCCTTGGCTCTCCTCTTTGGCCCTGATGCCATGCATCTTCACAGGCTTTCCACTCAGGATGGCTAGGCCAATCCTCTGGTGGAAGAAGTTGCTGCCTTCATGGCAGTGCGTGGTACCATGGCAAGGAGGAACTGCTGTTGGGCTCCACTCCAGCTGCTGCAGACCACAAAAGCGTGCCCATGTGATGTTATAAAAAGTCATAAATCAATGTGTCCAAGGAAACCAGAACAGCTGATATAATCTTAACACCGTCTTTTCAACAGCATTGAAAATATAATGTAAAAGCAAACAGCGACATGGGGGTGGGTGGGCATGCAGCGACATGGGAGGAGGTGGGAGGGATGAATGCTGCATTAAAATGCAAGCAGCTATGGCACCGAAGATGAACACAGACAAACAGTAACATGAGCCGGAAACAAAGAAGAAATAGTCCTCCAAAGAACAGATAAACACCTAAAGTGAAGAGATACAATGCTTGGTCCATGCTCCATGAGAGGAAACAAAAGACAAAAAAGAAGTGACAAAGAGAAAGATCGACCACTCACGAGCAAGGATTTTTAAAGGACACTGAAACAAACAAACGAAAAGCAGTGGGTGGTGTGTAAGCCCACAAAGAAGTATACAGTAAAGTATCGAAAGCTCAACCTAAAAATCACACACCGAAACATAGAGTTAGATTTTCCTTTTGCAAACCTAAGTAGAGGCAGCCGCTCTACCTAAAGTCAATCTATATATACTCATGTGTGGACTCAAGCAAATTGCAACACAGTTAAGCACACTACCAGGTGTACAATTAGACAGGTAAAACTGCACAACTGTATTCTTAAAAAGAACTGCGCACTGAAGCACAGACAATATCATATACGAGCACAGGACTGCCTCCCAATCCAAAAACAAACCCAAACTCCTACATGTGTGGCCAAGAGGCCTAAGAACAAATGTCCCATATATATCAAGTCATATTGCCCTACTTATATTTATCAGGGACACCCATCAACACATAAGACCGCAGCCAGAGTGTTTCATTTTGCACCTCACCGCACACCTAGCAAAGCTTGTGGCTGCAGCTTGCTGCTGTCTGCCAGGGAAAAACTGGAGGGGGGAGCAAGAAGCCGCGGTGAGCTAACGTGTAATTAGGGCACTACAAGGAGAAATAGAGCAGGCACAGACGCCTCCAATGTACCTCCGCCGAGCATTTCATTTTCAGATTATAAGAAATAATTTAAGTGAAGAAATGCAAAGCAATGAACTCGCTCTACAGCAGGAAGTCTCAGGGGTGGGAATTAACAGCCAGCAAGAGATGTAAAGGAAAAAAGAATAAGAAGCACGTAATTATAAGTGGGGGTTAAGCACTTTGGGTGAATGATCCACATTCAGTGCTAAAAAAATAAGAGAATGAAACACAATTCTGCTGGCTCCCAAAAAAAGAGGCAATCAAGCTACCTTCTCCCACAATCCTTCCCTTTAGAAGTCTGTAGGCTGAAAAGATATCTGGAATTGTTTTCATGGGCACAGTGAAGTCCTTAAAATGAAAACATGGCAATTTAGAAATGGCAGACAGTTTAAAGCCTAGGAAAATGAACTGATGGTAAACTCGACACAAGTGAGACACCAATTTGTTATGAAAATGAGAAGTGTCGATTTAGGAGAAGGAACCTGTTGCGTTTGTCACATTTTGGTCCTTGTTTAGTAGAAGTCTTCAGACTGGTTTCAGGACAATCATGACATGCCCAGACTACTGAATGGGCATCAGTGCCACTAACATCCTAATGGTCGATTCCGCCATGTCTACACTTTAACAACAGACTTACTATGTTTTATTATTTCCACTCACTCCCCAATATACCTCTTTTTTTTTGCAAAAACAATTTTTATTGCTTCACACAGTTACAATAACCATCATTAAATAGCATCATGCCAGTGGTCATATCCAACGTTTAAGAGCCAAAACAGAATACAAACTAATCCACTGCCATCTAGTAATTCACTGTCCATCAGCATTCTCATATGCAAAAACACCCTCCCCCCTCCCACATGTCAGTGTGCCATAATACCAGGTACCAGGATGATCCTCACTGTGTAAGTAGCCGGGTTAGTGGCTGCGGGCTACTCCCCACCCCCATAGTCAGGCTCAGAGCAGTAAGGAGAGGTGAAGCACTCCCGCCCTCACGTGTGTTCTACCAAGCACCTCTCTACGACTGCGCTTCTGCAGGCTGCTCCAGTGCTCCCTCGTCCTCAGCCACATCCGTTCCCCACCCTTGGAGCTCCACCACTAGCGCTTCCCATGCCTGCGCCATGCCCAGCGCCTTTTCATCGTTGCCCCGCAGCGCTAGCTGCAGCCGGAGTGTGCCCTCACTACCCGCCCATTTGGTGAAGGTCGCTTTCCATCTCTCCCCCCCCCAATATACCTCGCCTTTAAACAGTACAAAACACAAACAAATACACTGTTAACAACATATTTTGGTTCTGGTAAACAAGTGCTTCAGAATCGCAAAGGATGCCCGGATTCTAGAAGCACAAGGTGACTATACAAATGGTAATAAGCACTGCATGGTGTAGAGAATTTATGGACTGGGGCAGTAGGCCTGCTTTGGAAAGAGGGAAATGTACTTAACTTTACAGGTGCCAGACCAAGATCCCATCACCCATGTACTAGGTGTATGCCTCACTGGCTTGGCAGAGAAATTTAGAATTGTTTAATGATCAGTGGATGGTGCAAGCCCGACCAAGGACTGCATTAAATAGCATCCCATCCTGTATGGCAGTTAATGTGCTGCTCTCTCGCTGTTCCCTAGAGGAAACTTAAAACAATTTTTTTTAAAAAGTTTAAAACTGCTAATGCACTTCAGCCTGACATTTCCGTATGTGGACATGCGCATGGGTACATTTCTTGATTCGATAATACTTATGGATTTGAGCCACATGACAGTCCTATGTTTCCAGAACTCTATGAATGTATTGTAAGTGCAAGCGTATGTAAGTAATGTCTGACTTTTTTGTGATTTGAGCACTTAAAGACGACATGAAGAGACCAAGAACAACATGAGGAAACAACCCTCATTCAGAAAGTGCGCCCTTGCAAAGAAAGATAACTCGCACAGTGCGTGCCTGCCCAAAGCAATCACAAGAAAAATGCTGCAGACAGATCAGCATGAGTTTCATTGTCCTTTACGTCGGTAGAACGAATACGACCATCATTTTGAAGAATTCCGACTTCCCAGAAGCAAAGAAAGTATTAGACCAGACTCCAGAGGAGGCATCAGCATGTATAGGTTTCCTTGTTGCCTTTAGTTTAATGCAACATTTCCTGGCGATTTCCAAGGAGGCTGCCGCCCCCAAAACTCGTGACGCCCGGGGCGAACCGTCCCCACGCCCCCCTTGCTACGCCACTGCCTCCTGTTTACTGCTGCATCTTGCTACTCACTCATGCAACATGTGTGGGAAGCCCTTTTACCTGCTAAGGCCATGGCACCCTTGCTACACCAGTCCCTATGACCCATGAAGCATCAAAGGGCTGCCATTCAAGGACGGAAGACTGCTGCGTTAACAGGCTCCTTTACGAGGGAACTCGCAGTCCCAGCCTGCACCGGGGGCATTTCCTGTTCAGACAGCGCTACAAAGCACAGCATCTACCCGCAGCACGGCAAGCATCAAAGGGCTGCCATTCAAGGACGGAAGACTGCTGTATTAACAGCAAAAGTTGGCGTATGACCTGAATTTGTTGCTCTTTTGTTTGGGCTGTGGGACCTTGAAGCTGCTCTTCCCACGCGGGAACTGCCTAATGCGCCGAAAACAGCTGAACACGTCTCCGATTGTAGACACAATAGGAAAGGAGTGTATGTGACATCAGATACAGGGACGCGCCTACGAACCTGGTAGTTACTCCTGAAGGTCGGGAAGACCACTGACTTCACGCTGGTCTGAGGGGAACGGCTCCTCTGCCCCTGCATTCTGCCTCTGCTCTCCCCCTTGTTGAGCCGTGAGGCGAACGGCAAACCTGCTCAGTACTACATCCCCCAGATGCCCTGACAGCGCGCACACCATCTGCGTCACTGAGACGCCGCCTGGAGCCCTTAAAATCACCGAGGGCATACCGCAGCGCGGGACGCGCGCGGGCGTGCCCGGGCGAAGCCCGGGCCAAGGGCAGGCCCGTCCGCGCCCGTCGGAGCCAGAAGGAGACTGGGCTGGGCCACCCCCCTGTCATCTGCAATATGGGTAAGAGGAAGCTGGCTGCAACCCAGGTACAGGGGGGCTCAAATGCAAAAGTCCCTCGTAAATCCACCTCCATTATTACTTACTTGACTACAGCGGTGGGTGTGTTGAACAATGAAATCGAGGTTGTGGAAAGGGAGTTGGGTCTAACGGCTAGAGAGGGTGTGGACACACCACAGGTTGAATTGCCATCTATACCATTGGAACCGGAGGTGATTGTAAATAAGGGTCCTGGAACTGTTATTGCTCCCTCGGAGATTGCTGGTAGCGAAATGGGGGAGCAGGACCGGCTCTTGGAAGAAGCTACTATTGATTTGGCAAAAGGACCCAAACATCAGGCATCCAAGACAGAGGTACCTCGTGCTTTACTCAAAATAAATGGTAAAAAACAAAAGGGGCCCAAACCAAACACAGTAAAACCTAGCCACGGCCTGGATGAAAATATACAAATAGCATTGCGGAATCTGGTTGAAGATATTTTTTCGTCACGGTTCGAGGCTATTCTGACAAATGTTGCCAAGGATGTCATTGATACCATGAACAAGTGTGTGGCGGACCTACGGTGTAAGTGTGACCGTCTAAATGTTATGATTGACTCATTTAAGTCTGACGCCAATCGTCTTTTATTGAATAGTCGGCGGTCCAATTCAGGTCCGAACACACACCTTAATGCTGATTTGGTTGAAAGTCCCCTACAAAGGAACTGCCTCTCATCTAAGGTTAATATAAATCAAGACCCACTAACGAACCATTTGGCTTCTAATATACGAAATCCTGGGGGTGAATCACACTTGGCTGGGGACAAGAACTTTGGGATTCAACTCGTTGAGAGAAAGAAGGTGGCTCGTAACACGATTGTAGAGGCCTGTAATAAGAACATAGGGCAATTGGGGAAGTTGCCTTCTCCCAATTCTTCCATAATTAATCTACCTCCAGAAGCTACCCCCTTGGTAGTAGTTTTGGTGGGGGTCCCTCCTCTACCGGCTGGTGATGTTGAATCCACAGCCGCCCTATTGAGAAAAACTAAGCATTGGTGTGAGCATCATTCCTCAGGTTCAGCGGGGATTTCTGCCAATATTATTATGGCAAGGCGAGTTGGCTGGGTGGGTCATGGCCCCAAACGTGTTACTGGGGACTGCATTATTGTTAATTTTAATAACCAAAATATACCAGGAAGATTGCTATGGAATGCAACGGATCAGCTTGGTGGGACTATTAGAGTTGTGCCCCTGGGGTTTTTCTATCCTCCCTCTAGGAGAATTCAGGATCCCTCTTTTCTCCCCCATGTGGATAGGCCTGTCCCTCAAGATGGAGTTATTAGTCCATCTAAAGATAGAGTGAGTATGGTAGTGTTACCACCAGCACAACATACATCTCTATTACCTACTCCCAGGGATACAGGGCTGTTGGCCTCTAATAGATTTTTTCCCCTTTCCCAGTTGGATCAAAATGATTGACCACTAGGGATAGGGGCGCCTAGTGACGACTTGATTCCTAGGGTTCAAGATTCAGGTGTGATTAATGTAGATCCCATTCGTAATTGTAAAATTATTACGTGGAATATTGCTGGTCTTAACTCTAAGAAACACGATCCCATATGGCTGAACAACATAAAGCAATATGACATTATCGCCCTTCAGGAAACATGGGACACGGAGGACAATTTTTGGTTAGATGGGTATAGAACCTTCTCCCTACCGCCACGTCCATCTAAGGCTGGTAGAGCAAAGGGTGGCTTGTCGTTCCTCTTGTCCCTTAACCTTACAGGTTCTCTATCAAGACTAGAGGTTGATTCATCGAATATATTGGCTCTAGAAGTCAACCGTCCCAATAATTTTAATCTGTTATTAATTAACTTCTATAATTCAAGTGATTGTATAGATAAGAATATGCATTTGGGAATTCTAAATGATTTTTTACATGAATATAGGAGAGATCATTCCACTAATTCTTTTATTTTGCTTCTGGGGGATTTTAATACACACTTATGTGAACATGCTTGTCACATTGTAGACAACTTGGTCTATACTATTTCAGAGACCCCGCACTTTGAGCACTCTCCTCGAGGTGTTGCCCTAGAAATTTTTTTGTCTGATTCAGATCTGTTTGAACCCTCTTTCGCTAACTCCTCTGATCGCTATTATACATTCAAGAATGGTGAGACCATCATCGACTATATTTTTTTGACTCACAATCTTCTTGAAAAGATTATTTTTTATAATGCTATATCATCTCCCTTTAGCGATCACAACCCTGTTCTGCTGGAATTAGCTTCAGATTGTGGGTTTTTAGATCTGAGTAGGAGAACACTTGGCCCTAAAAACCTGGTAACCCGGGATCAAGATAGGAGGCTTAAGTGGATTAAAGTGATACCTACACTATTCTTTACTGATTTATGTGCGAATACCAGGGACCTCATATTATTATGTAATGATCCCCTAACTTCGAAGGATGTAACTGTGGAAGCCTTCGTGGGTATTTGCTCGCAGATTGCTAAAGATCTGATCACTAAATCCAAGGGATCTGTCGAAGTGCATGAAAAATGGTTTGACCGAAGTTGTTCGCAAGCACATAGTGCCTTAATCTCAGCATTGAAGGCCTCTCCGCAAGATAGGTCTTTGATAGCGAGCCGTAGGAAATTATATAAATTGGCGATCCATAAGAGAAAATCTGAAATTAAAGCAGATACGTGGGATGCCCTGCTATCAGTCGACGTCCTAAAAGATAGTGCCAAGTTCTGGTCAATTGTAAATACCCCCTTTTTTTCAGGCTCGGCTAACAGTTGCCAGGAAACTAATGTTACAGAAGCCCAATGGTTAAATCACTTTGAAGGGATCTATGGCACTAATGACCCTAATAATCATGAGTCTATTAATTTTCTACAGCATGGGAGGTCACCTCTCATTTTTGATATCGAGGATATAGAAAAGGCCATAAAAGATACAATGAGTAATAAAGCACCAGGCCCTGATCATGTCCCAGCGGATGTCTACAAACATAATCCTACATTCTGGGCAAAAATTCTGGTCAATGTCTTTAACGCTGTGGCCTTGACTGGGCCTCCGCCATCTTGGTGTCACTCGACAATTATTCCGATTTTTAAAAAGGGCCAACGGTGTGAACCAAGGTGTTACAGACCTATATCCCTCATTGATTCGGTAGTGAAAATTCTTGGCAAAGTGATTCTTGGTAAGATCACAGCTTGGGCAGAAGATAACAAAATTATAACTAATCTACAATATGGTTTCCGTAAAGGTCGTGGCACTTTAGACCAATGTTTGAATTTGTTTATGTTAATGGGTAAGTACACCATGGCCAAGGAGTGCACGTTGAACCTTGCTTTTATGGACTTGTCCTCAGCTTTTGACCTGGTCAACAGGTCAAAGCTGTGGACAATTCTATTGGAGTTGGGTTTAGACCCTCCTTTGGTCTACTTTTTAGTAGATCTCCATCGTAATCTTACCGCATCGATCAGGTTATCTCGGGATGGTAGTTGTTCCAAGCCCTTCAAATCTAGAAGAGGGGTAAGACAGGGATGCATCATGGCACCTTTGTTATTTACCCTTTATATTAATGCTCTGGACAAAACCCTGGTCAAAGCTTGTTTGGATATTCCGCGTGTAGGAGATACTTTAATTCCAGTTCTCCTATACGCGGATGACGCTGTCTTACTGGCTAGGACGGCGGTAGGTCTACAGTCCCTACTCGATGCTTTTGGTAAATTTATGTCGTCTCTGGACCTAATTGTAAATATGGGTAAGTCACATGTCATGGTAGTTGGCAGGAGAGCTAAAAAAACAAAAACCTTCACTTGTAATGGAGGACCAGTGTCGCACGTCCCCTCCTTCACCTATCTTGGGGTAGTTTTTGATGAAAAAAGTACTTGGGTCCCTCAACAAAAATTAAAAAAGAACGCAGTAATCAGATCAACTTCTGCAGTTCTAGGTTTTGCGAAACGCTTGGGGGCAAAACCAATGGAGGCCATTTTAAAAATATATTCCTCCAAGTGCTTGGCCATAGCGGGATATGGCTCCGCGATCTGGGGATATAAACCCCAACCAGATCTCCAGGTAGCTGAAAATAGTTTTCTGCGGAATCTACTCTCATTACCCCAATCTGCCCCCATTTTCTCTCTGCATCAGGAATTAGGTCTGGGCTATTTATCTGATACCCTGAGCATGGCTCCGTTACTCTGCTGGCTCAGAGTTTGGCTTAACCCAGACCTGAGTCTAAATCACGAGATACTTAGAGATTGTGTTAAACTAGATAGAGTTGATAAGATTAACTGGTTGGTATATGTCAAAACTATGTTCGCCAAATTGGGACGTCAGGAGTTATATGACCATCCGGAAAACATCAGGAAGGATGATTTGAAATGGGTAAAAAGCAATTTTATAAAACTAAAGACTATGGAAAGGGAAGGGATTGAAATACAAAAACCTTTGGTGAGGGCTCATTCCCTATTAAAAACTACTTTGCTAATAGAACCCTATCTGCTTATAGTCACTAAACCATTTCATCGCTGGCTTCTGACCAGACTGCGATTCAATTTACTACACTTTATTTTGGGGGATTATCCAACCTGGTCGAAACCCGAGGATGCTGGGTTATGCTCCTGTGATAACTACTCCATCCAAGATACTCTACATTTTGTATTATTCTGTAAACACTATACGGGGGCCCGCAAGAAGTTCTTGGTTCCCTTGCTTAGACAGAAGGGTTTCTTCCAGGCCAAACCCGCCCTACTATATTTACAAATGCTACCCAATACATATGAAACTTTTTGTATAGCGTCTTTTCTTGTGGCCGCAGTTAGGGTGAAGGGTAGGATGATAGCCAGTAGGACCTTGTCGATTGATTAAAAAATGGCATGCACTTATGGCAAGGTTTTCCTTATGTGATTTTCTATGTTTATGCACTATGGCTTCTGTATTATGAATTATTTTTATAGTTGGTTTTATGATGATTGTAAATAGTGTTATTTATTGTATTTTGTATGTATATATGAATGTATATGTTGTGTGCTCTTTTATGATTTTAATTAATCGAATAAAGTGGAATGAAATGAAATGACCCAGAAAACCCGGCTTTTTTCAAGCATGATTCTGTCTTGCTCTTGCAGGATGGGACATCCAGTAGCTTGACAGGGCTTGGGAAATGACACCAGAGAATTGGGTCATGGTCTGGAACCCTGTAGACATTGTACTTAGGAGCGCAATGGGAAGGATGGGGGGCAGGGGCGAGGGGCTGATCTGGTAGAGGGTTGGATGCGGAGAAAGGGTAGAGACGCTGAGGGTTCTCACAGAGTTTGGTCCCAGTCCACTCTCTTCTCTTCAAAATATCTGGATTCGGTACCCACTGCCACCACATGTGCCTCTCACTGAGCTCTTCTCTTCATACAGGTCTGCGCTGTGTGCTCAGTGAAGATTGTCAGGCCATTAAAAAAACATACATTTCTGGTTTGCTCAAATTCCAAATTTACACACCCTACTCTTTACCTAAATAATACATAGTTATGTTTCCACCGAACCCTGGAATGGAGTTTGCAGTGGTATAGCCAAAGGTGCTTATTTGGACCTGATCAGAGACCAGTGTGTGTAGGGTGGGGAAAAGTTCGAGTGTTTGGCTGGAGCAGTGTCAGATCTAGAAGTCCCCTATATGTCAGTTGTCGCCTCCACTAAACATAGCTCGCTCACAGTCAGTCCTGGACCAGTCAGAGCCGCCATGGTCATCAATTGCGTCTTGTCACCCCGGCATCACGCGCCGATGGAGGCGACGGGCCTTCAAGGAATTCTCTGATTTCCCCATTGCCAGGCCGCCTCCGAAGCCACGTGCGCGCTTGGAACCGGCTGGTTCTCGATGGCGACGATAGCATTTCAGAAAGTAATTGCTTTTTAAAGTGCTTACATAGGATGTGATGACGACGACGGAAATGAATAATAATGGAGCTGCAGTATCAGAATAAGAGCACGCAGGCTTACATTTAGAAAGGTTTCCTAATTTGAAACATCCAGGTTGTTTGCACCAACAATGCGGTAAGTAAGTGTGTATGCTAAACCTTAATAGCAAGCTTAAATTCAAGAAATGTTAAACTTCGCGGATTTGATGTCTGGCAACAACCTTTGTTTTGCATGGTTTGTACATTGTGGAGAAGTAAAAACTTCGGTTTCACTATATTTTTACAGACTATGTAGCCATGACTAATCCATGATGTAAGGCGACCCTTTACAGGTTCAAGACTGCTGGGTCTATGGCGGATTTTCAGGATAACCATTGCCTATGTAAATCAGTTACAATATTCACTGTGTGTAAATACATCGTGCATGGCTATCTTGAAAATCTGGCATGAACCCAACCCTCTTGGATTTACATCACTACTTCCACAAATGGGGAAAGTCCTCCAACATACTTGAGCTTTTTTCAAAGGTAACGAGTATGTGGGGGGTCCTGGTTAATTTGCTTAGGAGCATATAGAGGCAGCAGACCAAGGGTCTGAAGGTAGCAGGGATTGGGGGGACAGGAGGGGGGGGGGGTGCTGCAGTTATGGGTGCCCCAAAATAAACATGCTACAGTTCAGAAGGTGAATGAGCAATAAAGATGCCTTTAAATCTTGTTTTCATCTTGTGGAATTTGCTGTGCATTTAAAGACAGAGATCAAATGGCAGCTAAGACTTCTCACAAATTGCTGCCTATTCTTTCAACATGGAGACTGGTGCTTACTTTTCTTGTAAAGCAACTGTAAAAATCTTTCAAATTATATCAGCAGTTAGGAATGCACAGATGAAGAACCTTTTTGTAATTCTGAAGTGTAAAGGAAGCAAATATGTTAATAGAATCTAAACAAATAAAGGCACTTTACTTGGTGATGTGCAAATAACAAATATCTGCTGAAACCTGATTTCTGCAAAGTTTGTGTGCTATAGTTTTTTTTTTCTGTAAACTGCATTTTCAATGCAAAATATGAAGTATACAAAAATGTGATGGTAGAAATGCTTGAATTAATTTTAGTCGCTGGTAATTACTAAGGCCACATCCCAGTACATGGTTATTTTGTACACAATGCCATCTCAGTTTAGACACAGCCAGATGCAAATCAGTCTTGATCCTGGTCCAATAGGAACAGTCCAGTCTGGATTGCCAGGCCAGGTCACACTAAACTGAAACACAAGCAACCCAGGACCAGTTTTACCCTTATTATGGCTCAGCCGTCAGGAATAGCTTGGTTCCAGTGGAATGGTCTACACAGGACCCACCTTTGAGCATACCATCCCAGTTAGGGCATCGCATTGAAGTATACACAAAAGGGATGGCTAGAATGCTTGACTTACTGAAGCCCTGATAATTTCTAGTGGCCACATCCTTGTGCATTGTTAGTTTACACACTATGCCACCTCAGTTTGGAACCTAGCATATGCAAATCAAATTGGACCCTGCTCCAATAGGAACAGTTCCGCCCAAACTGCCATGCAAGGTCTTTCCTGAACCGAAACACAAGCAACCCAAGACTGATTTCACCCTTACTTATGCTCATCAGCTGGTGTATAGCTTGCTCCAGAGGCACAGTGTGCACAGGGACCTACATCTGGGCAAACCTGTCCCACTAAGGGTGGAGTACTGAAGTCTACTAAAAAGTAATGGATGGAATGCTTGAATCAATCCCATCTACTGGTAGTTGCAAGGCATTTCTATTTTGCACACTGTGCCACCTAAGTTTGGACCCAGCCTGATGTAATTCAGTCTTGACCCTGCTCCAATAGGAACAGTACAGCTCGAACAGCCAGGCCAGGTCCTCCCTGAACTGAAACACATGCAATCCAAGACCGGTTTTGCCCTTATTAGGGTTCATCAATCAGGTATAGCTTGCTTCCAGTGCTACAGTGGGAATGGGGCCCACGTTTGGGGATGCACTCCGATTTAGTGCGTTGCACTGAAATATACAAAAATGTTGGAATGCTTGTATTAATCTCAGTCACTGGTCCAGCCTCATCTTAGTCCATTGTTATTTTGCACACAATTCTACTTCAAGTTGGAACCAGCCATATGCACATCAGTCTTAACCCTGATCCAACAAGAACAGTCCAGCGGAAACTGGCCATGCAAATTATGTTGCCATACATTTGACATTTCAGCAATAGAGGGGTCTTCCACAAACCTTTTGACTTACTCCTCCATTTTTTTTGCAGATCTCGTTTTTGTTGACCTTCGGACTCTACGGCCTTTACCACTGCTAACCAGTGCTAAAGTCCTTATGCTCTTTCTGCTAAACATGGTGAAATTGGCTTACCCCAATTGGCACATTTAATTTAGTGGTTTGTCCATGGTGAAGTGGTACTGCATGTGCCTAGGGCCAGTCAATTAAATGCTAGTAGTGGGCCTGCAGCACTGATTGTGCCACCCACTCAAGTAGCACTTTTAAAGCTGTCTCAGGCCTGCCATTGTAGCCTGTGTGTGCAGTTTTAAACTTTCATTTCGACCTGGCAAAATAAACCTTTTGTCAGGCCTCACTTTTAATGCATATGAGTGACCTTTAGGGTAGACCTTAAACAGCCCATAGGGCAGGTTGTGTATTATTCACAATCAGTGAAACAAAGGGACTAAAATGCCTTGAATAAATCATTCATTCCAGACAGGAAGTTTGGTTCATTGCCTTCAAGCTGTGTGCAATCATGTTTTCTTTAATTTTCTTAGCCTCCTTCGATTACTTCTCTCCCACTCCACCTTCATTCTCCCTCCGCCCCCTCCCAGGGACTCTCACCTCCAGTTTAGCAACCTAATAGATGATTGAGATGAGGGGACAAGGTGTAAATGTTGGTACACAGGCTGTTCACTGCTCTGAGGTATTCATCCATAATGTCACGTAACCTTTGAGCACAAAATGGCCCCACTAGTATCACAAATGGGAAGGAGTGAATGTGGAAAGAGTGTAGAAGGACGATTAGGGTGGACACTCAATTTAGTGTCACCCAGAGCACTGTCTGAGGAAAGGCCAGTCCTGCAGATAATCATATCATAAGAGGCCACACACTGTAGGTCTGCTAGCCTTTCTCCAGTGACTGGCACTATTGAGGATCTTAAGTTTTTTAAGGGCATGCAATTTTGGCACCACTAGCCAGGTAGACACCCATCTTTATCAGAAGACATGACAACAGTCACATCTAAGACGTTGTGTAGCATGATTTCCCTGTCAGCAGGAAGAGTGAAATATCACTAACATCCTTCAGGGACTCCAAAATGGATGACCAGTAGCCATGAGGTGAACACTTAACCAAGACATGAGTACAAGGTCACTCCCTCTTGGCCAAACCTTCTGCTTAGACCTGCTCTGTGTAATTTGTAATGGGTCAAGTTATAGTCTTGAAAGATATTGTGATAGCTGAACTTGAGTCTTGCCTCTCTCTTTGGCCCTTATCATGAGAGGTCAGTGTTGGACTTGGCCCTTTCTGCAGGGTCATCCCCAAACTTTTTCCCTGCACCCTCTCTGTTTTCTGAACCCTTTTTTGTTGGCTTTTAGGACTTGTTAAACCAACCATTGCCAACGTGCTTGTGCTCTCCCTCTGAACCGGATAGAATTGGCTTATACCCAATGGGGGGAGGAGAGGAGGAGGAGGAGGAGGAGGAAGAGGAAGAGGAAGAGGAGGAGGAAGAAGAGGAGGAGGAGGAGGAGGAGAAGGAGAAGGAGAAGGAGAAGGAGGAGGAGAAGGAAGAGAGCGCATAGCTACTTTTAGAGAAGTGTTCCAGTGCGCAAGTATCCTGACTCCAGAGAAAGAGGTCACACTCCAAGCAGAACCATTCCTAAACTGGACCGAAAAAGGTAGGTTTACATTTTTTCTTTGAAGAGAGTTTCAGATGGAGCCTGTTGGATTACAAAGGGAAGAGAGGTCCAAATTGTAGGTGCTAGGTAGCCAAATGAGCTGCCTCCAGTTCTGACTCTTAAGGTTTGGAATAGCAACCAGTTTCACTTTGATTGATCTCAGGATTCTGGATTGACCATATGGTTTGACCATCGCCTGAAGAGAGCTTGGACTGTAGGAAGATAGAGCCTTTTTGCAATAGCAGAGGACTTTGAAGGTGATTCTCTGCCTCACGGCGAGCCAGTGCAGTTTCCTGAGTGCAGTTGCAATAGGGGCACGCATGGGCAGATTAAGCAGTACTCGTGCTGCAACATTCTTGACCCGTTGAAGCCTGCTCAGGAGATATTGAGACACACCTAGAGGACATTACAATTGTCCAGCCTGGATATGAATAGGGATTGAATTACAGTTTTTGCAGCAAACTCTGATAAAAGGTGGAGAATTTTCTTCAGAGATCTCAACACCCCAAAGCATTTCCCTGCTAGTGCAGTGATCTGGTTGTCAAAGGAAAGTATATCATCGAACCAGATGGCAGGATATTTGATCTTGGGCTTAGGGGAGGCAAGGGTACTGAGACTATCGGTCACCGTGCGTTGGACCAGGTGTTAAGGGACTTACCCAGAATCACCACGTCAGTCTTCTCTGCATTCAGTTTTAGGCAATTTGAGTCCATCCGAGCAGCAACCTTTGGCAAGGATAGGCAGAGAGAAGAGGCTACATGTTTGCTATTCTGAGACAAAGAGATTACAAGTTGCATGTCATCAGCGTATGAGATTATTGTCAACCCATAGCACTGAATTTGCTCAGCCAGAGGGTAAACATAGATATTAAATAGGGTCGGACTCAGTCAGGAACCCTGTGGCACTCCTTGCAGCAGGAGGCACACTTTTGAGTGGAAAGGTTTTTGGGTGACCGGAAATATAGGGCCCTGCAGAAACGAGGCAAGCCAGAGGAGTGCTTCACCACCAATAACGCGGTTCCAGAGCCTCTCAATCAAGATGTTGCCTGATACGGTGTTGAAAGCAGCACTGAGGTCCAGCATGAAAATTGCTGCAGCGTTACCATCGCCCAGTATCTGCCGAACTGACTGGGAAGCAGATTTGGTGCTGTAGAAAGGACGAAATCCTGATTGCGTCCAATAGAGAAGGTCATCATCCTACAAAAAACAGGAGAGCTGCCCACTCTATGCTTCTCTACAATGTTGGAGAATAGCAGTAGCAGCAAGATGGGTCAGTCGTTTTCAGGCTTAGAGGGGTCAAGGTAAGGCTTTTTTAGAAGAGGAACAACCATAGCATGTTTCCAATGCTGGTGAACACAACCAGAAGACAAAGACAGTTTAGGTAGTTCACACGGAAACGGTTGGATTATCTCACAGGCCTGCTCTACAATTGAAGAAGACACTGGATATAATTAGGAACCAGATTTGATGGCAGAGCATAGAGACATCAGCTTCTCAGGTTGGATAGGATATAGTATAGGAGCTTGGAGCTGTCAGTTGATAAGTTAAATCAAGTATTCAGCCGTGGGTACTTCCTAGCTTCAGCAGGATAAGAAGCATAAATGTTCCCCACTTTTGTTTTGGGCCAAAAAGGAAGCTAGAACATTTCAACTCTTTTCTGACAGAAGCAACTCTGCAACTGCCTTCTTACAGAAGAGATGAGGGTGAGGACAACAAGATGAGCTGTGCTATATGTAAATTAAATGCTACTTGTGGGCCTGCAGCACTTACTGTGCACCCTACTTGAGTAGCCCTTTAAACATTCCACAGACCCACCATTGCAGCCTGTGTGTGCAGTTTTAACCTGCCAGTTAAAACTGGCAAAATATTTTTTTTGCCAGGCCCAGACCTTCTTTTTTAATAAATGGAAGTAACCCTTGTGGTAGGCCTGCTGAGAGGGCAGGGCATAGTGTATTTAAAAAACTTAACATATACTTTTTAGTTTTACATGTCCTTGTAGTGAAAAACTCTTAAATGTGTTTTTCACTACTGCAAGGCCTACTTCTCCCTTAAGATAACATTGGAGTTACCTTATTACATTTAATAAGATGTGACTTCCAAAGGGGACCAGGTAACAAGTTAATGTTTGGTTTCTTTGCAATTACATTGAAAAATCATCTCTTATGCTAAAATCTGATTTTTAATTATAGTTCTGGACATGCCACTTTTAGAAAGTTTGAATTTTCCTGCCTTAGCCATTTAGTGCCTGCAGTCTGTTCACTGGGTCACATGACTGTGTGTAGCTGGCAGTTGCGCTTTGTGTATCCCTCCAAAATTGCCCCACACAAAAGACAGCTTAGTTGTGCCATCATTGGCAGGATGGGAGGGAAGAGCTGGGCGCAGCCCTACCTACCCTTGAATAGGCAATGTTCTGCCTCCACACAAAGGGGTGCATACCCCCTGTAAGATAATCAGGAGCTAGGGCAGAGGAGGCAGGAAAATTGTGCATGTCAAAGGCAAACCTCTAAAAGCTTCTCCCACTTCAAAGGAGGAACCAGGTATAAATATTGGACCTCAGACACTAACTCTTCAGTACACTTTGGGCCTGTGCAGACTCTGCCAGGAGGAAGGACTACTGTGCTACTGAAAGGACTGCCACTCAACTGAACTGCTGCACTGCTTGACTACTGCCTTGCTGGACTGCTGCCATTCTGGATTGCTGCCCTACTGCTTGAGTCAGAGGAATATGAACCGGCACCTAAACCCAGGACTCGCAGAGTGACTCCAGGGGCTAGTTTGCTGGCCTCCTGTTTAGAGCCTTAGGGACATAACAGGCTCCCAATCACCTGAACCAGCACCCGGATTCAGCTGTAGCAAGCCTGTGACCCTCAAGAGGTGCTCCACAGAGTCTGGGCCGCTAAAGCATCCACCGCCGGCGGAGTGCGCCACCGTGAAGCTCCAGATGCGTCATTTGTGATGACAACAGGATCTTCGCACAATAGTAACGATTGTCTGTGGCACCAGGCCTGCTCTTTGCACTCGACAACCACCCAAAATGCTTCTCTGCTCTTTGCTGCCTCCTCCACTGTGAAAGGAACTCTTTGCGCTTTACCAATAAGGTAACTTTTCTGTAAGCCTAACTTGGTCCCTGTATCCGACCTACACTCCATCCCGGTTGGCCCGAACTTGTGACTTTCTCCCAGTCATGCACAATCAGATAGCTGCTAGTGGCACTTTGGGCTTTTTCTGGCTATTTTCACTTAAATCTTTAAAATTGCATAGCTCTGGTTCTACTGATTGGATTTTTATCATTTTGGTCTTGATTTATTTATAACATTTTGCTCTTTTGTTCTAAGTTTGTGTGGGATTTTATCTTGTGTTGTATTTTTATTGTATCTTTGTTTGAAGTGCTGCATAAATAATTTACATTGTGCCTCTAAGGTAAGCCTGACTGCTGTGTGACAGGCTACCAGAGAGTTGAGCAGAGGGTAATTTGGAGTCTGCTCAGCTTCACACTGACAAGGATTGTTGTTGTTGATTAAGTGGGGCGTCACCCCCTCAACCAGTAACTTAATTTCTCACAGTCAGTAATTCTGACCACTCATCTTCAGAGAAGTCATAGGAAGCATCACAAATCAGAAGGCTTTTAGCTTGGATTCATTCTAGGTTGAGTTTGGCCCTGTTATTATGTGCCTTATAGGGCCTAATGTATATATCACTCCTTTATATTGGATTCAAGTCATTATGTAGGACAGAAATTATGAAGTCCGAAGAGGAATAGATGTTCAACCAAGTCTGCTGTTCGGTAAGTGGGCCATCTGGCTTTAGTTTCACACCCGAGTGTGGTCTAGATTATATGATGCACAAAGAAAATGGAAAATGTTTCAAACATACGTTACAACATCAGGCTCATTCAGGCCACTGTTTTGTGCACTCACTGGATCTGGTTCCGGCAATATTTCACAGAAGGGTAGATGAGGTTATGAAATCATTCATTTTGAGGTGTTCATCAATTAGGTCTCAAACGTAGCCCTTACGGCAGGTTTGTCCGACAGAGAATAAGGTGTTAAAGTTGTATGTAAAAGTCAAAGCCTTCAGGATTCAGAAATGTCTCTTCCTCTATTCAAGCTGAAAGGGGGTGGATTATGCTGTGGGGCTGTGTCTTCTAAATGCAACAACTGATGACGTAGATAGTAGGATTCTATGCGTGGCAATCACAAGCACCAATTGTGGTGGCTGCCTGTAATTCAAGGTGGCTAAGCCCCAGTTTTAGGTCCAATCAAATGAAGGACCCATTGTTGTGTTATTATTATTAGAAGCTTATAAAGCGCGCTTATACCCAAGGGTGTCCTGGCGCTGAGAAACTGAGCATCCCTAGAGAACGAGTGTCTAATCCCTGAACAACCAGGTCTTCAAGCCCTTCCTGAATGAGAAAAGTTCCTCCGTTTTCCTTACGTGTGCTGGCAGACCGTTCCATGCGGTGGCTGCACCGTAGGAGAACAGGTTTCCTCCCCAGCTGGCCTTTTTTGTCCTAGGCACCACCACTAGATTGCCCTCCATAGAGCGCAGTGCCTTCCCCGGCACATACCACTTGAAACAAGCTCTCAAAAACTCTGGGCCAGTGCCTTTCAATGCCTTGAAAACCGTACATAAGGCCTTAAATTGAGAACGCCTGTGTATTGGAAGTCAATGAAGTTTCCTCATTCCTTCTCTGATTGAGACATGCTTAGGCGTGCCTGTCAACAGTCTTGCTGCTGCGTTTTGCACCATCTGCAGTCTGTACAGATGTTCCTTTTTCAAGTTGAGGTACAAACTGTTACAGTAGTCAAGACGCGACAGGATAAGAGCAGACACTGCTAGCCGAAAGCCATCCGTGGGAAGCAAAGCTTTAACTTTCCTCAGTATCCTGAGGATATGAAAGCAGGACGAGACCACTCCACTGACCTGGCTTCCAAAGTCCAGTTTCTGGTCCATAATCACCCCCAGATTCCTAGCTTTGGATGTGGGCACTGGTGGCTTCCCCAAAGCATCGGGCCACATAGCTGGGGTCCAGGTGTTGGGATTATTTCCGAATATCATTACCTCGGTCTTTCCAGCATTTAGTTTAAGGCAATTAGCAGCCATCCAACTTGCGATACCTTGAAGACAGTCATGACACCTTGCTGGCAAATCCACTAGGGACCCCCTTTGTACAGATAACACGATCTGCGTGTCATCTGCGTACGAGGTGAGTTGGAGTCCATACGATCTAATCAAGGCTCCCAAAGGGCTCACATAAACGTTAAAAAGAGTGGGGCTCAGGGATGACCCTTGCGGAACCCCACAAGGAAGGGCAAAAGGTTTAGATCCCTCTGCTCCCCATTCTACTGTCTGGGATCTGTCGGACAGAAAATACTTAAGGAGGTTCCAGGCAGTGCCTTCCACCCCGGCCATAGCCAGTCGGTCCATCATAACTCCATGATGGACCGTATCAAAGGCCGCCGACAGATCTAGCAGAATCAGGACCGCCTCACCCCCTTGATCCACCGCCACTCTGATCTCCTCCGTCGCTTTCATCAGGGCCAGTTCCGTGCTGTGCCCTGCACGAAACCCAAACTGTGTGGGATCGAGGGCCTTAGATCTTTCCAAAAAAGAGGTAAGTTGCCTGTTAATGGCCTTCTCTAATAATTTTGCTGGCAATGGGAACCGCGAAATAGGCCTATAATTGTTCGGGTCACTCTTATCCTGAGTGTTTTTTTTTATTAATGGTATAATAGAAGCCGCCTTCCACCTCCTAGGATAGCTACCTGACTCTATAATAGAATTAAACAGTGGGGTAAGTGTGGTGGCAATAACCTCTGGACAACTTTGAAGAACCGCCACCGGACATGGATCACTGGGGGCTCCAGAACGGGCCGCCACCAATAGACCCTTAAAGGATATGCAGTATAAACCTCTGGATAAAGATCCCTTTCACCTAGGTAACTGTAATAGTACCCGGCAGCAATCTTTACAACATCTACCCTACCCCACAGTGAGAGTATTAAGTTTGACCTTTAAACTAAATCATTTTTAGGTATTGTCAGAGTTTATTTTCTGTAAATAAAGAGCATTACAAGCTGAGCTTATGCTAACATTAGCTTGTGTTTATACTGTCCTCCATCTTCCCTCGACATCACAATATACCATGTGATGACTAATACCATTGTTTGAGCTAAATAAAGTAATGTTAGTGTTTACATGATTGAGCAGAGAGTGTTCTCAGAAAGGTTTTCTCATTATACTGTATCATGACGTTTCTCATCATCCCAGACTCATGGTAAAACAATGTATCAGCTAAAATGTGCAGCTAAGACTGTGAGAATGACGGAATCTCAATGTATTTCTATCCAGAGAGAATTCGCAAATGTATTCTGTAGTAAACTGTTTCTTCTGGCTGTTTCCTGTTGGCCCACAGAATGTATGAAAATCTTTGTCTAAACCCTATAAAAGGATACAGATTTGTGTGGCTAGTGAGAGACCTGTTTTTCTCCAACTTGGAAGGCGAATATATGCCGGATTTTATTTAGAACTGTAGTGAGTGCTTTGGTCTTATGATTTGTATGCTTTACTGCTAAATTTGCTCATGTCATATTATTGTAATCTGCCTATTAATTCTTTAAATTAAGCCTTGAAACGACAGTCGTGGTCTGTCATTCTTAAAAGAAATTTTCAGCCTTATAATATGCATTCCCCTAACAAGAAAGAGTGATGGTTCCAGTCGCGGAGGACCAAAATCCATCTCAGGACTACATCCAGTAGTGGCTCCTGGAAGGAGTGCTGCGGGGCAGTGGGGCGGTGCGGGGGAGAGGCAGGAGGGGGGTAGTAAACTCTGGCTCACGGCCGACCGGAGTAATGTAAATAAATAAATAAAATGAATTTCATTGCACGCGCCTCATCGCCAAATGGCGTTTCAGCGCGAACAATGAAATTCTATTTATTTATTTACATAACTCCGATCGGCCGTGAGCCAGAGTTTACTACCCCCCACCCGGCCCATCCCTCGCCCCGCACACCGCCCCGCAGCACTCCCTCTAGGAGCCGCTACTGACTACATCATTCCTGGTCCTAGTCATTGGCGCGCTTCCTGAGTTAGAATTTAAAATAGATTTGTGCGCCAACACTATTAGAAGATAAAATATGTAAGTCACCATGCTTTCTAGACTTCCGGTAACAACGATTCTCATATAGTGAAGCTCTTTTGTCTACCATTGGAACCTGTGACCCTTAACAGTCATTATAGTGATCAATGTTGACAGTGGTAATACCTCGCAGTTGTCCAAAAATTTTCTTGCACTCTGAAAAGCGCCCCCAAAATGCATATTAAGGCTGATATATCTGTTGTAGACTGAGACAATATAAATAAAATGTAGCCAGTATATAGACACACTTTGTATTACTTGGTACATATGTGTATTTCAGTAATTTTGGACTCTTGGCATATAGCCACAGATAATGGTTCCAAATACAGCAGGAACAACGTCAGAGATGGGAGACACCTTTTTTCTCATGCCCATTGTCAGGATCCGTGGCTTTCGGCACCTACCCAGCGCGAAATTAAACCAAAAACTACAAATCCCATGAGGGACTCTGCTGGTAGCTCATGAGATAAAACCGGAGGACCCACAGGGAAATAGGTGTGTAATTCTTGTTTCCGGCTGCTTCCTGTTGTGCGTGGGGAGAAGTTTGCCCTTGATTTCGACGGGGCTCTTGGGAGAAGTGAGACTGTGGTGTGTCTTCAGCCTCCCGTCTTTCCTGAGGTAAGGAAAGAAGTCTATTCCCGAACGGCGCTCCTTTCGTGTTGAACACCAGAGCCGGTGTTCTTTCTGACTAAACTCAAGTCAGCTTTCTGGGCTGAGCTGAGTGCTGTGAGCCGCTTGTTCGCGGTGACGCGGAAACTAAAGCGGCTTTGTTTTGGGGCATCAAGAGCGGAAGGCTCTATTTCTATTGCTCTATGGTGATTCACGGAATATCTACATCCCGTTAGACCCTTTCTCTTTGAGGCAAGAGTGGAGAGGCTCTATAGTTCTTTCCAGTACTCATGGGGGTGTGATGTAACCTCATGCGCTGGAAGCAATAGTGCAAGACAAACTTTTATTTATTTTGAGGGATTTGGGGAACTACTCTGACTCTTAATATCTCTTTGTCATAAACCTTCTGGGCAGTATTTCAATCTTGGGATTGGCGTTCATTGTGTACATGAAGAATTGGAATACGCTAAGAGACTTTGACTGTGCTAAAGGATTTCCTTTTGTCCCTGTTATATTCTTTGCACTGGAATTTTCCATAAGATTATCTTTGGGGAGCTCTAACAGTTCTTTATTCTTTGATTTATGTTGTGCGAGGTATGTATGATTATCTGCTAGTTCCGAGTATATCTTTCTTAGTGTTGTGGAGGTATGCCGGAAAGAGGCAAATGATTCATTCTGTTTTTGTGCTTGCAGGTATCAGCAGGCAATAAGAATCTTAAATATCTTGACGGAGACTGTGGAATTCCTGGAGATGTGGTCTGCCTTGTCTTCTTAAAGGTATCTCTATGTACAAGCGAGACTTAACTGAGAGTATTCATTATGCACTGAGTTAATGTGTGTTTCTTTGTTTTTTTCAGATGTCAAACTCCCTGCTGTTCCTCTTCCCAATACCCTTTCCCTTGCCTTCTCTCCCATCGCTCTGTGTTTGAATATTCTCAGAGTTGGGGCTAACAGGAGTTGGACCCCTCAGTGCATCATTACGATTCTGGAGTGTTTTCGTTTGAGGGTCAGGCCGAACCAAAACCCATTTCACAATTGAGAGAACTTAACATATAGCAATCACAGATGACCTTGGCCTGAGGAGACTTGTGCAACCACTTCAACTTTGAGATAAATTCGGCTCAGAGATCATTCATCTATTCGCCAGTATTGGGCAGGATCTTCATGTCTACATCAATGTCCATATCACTAAGGGAGGTAGAAAGGTAGCTGGCATATTGCAGTGGGTGATTCGAAAATTTGGACATGGGATCTTTCATGCAAAAACCTTGGTGAAACCACTGCAAGATATTGGTTGAACCACTCTAGTCCCTTGCTTGCATAGATAAGAAATCTTTCAATGCCTTACCCTGAGAACTGGAACTCTAATGATTCCTGAATAAGCTACAACTAACATGCTTGTATTGTACTTGATCCCTAGAAATAAGGCACTTGTGCTTCATGGATCAGGGGAAAAATGTGAAACCAAAATCCGCATTGGTAAAAATGTTCAAACCAGTCCCACACTGCTGGAGGCTGTAAGTGTAATGATTCCTTGGAGGCATGGTTATGTCATGTGTTGGACTTGGCCCTTCTGGCAGGTTCACCCCTGAACTTTTTTGCTTTTTATTGGTGACTTGGTGTGGTGATTTTTGGTTTCTGTGCACTTTCCCTGTGTCCCAGGGTAAAGTGCGTGCGCGCTCTGAGTGCATGTGGTGAGATAGGCCTGCCCTCCCATAGGAATGCATGGGGAATGTATGTGTCCCTAGTAGTTCCTGATGCGTGGGGTGTGCAGGCCCGAGTTTGGTATGTGCGGACTCGTGGGAGTGAATGCTGCGCGATGATGTGTGCGGCGTGCATGTACCTAGTGTGGAAGTGCCACTTCTAGAAGTGGGCACTTCTGTGTGCAGTGTGTCTGTCGCGTGATTGGCTGGTCATGTCATGTGACGGGCTAGGGATTCCCCAGAGTCAGGATGAGTCACCCAGTGGTGAATGGGGAGATCAGCAGCTAGATGGGTGGGAGGAGTACACCTGGGTCCTGAATAGGACAGGGTTTTCCACACACAATGCTGGCCCCGCCCCCTGCGGTGCGACTGACGACCCTAGCCCTGCCAATGAATAGAGTGAGGGGCTGAGCACATCAAGGGTGCTCCCCAACCAGCTGCGACTGGTTTTCCCCCTCACCCTGAACCCAGAACAAAGGGATTTGCTGTATAAAAATGGGGCTGTGTCCCCACAGAAGCTGTTCTCTTCCAGGATCCTGAGGGGGGCTGCTGCTGCTGGAGGCCAGGAGGAACCGCCACTTTGGACTGCCTTCCTGCCTGGAGGGCCCAGTGAGCTGGCCCCTGGCCCAGCCTTGCCCCCCTGCCTACCTTCCTAAAACTTTGCCAGGACTCTTGTTGCTGGACTTTGGTATTCTCCCCTGGAGCGCCTGGAGGTGCTTCTATGTGACTTGTAGCGCTGGGAGCGCTTTGTTTGGAACCCCAGCGTCGAGGAGCGCATTCCTTGGCGCTTCACTGAAGCCTCCAGCGCCTGGAAGCGCCGGACTTGCCTTTAGTGCAGGGAACGCTTTCCCCTGTGCCCCCGGCGCCAGGAGCGCTTTGTTTCCGATGGCGGGTGGCCACCCCGCTTAATTAATTCATTCTATAGCGGGTGCCCACCCCGCTTATTTCCACCTATTTGTGCTTTAATACGAAGGCGGGAGCCCACCCCGCGCTTCGGAAAAAGTCGGGAAGATCACCTCTGCGGCCGGGCTCAAGGGAAGTCAGGCAGCCACAGAGGGGACGGGGGCGTGGCCAAGTACAGGAAGCGGACGGGAGCCTACCCCGCGCTCCTGCAGCCGGACGAGGGAAGCCCCACGGAAGGAGAGTCTGCGCCGGGACCAAGAAGTGAAGACGGACGGCGGCTTCACCAGCGGGGCTCCCGTGTGTGGTGAGAGCCCCGCGGGTGTGTGTAGAGTCCGGAGGAGTCCCTGCCGAGTCCCGGGTCCCAGGAGGGGGCCGGGTGACTCTCCAGTCACCGCTGCAGAGGGGACACCGCCTCCCAGACAGACGGTGAGTGCGGGCGTCCCTGTTCCGGGCATTGGGTGATTAAGAGCCCCGAGAGGGCTCCAACTGCGAGGGGGCATTTCTATCATGCCTGCACAAGGCACGGGGGGCAGTACGAGTGTCGGGCGGCCCCGGAAGGCAGCGGGCCGCCCCAACGTGTTCCCGAGCCCCGAGGCTCCAACGTGGGGGCATGAATGTTTAGAGCGCGAGGCGCTCCAATTTGGGCATGAATGTTCTCGAGTGCGAGTAGCACTCCATCATTGGGGGCATATTTGTTTAGAGTCTAGAGGACTCCAACGCGGGGCATATTTGTTTTGAGCCCAGTGAGGCTCCAACGAGGCGCGCATTGTTGTTGTGAGCCCAGAGAGGCTTCCACCTAGGCCATATTCGTTTGTTTCGAGCCCAGGGAGGCTCCAACAACTGCCCTACTTGTCCTAAGAAGGCTCAGTGGTGCCCACGCTCGTTTTCTCCAGCTGCCCAGCACTTAGTGGGCAGCTGCATCGTTTAGGTTGTGCCCCTGTGCATTGTGCGCCTGGCTTGCGCAGCCTGCGCAGTCGCGCCCTGACAGTTGGATATTGGCCATTTCTGCACCCCTGAGAGGCCAGTTGGCCTGGGGACAGTTATCTTGTGTTGTGCCCTCCCCTAGGGCGCTTGGTGATTTTCATACATGTACTTTTTGCGCCTGCGCAATGCCTTAATGATATTTTCTTTCCTGAATTGTGTTTACACCTCTGAATGTATTTTATGCATCATGTGTTTATGTGCTTAGACCCCTACAGGTAGAGTGATACTTAGGTGGTTGTTTTTCTCCTAGTACAGGTGGTGCTGGTGAGGTCCTGATTCCCTGCGCAGTATTTTCCTAAGGTGGTTAGGGTTGCGTAGGTGGTGCTTTCTGGTTATCAGGAGTTACTGATTGTGTGTTATATATGTTATTGTGTGCTATGTTCTAAAATATTATTCCTACGTTCTAAGTGCTATTTCTACAAAGCGCTAATTCCTGAGAGTGGTCCATGTGGCCCTGTCCCCTGTATATATAACCCCTTGTAAATTCTGCCCGTGCCTGTTGGCACATTGTAAAGTGTGTGTTTTTATCTGATGTGTTGTGTATAATACAAAGGCTATTTTTATAGAATACCTTGTGTGGAGTTTCCTTTGTGGTGGGCCTTGGGTGTTGTTGCTGGGTGCGCGCGCAAACGCTTTACACATCGCCTCAGGGATAAGCCTGTCTGCTCGTGCCAAGCTACCAAGGGGGTGAGCAGGGGTTATCTTTGGCGTGTAACTCCCCAGCCCTGACTAGAGTGGTGGTTTCTGTCTGGCTTTGGCGCAAGCCTCAGCCAACCAGAAATTCCATTTCTAACATCATGGAAGCCCATCCTGCTCTAAAAATAGCCCTTGGTCTGCAGCCTACCAGGGAAATGCCAGAGTGACAGAATGTCAAGTCTGACCGTGTCATTAATGGTATTCTACAGTGAGAATAAATCAAATAGTATTAGCAGACCCTCAAGTTAGACTTTCTTTGAGAATTTTTTTAATGTTATAATTCGCACATTCCTAGTTCAAGTATGGATCGTCCAAATCAAAAAAGCATACTTCAATAAACTTATAACGGAAAAAAACCTAATATTGTCTACAAAATCATATTTAACACTCACAAAGTACGCTTATCTTCTCAGCAAGAACGCATCATTTCAAACTTCAGCCTATAAGGCCCTCATTACAAGTGGCTTCTTAATTCCTAGGGAACCAGTAGTACCCAGCCACATAGTAGTTATGAGATCTGTAGAAATACAGCATATTTCTGAACTTTCACCCAGCGATTTCACCTGCTAAAATCCGCAAAATCCCAGGTTGAAATTCTATCCTAAAATGAGATGTTACCTGGGGGAATGGGACCCAGAACAACAGATTCCACAAGTAATTCAATTTTTTTTAGTTGCCCCTCAGGGTCCAACTTGTAATTGTCTGGATTTCCACCACACCAGGAATTACCAGCACCCTTGGTATTGGTTACTTTGGTTGTGTAGAAAATCTGACCCATTTACTGGGCCACTCATGATGAGTGCCACAGTTGGGTAACGTTCAAAAACCTCACAATTTGAACAGCTTGCAGAGTTTCTCAAAACTACACAATCTACTGGGAAGAACATTCAACATACATACAAACTTTTAAAGAGATTTTTTTTTTGTCAAAACAGAAATTGCATAAGCAAATGCTCCACTGAACATGGCTTTCTATACAAAGGTAAACAGACACAAAGCTGCTGTGACCATTTCTTTTTTTAATTATACAAAGTTTTTGAAGTTCACAAACATTGTGAACAAGAAAAAAACTACAGGCAGTAGTTTAACTATAATTGTTAGGTTTGAAAAAAAAATCATAGACACCAAAATATATTGCAAAAGCCTGAGACTTGGGGTAGGCAAAGAAAACACCAGAATAAGGATCCCATGTTGCAACCTCATATCTTAAACTAATCTGTGTATTTTGCACACCAACTTGCTTACCTTTATGATATGACTATAGTACAAATTAGTCCTATTGCAAAGTACACATTGTCAGGAGGCCACAAAACTGACTAGGCATTTTGTGGCCAATTGTGAAAGCAGTGGTGAATCCCAACCTTTTATTAAAACTGTTCCTTTCCCTTAGACTATTCCTTTCACTCTAGAGGCTTGATTTAGAGTTTGATGGGTGACCTGTTGCACCTTGGTGGACTAACACCAGCCATATTTAGACGTCTCTGATGGCCTTTTCTGAGCGGCCAGCATGTTTCAAGCAGCTGCTCAGCAAACTTGTTTGTTTTGCAGAAACAAACTAATGACCCTGACACAAAGGGATTTTTCTCCCTGGGTGGGAGAGTAATTTTTCTTAATTTCTGTTCGGACCACCAGCCTTTCTCTGGATGTCCTGGACAGATAGAAACACCAGACAGCCTGCTCTAAATAGAAAATACAGTCTGATGTACTTAGACCGGTATCGTTTGACTGAGAGTTTAATAGGCTGTTCACCCAACTCTAATTAACTTTCCTAGTTCTTATTTAGCACCCTTTAGATGGTCATGGTTTCGTGTCTCAGGCCATATTATACATGTGCAGAGTAACAGATCTAGTGCCTTTAACAAAAACCAGAGGCATGCTCTTTAGCTTAATTGGGATTGCCCCTCACTGGCTGTATCTAGTACAGACCAGGACCTTACATGTGATTGTAAAACTTGCATTCTCCAGCCCAAGAGTAAACTGGGGAAGTGAAGGTTGGACAGCAGTTCAAACTAGTGCTATGTCTTTCACTGGAAGTTGACCAAGCCTGCCTTTCGGGGTAGGGATGGGAAATGCCCATGATGGTGCACTCTTCGACTTCATTCTGTATGGTTAATTCCTTAGGTGTCGCTGGGGCATTCAATGCACATCTCCAAAAGGAAGTTTTATGGTGGGTGCAATTTGTGATACTTCTTGGGTGGTCAGCAATTACACCTCACGAGTTTCTTCCTGTTCATCTGTTTCAGTAATATGGGAAATGGCGCTCAATCATTTTCATTGGACAACTGCAAAAGTGAGTAAACACCTCTTCACATTCCATGAGAGTGATATTTGATTTTGCTCATTGGGTCTTATGCAAGTGGTCATCCAAGCAAATTGGCCCCTTCTGTAACATGTACATGGCCAGGGAGTACAAATATGTGGTGCTAACGCCAACTTAGAGGGTACTTTCATAACTTGTCCCCTTGAGTCCCTAATGTAAAGACAGACAAATCATGGAGAGGGTGGCCTTGCTGCATTTTCTCACAAATATACTCCAGCCTGAATAATACTGAAAAAGAGAATGTATCTTTCCATGCTGACCAAACCTTTCTGCAACTGCGGAGATGGCAAAATGAATACTTGAAGCAACAACAACCCACTAAGAATTTACTTGAGGCTGTATGCATGTTTCACTGTCTATTTGAAAAAAAAACACTGGTCAAATCACTGATAAGCAACAAGCCAGGTCAGGTGTCTAGGAAAGTCTTGGGTCAGATTTGCTTGTACATTATACAACGTTAAGAAGAACAGCTCATTAGTGAGAAAAGTTAATGCCTAGTTGTAAGAAAATCAAGTATTAGTTAAGGGTGGGTGACAGCCCAACTCAAATATTAATCACAATCCTTTTCAGGGTGAACCACTAAAGTCCCTAAATAAACCTGTGACTAAACCTCTGGTAGCTTGACACAAAGTAGTGAAGCTTAGCTTTGAGGCAATGTGTACATTTTTTATGCAGTACTCAAACAGCAATAAAGTGAAATCACAACACAAGAAAAATCCCAAACCAATTTAGAAAAATAGAGACTGTTTTAATAAATATAATGACACTAAAATGAAAAACGCCGAATAAATAGAAACAAAGATATGATGTTTTAAAAGTATGAATTAAAAACCACACCAAAAAGTACAAACCACCAACTGTGGTTATGTCGTCACACAAGACTGAGTCAAAATAAAAAGTTATGGCTGACCTTGATGGATCGCCGGTTAAAAATAGGGAACAGGTTTGTCCCGGTGGAGAGTTTACCTTCAAACTTAGAAATGTTTATGGAGGAAAAATTATCATTGACTAGTCGTCGATGAGGCAAGCTGGATCTAAAGTGGGCCATGACGATGGGGGGCTACTGGAGATTGGGGTCTCTGTACTGCCATTGATAAAGAATAGAAAGCTCCAAGCGGGCAACGTCTGTCATCCATTCCCGGTAAGGGCTCGACATTGATAGATACTGCTCTGTGCCAGTCCAGACGCTGTCCAAACCCTCTGTTTGGACAGTGAGGCAAGCCAGTAAGCTGAGGTTCACCGGCGATCTGATGCCAATGGCAGCGGCTTTGACGATGATCCAAGTCTCCATAGGTTCTCCAGGCAGAAAGGTGGCAGAGTTTCTAAGTCCCATGTCTTGCAGTTTGGGCACAAGAGAAGTACCATCTAGCACCAGCCAAGGGGCCATGACCTAAGGGGCACCTCTTAGGGGTTAGAACTCACTCCAACAGCGCCCAGCAGCAGGGTCTATTGCAGGTCCAGTCTGATGTGGGCAGCTGCACAGTTGCAGGAAGAATAGCCTCTGGAAGCTTGTTGACTTCCGTAACTCAAACAGGAGTTCAGGCAGCTGACCCTTGAAGTCACTTCTGGGGCCATGGGGTCATAGGCTTCCTTCACATTCTTCAGACAGCAAGGCAATCCTTATTCTGATTCCTCACAGGTCCAGATGTGTTTTGTAGATGGTCTGTGGGGTTCAATGTTATGCCCAATGAAAGCCTGTGAGTGGAGGGCAAGCATTTGCCTATCCCCTAAACCATTTCAGGTCAGTTCCTCTCCTCTAATTGGGTTTGATGTCAGTCTGACTGGAGAGACAAATGGGAGCCAGGCTTGGTGTGAGCATCATCTGTTAAAGACAGAGTAGGCATCCTTTGAAGCTCATGAAGGTGATGGCACAGCTCCCTGGGCCATCCTGTTAAGGGGGGAGTCTCTTTCCCAACACCCAGAGCCCTTTATCCACAGTCTGGCAGCAATACACATCTCACCCCTGGAGAGACATAATGGGTTAAGGGTCAGATGAGAGCTGGGCACTGGCAAGAAAGATTTTAGTTTTAGGCAGGAGAATGATAACTTACTAAAAGTGTAATTTCCAAAATAGTATTATACAAATCGACTTGGGCATTAGGTTAGATTTTAACTGCATTTAAGATTTATTAAGTAATAGTGTATACTAGTTTTAACATAATCTTGCCACAGTGAAAAAATGACTTTGAAGGGTTTTCTCTGCCAGGCAACTTAAAACATTGAATATCAATATCCTACTTTTTAAATACCATCACCCTGCCCTGTGGGCTTTTGGGGCCTATTTTAGGGGTAACTAATAAGTATTCAAAAGGAAGGTTTACATCTGGCAAAAGTTGGTACGCGAGGTTGAAATGGCAGTTTAAAACTGCATACCCATGCTGCAGGAGCAGGCTGGAGACATGTTTTCCAGTGCTACTTTAATGGATGGCACAGTGGGTGCTGAAGCCCACTGGTAGCATTTAATTTACAGGCCTAGGGAACTTTGGTACAATATACTAGGGACTTACAGGTAAATTAAATGTGCCAATTTGAGGTATGACAATTCTAACATGTTCTGACAGGAGAGCACCGGTACTTTATAGCTAGTTAACAGGGACAAAGTGCTCAAAGTTCTACAGCCAACAAACATAGAGTTCAATAAAAATACAAAAAATCCTGGGTGACCATGCAGAAAGGGCAAATTTCCAACACTAATATTGTAATAACCTGAAGTCAACTCTGTCACTGTACCACGTTGTAATCACTGAGGGGTGGAAGTGCTATGTTTTAGATTCAATGCCTCTATCAACAGGAACGCCCAATAGTTATACTAGAAAAATGGTGGTCTAAAAGAAATTCTCATTCATAAGACAGAAGAGGTTTTCCTACAGAAACTGGAATCCTAAGTGGTCTGACCTTTTCTGGTGTATTTGATGCACAGTAGGTTTTCAATACTTGCTTTATGATCACAAAGTGTTTTGCCAGGTTTTGAACGCTTCTGGTTAATTATGCCCTTTTTTTACTCAGACATGTGGCTAAAAAACTTTGTGAGCAAAACTTTGTGAACTACAGATTTTTGCAGGAGGATATATTTATGTGAAATGCATAAATTACTCATAGTTTTTGTGCGAGTTACATGTATGGCATGTAACGGAACCTATGCAGCTTCACACAGCACAAGCTAATTCTCGAGTGTAAAACTCTGCTTTGAAGAAGCCATCTGGGAGAATCAAACTGAAGTAGAAAGGGATTCCATCTTTGGCAATGGTTACATCCACCTTGGGAGGTGATTTGAATTGTAGAGCATGGAAGTAACAGCATTTTAATATGACTGTTACAGAGCTCTAAAAGTAGCCGAATGCACCAATGCGTGAAGGGGGAGGAAGGTGGCTTAACGGCTAGGGTGATCGACCTCAAATCTGGGGAACCGGGTTCGAGTCTCGGCAACGATGCTCAACATCCTGTAATTCTGGGCAAATCATTTAATCTCACCGTGCCGAACAAAAGTGAATGTGTCCTTATGTAACGCAACTTGTGCTCATGTAAAGCGCTCTGATACGGATTCCTTTGGGTCAAGTTCACGCTATATAAAACTCAGGGGGAAAAAAGGTGAAAAAAAAGGAGAGAGAGAAGATAAATAATTAGAGAATATAACTGACAATAAAGAAAGATAGGGAGAGACACAGAGAAAGGAAAAGTCACAGAAGGAATGCAAGAGACAGGGTATGGCTGTATGCGGCTGCATAATTCCTATGTTGAAGAGAAAAAATGATGCCTTTAAAAATGACTAGATATCAGGCCCATCACTAAACTAAAAAGCAAAATTGAAACACGGAATACAGCTAAAGGTGACATTAAAAGTACGCCTTTGAAGGTGTAAGAGAGGACATGGGCATGAAAAAAATCTAAAAAGCTCAAGAGTCCTGAAATATGAGTTAGCCTCCTGTGGTTTAGCTTGCCCCTGGCAAAAAAATATCACAAACGACTCTTTATACTGAATGTCAAGGATTTTTCATTTTTTTGTTATTTTTTTCACGCCTCTAATCTGAAACAAAATTACAGGGTTTCATCTCGGTCTCACGGTATAAATTGCCTCTTGTTTCTTGCTGGATTCTGTCTGTTTCAAGCTGTGAAGAAAGCATGTCAGCCACCGCCTGGGTCCAGGACACCTGCTGAGTGACCCCGGAGGAGCGCCAAGGGAGCACGAGGCCACGCGCATCCTGCTCTGCCGCCTCCGCGAGGGCCAGGGAACGACTGTACTGCGCTGCTGAACTCACTTGCGTGGTCAGGACTAGATTTTGCTTTATGTATAGTTTTCAAAAGCATCTTTGTCACTTAACATGAACATGTCTGGAATCGTGATATTTGGTGTTGATGGACTCGGGTCCACTCTACATCCTCTCAATAGTAAGCATGTGTTGAATGTAGGCATTATTTATGATCCTTGAAGGCGGAAACGGTTGATTTCCAATCTATGCAGAAAAAGTTAATATAAACAACGTAGTAAATGGACATCTCGCCTTGGTGTCCCATAGATATTGTAGACAGATTCCCTCTATGGTTAAAGAGGACGTACTTCAGTAAACAAATAGGAGGTTCGAAAAAATACTTTTTTTGTCCATGGAATTTATTTTATTTTTGCCCCGGTCCTAGTGGACCTCAAGTTTTCTTACTCTTTTTTTTTTTTTTTTTTTAGAGTTTTATATAGCGGGATCTCGACCCAAAGGTATCAGAGTGCTTTACATGAGCACCTGTTACACTACAGACGGACACATTCGTCTTCGGGAGGCAAGGGGCGATTAAGTAATTTGCCTAGAATCACAAGATGTTGAGCATCCTTGCAGAGACTCGAACCCGGTTCCCCAACTGTGGGGTTTACCGCTCTACCCGTCAGGCCACACCCTCTCCTCTGTACTGCAGTTACAAATTGCACTGGTACCGCCACGACTGCAGAGTCTCTGCCATGAGTGCTGCAGCTTTTTGTGAATCAGCCCACATATCTTTTTGAGGAAGCCAAGAAAACCTAATAATGGCAGACTTATCTTGGAAGATCTTACAACAGTGGAAGAAGAACGGAAGTTGTTAAGTGACACGATGTAAAGTGCCCTAGGCTGGTGTACAAAAAACACAACCACTGGGCCAAAAAAAACCCTCCCCCTTAGACCTCTGGGTCCCTCTGTCATTGAACCCTCTGCCCATTTGATACTTTGCCCTTGGTTGAATATAGATATATTTTATAAAAGCATAACGATCAATTGTAATGGAATGTGGGTTTGCCTAAGCTACAACGTACAACTACAATGCAAAAATGTAACCGCTCTATAGGAGGGCAGTAAACTCTGCTCCGCCGGTGGAGTTTACAGAGTTTTTGTCACTCCGCTTGGGGGCAGAGTTTGGCAAAAACTACGCCTACGCCTCATAGCAGAGTTTTTTGCCGGCACCCACCACTAGTCTGGATGTGTTAAGTATGGCTCACCTGAACCTCCCGAGCTCACATCAACAGACTGTGAGTGCAGCCGGAGGAGCCATTATCTTGTGATATTTATGAAAGTGGGTCATTACTTAGGATTGCTTGTGGATTTCTACGTGGGAAGATTGCAGACAACGTGTGAGTGCATTTTGGAGTGTGACTGAGCTTGGCTACCGCTCCGGCCAGGGTCAGTGTGTGCCGCAAGTCCAGCGTCCGCTCCACTACAAGTTAAGCTTTTCTCCAGTCCCCAACTCCCCTTCATCACGAAAACACTTTGAGGTTAGACCACAAGGACGATAGTAGGATTTTTGCTACACTATGAATCAGTTTAGCCAAGAACCTAGGGAAGCCGTATGAACTAAAAAAAACTACTGTGTTGCATAAAAAAGATGCTTCACACATGTTAATATTGCCTACAGCGCTGGTGTAAGAGATTAAGTAATCACTTACAGTCATGCACATGCAACGTGGGGTCAGGATTGATGTGATGGACTGTGGATTGTAAACAATTTAATCAGGCTGTAAGCTTGCCCCTACTCATCTCAGGAACTCAGCAAAGGAAGAAGGAACGTTCCGCAGCCAATCATATTGCAGCACACACAGAACGGCGCAAGTGGGAGAAGCTTGACGTACGACCAATCACATTGTTAAATGCAATCTATCAACAAATGGCTTGGCTCAAGAAACACAAACAATAAAATAGGCATATAGAAACGTTTTAAAGTAAGTTACCAATCAAACATCATAGTTAACAATTGGACAGTTTCAGGTTAAAACATCAGTAGCTCCTAAAAGAGATCTAATAAAGACTAGAACACTAACCGAGCAAGACAAATTAAATACTAGGAAGGGGTGGGCGAGTGGAGCAAGCAACTTCACCAGCTCGAGGAACTCTGTGGAATTCCACTGAGTTTTTATGCAACTCCGCGGAATTCCAAGTATGTATTTCTAGTAGCACTTACTGTGGCACCTCCACCAATACCATGGCCTTCAATCTAACTTCGCCTTCACTGTTAGCCCAAATGACTCTGCTCCAACTCTTTAAGCCTTAAATATGTGACCAGCCTGTCAGTCCACATTATTTCTGTAAGCTAATTTGCTAATTTGGCCTGCCCTTCTTTGATGGCAAGTGGATGGTGATAGCGGATAAGATAAGCATGGTATTTGCATCACACTAATTTGATGCAAACTTTGCTGAGTCCACCAAAGGGATCTTTGTCTCATACTGAGGCGGAAATTTTCTAATATTCCATTGACAGTGAAACAGATTTTGCCCCACAGTAATTACGATGAGGAGAAGGTTACAGATGACGTCTGTGAGGGGGGTCATGTAGATGTTGAACAGGGTGGGGCTATGGGAAAACTCTTGTGGTACGCCGCAGATGATGTTCCTGGTTGCAGATGTGAAGGGAGTTAGTTGGATGCTCTGTGTGCGTCCTGAAAGAAAAGAAGTGATCCACTTTAGGGAAATTTGCTGTATGCTGACACTGTGGAGTCTGTCAATGGGGGTGTAGTGGGAGATGGTGTTGAATACAGCCGACAGGTCAAGGAGTATCAGGGTTTCTCCACAGTCGAGGAGAGTTCTGATGTAGTCTGTGACAACAATCAATGTGGTTTCAGTGCTGTGGTTGGCAAGGAATCCTGTTTGTGAGTGATTGAGTAGGTGATTTAGTTACAGGTATTCGGTGAGTAGTTGGTTGATGTCTTTCTCGAGTACGTTTGCTGGGTAGGGGAGCAGGGATATCAGTTGGCAATTTTTGAGGTTGCTGGTTTCGGGCTAGGGCTTCATTAGGAGGGATCTGACCACTGCCTGGTTCCATCCGTCTGAGAAGGTTACTGTGGAGATGGAGGTGTTGAGGATGTTGGTGAGCTCTGTGCTGATTAGGTTGGCCCTGAGGTTAATGAGATGGTGGGGGCAGGGGTCAGTGGGTGCCCCCGAGTGGATGAATGATATGATGGTTATGGTGGTCTGAGAGGTGAGTGGAGACCAGGTAGTTATCGTGCAGATGGTGTTCACTGGTTGCTTGAGATTGTCGAGTCTGAGGGTGGTGGGTTGGGGGTTGAAGTTGTTGTATATGGTGGTTATCTTACTGTGGAAGTAGTCTGAGAGGGTGTCGCAGAGTTCTTGAGAGGGGTGGATGGTGTTTTCACTTTGTTGCCGTTTTAAAGAATTAATTGACAATTTTGAAAATTTCCATTGTGCGGGCGCCCATGTTAATGCGGTCGGTGATGGCTGCTCTCTTGGCTTTCTTGAGGCGCAAGTGGTAGTTGCTGTGGGCTCCTTTGTGAGCAGCTCTGCTGGAGGGGTCATTGATGACGTGCTATTTCTTCTTGAGTCGGTAGCAGTTGCACTTGGTGGTTCTGTGCTCTGGGGTGTACCAGCTGGCTTGTTGGTTTATACTGGTTTCCTCGGGGCGACTCTGTCGGCGCATTTGTTGATCCAGGTGGAGAAGTTCTGGATGACCTGGTCAAGATCTGCTATGGTTTCTGGTTGTGTGGCACCTTGCCCCAGCTGCAGTGGATGTCACTGTGGTGCTTGGCTATGGTGTGCAAGGTGTCAGAGATGGTAAAGTGGACCATGGCATGGTCGGTCCAGATGTGTTCTGTGATGTAGGTGAACTTTGGTCTGTCACTGAAGGTGATTATGGCTTTGTGTGTGTGTTCGGCTTTTTGCTTGGGTGCAGTGACTATTTGGGTGAGGCCAATGTTGTTACGGTTCTCCAGGAGGGAGGTAGTGTTGGCGTTGTTGGGGTCGTCAATGTGGAAATTGAGATCGTGGAGCAGGACATAGTGTTGGGAGTTGATGGCAAAGTGGGGCGATGAGGTTGCAGATGGCATCGTAAAAGGATGGTCAGGGTCCCAGTGGTCTGTAGGTGAGGATGCCTCTTATTGTGGTTTTATCGTTGATTTGTAGCTGGAAGTTGAGGTGGTCCATGAATGCGTTGAGTCGTCATTGGTGACAGTGCATTGGATGGTTTCTTTGAAGATTATAGCAATGCTCCCGCTGTGTTTGTTGGTGCTATCTCGGTGTATCAACTTGTAGCCATTAGGAGTGGCGGTGGCGGTGTCCGAAGAGGGGTTGAGCCATCTTTCAGTGATGAAAGCCACGTCAAGGGAGAGGGTGGTGATGCTGTTCCAGATTTCCATAGTATGTTTGCAGACGGAGTGGACATTGAACAGGATGTATTGGAGTGCAGTGGATCCAGGTTGTTTGTGGTCTTCTGAGTGGAAGAGGCATGGGGTCCAGTGCGGGTAGGTGGTCCTGTGCAGCAGGAGAAACAGCAGTGGTGGCAGGTGTAGGGTCCTTTGGATGATTGTGGTGAGAATGTGAAGCAGGTGTTGTTGCGACTTCCGGGGTCTAGGGCCAGGAAGTCCTTGGAGGTGTAGCAGTGGATGGAGGAAGGACCAGGGGACCGGGTGCTACGTGCAAAACAGACGTGGTCAGGCACACAGGTTTGAATTTGGCGCACCTTTGGTGCACCAACGGCCTCACAGTGGCCTGCATAAGTAGTCCTTGGGAGGTAGGGGGGCTGTCAGGGAGGCGTGGGGCTGGAGGCTGCAACTGGCGGGATCCAGCGGGTGGGAGAGAAAAATGGCAGGAGAGCAGAAGGGTCAAACAACAAAATGAATAAGTAAATAGAGAGGCAAAAATTAACTGAAAAGAAACCAGAGGGACTAAATAAACATGACTATAATGGATACCAATTACAATTACCCAGACTGGTGCAAGCAGCTGGAGAATGACCGCAGCCCGAACCTGGAAGGACTCTGGTCTCGCTGCAAGAGGCGAGGCCGCAGACTCTGGTGCTAAGCAGAGTCAGGGGAGAGCAGCATGGAGACCAAGGGGCTCAAGGTTGCGCCTTTTAAAGGTAAATTATATGACAACCAAAACAGCTACAATCTAGTTAGTAAAACTAGAGCTAAGCAATTTTAAAGATTTAAGTGAAAGTAGTGTATAACAGCATAAAGCAGCAGCTGTGGTTGTCTTGTCACGCTGGACTGAGACAAAGTCAGAAGTTTAGGCCAACTGCGAAGGAGCACGGGCCAGATACAGGGATAAAGTTAGGCCCCATGAACAAGAGTACCTTAAATCCCGGTTGCAGAGCATTGAGAGATACTGCTTCAAGAATATGTTGTGCAGCGGCAGTTCAGAGGAGCTGCATGACTATAATGCAAGGTCCTGCATCATCATCAAAGATGTCATCTACGAGGGCTTGCGATGCTATGTCCTGCATTGAAGATGTGCCGAACATGGGTGGTTCCGAATAAGCTGCAGTGCTGCAGTGGAGAGTCCTGCGTCATTGATGAGGGGCTTAAGATGTGAAGGCCTGCAGCGAAGATGCATTGCGCAACAGTGATTCAGAAGCGGAGCTGTGTGGAGAAGTGTTGCGTTGTAATGGTTCTGCCATCAGGACCAGTTAGGCTGACAGAGTACCTTCAAGCCCACTTCCAAAGGTCCAAGACTAGGGTGGAACACACTTGGAGTATAGGACTCACAGCAGACAGGGTCCAGGTGCTGGGTTCAAGGTGGTAGTTCCCTATGATCAGGAGGCCAGCCAACTAGCCCTAGAAGTCACTCTGGTGGTCCTGGAATCAAAATGCAGGTTCAGTCCTCACAATTAGGCAGCAAGGCATTAGATTAGCAGTCCTTTTTGCAGAGCAGCACATGAATCCTTCTGAGTCTCCCACAGGTCTAAAGGTGTACTGAAGAGTTGGGTCTGAAGGTCCAATATTTATACCAGATGCCCGCTTTGAAGTAGGAGAAAGTTCTGGAATTTTCAACCACGAGGTATTTGGAATCTCCTGCTTCCTGCCCTGGCCCCAGCTTGCCTGGGGTCACGATAGACTAGTGTCAAACCCTTTGTGAGTGTTCTCAGGGAAAGCCTTTGTTATGTGCAAGTGTGATAAGTGGCAGATTCTCCCACTCGTAAAGTCTGAGATAGTCCATCCTGCCAACACCTATGCTCCTTATTCTCACTGTCTGCTAGCAATATGCAAAGAACGACTACCATCTACACCTAGTGATTTGACCCAGGAAATAGGTTGCAGGTACCATATGGTTAGGACGAGACAATGGCAACTTTCTAAAAAAAAATCAGAACTGTAAATTAAAAGTTGATTTTACCGCTAAATGCGGTTTTAAATTACAATTCTTTTGACACCAAATTTTAAATTTCTACCTGCTCCCAATTGAAAGTTATCACTTAATAAAGGTAATAAGTTAACACAACATTATCCTATGGGAGAGGGAGCCCTCTCAGTAATGAAAAACAAACTTAAGAGTATTTCACTACCCGGACATGTAAAAGTTAAAAGCACATGTCCAACTTTTTAAATATACTGCACCCTGCCCTATGGGTTGTTTAGGGCCTATGCCTGCAATGACGTATGTATTAAAATTGAAGGTTTAGACCTGTAAAAAGGTTTATTTTCCCTGTTCAAAATGACAGTTTAAATTGAAAACACAGGCTTCAATGACAGGCCTGAGTTTAAACGTCTACTTAAGTGGGTGGTACAATAAGTGCAGCAGGCCCACTAGTAGCATTTAATTTACACGCCCTGGGTACATGTAGTACCACTTTCTTGAGGACTTATAAGTAAACGAAAGAACCAACTGGGTGCAAGTCAATTTCCCCATGTTTAAATGAGAGAGCACACGCACTTTAGCACTGGTTAGCAGTGGTAAAGTGTGCAGAGTAATGAAAAAAGTTTAGGGGAAGATCACCCAAGGCACACAGGTCGAACAAAATATTCATTTAAAAATAAAGTGAGGCCCCTAGGCTCATGTCAACTTTAAATGCACATTAGCCAACTAAATTAATCACATAAATTGTTCAGTCTGCTAAATCTATAGAACAACCTGAAAAATAATATGTTGAAGTCATACGTGGAAATAACGAATAAACTCATGTATAAATCATATAAGCAGTGGTTATGTGGGTTACAAATTAACATTTCATTAAGTGCAAAAAAGGTCAAATAAATTATTATCATATCATATTATCATTAATGGTATATGGGTAAATCAGATTTAACAAAATACTTTGTAGGATATATAAACATTTCTGCATTCGATGTAACTTCATACACAGATCCAAAAAAGTGTATTCATGCAAGAATTGTCTCCAATGCCGTTTCATTCCTCCTGCAGAGGCAGCACTCTGGCTGACACCTCACAAGCGCACCATGTTTGCTCTGAGGCTCCAGGAGCTCCCGTCATAAAGCTGCAGATGTGCAAAGCAGCTCGCCAGTCCCAATGCCACCTACAACTTCTACCAGCTCTCGCTGTTTGAGACACCGCTGCTTTCACATACAAACAGAAATCAGGCTGTTGATGAGACCTGGAAACTTCCCATTGATTCCCAGCGCGCAGAGAGACGACGTACTCCTGCCAAACTGCTGTGGCGCCCACAGCACGGTGCCGGCGAGGCCTAGTAGTATGCGACCGCTCGGGGAGCGGGCTGCAGCTGGATGCGGATTGCTGGCTCTTCACCTTCCCAGAAGCCCAGAGGAGGAGTGCCACTCAATTAAAAAACACAGCAAGCACCCGCTACCCTGGCTCGCGCTGGCGCGGTCTCGTGCGCAGGCATAACTGCGCGCGGGGAAAGTTGAAATGTCCACACAACGGTCCCTCTGTTTCCACGCGGCACCCCTACTTCGTAGCTCGCAGCTGTTAATCAGCAGCAGTGGAAACAGACATGCAAGCCAGAAGGAAAGAAGCGAAAACACATTGGCCCGACAGAAAGCACCGCTAACAAGTTCCCACAGGGAATTAAACATGATAATGTCACAAAAAAGGCCTGCTGTTCTTCTGTCACTCAGTTAATTCTTTTATGAGGAAAATAAAACGCATCATTCCGGGCTCTAGTCTTATCAGCGTACTTTGCAGACACCCGTAAAGGGGATTTTGCAACCGAGTACGAGATATGGACTTAATTTGGATAACGTGTGTATACATGAAGAAATGTAAAGGCAGGTGTAATGTTGTTCAACAGTAACCCAGTAGCTTAATGCACCCTATGAAGCACATTTGCTAATTATCAGAGTTTGTAACTCCAGCATAATGAAGATTTAGAGCACATGGTATTATGTCTTACCGCTTTGCAGTAAGGAAATCTAGCTGAGAGATTGTGGTGTTGGGGGATACCAGCGTGGTATTTGACGGTAGTAGTGTTATTTCATTGCCAAGTTGACGATGATATACCACCTCAAGTAAATAAAAATACATCATAACAAAGAAATACCACCTGGGGATTAAACCACCCAGTACTTAATTTGTAAAAAAAATAAGTGCCAGGGCTCATGTCAGGAGGCCAATGCAGCTTGCATTGCGCAATGCCCCTGCCAACGCTGCAACTGATAATAGCAACACAACTACTAACCATCACACTCCTACAAAAGTGACATACCGACTATTTCAGGCCCCCAAAGCTATAAGAATGGCTTGGGCGGTAAATAATATTAGTTTTTAATTTACATTGAATTAATAATGAACTGTTGTTGTGGTCATTTCTAAATTAGTCAGACAGAGACACCTTGTGGCAGACTATCACAAGTGCCGGTGCTGTCAATTCAGTGCCAGTGCCGAGCACCGGAAACCACCGGCTCAAATTAAGCACTGAAACCATCATGTCTACAGCATAGTGCTTTTCCCGGAAGCATCTTTAAGGCTCACAAACCCATTGTCGAAGAACACAGTTCCAGGGTGCAACAAGTCAAGAGCACGATCATCACTGCTACTCGCGACTGCCCATAAGAGGGTGGAGAGTGCAAGACAGAGAATTGTCGACCACAGCAAAATATTCAACTCCATATAGGCGCTGTCCTAGGGTCACAGTAAGTAAAGCAGAAAGATGCTTCATCCAAAGTGCAGGTTGCCATGCAGTGGAACTTTATAAGGGTTTAACGCCAGCATCATCTGTGTTTAGAGGACAATTTTTCAGTATGCTACTCTAGCCATAGCACATCGCTTTATTGACTAGTATTACCACAGATGGACTGTCTTTCTCTTCCCACGGAAAACATCTGCTCACAATGCTGTTGCATGAGTATTTCCCATAGCGTCTTGGTGCCCTACATGCACCACCAACCTGCATGGGAAAGAGCCATCTGGCAGCTGTTCCTCCATGGGAGGACTCTGGTGCACTGCAAGGTGGAGGAGCATACAACTTGCAAGTTAATCTTAGGGGTTATGCATCATCGCCCCTTCAGAGGCAAGTAAAGGTTATTGCAGCATGCCAATTTTTCTCTCAATTCTGTTAATATACAGATGTGTGCATGATTATATCTTATATTTAGGCCAATGAGGCAAGTGAGAATGGGCGGAGTAAGAAGCAGTCTAAGGGGAAATTTGCTCTCAGAGACCTGCTGCATCTACAACGGGCGGTGTGTGATGTTCTCACATGTCTTTGTAGCGTTGATGTCCTCAAGTGTTTTTGTAGCTAGTCGAGAAAAGGCTTCAAATAGGGATGTTTTCAGAGAGCCACAGAACATAGCCCACTGAATTATGTCACTCTTCTAATGTCTTCTTTGCAGCTTTAACAGAAACTAGACCCGCAATGTTAGATACAACTCCTCATCCTGTGTTTAGAATAAGCTCAGCTTTGATATTTACTTCAATCTCAATTTGTTATTGATTTTATTTATGCATTGAGAAAGTCTTTGTATACTGCTGTTCCCACCAGCGCATATGATTACCGTGGTCTACAAATGGTAATAAACCAACACAGTGGTAAACACCCCAGTAGTATTTACCACAGGATCTTGCCAGCAGATGGAACGCCCCTTTTACATGGTCACCCCCCTTTTTTGCTGAATTTTGGTTTAGAATTTTAGACTCCGCACACTTCGGTACTGCTGCTCAGTGTGTGCTTGGACCCCTATACATATACAATTTGGTTAATCCACTGTCTAACTCTTCTATTAGTCCATAGTATATGGTGTAGAAATTACCTATGGAATGGAAAGTTAAATGTTACTTGTGGGCTGCAACACTTATTGGGCGATCCACTATTCTTAAAAGGAGAACATGGTTTGAGGCCTGCCAATGTAGCCTGACTGCTTCAGTTTCAACCTGCTGCCCAACCTATTAAAATAGCCCTTTTGATAGGGTAAAAACCTCAATTTTAAAGCAACAAGTCATGCCTATGAGGGCCTTCTAGCCCACAAGGTCGGATGCATGGTACATAAAAGTGGAACATTTAGAAATGTAATCTTGCATTGTCTATGCAATTACAAGCCCCCAAAAACTATTTCCATTGTGGAAGGCCCTGACTGTCCTATGACAAATACTAGAGTGCAGATTATCGCCTGCCACTGCTTGCCTGCACTGCTAGTTGGGGAACTGCAAGCCCCAGGATCCTTTGCTCTCCCAGGAGGGAGGAGTGCGCCACGGATGTATGACGTTACAACGCACACTTTTACAACGCATGCACTTACAATGCATTTTTTACAACGCATAATCCATTACAACGCATGACATTACAACGCATGACACTACAACGCATTTTTAAAAAATACCTTTACAACGCATTTCCATTACAACGCATACTACCTTTACAACGCATACCATTACAACGCATAATATTAAATTGCATTTAAGGTAAGTATTAGATAGTATAGGGGTTAAAATTACTTTTCTAACTCCAGGGGGTGCAACAGTAGGGTAAGTGTTGGATAGTATAGGGGTTAAAATTACTATTCTAACTCCAGGGGGTGCAACAGTAGGGTAAGTGTTGGATAGTATAGGGGTAAAATTTACTATTCTAACTCCAGGGGGTGCAACAGTAGGGTAAGTGTTGGATAGTATAGGGGTAAAAATTACTATTCTAACTCCAGGGGGTGCAACAGTAGGGTAAGTGTTGGATAGTATAGGGGTAAAAATTACTATTCTAACTCCAGGGGGTGCAACAGTAGGGTAAGTGTTGGATAGTATAGGGGTAAAAATTACTATTCTAACTCCAGGGGGTGCAACAGTAGGGTAAGTGTTGGATAGTATAGGGGTAAAAATTACTATTCTAACTCCAGGGGGTGCAACAGTAGGGTAAGTGTTGGATAGTATAGGGGTAAAAATTACTATTCTAACTCCAGGGGGTGCAACAGTAGGGTAAGTGTTGGATAGTATAGGGGTAAAAATTACTATTCTAACTCCAGGGGGTGCAACAGTAGGGTAAGTGTTGGATAGTGTAGTGTAATATTATGCGTTGTAATGGTATGCGTTGTAATGGTAGTATGCGTTGTAATGGAATGCGTTGTAAAGGTAGTTTTTAAAAATGCGTTGTAGTGTCATGCGTTGTAATGTCATGCGTTGTAAAGGATTATGCGTTGTAAAAAATGCGTTGTAAAGGTAGTGCGTTGTAAAAGTTGCCTTGTAAAGGTTGTTCCCCGTGCGCCACCACCCACGCACTCCTAATAGCACCTGCAGCGCGGGACGCTGCTACCGCCTGCCACCGCTTGCCTGCGCTGCTAGTTGGGGGACTGCAAGCCCCAGGATCCTTCGCTCTCCCAGGAGGGAGGAGCACGCCACCACCCACGCACTTCAAAAAGCACCTGCAACCCCGTGGCATGGGACGCTGCTACCACCTGCCACCGCTTGTCTGCACTGCTAGTTGGGGGACTGCAAGCCCCAGGATCCTTCGCGCTCCCAGAAGGGAGGAGCGCACCACCACCCACATGCTTCAAAAAGCACTTGCAACCCCCGCAGCACGGGACACTGCTACCGCCTGCCTGCACTGCTAGTTGTGGGACTGCAAGCCCCAGGATCCTCCGCTTTCCCAGGAGGGAGGAGTGCGCCACCACCCACGTGCTTCAAAAAGCACCTGTAACCCCATGCGGCGCGGGGCGCTGCTACCGCCTACCACCGCTTGCCTGCACTGCTAGTTGGGGGGACTGCAAGCCCCAGGATCCTTCGCTCTCCCAGGAGGGAGGAACGCGCTACCACCCACGTGCTTCAAAAAGCATCTGCAACCCCCGCGGCGTGGGACACGCGCAGGCCTCACCCGGGCGAAGCCCAGGCCAAGGGTGGGCCCATTCTTGACAGGAAGAGGCGGGTCAGAGCCACCTCGCTTTCATCTGGCACTTCGACTTTGGTTTGTTTTATGGACCAGCACTGAAGTACTGATTATTTTTGCTTCTCCTTAATTGCATCCTTAAGTGGAGTTCCCGTGTTGAAATTTGAAGTAACTCAAACTGTTTCCATCCACTGAGTGCTTGCGTGCCAAATTATATTTTATTTTTGAAATTTGGTCATCGGTTCTGACCAGAGAATGCTCACTGATACGTTGGTTTGGTTAAGTTTCTTTACACCTCAGAAGCATGGGGAAAAGAAAGTCCATGGAGGGAAGTGGGGGGTGGGGTAGTGGTACTGGTCGGGGTAGCAAAGGGAAAAATGCCAGGAAGTTACACAAACATGCAGGTAGCAATTGTGTCCTAGACCACATTGACACCCTTACTAGTGAGTGTGAGGACATATTAGAGCTAGAGCCAAACGCTCAATCTGACATCGATAAATCCCCCTTAGATCTACTCAACCCACCAACTGAAGCCCAAACCGCTATCCTGCCATCCCTGCCATGTTTCTTAAATCACGCAAAAAAGGGCCCATTGTTCCGAATGTTGAGGGAAAGCAAAACACAACGAGGGCAGGTTACTCCCCTACTAGTTCCCCTGTTACCAACCTTCAACAATTAGATCCCGTAATCGCCTGCACAAACAGATTCTCGCCCTTGTCGGTAGTGCCTAATGGTGATAGAGAAGAGGCCCCAGCCACCACAGGCACCGCTTATTAGCAACACACGGGCAGTCGTAAGGCTTAACAAAGTGTCTCAGGACACGATCCAACTGGTCAACATGCTTTGGCTTGAAAAAGGGACAATGAAAACCATGATTGAAGATTTAACCAATATGGTTAAGCTCTTATCGCAAAGGGATTCCTCCCGTATAGAGAATGCCAACCACATAACAAGACACCCTCCCCAACCTTGCCAGGCCGCCATCATCGGGAGAGAAACAGCCCCCCTTACTAAAGGCACCATTCCCAATGGTTGTTCCATCGCTCCCATCGTAGCCTCGACCCAAAAGCCAGTGCCATTACCCTCTATGGCCAAGCACTTACCACAGTCTAACACAAGAAATCCTAATAATCACGTAGCGCAGCAATTATGAGGGAGCAGATATCACAGAGCAGACAAACCTACTCTTCTCAGATTCAACAACTTCAGTGTAGTACCCAAACTGGGCTGGTTGAACAGAACATCCCCAATATGTCCCATACCCATAGAATCTATATGGTGAATGTGCCCAAATATGACATCAGCAAAGGTACGGAAACTGCAGACTCCCTGACTAATAAAGCCATCCACTGGATACGGTACGTCAGAGGATGCCGCTCAGTGATAAGGGATGATATAACCAAGGCTCGTAGGCTTACTTCTTTAGCCCAGTATTCGAAATAATGGGGCGACCCGGTGTCCCTCAGAACCTGGGTATTAATATTAAGTAAAACAGGTGGTTCTGTTGGGAGGTTAACAATTGCTTAGGATACTGTTTTTAATGCAGAGAGCAAACACTTATTTATCATGCACAAAACAATAATTCGGGAAAGAGAAGGAATACACACACCGAAGCAAGATTCAATAGTCTATTCAAAATGAGTATCGAATACTAGTGGCTGTCACAAATACAAATTCAATTGCAGCAAAACAACAAGTGACTGTGGTGAAAAGGTGACATATAGTGAATAGTGATATAGACAGTACACTATATACATGACAAATACACGTGAGATTAAAAGGGGGAGAGGTTTTTTTTTAAAAAGTTCTTGTCCTGTCTATTTTTGCACATGTGCTACAAGATCCGTTGATTAATTAAATCGTGATCATGAGAACTGTGCGGACATATGTAGCATGTTGATGTTTCGACCCTGGAAGCAGATATCATATAAGAAAATCAGGAGAAGGTTAGTCAGTAACTGGTCTGAGTAGCTGCCGGACGGATGCGCTTTCAGCACATTAAGCAACACGATACGAATCATTATTATGGATTACTAAAGCGCATTTCACAAGACTCCAACTTGCTGGTGGAAGTCGAGTGAATCTATGGATGAGGCTCCAACCGGCTGGTGGAGACCTTCTTTGAAATTCCTGATTTTCTTATATGAATTACTCCTCGGTGCAGTCAAACCACTCTCTTCTAATCTCATCAACTGAGGCTTCTGCAATTTGGCTGTCCATCCATCATTCCATAGTTCTGAGGAAGACCCGCTCTGATGCACTTCATTTTTGCGCTGCTTCCAAGGTCGAAACATCGACATGCTACATATTTCTGCACAGTTCTCATGATCACGATTTAATTCATCAACGGATCTTGTAGCAAATGTGCAAAAATAGCCAGGACAAGAACTTTAAAAAAAACCACCTCCCCATTTTATCTCACGTGTATTTGTCATGTATATAGTGTACTGTCTATATCACTAATCACTATATGTCACTTTTTCACCACAGTCACTTGTTGTTTTGCTGCAATTGAATTTGTATTTGTGACAGCCACTAGTATTCGATACTCATTTTGAATATACTATTGAATCTTGCTTCAGTGTGTGTTTTCCTTCTCTTACCCGAATTATTGTTTTGTGCATGATAAATAAGTGTTTGCTCTCTGCATTAAAAACAGTATCCTAAGCAATTCTTAACATCCCGACAGAACCAATTGTTTTACTTAATACTTATTTAGCCCACCAGACAGATTGCATTAAGCTCACACTAAAAAGGGCAGATCTTGCCAAAAATCTTTTTGCTCTGGAGTTCCAAACCAGTTCTACGGAATCGTCATCCATCCAGTTTACACGATCCCTACCGAGTAGCCCGTGTAGACAACTTCCCAGGCAGACTTACACCAGCCAGATGGGAAATTCTTCTTTGGAAATCAACGACTGACACAAGAATGCGCCCCAAATGCACCAAGGATCCCAAAGAGTCCCCACATTTATCAGAGGCAGTCCTCTTAGTTCTAAGTTTTTAAGTATAGGCCCTGGTCGTCCTCTAGGAACCATAACAATGTTTCCATGTTTGACAAAGGGCTTGGGAGGTTAGAAGTACATCTCCTAATAGACTAAATGGGTTACTGATAGCAGGCCATTCCTCCTCAAGGAAAACTTGGCTGTCATGGAACATTGCAGGGATGAATTCAAAGATTACATCTCCTGAATGGTATGCCTTCATTGAGTGTTATGACATCTGCCTCTTCCAGGAAACCTAGTTAGTGGCTCCCCTTCATTGCATAGGCTACTTAGATGATCATATTTCGGCTATAAGAGGAGCAGGGGGACACTCATCAGAGGGGCTGACAATTTGGGTCCGACAAGAATTAGGCTATAATATCCAGGTACTCACGACCCAAATTAATGACATTATGGCCTTAAGACTGAATATGGGTCCTCAAGGGAACGTAGACATCTATAATGTTTACGTGAGAGGAACCAGGGGAAAGAAGTCGGAAGTTTTAGCGGCTCTCAATGACCTTCTCGATCTATGTTCGGGGGATTTCAATGTCTTAATTGCGGGCGACTTCAATTCACTGTTCAAGCCTCTTGTCAAGGAGGAGTGCTACCTCACAGAAGAGGAAGATGCCCAGTGGGGAATCCAAGAGCTGGAGCTTGCACCCATAAAAAAATGGACGGATGTGGCTATCCAAATTAACTCCATTTGTTTGGAGAAAGGCTTACGGGCAGCAAATGGAAGATCCTTATCTGAGAGATTAGGGCGAACACATTTAACAATGGATTTAGTGCTAGTCGTATAGACTACTTGCTAATTAGCTTGAAACTATGGCATTCTTTGGAAACATGATAGTGAGGGACCGGCTAGAGAGCGATCACAATCCCTTGTGTGCGTCCTTGGGGTTACCACGGCAGAAGGCACCAACTCAAATAGGTAGCGAATTGCTCTCTCATGATGTTGTCCCCACCAATGATATGAGACGCTTAAAATGGGTGAAGATACTAGAGAAGCCCGAACTCATATCTATCATCACTAAGAACATTGACCATGCTATAGCTGAGTTAGAGGCTTGCACAGTTAAAATTGAGGTTTCCGAGTCTACTATTTCTACCTATAACACATTTTTTGCCCTTTTGCGTACGTATTTTAATAAGCAGTGCAAGACATCAAGCATTACAAACATGAAAGCCTGCGATTGGTTTAACAAGGAATGTAGAATGGCACATCAATCTTTACGGCAAGCTATTAGAGTAGGTGATCCTGCCGAAGTGTGAGCAGTTAGGCAAATATATAGGAGCACTCAGAAAAAGGCCAAGAAAGCCTGGGACGAAAAGAGATGGCAGGACCTTAAGGAGGCCTGCACCATGGGTAACACAAAGCACTTCTGGAATACAATAAAATGGAAAAGAGGAGGACAGCCGCAACAGCCACAAAATCATGTGACCCAGGAAGACTGGGTTAATCATTTCAAACCTCAATATGCCCGCAGTTCATCTGAATCAGACCCAGGCGAGTCTACCTACTCGTTCTATCAAGACAAGGCTTTTTGTAGGGCCGATGTCGAAGTAGCACTTAGATCAGTAGCGGGTGGTAGAGCACCAGGCTCAGACGGCATTCCAGCAGACATATTCCTGAATGATAAAGCCAGATGGTGCCGATATATTCTCCTGCAGGCCAACGCGGTTGCCCATTGTGCGCCAGTCCCCGGCTTTTGGAAAGGTGCTGACATTTTCCCCATTTTTAAAAAAGAGGACAAATTACACCCAGGTAATTACAGGCCTATTAGCTCAAAAGATTTCTTACAAAAGGTAATGGGGCGGCTTGTTCTTAGCAAGGTTCAAGATTGGATAGATGAACATAGTATATTATCCCCTCTGCAGGTTGGCTTTCGGGCATATACCAGTACCATCGACCAGGTGTTTTGTTTTATCTTATTATACTGGAAGACGGTGGTCCTGGGTAAGGGCTGCTTGTATGCTGCCTTTGTTGACCTAAAGTCCGCTTTTGATCTGGTCCCCCGTACCAAACTATAGGTGGTCCTCTAAAACATGGGGATGCCTCTTGAACTGTTAACCCTCATTGTCAGACTACATAATAATAAATAATAATAATAACCTTGAATTTGTAAAGCGCACAGCTACCTCCGAAGTGGTTTCCCGGCGCTGGGGGCCCTTGGGAAGATTAAGCAAGCTATTGCCCAGAGTCACAATGTGCTGGGCTGACCTGCCGCCGGCACTGGGGATGAAGCCGTGAACCCCGTGGTCCGGAGTCAGGCACCCTGGCCGCTGCACCACACCTCTTCACCTACATGAGGATAATTATGCCCAAACCCATTGGGGTTCACAGGGAAATGTTACCAGTCCCTTTCCCATTGAGAGAGGTGTGCGCCAGGGCTGCATCATGGCACCTACACTGTTTTCCTTGTTTATCAACAGAATAGTGAATTGTATGGAATCCACTGCTACTGATGCTCCAACACTAGCAGGTGTAAAAATCCCTGTTTTAATGTTTGCAGATGACACATTAATTAGTTCAAAGACCCCAGTCATCTCCAACGAGCCCTTTTGATATTTGAGGAGTTCTGCCACATAAGGGGCTTGGAAGTTAATGTGTCAAAAACTAAAAGTATGGCTTTTAACTCACACAGAGGATTCAAAGGTGGCATTTTAATAAACAACCGCCCCTTGGAGCAAGTCAATGCTTTCACCTACCTGGGGGTCAACATGTAGAATAATTTGAAATGGAACCAACAGATTGTCCTGGCAACCTTGAAGCTTTAGTAATTATTGGGCGTGCTTCAACTCGAGTATAACACCTCACTCACAAAACCCAGTCAGTCCGGTGCTCCAGATATATAATATGAAAGTGGTTAGCTCAGCCCTTTACGGGCAGAACTATGGGGCTGTGAGAATCTGTCTCAGCTCACTTTAGTTGAAAATAGGTTCCTACGCAAGACCACCAACCTCCCACAAAGCACTCCAGTGTGTCCCTTACATTATGATCTCGGTAGAAAGCCACTGGCTGATACAGCTAAATTATGCCCGTTACTTTACTGGTGTAGAATCTGGAGTACACCCAAACTGGCATCATATACTGCAGGCCTCACAAATGCGCATGCGCGGCCGCATGCGCATTTGTCGGGAAGAAGTCGGCGAGAGAAGGAAGAGGGAGCCCCGGGACGCCGCAGCTCAGGTAAGTTATTTAAATTACTTTAAGGTTGTTTTTTAAAAGTTTAGGATCGTTCTTACTACATTTTAAAAGCGGGCGGGAGGGAGGCGGGTGGCGGGCAACTCGCTCCGCCGTGGGTGTGCTTAGCCTGCCTGCCCTACGCCTACTTCGCGGATCGCGAAGTAGGCAAAGCTATGCACACTCCGCGGCCGAAGCGTAGCACTGCGCCCACCCTTATAAATAAACAATGAAATAGTGAAGTTAGATTTTTAATACATATTAAGAAAAAGTAACTTTTAAAAAGTTATCCTTTCCATGTCTGAGGCTCCTGGGTGTTAATTTGCATCACCCTGCCAGGTGCTGCCCTGTGATTACTTGACCTTAAGGAGATGTGAAAATTGCTCCCAGAGCAGGACAATGGATTAAGCCTGGATGGGTTGGGTATGGGCCATGTGATCCCTATCAACTCATAAAAGGCAGCTGGTGAGGTTCTAGTAACTTCATTAACTTGAAAGTAACAGAGGGAATGCCTGTCTGTTCATAGTTCAGTGCAAGCGGAGACCTGAGGAAGGAGAAGTGTTTGTTCTTTTTTCCAAGGAAGCCAGTTTGACTCAATATCAGTGATGTGGTGTGGCTTGGAAGGGGACTATTCGTTTCCCTAAACACACCCCTACTTTGCCCACAAACCTCTTTCAAGGCCAGCATATCTGAGCCATCTTGCCATCATACACTCCACCAGAGAATAGTATAATATGGACAAGTTTGCGGTACAACAAAAGGATCTGCTACAAAAGTGGGTAGGGTTCTCCCCAAGATCTATTCCCTCATTGGTCTAGAAATCCCCCCAAGCTACTAGCTAGAGAATCCTACAAAGCTGGCACCTCACCCACAGCTCCTCAGTACATTCTAGACCTGTGGAAGAACAGAAGAAGGACTGCACCTGCTATTTGCAACCTTTAAAGAGATGTGAAGGGTTGGACCTGCTTGTACCTGTACCCAGGACAAAGGGACCTAACTGACTTCATGTATGTCATCAGGGATATCAAAAGCTATAAGAAGCTTTTTTCCTGGATTAACCAGTTGTAACTGAAAGGGGATTGTACAATGCTAGTGGCATTTGCTGGAGTGGGTTCTGACCCCTAAGTGCTGTCCTCGAGGTCCTGGAATCCTTAGTGGTGTCCAGAAGGACTTATTTTATAGTCTCTGAAGCATTTGGATTAGAAACCCTTTGACCTTCCAGACCCCTGGATGACCGAGACCATCCATCCAAAGTCAATCCGCAAAAGGTACAGCCTTGCTGGCCAAGAAAATCAAGTTGGTTCCACTCTGGGCTTTTTGCCACTTGAAAAGCTTGTTCAGCGGACACTCGCAGCACATCTATCTGACTTTGTTGTGACCTTCCTGGATACAGCCCACTGCCTTGCCCCACTGAAGGATTCAGGGCTCCAAATAAAATAACTAAGTTTGAATGAAGAAATGTTGACTGGGCAGAGGTGTGAAAAGTACCTGTCTGATGAGGGGACGTTTATAGACAAGAAATTTAAACTTTTCCCACTTACAGTTTTTCGTGTTGTAAGAAATTGAGCTATTGGTTCGGGGGGATGAAATGCTACTCAAGCAGAAACCACAATCATTGTCTGTGTAACATCACAAGCAAGTCCCAAATTAACCTGTGGTTAATCCTCTGGTTCTTTATTACTTAGGACTACCCCGGCACTCTAACGTTAAGGTGGCAATGTTAGCCGAATATTTTCTAGGTTAGATCACCCACAACCATAAGTAATTATGCAATGATCATTGCTGTCCCCTAAATTACCAGCCATGAATGTCCTTCGATACTTTTACAAACAACAGGAAATAACAGTGATGACCCAACATAGTTTTTCTCGTTAATATTCGTATGATTTAATATGGTGTAAATAGTTTCCAAAACAAACAGTTGCCAACTCTTAATGACGATGAAAGTATGTTGTAACATGCAATGTGCTATTCAATTCTTCATAAGTTATACACAATTGAAAAAGCCAATCTCAGTATTTCACTGTTTCATTGAGTTAATCCTCTGGTAGCTTGGCACAAAGCAGTCAGGTTTAATTTAGAGGCAATGTGTAACATATTTATGCAGCACTTCAAACAGTATCAAGGAGGAAACGCAATGCAAGAAGAATTCCATATCAATTTAGAAAACTAGAGTACATTTAAATAAACAAATCAAGACTAAAACAAAACAAAAAAATCAGTAGAACAGGAGATATAAAATGTTAAAGATTGAGGTGAAAATAGCACAAAAAAGCACAAAGTGCAAAAGGTGGTTATCTGGTCGTGCAGGACCACTGCAAAGTCAAAAGTTCAGGCTGACCACGATTGAGTGCGGGCTGCCTACAGGGACCCAGTTATGCCCCCTAAACAAGATTACCTTAAATCCTAGTTGCAAAGAGATATGTGGTCCCATGTCAAGGATGAGTCATGCAGAAGACTCAATGCAAGGCTCAACGAGGAGATACGTCATGCAGCAGCAGTTAAGGGAAGCTCCGAAGTGTGAGGCGATGTCCTTGCATGGAGATGCATTGTACAGCGGCAGATCCGATGAGCTGCTTTGGGAAAGGCGATGTCCTTGCATCAAAATGCGTCGACTCTGATGATCTGCAATAGCAAATGCGAAGTTCTTGCATCAAGGAATTTCACACAGCAAAGGCAATGTGCCGGTTCTGCCGGAAATATGCCGCAGAAGAGATGTACCGGTACTGCTGGATCCACAGTTGGACTGGCAGGGCAACTCCAGGCCCACTTCCAAAGGTCCAGGACTGGGGTGGCACCACTTGGGGAGAGAGAACTTACAGATGGCAAAGTCCAGGTGCTGGGTTCAAGGTTGTTTGATGCCTGTTTATGTCCCTGAGGCTTCTGATCAGGATGCCAACCAACTAGCCCTTGGAGTCCCTCTAGGGTCCTAGGTTTAGAGATCCTGGTCAAGTTGTTTTCACCGAGGCAGGAGGGCAGCAGGTCAGCACAGGAGGTCACCAGTCCGACAGAGTGGCACTCTTTTCAGCAGCACAGGAGTCCTTTTTCCTGGGAAAGTCCACAGGTCCAGAATTGTAATAAAGAGTTAGGTCTAAGGGCACTATATTTATACTTGGTGCCCACTTTGAAGTAGAGGAGTCCATCCCCCAGAGGTGTTTGGAATTTCCTGCCTCCCTGGCCAGCCCCATATTGTCTGGGTGACATTAGACTAGTGCCAAACCCCTTTGTGAGAGTGCTCAGGCAGGGCATTAGTGATGTGCAAATGTGGTAGGTGGTAGCTCCTTCCCCTCGTTACCTCAGAGTAGCCCATCCTGCCAACACCTATCTTCTCTTTGTCTCACTGACTGGTAGCAGTCCATAAATACCAAGTGCACCTAGTCATGTGAACCAAGATGCAGACAGTAGACACCAAATGGCTGGGACAGGAAAATGACAACTTTCTAAAATGGGGCATTTTTGATAACAAATCTGACTTTACAATTAAAGAGGGCTCTTAATGGCAATTTCATAGACCACAAACCCGACCTGTCTTCCTGCTCCCAAATGAAAGTTAGCATGTATTAAATGTAATAGGGTAATACAATGTTATCATATGGGAGAGGTAGGCCTTGCAGAAGTGAAAAACGATTTTTGGAGTTTTCCACTACCAGGACATGTAAAACCTAAAAGTGCATGTCCAGCTGTTCAAATTTACTGCACCCTGCCCTCAAGGCCGTTCAGGCCTACCCTAGGAGTGACTTACATTCATTAAAAAGGAAGGTTTGGGTCAGCAAAATGATTATTTGGCCTGTTTGATATGGCAGTTTAAAAACACACAAGCTGCGGTGGCAGGCCTGAGGCATGTTTAAAAGGCTACTTAAAGTGGGTAGCACAGTAAGTGCTGCAGGCCCGCTAGTAGCTTTTAATTTACAGACCCTGAGTAAATGTACTACTACTTTACTAGGGGGCATTCAAGTAAATTAAATATGCCAATTGGGTATAAGCCAAGTTTTCCATGCTTACAGGAGAGAGCACAAGCAATTTAGCAGTGGTTGGCATTGGTAAAGTGCACAGAGTTCTAAAAGCCAGCAAAACTGATTCAGAAAACAGGAGGGGGAAAGCAAAGAACTTGGGAAGGACCCTGCAGAAAGAGCCAAGTCCAACACCTGCCAAAACCAACGGCTTTCATGGAACCTTGTCCATCAGCTCAATTATTTGGTTTAAAAAAAGACTTTCTCAGATACAGTGTGCAACCTTGCTGCGCTGTAGAAAATTGACTTCCACTTCAGAGACAATGTCAGAAGGTAGCATCTTTGACCTGGACAAACCTGGGTGATGGATTCAACCTGTGCTTCATCACTGTTGGTCTGAAATTGCATGTGTCCCAGTCAGATACTAATGCCTGATTTACAAGTTAATTATTTTATTATGGAGGACGAACATTCACTCCAATTAATAATTCACTTTCTTACAGTGATTCTGCTTCTGCATTATGTTAAATGGAGATCCAGGATTCCAATAGTCTAATTCCTTGTTTATAACCAGTGGTTTAGGTCTATATCACTCTGTGAAGGCCCTTAACCCAAGTTATAGACTTGAGTCGAGCGTAAGGGCCTATAATTAGAAAAAGTGCCTTTAACAAATTGAACCACACCAAACAGAATGACTATCATCCTATTACAGCATTCAACCCATTTGCTTGCTCAAAATTAAACAGGAAGAAGAACTAAAGAGACATTGGAAGGTCGGAGACACAACCTATAGGAGCCATTAAAAGCCCTCTGCCATTCCTTTGTACTCGATGGACCTCCAAACATTCCAATGCTCTAATATAGCACTATAACCTCTTGCTGAGGACTTTTCCTGCATGCTAATGTCCCACTCCTCGACTTGAAGGTACATGCAATAGGAGAGGGCCGATAAGATCAAAGAGGGCTTTTACCAACCAGTATTGTCTGAGGAAGATGGGCTCTAATGCTGTTGAACATTTCACCCACTGAGAATAAAATGTTCTAAATTAAACAGGGAAAATAGAATAACAAGCATTGGAATGCTACAAAAGAAGGTCTATAGCGGAAATTATTGGCTTTGACATTTGATTGTCTTCAATAAATGTCTCAACATGTGACTAAGATCTATAAAAGAGTATTTCATATACCAAAATCCGCTTCAGCTGCACAGATACGATTAGAATTGGGTCTTTTAAACTACGAAATCTCAAGCGCAGGTGCTTACTTAAATCTGTGCCATAAGTTAAGGCAGGCCGGAGCTGGGTCCCTTGAGTCACTGTTGTGGTCAGATATCCGCCTTAATAACCCAGGTGGGTCCTGTAGTCAGTTATTCTATGAATGCGTACAGCAACTATCAGCAAGCGATCGCTGGAATCTTAACCCTAGCAACATAGTCTTCAAAACAAGCATCAAGAAGCGCATCCGTATGTGGTCTCATAATACCGACAAAGCTCTGTTCGCCAAATGAAAGAATGCATGGACAGTAATCAACTCTTACCAGCTGGCTTCTCTTCCATCATACCTGCCCTGCACATACCCTCTGTATTTAAAATTGCGGTTTATGGCACTTAGAATGGGGGAATGGCACTTTCTGAAACATTTACCTCTTTGGCGTCGTACATCAGATGAGCTACAGTGCAGGGGCTGTGGGGACCTGGTGGAGTCCTTGGAGCATGTTTTATGCCTCTGCCCTGCATTGCAGGCCCAGCGCAGACTAAAACTGAGGCCAGAGTGGAACAGATTGGGAGTCCGGTCCTGCAGGCAGGCAATTATCGTGGTATTGAACCCAGAGAACACAGCTTTAAACATGAGCCTCACAATCTTTAGTCACCATGCATATCGCAAATTCAACCATCAAATTGCAGGCCTGGCAACAATCTTGAGGATATGCACAGGTGACTAAAACAATAGCAAATCTATGAAACTTTATTTCAGTACAACCTGTGTTCTCTGGCCCTGCTATACTATGGAATGCGATCCAGACGACTCGATACGGACTATCGACAACTGACAGCTGCTTCAGTGAACTGTTCTTATCTCGTGGGTCTCTCTGCAATTGAGTGTCTTATTTGTAGATTCTAGCAGCAACACTTATTCTTTTTTTACATTATTCATTGTTTTTAACGATATGCTGCTATCTGGTTTTAAAACGCGTAGTCCTATTACACTTTGGTCATTTTAATCCCTTAGTTTTGTACATGTATGGTATGTATGTATGTCTTGCTTTTATGATTATTTTTTTAATCAAATAGAGTACCACTTTGAAATCTCCCAACATTCCAATGTTCTGATATATCATTACAGTTCACCTCCAAGGGCTACAATGGCCATTACAGTCCCTCGTCCTGAGTTAAAGGCTTGAGCTGCAGGTGAGGTTCAATAACAAATGCTATTAGAACATTCCATGCACTAAAGCAGCTGCCACCATCCCAATGTTGTAACTTATTTTTTCATCCATAATGTATAGTAACTATAATATGTACACAAATCTTTCATCAGAAGGTGAAGTCTTTATTACATAATTTAAGAAAACGTTGAAGAGACACCATGAAGTGTATTCATTATCAATAGGACATAGCCTACAGTTCTACTATATTGATTTGATATGGGTGTATACAATGCTATGACAAAACAAGACACCTCAGGTCAGTTTTGTTGAGTATTAGCGAAGACTGAGACTTACTTGCGAACTACGACTAATTTCCAGACCTAGAAAGAATACTGTTTCCCAGCTTCATTCACTCAAACTGAAAACCTCAGCTGCCAAATTCTTCTCACACCAACATTCAATTGGTCATGTATAAGGACCAATCAGCTCATTCAAAACTCAGGAATGCCTGTTTAAATACCCAACTGCTTCCGACTGCATGAGTGACGGCTTAAATGTAAAGTCCCTTATTTCACCTAACAAGGAAGATATAAGCATACTTTTAATAGAACATTATCTACGAGTGTGGAACGTTTACATTATGTGAGGGAAATTACAAATTGATCTCGATTATTAGCAGGTCATAGTCCTCCCAGTTTTCTTTTTCTCTAAATTTGCTCAATTTGCAGTTTTTTCCCTTGCATACTGGCAGCGTTTCGTCACCTGTGCTTAGTTGATGCTGAAAAGGATGTGCGATTTCCTCACGAGTTAACCTTAAAACAGTCCTCCTCTTTTAAAACTGGATGGCTTGTGGCTGGCCATTTTCTCCTTGAAGAAACTTAAAGTGGGATTCAAAGACCATTTTTAATGTGAAAGCCCGCATGCTGAAACGTCATGAACCATGGGGTTTATCGAAGTTTTTGTGAGCATTACGGTAAGTTCACGAGAGACAAGCTTTGATCACCACTAACATTAACAGTACAGATGTGTACACTCATTACCACTTCACAATCACCGTAGAGTAGCAGAGAGATAACTTATCACTCACAGGTTTGATACTCCAGAGGAAGTGGAATAAAATGCACAGCATTTGGAAGGGGCAGCATGGGTAAACCAGAGCATTGAGTAATGGATTTATTACACGAAGGGGCATATTTACAATAAAATGTCGGAGCACAGAGCTGCACCAAATTTGGCAGCGCCACGCTATTTTCAAAATACAGGGATGTGTTTACCCTAGCACTGGCGCAAAAATAGCTGCCTAGCGCCAGCGCAGTCACCCTGTCCCCATGTTGCAGGGACAATTGTTTATGTGCAGAAAGGGACATTTTCCAGCATATAAGCAATCAATAATGGCGATTTGCACTTTCTATGTGTGCTTGAAATGAGCAAAAAAAAAGAGAAATTTATAATTTTTCCTAGTATCTCCATTTTAACACCTGGTATTCCATGGCATTACTTCTTGGTGCTGCCTCAGCCCTGTACATCTGGGGCAGCATCATAAAGCAATGGGTGTTGTGGTAAAACGCCCACAGCAACACCCCTTTGCCGCAGAGGACTGCGGCTGAAAGGGGCTTATTTACAAAGTGCCATGGCTTAGCGCCAACTTCTAAATATGGAAAATGGCGCTGCGCCATAAGAGCATCAAAAAAAGTGATGCTCTGGTGGTGGTGAGGGCTTGTATATATGCCCCCAGATCCTTTATCTTCACAACTGGCATTTGAAATGATGCTTGTGACGATGAGTAAGACTGAAAGCATGGAGAGGAGTTCACAGAGCTAACTCCGAGATGGCCTGCTCCTGTGCTGCTCACATAATGGAAACTCGGCAGCCGTAGCATTTCATTGTGAAAAGTACAGTAGTTAGAAAGACAAACATGTGGTATTGTCTATGGCTGTAATATGGTTTAAAGAATATATCGCTGTCAATAAAGTATAGACAAGTATAGAAAATGTAGCCTATTCATTTTTGAGAGGGTCTCTGAATGAAATGTGTATTACAATGGGCTACTGCCAAATGGATTTATTCACATAGATAAGAATTGGGAAGGCCTTTGTAGTTTACTAACACAAAGTAACAAAAATGATGGTAGGAATCCTTGAATTAATCTCAGCCACTTGTAAGTACTTTGAGACGTGTTCCAGTACAGATTTGCTTTCTTTATGGCACCATTGCAGAGTTTAAGCACATGCAAATCAGTCTTTGTCTTGCTCCAATAGGAATAGCCCAGCTCAAACTGACAACCAATGTATCCTCTGACAAGTGGCACAGGCGTCCCAGGACTATGGAAGCATAAAGAGGTAGGATTTTACAGGTGTTGAAATCAATAATTAGCCGAACAACGACATCTAATAATTATGCAGCATGTGATCTTAGTCCTGCCAGCTCCTAGTAACACCGTATCTCACCCACAGAACTCCTCATAATACATACTCATTTTGAGCACTGATCATACCACAGGTATTCCGAGTTGTGTTGGGGCTTCTGCTAATAAACAATTACTATTGGGGTGGGAATGTGCCCAGTGGAGTTCTCATTGCCCTGAGTGCTCTAATGCTTGTATGTGGTATCCTGATTTAAAAAATGTTGGCCCAGTTATCACGCTGATCTAGGATGTGCTCAAAGGGCTAGGCCTGTCCTTGACATGAATGATGTCCTGGAATTGTCCTGTGATCTACAGGGGTGAACCAAGTGTGCCTCATTGACAGACAGCGGATTACTGTCTGAACATGGGGTTACCACATCAAGTGCGGGTGGCAGCCTACCATGTTTTCTGAATCCAATGTAGGGACCAGACCCGTTTACTTGGGTCACTGCAGTACAGGCCCATTGGCTCACTCAAGGAAAGGTCTGCTTCTATGTGCTTCCCTAACTCCTAGTGCTAAAATCCAGAGTGGATATTGTGCATGTTTATATGTGTAGCCTGTGTGGTTTATGCATGGTGTGTGTGTGTGAGGGAGCTACAGTAATGGAGGCACAAGATAGAGGCAAGGGTTGTTTCCCAGAGAGTGGAAGTGTATTGCTGACATTCCTGAAGCTGTAGAGAGGAGCCCTGGACACTGAAATGAGGGAAATACAGAGAGGGCTTCTTTTTAAATTTGACTTAGCCTTCTAGTAATATGGAGGTGCGAATTAGTCTTTCTGAGCACTGCCATTTGGTGGCTGGCAGAAAAAAGGTGTGGGATGGCAAACTCTGTTATAGGCAGCGAAAACGTCTTTCATGAGTCCTGCCCTTTTGTTTTTCCCTGATTACAACTTCAGTTTGGCTCATGACAGCCAGGTGCTAAATTCTCACACCTCAGAGTGTCTGTGTAGCGGGTGCTTCAGTTTGGAGTTTACCCTGAAATGCGAAGCACCTCTTTTCATAAAAGACTGCATCTGAAGAGCAGGCTGGAAATGACACTTGAAAGGAGAACCACCTCAAACCGGTTCCAGAGTTGCTGACAATGGTTTCACTGCCCTGTCTGATTTTGGTTTGGAGAAAAGAGGGACTTCACTGCTCCACACATTGTTCCAGTTCCAAATCCTCTATGGCCAAGGGATTGCTCCGCAGAGTATGCAAATGACAGCTCTTCAACCAGGACTGGTGTGTGCCTGACAGTATATCTTTCAGAGGTGAGGGTACATCGCCTGAGTCTGAACCTCTTTCTTGGAGAACTGTGCCCTTGTTCCAAAGCACATAGAACCTGCCTGACTGCTGTGAAAGTCACCCTGCATGGGGAGTATCTCTCCAGGACAAAAGAGGTCGGGCATGTTCCAGGTCCCTGAGGACAGCGATCCACTAGGTCACAGTGTTGGCAGCCCAGGAACCGCAAACCTGTGACTGCAATTACTGAGGCCCAGTTGGGGCTGTGGTTGTGTGTTGAATTTGGCCTGTGCTCTGCTGCCTCTGCCAGCTGATGATTCGGCCTGTGGTGTTGCTGGGTCTGCTCGAATTATGATCGGCCTGTGTGTGGCTGATATTAATAAAACCTTGTGATCATTCATTGCATGGCGGCATCCGCCCAGCACAGTGATTAGCCTGTGTGTGTCCACTGCTACCAGACCCTGTCATCCTCCTGTGCATGATCGAAACCACCCAGCATGGGGATCGGCGTGATCATGTCTCATGTTCAGTGTTGAGACTGGCCTGTGCATGAGCATGGGAATAACCAGCCAATGCAGGAGCAGCAATGCCCCATTGTGCTCGGCTCCCTGAAGGGCTGTGTCTGCTGAGGTCAGGATCAGCTAGAAGAGGCTGCAGCTGTCTGGAGTTGTCTGGTCTAATTAGGTCCAAGCCATGTCCTGCAGCTCTGACTCCCCATGGAATTTACTATTGTACACCCACTTTATTGGCTCTACTACCCCAGCCTTTGTGTTCTTGATCACAGGCGGCCCCACCTGTGGCAGACAGCATTTAAAGCCACCAAGCGATACATAGTAGAAAGTGTCTCCATTCACGTGGCGCCTGCTCGTATGTGAACACTGATTCTGCTACCTACATGACATTGATTCCCTCCATACCCTGAGAAAATATGTGCTATTCATTTAACCGGCGAATTCCTCCTATTTGAAACCTGTTTTGAAAGTTCGGAGCCATATAATGCAGCAGATTGGGAGGAGCTTATGTATTTCCATTGCAGAAGGAATTATGCATGACACTACTCACTCGCCAAAATTCATAGAAGCATCTCATTTGTGACTTAGTGTAATAGCACTCCTTTCAATTTGCTTTGTTCAAGTAGCATGTGATGCAATCTTGACACCCACATAATCAAAGTCATGAACACTTTCTAACCTCTTCTTTAAAAAAAAAAAAATGGCGTCTAAATTGTCTTGGAAGATTACGAGTCATAGACTTGGTTTTAGATGAATTGATAGACAGGCCGTGCTCCTCCCAAAACTCAGAGAATCTTATCAATAGGTTCCTTAACCCCATTGCTAGCTGATTTAGAGGCTTATAGTGCATTATCTGCATAAGTGTGATGCATACCTCCAAGCATGTTATAGTAGGTGCATTGTTCAAGCAAGTATCAAGTGTATTGATCACTTCACTTATGGATAACATGAATTGCTTAGGGGTCGGTATACAGTCTTTGCGGACACCCCAGTTCATTGGAATAGAGTTTTTTTATTTCGCTTTAATGTACCCACTTTATTGTGGCTTCAATAGTACTTTGAAGCCTGGTAATCAAATTCAATACTGAGTCAGGGAGTCTTGCATCATAAAGCAGCACAGACTCGCCTGAATTGCAGTAGTAGAGAACATACTTATTTCAGGGCTGCAATGTAGTAAAACACATTTGCACCCTTCTGGTACCAGCTCCAACTGCCGTTATCCCCACACTCCATATTCTAGCATTTCTACAAGGATTAAACAATAGTAGCGAGACAGAGACAAAGGACCAACTTAATATACCCACATTTATTCTACCCTCTTACCGCTCAAATCACATCCTCCCACCTAAAATAAAAAGAAGAAAAAACTTAAAATAATAAACTACAGTATTCACATTGCAAACTAATGTGACGAGTGCTAATACCAAGCATTGATATATTATATACAGAAACATGTATTTCCAAAAGCAAATCGATCTGGGAAATCAGCACTTGTCAATTCTCATAAGGAGAAATGGGGCACTATGCTCTCTCAACTTGGAGAAAAGGCTCTGCCTTCAAGAAATTATTGTGCACATTATTCATTTGCCGTGAGGCATAAGTAATTCAATCAAAGTTGTGGAAATCAGTAATAAGGTGATATGATGTTGGCTTATATACTTTAAAAATGAGCCCAAATCATGCAAAACTGGTCTTGGGTTGCTCTGTTCTGGTTCAGGGAGGTCTTGGACTGGCAATTAGGGCTGAAGCAGTGTCAAGACTCATTTGCATATGGCTGAGAACAAACTGAGGTAGCAAGGTGTGCAAAATAATAATGGTCTTAGATGCGGCCCTGAGGAATTATCAGTGGATGAGAATAATTCAAGCATTCCACCCATCTCGTTTTGCATACTTGAGTGTGGAACCCCCAAGTGCGACAGGTATGTCCAGACATGGGTCCTGTGTTCAGTGTGCCACTGGAAGCAAGCTACACTCAACTGGTTAACACCAATCAGGGTGAAACTGATCTTGGGTTGCATATGTTCAGGTTTAGGGAGGACCTGGCTTGGCAGTTCTGGATGGAATGGTCCTATTAGAGCAGGGACAAGACTGAATTACATATCATGGGTCCAGGCTGAGGTACAATAGTGTACAAAATAACCAAAAATAGGGAAGCATCCCTGAGTAATTACCAGTGGCTGAGATTAATTCAAGCATTCCATCCATCGCTGTTTTGTATACATCAGTTAGTTTCTAATATCTGCATGAAATAATCACCGAATGGTAAACTTTTCCTTTCAACTGTTTTTCACGCAAATCGCTAGGGCATAAAAGCATAGAGCATTATGGATATTCATTTTCCACAAACGGTTAATGCAAATACCAACCAAGTTCCAGGGATATTCCCCTAACATTGAAGGATATGCTCCCCGCAATTCACACAACAAATTGGACTGCGTAGGTAAGTCTACTGCACTTAAAGTCGGGGATGAGGAGGAGATTGAAGACTCTACAAAAGTGTATAGTCAAAGAGAAAAAATAGACGTCACAAACCTTGTTAATGAAGCTGTCTATTCAGTTAATAAAGAATGAGAGCATTAAGAAGATTGGCCAAATATTTTTTAATGGAGTTCCATGAGAAGCATGGCAAGCCGGTGGGACATTTTCAGACTTGTTAGATTTCAAATTAAGAAGGGGAGTGTGGCAGGCAATCTTGGAGCATAGAAAGTAAGGGGAAAGATAGAAAGTTCGAGCCTTTATAAACCAAATGGATAAGAGCAACTCCTCTCTAGAATTTCCAGGTAACTGTGTGTGTGGATGACAAACCATTGGCCAGAAAGTTCTTGTGAAATCATCATAGACTGTTAAAGTATTAGAGGTTGGAGCAGGGCAATCAAGAGGTTCTGAAATTACCAACAATTAAGGGTGAGACTCTGTCAACTAGTAGACACTTTTCTGACTGTGTGTGGATATTAACTAACTCTTGATTTGGAATTCAACTTAAAGCCGGAGTAGCATAATTGTGGCTCCATCGTTTTATGTTTGTCTAGGATATATATATATATATATATATTATCTACTGGTGGTCGCCAGTAGATAGTTAGTTAGGATCGTGATTCCATAGGAAATCTGAAAATTCTATTTTGAATAACTTTGGCGCCGGTTGACGAATCCTTGCGAAATTTTCAAAACTAATGGGGCGCTCCGCTCAGCTCCAACCCTGAAAGTCTCAGGGTGATTCGTCAAGCGGGGGCCGAGAAAAAAGGGGGGTCCCAAAACGCGTTTTCCCCATGCATTTTCCCATAGGACCTTTAGTCGAAGGTACAGCCCGAACGGCTTGAAATTTGGCAAAGAGGTAGTCCTCAGGTCAGGGGGAAGTGCCTTTTGCATATATGGAGTCAATCTGTTCAGTATTTCCTGACAAAATTGCATTTAAAAGCATATAAATATCTATAGGCGCGCACCGTGCGCGCACCGTGCGCGAGCGTAAATCTGATTGGTGGTTAGATGTCAGTCAACGTTCGAATCGGTCGAAATCAGCAAGTGTCGTCCGCCATTTTGTGTGTGACTTGTGTGAGAGAGAAAAACAAAGGTGGAGAACGTGAAAAGGGGTCAGGGTAGAGAGTTCCTGACCCCCTAGCCTTTGTCAGGGGGTCCCTGAAGGACTTCGAAGGGTGAACATTTTTTTTATTTTTTTTTCAAAAAATCGCGGGGTGCGCGCTCGGTGAAAAACCTTAAAAAAAACAAAACATTTTAAACGAGCCATTCCATATTACAGGATACAGTCAATCTATAACTATATACATAGGTAGTTTATTGTAAAATAAATATATAAAAAATATAATAATACATACATAACTTAGCATTTAAAAAACCTTACCAATTCACTTAAAAAACCATAGGTTTCACACACGTTATAGTTAGGAATTAGCATTTAAAAAACCTGGCAAATTCACTTAAAAAACCATAGGTTTCACACATGTTATAGTTAGATGGACATTTCACTCGTACAAAACCATTGAAATTCCCGCGTTATAGTTAGTTCAGATAACTATAACTCGCGCGACAGCCACTCTATCACAAGGATGATGTTATCAGTGATGTCATGAGTGATGCCACTGACCATGTCATAAGTGATGTAATATGTGACGTCATCAGCAGTGCATTGCGGGCGCGCGAGTTATAGTTATCTGAACTAACTATAACGGGGGAATTTCAATGGTTTTGTATGAGTGAAATGTCCATCTAACTATAACATGTGTGAAACCTATGGTTTTTTAAGTGAATATATATGTTCACTTAAAAACACACACATGTGTGTACATATACACACATATGTGTGTATATGTATATACAAACATAAAAGGATGGAGCCACATATATTTATCGTTGGCTTTATGTACTCATGTGATGCAGTAATACTAATGGGATATGGTGCACTAAAGGTAGAGAAGGTGCATTTATTGGTGGGTTGTTGACATATGTGCGTGCATATTAACATTTTTCCTTTTCCAGAGAGATCTGGATTGCTGATATTAATCTTATATAGGTTTAGAATGTAAGGTGGTGTGCTAAAATACATTTGATGCAGTGCATTCGCCAGGGATTAGTGAGAATTAGTCATATATGTGTTCAATACTCCCATTACAAAATTGTGACACGTTGTAATTGTTGGTTAATTATATATGTATTAGTTATTGTGCCACATATATGAGTAAAATATAATTTATTGGATTATATGTAGGTTGTAGAATTAATATGCATTTTTTAAAGAAAACTGTTAAGTTAAAGTAATTGTGGGCCTTAACTCCTTCAGTGCCCATGACGAGATGGTCTCGTCATGGAGCGCGGTTGCGCTGTGCCCATGACGAGACTATCTCGTCATGAACCCCGCCCGCTAATACAACGCCCGGCACAGGGCGGGGAAAGGGCGGGGCACTGAAGGGGTTAAGCTTAAAGTTGAGACATTTAATACTAACGTGAAAGTTGTTTTTCTGCATGTTATTCTCCTCTGCATGTGCATACCAAAGGAATTAATTAGCTAGTAAACAGCACATTGTATTTCAGAGACAGTGAGGAGAGGAAGAATTGGCGAGGGCAAATAATTTCCATGAAGAACACAGAGAGGGGCATATCTACCAGGAAATGGCGCACCTTTGCGCAAATTTTGCAGCGCCATGCTGCGCCATTTCAAAAGCACAGGGATGCACCATATTTACAACAATACTGCACACCCCTGTGTTTTCCCTTGCACTGGCGCTAAAAATAGCTCCCTAGCGCCAACTCAGACACCCTTGTGCGATAGTGCAAGGAAGCCTGCGTTGCAGAGAATGATTGTTTATGTGCAGGAAGGTGTCATAAACAATCAATAATAGTGATTTGTTACTTCTATGTGTGCTTCATTCTTCAGCACACATAGAAGTAGCATTATTTAATGCTTATTTATCTGCAGGCAGGGACACCTTTCTGCACATAAACACGAATTAAAGGTATTCTGCTCTTTCTATGTGTGCTGAAAAATGCAGCACACATAACATATGCAAAAATGAGGAGAAATAAAAGTTCTGCTTTTACATGGCGTTAGTTTTTGGTGCTGTCTCAGATTTACATATCCTTGTAAATCTGGGGCAGTGTCCAAAAGCAAGGGGTGTTCCGGAGAAATACCCATTTCAACACCCACTGCTTACCCCTTTCATGCAGAAAACGTTGTGAAAGGGTACCATATTAACAAAGCAGCGTTATGCCAAGTAGTAAATATGGTGCAAGGTATTGCTCCACCGGAACGTCATAAAAATGAAATTCCAGTGGTGCAATCCCCTTGTAAATATACCCCGAGTTGTCAACTTCAGTTACCGCTGTAAGTCCCTAGGAAGCAGTGCCCCGGGACCTGCAGCACTGGTTGTGCCACTCACTCAGGTATGCTCTCTGCCATTTCAGGCTGTGTGTCTTGGTGCAGAGAATTCCGAAGGGTCGACATGGCACACAGAACCTGTTTACCATGCCATCCATACACTGCATAAGAAATAGGTAAGTCACCCCTACTGTAGGCCTTTAGCCATCAGGCAGGGTGCCCTGTATTCTATGTGTGAGCATATTAGCATGAGCATATATGACCCTACAATGTCCAGTCTATTCTGAGATGTTATAAGTGCACAGTGGAGCCATGGAGAGTACATGGGCTGGATACTTGTCAACACAAGTTTCCTAGCTCCATGATGGCTTCACTAATTCCAAAGGTGTTTGGTACCAACCATTTTGTCTTAATAAATCTTCACTGATGCCAGTGGTAGATCTATTAAGAAATTCACACAGGAGACTCTTTTAGAGGGTCGCCTGCAAAACTTCCAAGCACTGGTTTGGTTCCTGAAATGTTTTCATCAACCTGCCACTACCAGACATGTTTCTGACCTCATTGGGTGAGAGCCAGCCCTCTCAGAGGACAGAGACAAGGGCGGAGGTGCTTCACACCTCCTCCAGGACAGAATGGGCTTTCTGGGTGGGAAGCTTCAAAGGCGATGCCGCCTTAGAAATCAAACCCAGGAACCTCCAGATAGTGGGGGAAGCCAGTCTTCAAGAAAATGCTGAGAAACTCCCCTGGAGTGAAGGTATCACTCCCCTGCACACTGCAGACCCCAATCCCATGAAGTCTGGTTTGTCGACTTGCTGCTTACTGATGACCTTAATGCAGCACCAAAGCAGCACCAAAGCAAGAGAAGATACAACAGCCTCAGGGGGTCAGATCTGTCTCCCCATCGAGTTTGGAGACACCAGGACCCACTTCCTAAGTGGCCCAGCTATCCCAAGACCGCCTCTCCAAGTTGCTTGCTCCTGACCGAGAGGACCTAAAGATGCACAATGCCCGGCTGACCTGTTCGCTCTGCACCCAGTCCCACCAGCCTCAGCACCAACCAACCAGCTCTGTTCCTGTGGTCCCTAGGCCCTTGTGACCACGTCCCTTTAAGGAGAGCCACCGGACTTAATGTAAGTCCCTCTATGCAGCGCATTTTCAAGTGGTCCCCTTTGTCTTTGCACATCAGCTTCCAGGACCTCAGCACTTTGCTCCCGGCCGATCTGGGACACTCCTGAACTTCCTGTGCTGGAACTTTGGACCTGGTCCCAAGATCGACCTAAATCCAGATGCTGAACTTTGTGAAATCTCTACCAGAATTTCTGTGCATTTTCTGCTTTTCCCCCATTGTTTTCTATGTGGATAATTGTGCATAGAAGTGATATATTGATCAAACTTTACCAAAATCATATCTCCGAAAGTACTTATCATAGAACTGTATCATAGGTCTTAAAAATTATATAAAAATGTATATTATTTTTACAATTTGGTCTTGGGATTTATTGTTGAGTTTGTGTCTCATTTATTGCCTTCCAAAAAATGCTTAGCACTACCCTCTGATAAGCCTAACTGTTCGCCCACACGATCACAAAAAGAGAGTTACTAATATCTATACTTCTGCATAACCATTGGGGATTCTCCGGGCTTTCTACATAGTGTAATTTATTTTAGCACACTGTACAGAGAGATAATGTCCTACACTATACATGACTCCTTCCCTATAGAACTTCTACAGAGGTTCTGATGCTGGCACATTTCTTACTTCCTTGAATCAACCGGTTTTCACCTATCTTTAGTTTAGTGTAGGGTTTAGTAGACGTTGTGAATCTTTTTTATGTATGGGGAGAAGGATCAAACCCATTCGTCTAGTCATGAAATCCTTTTCCTTATTTTTGCATTTCTGCCACCAAAATTCTTATATGCCCCTTGCTGTTGAGGACCAATATTTTATATCGCTTTGGTCTTCCTTTGATAATCCTGTACTTTTATAGTATGTTCTTGAGAATGATTTACATTAGTCTGGCTTAGAGTTTGTAATAAACCTTCTGACTTTAAGTTACTGACTGCAACTTTTATTGTGTGGTCCTAATTGTCACACTGTACTTTATGATTTAAATTTGCTGCTAACCCCTTTTCCTCTCAGACCTTTAAAAAAAAGCCTATTGACCAGAGTAAATTGGAAGAAATGGCCCAGAGCATTCTCAAAACCATGTGTTGCTATGCAAATCATTCTATCTTCTTGTGATTAATTTCCTAGTGAATGTACTATGCATATATCTAGATTGTTGTCTAACGTCCCCCAAATAGACATTGCCATCTGTTTAAGTATTACATCGGGCTTTCTAACATTCATCCTTCCACTGGACCCAATGAACCATGCTGTTCTATGTACAAAACCATGTGATAACATGGAGTTAACCATGACACACATTATTAAATAAATAAATAAAGGCATCAGCCAGACAAGGAAACACCTGTGGCAACAGCAGGTAAATATATCAAATGTTTAACAAACACTAGCACTTCTAAAAACTGGAAAGTGGCTTGTCTAAACTAATAATAAATAATCTCTAAGTCAGAAACCATAGAATATACATCATTTGGCCTACTTGAAGCCAAAGTCTTCCAAGATCAATATACGAGAATCTAGAACCTGGATTCAACTAACAGCAGGTTTTTTTTTATTACTACTTTGTGGACAAAACTCGACACACTGTGTAGCTCGGCCACCTCTGCCATTTTTTATGTTGTGCATGAAGATCCACCGATAATTTTGATTCTCTGAGTACACATTGGTGCTTGTCAGGCTCGTACTTTTGAAGTGTTGTAAGAGAAGTGACTATAAATTGAGCGTCCCTCACTTTGGTTTCAAGAGGGAGGTCACCATGCTTGGTCCCCTTTTCTCAAGTCATGACTTGTGGCACATTACTATTGTTTAAGAGTTCCTAGGTGCACCTACAGGAGCTTACTACTGGCATCCCAATCGTAAATCCAGTCCAGAGACTTTGGTCAGGGAGAGGTCCATAAGTGCTCACCAATAGTGCCTGCTACCAAATGGGGCTGGGGGAGGGGGTCGCAAGGGGTGGCGGAGGGAATAAAAAAAAACACCTACCTGGATAGGGCCAGCCAACCACCGCCTCTCCTCTGTCATCTTCTTTTCTCCCGAGCAGCAGTAACCAGGAAGCATACAGCCTCCCAGACTCCTGTGACCAATCACAGCCCTGCCGTATAGCAGCGTTGTGATTGGTCTAAGTGCTGTGGGTCAGCGCTCAGACAGGAGCTGGGAGGCTGTGCTTGTTCTCCACACAGGCTCCCATGTGACTGTGACCATGTGACTGTTTGGCTGGCCCAAGAGGGCCGGCCAAAATGTGATTAGCACTCCCCAAGCTCTAAACAGTCCAGCCCCAGCCCGCTCCCCAACCAACTGAGCCAGTACAGTTAAATAAAATGATAATAACGTTACGTTATCATCATTTTATTTTTCCGTTTTGAATTGTTCAGTGGGGCGACGCTCCTCTGCCTTAGCGGAGGGGCTGCCACTGGTGCTTACTCTTTCTACTTAAAGTAATGTTCATGAATCTTAAACAGAGTAATTCATGGTGACATCCAACATGATTACTACTACAGAAGTGTGTGGTAAATGCTTATGTACGCTAACAGTGCCGCTGCTGTTAAGATTACCCGTAGCTGATCACAAACATTTGCTTCAGTCTAATGATGGAGATAAAGCAGGGGTGCTTCCCACTGAGGGCATACCCTTATCCCACTTCTATTTCCGCCTTAGCTGATTTTGAAGGAGTCTGGACACAAACTATACCAGAGTACACCATGGGAAGGGAAGCCTGACTCATCAGTTTGCGATGCATTGAAAGCTAATTGGTAGTACACATGTAACCACCTGTCTGCCTTTGTAAATGTAGACCGGAGCATGCCTAACGATTACTGTTCATCTACAGGGGGTAGACCTACCTAGGCCTTGCTCCTATGGTGCATCCCGAGTATGGATTCAGAGCGCTGTCTGCTTTCTCCTGGCTAGGACTAAGCCTTTAGACCTCGTGGAACTGCTGCACTGTCCAGATGCTGCTGCCTGTGCCCTCAGTTTACATTGACAGCCACCGGCAATGCGAAATGAGGTGGTAAGGACAGCCTAAGTCTGCTCTACCATGTGCAATAATATCAGAGGCGGGCGGGTGAAAAATAACTTCAACGATAATTAGAACATTGGAATGTTGGGAGCTCCATTGAAAACAATGGAGTGTCTGGGCTTCTAATGACTGGTAGAAGCCCGGAGCATCAACATTCTAATGTTTCACAAAGGCCTCACCAAGCATGAGGGGATTTCAACCCCATTGGGCTTTGTGAGGCCGTGGTTTTACAAATTAGAGTATTTTGTCCTCTAAGGGTGGAATGTTCTAATAGCTTTAGAGCCCTCTGTAGCAGGCTCTACCAGCCATTAAAGGCCCTCTCTCTTGCTCAAGGACCTTGCCTCCGGATCTGGCCTTTAATGCTGGAGCGGACCTTTAATGGCCGGTATAGCCCACTACGGCGGGCTCTAATGCTATATTAATGTTTGTGAATATCTACTGCACAATTCAAGCCCATCACAAGAGATGGAGGAAATGTGCCTGAGAGATTAACTGCTGCATGTGCAGGTGCCACTTGTGGTAATTCTGACTAATTGTGTGAATTCCCGGGTCGAGTGGCGCGAGGGTAGGTTGACAGCGTTTCCTGCAACAACCTCCAAGACACCTGAGTCTTGGTGTCCAGGTGGCGCCACGGCCACGGATAGGAGTATGGTACTAAACCATATTAGGTTTCCCTAGGCAGATGGCGAGACCGTTCCCTTACATCAGGTAGTAGGTAACAGTTGTACTTACCACCCAGTGTAGATTATTGACAGCTTTTAGGTCCTGAGGAATTGCCACGGATCACTAGGACCAATAGGCAAGAAACATGTCGACCAGCGCAGATGAGCATAGCCAAACTGAATCTTAACATCAGTTAGCTGCCACTCTGTTCCCACACATTTTTATTCAGGTAGAGAGCCATCCCTAATAAAACTATTTTTGGACTCTCTAACTTGTTTTAATTCACTTACCTGCACTCACATCTACACCACTAGGTCCCTCTCACACACACTGCATCATACGGCCAGGAACTGAAGATCTCCGCCAAAGAGCCCCTTTTAGGGTGCCCGTCGGGCATTGCAGCGCCGGCCCGACGAGGAGCAGGTCCATATGATGAAGCATGACACCTAGCTTGCTGGGTGTGTGAGGACCCTAGTTCCGAATAGAGGTATTCCTCTGTTGCACGGTCTCTTCTTTCCTTTAGCATCTTCCCCCCCCCCCGCCCTTCTTTTGAGGAACTGCATACTCTCTTCTTCACACATGACTATGCTGGGCATGTATGCTGGACCTCCTTGAATAAAAGCCCTTCAGTCCCTCCTTTGTTTACAAATTCTGACTAATTACCATACCCCTCCCTGCATTAATTTTTTACTTATGGGTGCTCCCTCAAAACTTGTCCCGTTCAGTGCTCTAGCACCCAGTCGGCTAGCCTGCTTGCTGGATCTATGTGTACTGTTGCAGTCTGACCCTTCCCCCCATACACAAAGGTTGATGTGTCTTCCTCATGTCTTTTTACGCACACAAAAGAACCCTGAGACACTCTCACCCTTCGTTGTTGATTCAGTTGTTGAATTGACCTGGTGTTTATTGCTTTGTATTGTATTAATTTAGTCGTTTTACAGATCATTAGCATCACAGCCCTTAAAGCACACCGAGTGATACAAAACAACCTATTGTAGGGGAGCAGTTAAGACCCTCCATTTTGATATATTTATTCTGAGCTTCCCAAACGTAATCAGTTTGCAGACTGTTTTAACCCCTTCGCTGCGGCGGAAATTCCGCCGCAGCGCTGGGGTGTGCGGGGGGGCAGCGCGGTGGCGCGGTGCTCATGACGGAGCCACTCCGTCATGAGCCACGGTTGGGCTGTGCTCATGACGGAGTGGTTCCGTCATGACTCCGCCCACAGTGCTAATCGCCCGCACAGGCGGGGAATTAGCGCCAACGGCCGCAGCATGACGGAACCACTCCGTCATGAGCACACGGCAACCGTGGCTCATGACGGCGTGGTTCGGTCATGAGCACGGAACGAGTTAATTGTTTTGCTCATTCTACAGTGCGTTGCATTAGTTCTGTGTCTTTTTGTTCCAAATGGCTTTTCAGCTTTACAGACATTAGCATTTAGTGACCATGAAAAATTCATGAATGCAAATATTATATAGAATGCTTAGCAAGAGTCCTTGCTTTTCATGCTATATATTGCTGATTACTACCTGCTTTTTAGGATTACCGGATTCTACAAGAAATTCCGATGGTCCCTGGTAATGGAAGAAGCCAGCCTTATCAGAACTTCAAGTTGTGCGGGAATAGCGACTATCTGGAGTAAAACATGTGGGAATCAGAAGGGAAAGTCCAATTCCCACACATTTTGTAGTGGGCTGGCCCCACGTGTTCAGGAGGCATAGAAGACGTAGCCGAGTACAGTTTGATGGGATTTATTAAGTCCATAAGTAGAAGTTACAGCAAGCCCCACCAGGAGCAGCCTGCTAGCTGCTCAGCCCATCTTCCAACTGACAACACTCACACACCAGGCACCCAAGCACTCCACTAATATTAGTCATGCCAACATTCTACACGGAACACTCACACTGGCTGAGCAGCTAGGAACAAGGTGAGAGGGAACATTACACCATGAGAATACTACATATCCTCTTCCTTTTATATTGAAAAATAAGTAGAACCACATTAAAATGAACACAACTATACACAGCAATGTACAAAAGATGAAAACAGTCCATAAACCCAGGGATGAATGGTAAATCCACATCACGAGAGGGAAACAGAAAAACAAAGGAGGAAATAAGGATGAAAGGCTAGAAGAATATACTAACACCATCCTCCTCCTTTAATAGTAAACAAAGAAAGGTGCAGCACAGTGTAACAACGCACACATTATGTTGACATGAAGCACAGGGTGACTTACACACATACATAACGATGTAAAAGTACAGGGTGAGGTGCGGGGCGACTTACACACAACATGAGAACGTGAGACACGGGGCGGCTTACACACTAAACACAGCAAGGTGATGCGCAGGGCGGCTTACACACTGGACACAACAATATGACGTTAAAACTTGTAAGTGGGACTAACACCCAAAACACACATCAAAAAGAAAGGATGTACATCAAACCCACATAGTGTAAGGGATGACGTAAAACATGATATGACCAACAACATGGAGCGTAACAACTAGTGCCACATGGGACTAACATCCAAGGACATGTGCAGCACAAGAAAACAACACAAGTGCAGCACAGTGTGGCAAACGCACACAATACGTTGACGTAAAGGTACAGAGACCAATAACGTGGAAATGGGGCTAAAACCCATACCAAACGTAATAAGGGAATACACCCCTTAAGCCAACCCCTAGAGTCAAGGTAGAAAGGCTTATAAAATCAGTAACAAAAATGTGAAGACGAGACATGGGAATAAGACCCACTCCCGTCCTTTATGCAGGGATACTACATCTGAAAAATGCAAGCAACTATGACATTTCATTCAATCAATCAATAGTTCTTTATTCGGTGGTTAAAAACCATCATAAAAGAGTACATATATATACAGGTTAAAAAAATATTAAATCATTATACAAGAACAATGACTGTGAGTATATACATGAGGTAATTCCTTGTTCGCTGTACAAAAAAAACATGATCACAATAACAGGTGGGGAGCCTATGAGGTTCATGCATAAAACTAGCCTCTGGTTACCCTAAGTCTTAGTGCAAACTTCAGGAAACTGATAACAGAGCACAAAGTTAACGGATCGTTGGCCCTCTGTAAAAAGATCAATGCATCTTTAGCGCGAGTGAACTTCGCCTTTTTTAAAATATCCTTTAAAAATCTACGTCTCGGAATAGCGTACAGAGGACATAGAAGTACAAAATGAAGGGTGTCCTGCGGAGACTTATTGTCGCAGCCGCAGGCACCCTTCTGCTCAATTGAGTGGTTAAAACCCGCTGGTTCAGCTAACAAAAATGGTAAAAAATTGAGCCTAAAACGTGACCTTAAAAACCTTTCTTGGGCATTACACAGAACACAAAGGTAAGGTTCAATCCCATCATTGGTTTCAAGTCTACTATAGGTACTCACTGCCGGTTTGGCCCCTTCCACTGTGGCTCTAGCAAGAGATCTTTGGTCCCAAAAATTCCTCTTGAGGGTCTGCTTATCCTGTGGAGTGATCCCTGCAGGGTTTAAATACAGATCCTTACGACCCATGCTATCCAGACTGGATTTAACATAATTCAGCCATGGTATATTCAGGCATTTGTCCCTCCCTAAACAATCTGTTAGGATCTGCCTGCTTAGTGCAGCTTCCGGGTTAAGCCAAATTTTCAGCCACGCCAGGATTGGTCTAAATTTAATCCGATCCTCTATATAGGGTCGTCCTAATTCTCTATGTGCTATGAGTGCAGGTGTGCAGTTGGGAACTTTCAGGATTGAGCGGAGGATTTTATTTTCTTCCCTTTGCAATAAATCGAGATTTATAAAACCCCATACTTCTGAACCATACATTGCTTTAGGGCAACACATAGAGCCATAAAGGTTCATTGATTGTTCCGGGGACCAACGCCCAACTTTCATTCAAAATACAGGACATGGTATGATTTACCAAAGAGCATATGGCATGTCAAACGAGATACACAACTCGGTGTTTTCAAAGTTTGAATAACTGCAAATATTGACAAAACATACAAATGTTCACTATAAGCTTTAAAAAAAACACTAAATGTCATTGGTGTGCCTGTCACCATGATGATGATGATGGACAGATGTTGCAAAGACGCAAACAGTACTTAGTAGAGACAAAACAGCTCCTGGAGACTTGCAAGAAGATAGTACTCTGCATGAGAGACAAACAGGATGAATTTTGTTGAAAAGAGAACGCCCACTGAAGATGGAAAGGCTCTCTGGTTTGTAAAAGAATAAAACTCACCACATGACTCCCCGAAGTGTTCATGACAAACCAAACCCGAAACACAGTACAAACGAAGAAACTGCCTGGAAGTAAATTCCACTCCAAATGACGATTGCGTTTCTAACGATCCTCACATAGCGACACTGGTGCTGGCATCCGACAGACGTAAAACTTTATTCAGCACACACAACGTGGTTGGCAGAAAGGAGGAAGAAGGGCTCATCACGCTCCATAACAGGCAACCTGAATGACTGAATGCTCCAAGATGGCGTGACGCACAGGAGATGCATGCTAAATGGCTCCCGGCACGTTCCTGCTGCAAAGCGTCCAGAGGCAGCATTGGGGACTGCCTGGCAACAAAAACATCAAGGAAAGGTCTACAGCTGCTCCGTGCGACACCGTGGACAAGGTGAGGTGCGCGAGCTGTATTTGAATTTTAAAATGCAGCGCAACTGTTTCTCGAGAGGCCATATTGTAGGGAAAACAGTATACACAAGAATTAAATTGAAAACTATATTTTTTGGGGGGGGCGGAGCTTGCCTGGCGCTAAGATGGCCGCGCTCTAGGAGAGCTCTCCCGATAGCCACCAATTATCCTACATAATCCTCCTTTAAATCCTTCGTATCCTGTTGCTGTGTGGGAGAATATTGTAGCAGCTGATTCACACTATCCAGGGAGCTAATTGCCTGCCGAATTGCAGACGTTACTCCGAAGCTACGGTTTGTGACGCATTGCAGGCGAAGGAACGTGGGAGGTTCCCCGGCTCCTTGGAGGCTTGCAGCGGCCCTGTCGGGATTGCGCTCTTTGTCCCAGCGAGACATTGTGGAGTATCCATCAGAAACCGGCGGCGGTGTGCCTGATGCCACACAGACTAGTGTAACCAAGCAGCGGGGGTCGCGTTCGATCTGACTGAGTGCTGCAACTAATTAGGAACCTGTACCGGGGACTGCGGCTGCATCGCCAGAGACCGTGATACGCGACGTTAAGGGGGAGAGAAGTGAGACATCCCGCAAGTGGCCTGCTATCAGCAAAAATAAGACTGTGGGGGGCAGGAGCTTCAGCGTTGTTTCACCATCGAGTGGCCACTTAAAATACTGACTGTTTGGCTCAAAGCTGCAGTGGGCCTACATGCACTGCAGTGCTGTGATTGTACCTGCTGGGGGAAGGCTTAAATAAGTGTGCAGGCCGAGGGGGGAGCGAAACTTACCTGGCTACAGGATGGCCGCTGGGTGATCGGGCCCCCCGTTCACCGTCACAATCCGGCACAATTCGCAGCTCCTACGGCCTAGGTGGGCATTGGTCAGACTGTTGAAGAGATCCCAGCTGCCTGCTGAACCTGCCAAGATTACCCACTCCTGCCTCGCGCCATTTGATCAGGAGAACTGGGCCGCTGCTTCTTCCATCGGAGTGCGGCCTTGACGTGTGGCGGACATGCGAGCTGCGGTGTCCCGTTGAAGCCAGCTGCGACCGTGATCGGAGGGTGCGCGATGGTCCTCCGGCACACTCTTGATGGTGATGCGGCTTCGTGGTGAGCTGATGACATGATCCTGAGCTCCGTGGATTGGCAGGTGAGCTGTGTACTCTGGGGACCTGCGGCTCGTGAACCTAGGACGAAACACACATTGGGCGAGCACCACCCCGCTGCCTGCATTGCGGCCCTGCGGGTCGGCTGTGATCTGGTCCCCCGCTGTTGCCTGCATTGATCAGGGACACTGATATCCTGGGGTGCCTGACCTGCACTGGCATGCGGCGCTAGACCCCAACGATCTGGAGGCCGGACCTGCAGCTATTACGCATTTGTCTATTGTCGGCCGTCGGAGGCCGAGCTGCTCTGTGTTTGGGAGCGCACCCTGTTGGTGCCATTACTGCCGTCTGTCTGGGCGATGGACAACCTTTTTGGTGACATTTGCAGCAAGGCAGTACTTATTGTGACTCTGCCCCCCCCCCCATCCCCGGGGTACATTGATCTCCTGTCTCGTCGTCCTCCTGAACTGGTGAGCGGAGTTTCGAGGCCCTAGACGTAAACCCACTGCGGAGTCCACGCTCATCGCTTGTGCAACTATGGGCAAGCCGGATAAATCCCAGCCAGAGCTCAACTTCAAGCAGCGCAAATCGAAGCGCCATGAGGAGGCGGTGGACTCGGCGATGGCCGACTGATGACCCTGTAAGTGACATTAAACAAATAATCACATCCATGCAGCGCAGTCTGACAGCTATAGATGATAAGATTGACACACTGGCCTACAGGATGGACAGAATGGCCGAAAGAGTTGACAAACATGCGGAGCGCCTAGATATGGCGAAGCGACGTATAACCGAAACAGAGGAGGCCCAAATGGATACCAACAATGCCCAGCGACAAGTAGGGAAGGCACTGGCTGTGCTGCAGGATATGGCAGAAGATTTGGAAGCGAGATCTAGGCGGCGTAATCTCCGTATCACGGGCCTCCCTGAATCGACAGCTATAGGTCCCATGGAACTTTCATAGAACGCCTTCATAAAACACTGCTTGGGTCTGAAACCTTCTCCACTATGTTCGTAGTTGAGAGGGCACGTCGTTCACTGGGCCCAAGACCTCAACTTGGTGCTCCCCCATGGCCCATTATAGCTAAGCTTCTCAACTATCGTTACAGAGGCGCAGCGCTTCGCAGGGCGAGAGAATTGGGCACGCTGCAATCTGAAGGTTCTTCCCTCTCCCTCTTCCCTGACTTCACTATAAAGGTGTAGGAAGGCCGGAGGCAGTTTTTCCCCCTAAAGCGCAAGCTGCGAGATCATTGCATCGAGTATGCTAAGCGATACCCAGCGAGGCTGAAGATTCTCTTTGATGGCAAACCTAAAATTTTCTGTGACCCACAGACCCTGCAGAAGGCTTTGAAAACCTGGGAAGTGGCTAGCAAATGAAAGAGGCCAGGGCGAGGATGCTGGTGGTGATACCTCGCCGCAACCTCTTGATGAAAATGACTGAGTGCAGGCCACTGAGTTCAAACTGTTTCTCCCATTGTATTTTACAGTATCGTTTAATGTGATGACGCTACCCTGATTTCCCTGGCTCCTGAGGGGGTTTCCTTCCCAACGATGGAAGAAGTTTGATAACTGTTGAACTGTTGCTCAGGAGGGCACCCTTAGTGTAGTGGTCTCTGTAGCAATGGTGACGGTCTTGGTACCCCTCAGGAGTTTCTCCTCTGTAATTGATACTACATATATGTTTAGAGGTGGTATGGCGTAGAAAAGTGTAGATTGTGACTGCTGGGTAACATCTGCCCCTAAGCGTTACCCGCTGTTGTCGATAATGTTATGGAGTTTGATTTTTGTGTTTTATGTCTTTTACGTGAATGATGGGTTGTGTCTGGATAAGGGAGGTTTGTGTGTCGTCTTTGCACAATTGGGGTATGCATGGCGTGGGAAGAGGGTGGTGATGTGAGGGATTCTTTTGAGAGTGCTTGATGGTTTCTTTTTATAGGTCACATGTCGTGGTTCTTATTACTTGATCAGGGGGTGGCACAGTCACTTCATGAACGGTACGGCAGAGATGCTTTCTCGCTTTGTATATTGATTACACAACACTATGAATCATAGGAAACGGTTGAAACTTTTGACATGGAATGTTAGAGGTCTTAATGACCATAGAAAGGTGCGTAAAATGCTAGCTTATTTAAAGAGGAAATAGGTGGATATTGCTTTGCTGCAGGAGATGCACCTACACCCGAGCTGCAGTCTATTGACTGGGAGACGTGGGTTGGGGTTTTTTCATGCTGCATGCTTCACTTCTCACTCTAGGGGCATTTTGACCTGGATCAATACTAGTGCTAAGCTACGGATTGACTGCTGCGATGCAGACCCTTCTGGTAGATATGTTATCACCCGTTGTTACAACTCTTCAACAGATTTTCTGGTAGTGAACTCCTATGGCCCGAACTATGATGACCCACAGTTCTATCATTCCCTTTCCCGGGCTATTAAAACATATTCCCCATTGTCTGTGGTGTGGGGCGGGGATTTTAACTGTGTTTTGGACCCTCTCTCAGACCACTGTAAGGGACCACAGCAACCTCCATCGGCTGCTGTCAGAGCGATTGTTGATGTATCTGTACAGATGCAAATGGTGGATGTGTGGCGAGCCAGATCAAAAGCAATGGGAGAGTTTACACATTACTCAGCTCCCCATGACACACACACACGCATTGACTACTGGCTCATCTCACAAACCTTGATGGCCACGGTTCAGAATTGTGAAGTATTAGCATGAACGTTCTCCGACCACTCACCTATTTTGTTGACTCTTTCTCTTTCTCCACATGGGCCCCCTCCCTTCTTATGGCGGTTTCCTCCCTACTCACTGCTTGACACAGTTTTTAAAACAGAACTGAATGAGGCTATCTCAGAGTTTTTCACAATTAATATCGGCACAGTAGATTCTTTTGCTACCATATGGGAATCCTTAAAGACCTTCATTAGGGGTATAGCCATTAGTAAGCATGTGGGAGTACTTCGTTCCATCAAAGATCGGCTGGCTCTTTTGGAGGCTAGGATAGCTGCATTGGAGAACGATCTGTTTCGGGAGTCCTCTCCACAACTGCTCGAACTCCTAAAATCCACGTTAGCCGAGTTTAATGCAGAGGCTGATAGCGAGGTAAAACATATGGGAAAATATGCAACAGCCAGAATATATTGGGAGGCGGATCGACGGGGTTTGGTTCTGGCAGCCATGGCAAAGCGCAGGCTAGAACCCAATGGCATCCCAATCTTATCAGATAAGGCTGGCTCGACTTGGTCAGATTCGATAGATATCACTAATCAGCTCCGGGATTATTATCAAGAGCTTTATAGCTCAAAGGTTTCCCCTAGTGATGTGGACATACTGCAATACCTAGAATATATCGAACTGCCTTGGCTACAAAACTGGCATAGGGAGTGTTTAATGCGGCCTATTGAGCTACCGGAGATAAGATTAGCATTGAACACTTTGAGAGAGGGCAGCGTTCCTGGACAGGATGGGCTCACGGTGACATTTTACAAAGCCTTTAGTGACCTGTTGATTCCCCATTTGTCCACATTGTTTCAGGAGATTGGTGCTGATGGGATTATGCCACAGACAATGAGGGAGGCCCTGATTGCTACCCTATTGAAGCCAGACAAGGACCCCCAAATATGTTCCTCCTATTGTCCGCTATCTTTGTTTAATGTGGACACTAAGATATTTGCTAAGATTCTCGCTAACCGCCTCTCCCCATTATTGCCCCAGCTAATTGGCCCTGAGAAGGCAGGATTTATTCAGGGCCGTACACTCTCACACAATCTTCGGACAGTGTTTGGAGTTCTTCAGCATACCCGTCTGGATGTCCCTGCTGCGGCGGTTTTTTTAGATGCCGAAAAGGCGTTTGATTCTATTGAGCGGCTGTTTCTTTATGCTGTACTGTGACGCGTTGGGGCCAGGGATGTTTTCTTGTAACTAGTTGCGGTCCTCTATAATCGGCCGGTAGCTCGAGTCCGTGTAGGAGACATGGTTTCTGCACCTATTGCTATATCGAGGGGCACCAGGCAGGGATGCCCCCTATCCCCACTCTTAAACGCTCTAGCGGCTGAGCCCTTACTGAGAGCATTGAGGGAATATCATGGCCATAGGGGCCTCCGCTTCCCTAACTATAATTTGATAGTGTCAGCCTATGCTGACGATACGCTCTTGTATATCAGAAACCTGGAAGTACATCTCCACCCTGTTATGTGTGAGGTGCTGTGATATGGAGGACTTTCAGGGTTGAAAATTAATTGAGATAAGTCTTTGATTTTCCCGTTGACACCTTGCACGACTCCCATGCAGCTAGATTACCCTTTATATTGGACCTCTGATCCGGTCCGTTACCTGGGGATAAAAGTCCACTCGGATGCTGAACTTGTGATCCGAGCGAATTACGGTAGAGCGATAGCAAAATTGAGCGAGGTCGTTGATCGTTGGATTCGCCACCCGCTTTCGCTTGTGGGGAGAGTCTCTTTGATGAAGATGGTGGTATTGCCCCGCTTTCTCTTTCTGTTTGTTAATATTCCAATAGTGGTTCCTCGACACCTGTTTAGAGAATTGCAAATGTTGATGACCAGATTGGCTTGGGCGGGTAAAGCGTTGCGAGTATCTATTGACACTCTAATGTTGCCGTGCTCTGCTGGTGGTCTGGGAGCTCCAGATCTCGAGCTCTATTACCAAGTTGCGCAGGCATCACACATGCATGCTTGGGTTCACAGTCCCCAAAACCTTCCACATCTCCATATAGAGAGAGAGTCGCTGCTGCTCCCGAGCCATTACCTTGGTTCTTAGCTAAGGCTCCGATCCGGCGCTGTGGGGTCCTGAACTCAGTGAATTCCGTGACACATGCGTGGCACGCCCTCCTTGGTTTGTTCGCTGGAGCACAATTGTACTCGCCTCGAATGAAAATTGAATGGTGTCACTGGTACGCTTTCAGCTCGGAAAAAGGCATGCTCCGACCATTGCATAGTCTCGGTATGTCTGAAATGGGTGATCTCTTTAAAAACGGCAAGATGGTAACTTGGAATGATGCAATTGCTAATAGGGAGCAGCCATCTGCACTGACGCAGTTTCAGTTCTTCCGAACGAAGCACGCTCTCCGGGCGGTGTTGGGAGACGATTTAACAGAACCTGCGGATACCCCTCCTCTATCCATTCTACTCTGCTCCCAGTTCCCTATTAAGTTGGTCTCTAAACTGTATGCTTCGGCCTTACAGACCAAGATATCTCCATACTCTAAGGCCCGACTAGCCTGGCAGACTGATATTGGGGAGCAACTATAGGATAACATATGGTTTTATTACTGCGAGGTCACTCGTAAAGACTCTCTAAATGGCAGACATAGACTGGCACATTTTAAGTTTCTGAATAGGGTTCACTATACACCAGAACGTTTATACAGATATGGGTTACGAGACTCAGACTGCTGTGAACGTTGTGGCGGTCCGGGAGCTGGCTTTTACCATCTAGCATGGCAGTGTCCCCAGTTGCTAATTTTTGGAGTTTAATCTTCTCCACCATGACTGACATAGTGGGCATTCCTATTACACCTCATCCATTATTAGCGCTGCTAGGCTATACGAAACCCCTGCCAAAAAAAAATGCGTAAACTGATAGCTATGGGCCTGCTTTTAGCTAGGCGTAGGTTTGCTATGAGATGGATGCGGGGGGCTCTACCAACAGTAGCTAAGTGGAAAAGGGATATGGTCTATTGTAACACAAAGTCAGATATACATAATGAGCTGCTTCCACCAACCTCTCGTCCATTAAGCTTTAGGGGCCTCTTTGCTCAATATCAAGAGTCAAATCGCAATGAGACTGAAATGCACGATGACTAAACATTGTGAAGCTTTATCGACTTTCTATTGGCTGTGCCATAATTGTGACATGATTGTTATCTCCCATTCCACGGCTGTGAGACATGATGGTTTCCCCAACTAGATCATCTCTCCCTGGGAGGTGTTACTGTAGTACTGTTGTTCCTGTTACCACTCTGTTCCCATTATCCTCCTCCTTCTTTTACAGTCTGACGTTGTATAGCATATAATGCATGTGACCTGTGTTATTCTTATTTTTTGTATGTGATTGTATTTTATATTTTTGTTCATTTTGTATTTTTCGCAATATTTAAAAATAAAAAAATAAAAAAACTGAATTTTCCTCACCCAGTTGGCTCCCAAACGGCAGGCAGAAATACCAAGCAATTTGAAGTCGCAAACAGCTGACTGACGTTTTTAAAAGTCGTAGATCACCCGCTTCTTGAGGCACTGTAACCGTTTGCTGTGGCACAGAAGACGTTAAAGGACCAGTGCCTGAAAATAAACTGCTAGAAGTAGAGTGCACAGCAGTGGTGTGCTAACTAGAGACACGCTGAATAGCCAACATCCATTAAGCCCCAGAGAAACAAATTTCAAGGGCTTGTACAGTCTCAAAAGAAAAACTTGTAGAAATTAAACCTTTCGCCAAACAGAATTGCCTCAATACGCACTCGAGGCAGCCAGTGATTACCTTACTTCAGAGGCACTGTAGATGTTTGTTGTGTCTCCGTAGACATTCGTTGTAGCATAGGATCTTCTGCAAGATTTAGGCAGCCTTGATAACGTATTTATAGATGTAGTGGATGCGGAGATCAAGGCACAGCACGCCTGGGCTGGGGCTGTCCGGTGTAGTGGACACTGGTGGGGCATCGTGGCGTGCTTGTCCATATTCCTTTAGCTTAAGTATCTTGTTTCTTGTTCCATATTCCTTACTTCTAAGGCCCAACAGCTTTAGCTTAACTCCTTGTAGTTGACACGTTGAGCGAGGATAAATCCCTTCAAGATCGCCGCCAAAATGTAGTGGGATAGCCCCACCTGTTCAGGAGGCATAGAAGACGTAACCAAGTAGAGTTTGATGTGATTTATTAATTCCCTAAGTAGAAGTTACAGCAAGTCCCACCAGGAGCAGCCTGCTAGCTGCTCAGCCCATCTTCCAACTGGCAACGCTCACACACCAGGCACCCAAGCACTCCACTCATGTCACTCACGCCAACATTCTACACAGAACACTCACACTGGCTGAGCAGCTAGGAACAAGGTGAGAGGGAACATTACAGCATAACAAGAGAATACTACACACTTTCTCTGCTATGTTCCGCTTCTTTACAGTGTATGTGTGCTGTTATCATACTTTTGATGTGCATGAATGGACTATAGGTTGCCGGTGCTCCATGAATGAGGAAATAAACAGTTAGAAAAACCTTGCAAGTGTAAAAATGACCTACTTTACCACTTATCTGACTGAGCGCTAATTAACCTATGGGCAAGGCCACCGGAATTATGCAACAGGGGAGGACCAAATTATGCTGCAAGATAAGGCAAATTGTGTGGCATACTGCAGCACATTTTGTGACAGATTTACGGCATTATTATGTCTTTTTTACACATGCTAACAGTGGATGGGAAAATATTCCACCTCAGAAGTAACAGTCTAACATTCCAATAGGCAATTTAAAGGTGGCCAGTCAACTTTTGCGAAGGGCTTTCCCCTGCGAGCAAAACATATTGCCACATTATTAGTAACTTTTCATCTCCCCCAGCTAGATACAAATATATAATTTTTTTTTTGAGGTGGGGGAGATCTGCAAATGATGCTGCAGATGATGGATTATGTCATGTCGATACCAAAGGGGATGATGGACGGAGCGTTTGAGCAAATCAAACACTCACCCCCAGTCAACTGATCTGGGTTTAATCCATCCTCATTCTTTAGCTCACTCCACCACCCCAGTTCAGACATGGCCATATGCAAATCAGTCTGACCCTGTGCCTCATGGGAACAGTCCAGCCCGAACTGCCAAGCCATGTCTTCCCTGGACCGGAAACCAGCATCCTGGGACCGGTTTCGGGTTCATAACCCTCATCAGCCAGGCTATCTTGAATCCAGTGGCAAAGTGGGCAAGGAACCCACGTCTGGGCATACCCTGCCAACTTAGGGTGAACAAAGCAATACCATAGGGGATGATGGACGGAGCGTTTGAGCAAATCAAACACTCACCTCATTAGGCCCAGATCTCTGTACTAGGGTGAATGTATAACATTGTTCTGCATTCTGTCCATCAACAGTTCTTTTTGCATTTGTCAACCCGAGTGGGACGGGTATGCTCAGACGTGAGTCCTATGCTCTCCATGCCACTGGAATCAAGCTATCCTGGCTGAAGAGGGGCGAGACCCTGAAACCGGTCCTAGGATGCTTGTTTCCAGTTCAGGGAAGACCTGGCCTGGCAGTTCGGGCTGGACTGTTCCCATGGGGCACAGGGTCAAGACTGATTTGCATATGGTTGGGTCCAAACTGGAATGGCATGGTGAGCAAAAAAGACGATGGATTTAGGCCCAGATCTGTGTACTGGGGTGAATGTATGACATTGTTCTGCATTCTGTCCATCAACAGTTCTTTTTGGATTATGTCATGTGGCATATGTTGTAAATTCATAAACTGCAGCTTCAGAATCGCATAATTGCACTGACCCTGCATATAGGGCTAAGCTGTCAATCATGTTTGCGTGTTGAAGGGGGCACCCAGTCGATGCGGTCAAAAACAATTATTTTTATCCAGTGTAATCCGCAAACATTGATCAACAACAATCGCTCCCAAGTGCTTATTACTTGATGACATCAGCATGGGGTTTGGGCCGTATTGTGACATCATTCACTGCATACCCTCTTTTCCTCAACCGCAAATGAGAGTAATTGCCTTTTTGCGTTACGGCATGACGTACTGCAACTAGCTGACACCACATAGAAGAAAAAAATAGAGAAAGTGTCATGCCCTCAAAAGAAAGGTCTGACGACTAATGGTGGAATGAAGCGTGGAATGACGTTGCCTGCTTTGTATTACATCGTTATGCCACTTAAAAATGTACTTGGTGAGCCCAGCTTTTATGTCTTTCCCCCACCGCAAGTCTGTATTTGACTCCTTTAAGACAGATAGAATTCACGGCGAGTCTTCTTAGACCTTCATTCTTCTAAGGCTGGTAAAAATGATTATGATTTAGTGAGTTTCAAACGTTCATTATTAAACAGTGATTCAGGAGGGAGCGAAGTGAATGTTCCCTTTATAAATAAGCCAGTTATTGTATGAGCTGGGAGATGAGAGCAGGGCGGATAAAGGAAGGGAGAACACATGAAAAGGAACAGGTGGGGATTCGGGGGACAAAGAAAGGAATAACAGAGGTCCTGCTTTTTAGTTACGTTTCTCATCATAAGCGTTTTAAGATATTATTCAGTTAATAGATAAGACTAAAACGGTGAGTTTTGCATAAAATGGAAGAAATTAACAATAAAAAGAAAAGTACGACTGGATTTGAGGAGCAGGACGTCGACGCCTGCCGCAGGCCGCAGCGTTGTGTGAAGGTTGCTTCCTGACAGCCTCCGCCAGGCCCCGCTGGGATCCTGCAGACATGCCCTTCGCCGGCTACATTTTTGCATAACGCTTCCCCTACATGAGCAGCAACAATCCAGAAAACGAAGCGCCTTTGTGGTCCTGTCACACTGGTGGAGCAATGTTGACTTCGGCTGGCATTTAACGCAGCGGAACAAATACTCCTCGCTGCATAAAAGATGCTGCCAGGCTCTCGACGTCAGGGCAGTCAGTTGGAGAGCGCGCACGTGTGAGCGTCCACGTGCCAGGGCGAGAACGCGGGCAAACCTAAGTGCGCTCGTGCCCGTGTATGTGTATGAGAATATGGGCATGTGTGGCACGTATAGACGCGCGTGTACAACATGGGCTGTGGTCATGCGTGTGTTAGTTGTATGTGTACAGCAGTCGAAGTCCATAAAAAAACAAGCATTGACATAGCCAACAGGTCTCGCCTTTGGGACCTTATAAGTGTTTTTTGGGCTTTGCCTTAGTTTCTAAGCTATGTCATAGAGAAGTGTGGCTGATGTGTAGCATGTTCAAAAATTATAATAAAGTAGACTGACCACATTATTGTGTAGGCACGTGCATACATTACCATGTGAAATGTATTTTAATTTTTTTGCAGATTTATATAGCGCAAATGCAACCCGAAGGTATTGGAGCGCTTTACATGAGCACCAGTTACGTTACACATTCATTTTGTTTGGCAGGCACGTGGAGATTAAGTGATTTGCCCAGAATCACAGGATGTGGAGTTGACCCCAAGGCTCGAACCTTAGTTTTCCAGCTCCAAAGTCAGCCGTCTAGCCACGAGACCACATCCTCTCCCCAGAGACGCATGACGCATGCACCTTTTTTTCACTTGTATGATCCAAAAAGGAATGCAATTGCTTTCGCATTTGCTTGAGTTAGAACTATTGGCGTTGTAAATGATAATGTCTTTTACCTATGTGTTATGGAGTGGAATTATGTGAGTTGGATTGGAATTGTTAGTTACGAATTATGTGGCATTATGTGGAGATGGATTTGGGTGTGATGGAGTGTAATTATGTGCAATGGTAGATTGTGGTGTGGAGTAGTATGTAGTGGAGTGTGCTGTTGAATTTTTTAGCATGATGTGGAATTATGTGGTTTGGATTGTATGTATGCGGTGTTATGTAATTGTGTTGAGTTGAATTATGGGGTTTGTTGGTGAATTATGTGGTGTGGCATGGATCTGTGTGAGTGTGACGAGTGAAGGAGCAATGTGATAGAGAGATAAGGGAAGGATGGGAAGAAAGGGGGAAGGAATTAAAAGAAGGGAGGAAAGATGGCGAGGATTTGAGGAAGGGAGTGAGGGACGGAGTGAGGGAGAGAAAGAGGAAAAAAGGATAGCAGAGAAAGCAAGAAGAACAATGAAAGGACTTAGTGAAAGGCAGAAAGGCAAGATATGATTGACTGGAATAAGTGAAGTTGAAATTAGGGTTTAGGAAATAAGGTGAGTGTATAGGATTAAGGAGTGAAGAGAGGGATTAAGAAGGGCAAGAAGGAGGAAAGGAGGTAATGAAGAAAGATAGGGCGGTAGAGAGGAAGATAGGCAGATGGGACAGTGGAAGTACATAGGAAGGAAGAGTTTGAGGGAAGGAGGAATCAAGGAAGGGGGAAGAGATGGTTGGAGTAATGAAGAGTGGGAAAAGGAAGGAGGGTTAGGAAGGTAAGCAAGGTAGGAAGGAAGGAAAGAAGTAAGAGGGATTAAGGAGGCCAATAAGGAAGAGAGGAACGAGGGAATAAGGAAGAGAGAGAAAAAGGAAGGAGGGGTGGGTCTGAACAAATTATATAGGGAGGATGGGTGGAAGAAATGTTGAAAGCGAGTAAAAGGTAGGAGATTAGGGTGGGTTTGAGGAAAGGAGATCAACAAATGTACATGATTGGTACTTGTTTAATCGAGTTAAACTGCCAACCGTAAAAGGAGAATGTTATACTATATGATATAAATGAGAAAATTGTTCAGGAGTACTGACCATATCTATAGTTTATAGATGATGGTGAGACTTTTTGTTGTCTGCATGTTGTTTGTAGAGGTGGTGGAGTTGCTTGGTAGATAGGGGACAATTGTTGGGGATTCCAAGGACATTGTGTTTGCTATATTGGTGAAAGTTTTGGTTGTGTGTTTGGTTCAGCCTGCACGAGAGGAAGCATGTTTATATATGTATAAAGCGGGAAGTTAACCAGAGGATATTGGAGCGCTATGTATGAGCAGCAGTTACATATTTACACAAGGACACAGTGCTGCTTTTACTTACAGCGTCCCCGACCCCAATGAATGTGCCCCACCACTCAGGCAAATTCCTTCTCACACATTCAAGAAAATTACAGAAACAGAGCCAGAGGTGTAGCCCTCTTGTACACCACTCCTAAAACATGGGTGGGATGGCCTCACACCACATCAGAGCACTGCACTGTAATTGTAATTAGCAGAATTGTATTTCTAAGTAACATAGGTTTTGTAAATATTTCTTAGCAGAAACCTTATTGAGCATTACTAGGCAAAGTAATAGCTTCCTCGCACCTTTTAACTGAACACACATAAGAGCAGTTTTTGTTACACATGCCGCTGCCGGGGTGCTGAAAGTTAAACACCAGAAAGACACTCTCCCTTTAACTTACTTTCATTTGAAGTAGCTGGGGGTGGCTCAGAACACCAGGGCCCGAGGCAAACAAATGTTTGTGAATCAGATAGGGCTGGGTCAGCAACAAACTGCTGACTTCTGGGGGGACAGATGTGATTTCAAACACATGTGGCGTCAGGCGGTAGGAGGCCTCCTTCGTTAATTAGGGTGGTGAGTGGTGGTCACAGAAGTTGCAGGCAGGTAAATAGAAGGAAGTAGGGGGTGAGCCTGAAACAATGAAGGGCAAAAAGGTTTGGGGCGGGGCTTTACAAGTGCTGGCATGCCCAAGCAGTGAGGTATGCATCTGAGCATGATTGGGTCAAAGGAACGAAGGGGCAGGTCTGCAGGTTTATGGGGGCAGGCCAAAGGTCAGTGCAAAAACAGCAACACCCTCATAGGAAGGAATTGCTCCTATAGCAAAGGATGTATGTTTGCGCTGTTACTGTGGAGAGGCAGACAGTGGAAGAGGGGCATAGCGAAGGAACCCCAGGCTGCAATATGGCTGCGAGGCACAATTCTGTGAATCGGACATACACTGCGTGGATTGTAGCCCAAAATATGGCTGTTAGCCCAACTTGATTTTCCCTTGCACAATTAAGTTAGGAAAAATATTGCCGAATTGTGGGAGATGTAGCCCAATGTGTCAACCTTGCTGCAAAATGAGCACGAGGCGCAGAGGGGGGAGGAGAGATGGGGTGGTCTTGAGGCCTCAGAGCATGATTGTGCGGGCTGGGGAGGGGGAGCACAGGGAGAGGGGAGGAAATATGTAATGGAGCCTAAGCTTTCCCGTGGTCGGTTGTTTAAAAAGCACAGAAAGCAATGTATAATATTGCTAGCTGGATGGCAGTCGGCGTGCTGCAGAGCGGTTCACCCCTGCTGTTAGGGTTTTTTGTACTGGCACTGGTCAGCGGCGACAGTGTATTGTTGGGGAACTGTCACGAAATTGAGAGGTGGGGCATGCATGTTTCTGAGGACTAAAGCTGCAGAGGACCGCGCGCTCTGTTGCCCGCAGTTCTGCTGAAGGGTGTTTTCCTGCAGGCTTTCCGCTCCGTCCGACACTTGAATGGCGCAGAGACTTTGGAGCGGAATGACCATTAAAATCACTATTTTTGGGGATTAAAGCAAAGTGCCGACGGGTTGAGCTGCTAAAAATCACGTTAGTGGAGGAAAAGCACTGTTCACACAGAGTAACAGCCCGGCTGCAATTAGTGGCTGCAGGGCCCTACAAAAAAGTAGTTATAATAATAAAAAATGTTTACATGCCTGCAAGTAGTTTGGTGAGGAGCGGGTGGAAGGGGGGCAACATGGGAATGGAGCAGAGGGGAAAAGCATCACACACGCAAGAGAGAACAAGGGAGAGCAAGGGTGAAACAGGCAGTGGAGGAGCAAGCACGTGAGGCTGAAGCTAATTGAAAATGCGCCGGAAGGAGCGATGGGGGGTGTTCTGGAGACTTCGGAGCACGAGTGTGCGGGCTGGGGGAGGGGGAGCACAGGGAGAGGGGAGGAAACATGCTGTAGGAGCCTTAGCTTTACCGTGGTCGGTTGTTTAACAAGCAGAAAGAAGGAAAACATTGTAGGAGGGAAAACAACGTGTAAAACAGAGAATATGTTCATGTCACCGTGACATGCGTCTTACTATTTTCAGACCCTAGTTATGCACAGAGATGCTAATGAGCAAAATGCCCTGCGAACAAGTCAAGTATGACTGACTTCGGAAGAAGAAAAGCTGCGCTCACGCGATGCCGCGAGACACAGAAAAGGGATTCAAGGAATTGTTGTTGATTCTTTTCTTCTTAAATTGCAGTAAATCCTATTTAACCATGTGGCGCTTTATAGTAATTAGCAATACATTCAATTTAAAGGTGGCTTAAAGGTATGGCTGCAGTTGACGAGGAGGTAGGGGAGGGGCAGAGCTTTATGAGCCATGATGGCCAGATGGAGGAAAGACAGATGGCGGCTGTGGGTGTGCACGCGCTCGTGAACGCAAGCTTGAAGCCAGGAAAAGCCTCTGGTGGCACTTTTAAAAGCCACTTACTAAATGTCTCAAAGACGGCACATGTGCTGTCTCAGGCGAGACCTAAAAAAAATGGGAACTGTGATGATTTGCGCGAATGGGTGGGGTGATTAAGCGTGGGGGTGGGGTCAAAGGCGTGGCTTAAAAAACAAAATATTCAGAAACTTTTTTTGAAATTAAAAATTAATGCAAGTTAGGTTAAGTTAATCAGTGGGAAATGCACTAAAGTAAATCATGAAACCTCTATAGTTAATGCACTTCAGAGATCTGTGTCTGGAACCAAAGACCCACAAAATTGAATCAAGGTTGGTGCAATGGAGAATAGTGACTTGTGTAACTTTAGTGCTACGAGGTTGCAGTCTGCAACTGAAAGCATTGTGAATATGAAAGTCATTTTTTCAGACGTGCATTACACACAGTAGACGATAGGCTGCTATAAAATGTGTAAAAAAGTTATAAGATTAAAAGGGCTTCAAAAATATAGATTTTAGTATTAACCTGTGGCGCACATTTACATTTCTTTCAGGCAAGGAGGCACCCAGGCAAAAAGGCTTGTTCAGTGATCTACCATTCCTCAGTTTCACAGCACTGGAGACTCCCTGCCTTTCACTTCAGTTGAAGCATTTAAACGCTGGAATTAACCGCCCTAGAACAGTTGACTTTTCAAAAAAAAATATAGAAGAACTGTTTTTCTTACATTACAAAAGAATGGGCAGGTTATGCCCCTCAAATCCCACCCACTTCAACCACTGGATATATATTATGATGTGTGCACATACGCCTGTGCTTTCTGTGCATTTGAGCGTATGTTTTTTGCATGGATGTGTAGGTGAATGGGCTACCTATGTGTGTATGTGTGCGTGGGCATTTAGCGGTGCGTGTTTGTGTATAAACGAAGCTGAGCCACTGAAGGGTCGAGCCATGTGCCTCGCTCATGTTCAGCTCGAGGTCCTTTTGAAATCACGAGGCAAATACAAGTCAAGCTATCATATGGCTTCAAACAATGGCGGCCGGCATGGTTCTCGTGTGGCGGAACGGGCGCGCAGGGGTAAAAAGGGGGATTGAACAGTGCACAATTAAAAAAATATATATAATAAAAAAACCTTTCCGCACCGGGTCCCACGTCTCTGCTCTCCTTGTCACGCAGGCGCAGGAAGTACAGTCAGGCACCCCTGACCAATCACAATGCTGCAATGCAGAGTTGTAATTAGTAAGCACCTCGACATAATCAGCCAGTCGGAATTAAATCCGACGATGGGGGTTGGAAAACCCCTGACCAAAGGTCAGAGGCTTTTCGACTTCCATCGTAATAGACCCCTAAGAGCTGCAGTCCACAGGTGACATTTTAACTTTCTATGCTAAGAGGTGTATTTTCTGCACCATATACTATGGCCTTACAAGAAAGTTAAATATGCCAATAAGGGATTAACCCATTTTTACATATTTTACGGATCAGAGGTAATGCTCTGAGCACTGGACGCAGTGCCCCAGTGAGCAATAAAATTCAGCAAAAAAAAGTGGGGACCACTCAGAAGAGGCACTTTCACACAGTGTACATATGCGTTTTATGTATGTGCTCATATGTATGCATTGGTGTGCAGCTCTGTATGTGTGCCTGTGAGTGGACATATTTATTTGTATGTCTATTAGTGCTTGTGTGTGCTTTCATGCTTCTGTGCATGAATATGTGTGTATGTCACCACACATGTATGTATATTTGTGTATGTATGTAAATATAACAGCTGTTTCATTGCACACCTGTGTTCACCAGCCCACCTGTGTATTCCTGATTCCTGTATATTACATAGATAGGAGTCATGGAAGCAGCATGGATATATTGCCGCTGGTTTCATTAAAGAGATGCGGTCATGGTTTTGAATTGAATGTTTTACACCCTTGAATACGATAAACTATTCAGTAATGAGTCACCCATGCATGGGCAGTCTCCCATCAAACGCTTGACTTCACTTTTGGGCGGGAAGGTATTCAAGGGTTTCAAGATTAAGGTTGCTATATAGCTGGATGAATGGTTTATGGCTTCCAGTAGGATTGACCCTTTTTCTGTTTTTGTACTTCTCTTTTTCTAGAGCCATGGGGCTAAAAGTCCTTGCACGCACACGTTCTTTCCATCAACGTCTCTGGGGCGTTCTTTCCACACATGTATACAAGGAGTACAGGTACCACGTGAGCAGTACCAGCTGTGCAAGTTCCACTCTCTGGCTCTCGCTCTCTGTATTTGAAGTAAGGGCAGCAGCAATGCAAACACACACATACAGCAGCAGCTAAGCAACCTTCCCTCACAGAGGTCATTGTAAGCATAGGGTGACCAGGCGTCCCGGATTTGCTTGGATAGTCCCGTTTTTTCGCCAGCTGTCCAGGCAGATTTCAGGAAATCAAGCTCATGTCCCGGTTTTAAGAGAGGGTCGACTGAAAACAGGGAGAGGTTCCTTTTAATATTTTCCAAACCGGGGATAGTTAGCAGCTGCTACAAGAAAGCAATTTAATTAAACAGGCTTACTACTGGCTTTAAAAATTGCATTTCGAGTATGATCTTACTCCATCTTCTGTAATTCTCTGCTGAGGAAAGCTGTCATTATGCGTGCTCAGTTGAAGTAAAATTGAAGTCCTTCTTTTATTTTTGTGAGATGTCCTGGGTTTTGGCTTTAAAATTGTGGTCACCCTGGTCATAAAGTTATTCTGAGTACATGCTCCTCCAGCTCTTGGCCTCTCTCCAGAATGCACAGAGCAATGGTCACCTACGTGGTGTTTGTTTTTCCAATTTTGTGAGAAAGTAGGGAAAAAGAAGTAAACAGATTTCGAAATAGGACGCATGTGTTTAAGGGGTTGGTGAAGTGGAGATTCGAAATGAGGTAAATTCAGGAGATTCGAGCGAAAAAAACGGTAGAGGAGTAGGAAATGAAGAGTTAGCCATACAGATGGAGGGACAGCAAACAGAGATGTGTGGAGAAACTGGGCACAAGGAACCAATTCAGAGAGGGAGATTCCCAAAGGAAAGTGACGTGAAGAGAAGAGAAGAATGGCAGTTTTTTACTCGTTTGCTTGATATTGAATAAAAATAATGCTAAAAAGCATTGATAAAGTCAATAGGTTTGATTCGTTTTAACTGCGTGTTTGCTGGTATGAGATGCATTTGAATGCACTAATGGAAAACCCGGCTAGAGGCACAAAAATCCTGGTCATGTGGCATACTGATACAATCACTGGTTTCAAGTTCACATATCTTTCAGCCAAGCCCATAATTGCATAAGGAACCCCGGCTACGTTTGTTTAGCCACGCCCTTTTTTTAGCCCTGCCATCTTTTTCATCCCACTTTAAGCACTGCACACATATGCATACATACCTGTGAACTCACACAGTGCTACCATGTGACACACAATATCGGCTTCCATCACATGGTCTCCTGGTGAAGAGCCGATATCACACGGTGGCAGGGAAAACAAGCTGAAAACAACTGAAAATAGCAGCTTTCCAGCTCGCTTTACGAGGCTTTGAACTGCTAATGTTCATTAAGAGGTGTGACAACACCCCAGGATATCGGCAGCAGCCTCAGCAAGCTTTTCTTTTTTGGGGGAGGAAAGGGTTTGGGGGCAGGGTAGGGTTCAAAAGTGTCTCGTAGGTACTTCTTGGCACAAGGCCCTGCCCCTTTCAAGACCCGCCCCCTCCCCACACGGTGAGCTTGTTCTTCAAGTTGGCAGGGATGGGCATACATACCAGGAGCACCACAGTCAGAAGTAACGCAAGCTTGTATTGCACACAACTGGCACAGCTGTGAAATGGCACAAACATCTGCAGTAAAAGCAGCAGCAGTGCAGTGGTCAGCAGCTCACTGGACTCAGGCCTGAGGTGAAGGAAGTAGGATCAATTGTAGTACAGCACCCATACTTAGGATGATACTGAACCTGCAGGGCTCAGCAGGTGAGGAGCGCGGTGCTGGAGAGCGGGCTGTGGGGGCTGGTGTGCTAATGGTGTCGGTGTGGCCCAGGGGGCTCCATTTGATCATTCGCCCAATTCAGGCTTCAGTGGAAGAGTTCAGTCAGGCTCAGACTGGTTGGGGCAGTTATACTCATCAGCACCATTCTCATTTATAGGTGTTATTGGCATTACCAGGTTTCTAAAGATGGGTTCACCAATTATATATGCCACCTAAATTGTGAAAGCTTAATATTTTCACGTAGATCTCATACCAAAGAAAAACCTTGCAAAAGTATGCAGTTTCCTACGGACCTTCTTGAAGGTTGCTTAAATAAGAAACGTCTTGAAAGACCTTTGATAAAAGCACCAGCTGACATTTGAGGCAGGGGTTTATTTAAAGATGGCATCTATCACTCCCATAAATATCACAGCTGCCAAGCACCAACATAGCTCTCCAAAGAGTTTAAATTTACACACTCAATCGACGGCAATTAATCAATCATTAGTCAACCAATCACAGCAAAAACTGCTCACCAATGAGCCAAATATATCTCTTTTATATGAAGACATGAGCTGCTCATGAAATACTGGGGAGGATTTGAAGCACAAAAAAGTCCTAAAGACTTTATCAGCCCTAGTTTGGGTTGCCAAGTATTTTTCTTTTGTACTTCAGGTATCTATCATTCAACATGAAAACCACGCGAAGGTCGTAAAGATCCACAAAGCTGTACTTTCTGTCACAATTATTTTTGTACACAGTGCAATTTTTGTTGAGTCGCTCAAAAGGAAAATACACTAAAATGAATCAAATTGTATACAAATACGGTTTTAGAGTAATCAGGACAAAAACTCAGAAAAGTCTGCATTCCATACAAAAATCTTGCTAATTGACACATCATTATATACTTGTGCTTGTGTGTAGTTTTGAATGCATGCGGAATATGGGGGAAAACTGAAACTCCTCTGTAAGAAATGTGGTTATTATTTAAGAGGTGTGGACCCACCACTCAAAGCAACAACCACAAGCCTTGTCAGGGTGAAATACAAAAGTCACTCAATTAACCTGTGCTTAAGCCACTGGTATCTTGGCACAAATGCAGGCAGGCTTAACTTAGAGCCATTGTGTAATGTATTTATGCAGCACACAAACAGTAAGAAAGTAAAAACACAACACAAGAAAAATCCCAAACCAATTTAGAGCAAAAGAAAATGATACCAAAACGAACAAAATCTAATCAGTAGAACTGGAGATATTGACTTTTAAAATGTTAAGTAACAATAGCAACAAGAGTTACAAAGTGCCAACTGTGGGTATCAGGTCACTCTGGACCAGGGCAACATCATAAATTCAGGCCAATTGTGATGGAATGCAGGTCAGGTACAGGAACAAGTACCGGCCACTGGAAGTTGTACCTTATGTCTTTGAAGCGAGGTCTGTGCAGTGTTACTTTGTGATGTATCATGCCGCTCTGCATTGGTTCTAATGAAGCTTTCAGCTATGCAGTGAGTCTGTCAAAGAAGCGGACTCTGACAGAACATGGCATCTCAGGGGGTAATTCGGCAGACACGGCGATTCGGGTTCAACCTAAAAATTGTTGGCGCTGTAGAGAGCCACCCGGGCTCTCCACTACAATGTATCGCACAACACGCATCCATACACCCCTTGGGGCAGGTTCGACTCGAAGGGATAAATAAACGTCAGGAGACCGCTCGGGGTCTTACGGCCAGCACCTTAACAATAGTGTGGCTTATCTTATTTAGCGCTGCTGCGGCCTTCACTCCACGTGGCCCAGCCGTGCTACATTGGAGATGAGGCCAGTCGCACTCCGCGCGAGCACCGCCTCCTGATCACCGACCAGCTGGGAGCTTGCGGAGCCCATCCGAGGCTCTCCGCTCCTGCCTGCAAAGGAGGACCTGCCCTGCACATCCGTGCGTCGCTGTCGGCAATTGAGGCTCGCGTCACCCATCCCTGCCGTTGCTGCCACTGATGCCCATGTGGACCGGCTCCAGGTCCTCCGCCGCTGCACCCTGCCCCCGTCCCCACGTCTCCCCAGAGCAGCGAGAGCATGTTCAGCTGGCGGCGCACGCTGTGGCCGGATTCTTCAGCGGTGAGTGCCTGACTCGGAAGAGTACTGCAGGCCCCCTGCACGCTACATCAGAAGCGTCGGTACAGGACGTCTCCCTCAAGGCTTCGGCCCCCATCTCCACCTGCCAGCGCCCAGGCCAGCCACTGCACAGACTCTGAAATACGTCTGGTCTCAGGCCCCCTACACACGCTGCTGCCCTGTTTGCTGCCTGCACCTGCTAAGAAAACAAAAGGGGAAATTGAAACAGGAAAAAAAAAAAGACACATTAAACGAAAAGAGAAAGGCACACTGGGAACACAGCAAAGCCCACCAGCACTCACAAGGGTCTCTCGTCACCTGGGTTCTTTCACCAGTGCACCAGGAGGACGCCATCTGCCACAGCTTACGCAGGGGAGCAAAGCCACCTCGCCAGCGCCAGCATGGCCTACAGACCAGTAAGCCGCACGTGGCCACGTGCCTGCGCGCCACCACACCTGCACAGAGACACGCGGACCCCATGGGTGACCCAGCCCCGAATGGCACTGCCGGCCTTGAGGCTGGGGGAAACAATCCAGACAGGGGCGCCAACGCACCACCCCCAGGGCACAGTCACACGGCTGTTGCCCCGCTGCCACCTTTCAGAAAAACCACAGATCCCGCCACGGCAGCCCCACGATGTAAGGCATGGGTCAGACGGCTTAATCATTACTTCAAGGGCACCAGGGATACCGATGGCACCGAGAAAAGGTCGCTGCTCATCTACTTCGGAGGCTCAGAGATCTACGACCTCTTTGAAACGCTCCCCAACACAGGTAATGATGACGACTACGAGGCGGCGGTCGCCGCGCTCAACAGGCATTTTGACCTCCAACTTAACCCCGACTTCAAGAGGTTCAAGTTCAGACGGGCGTCGCAGTCAGACACGGAGTCCTTTGACATGTTTTACACGCGGCTGCGCTGGCTGGCCAGCACGTGCGCCTTCCCGGATCAGAGGAAAGAGATACGCCGCCAAATCATCCTGGGATGCCGCCCCAAACTCCTGCGGAAGCTGATCCTTTGTCAACCCGGGGTCTCTCTGGACGAGATTCTCGTTTTGGCCCGGTCGCACGAGCTGTCGGATGTTCAGGCTGAAGAAATGGAGGCGACTCTACACACACCCATCGCAGCGCCACATGCATCCAGGCATGTACCCATCAAGGAAGAGAAGATTGAAGCAATCCAACGGTGCCCCAACATGGCTCGCCAAGCGCTGAGAACGTCAACGGGAGGGCCATGTGGCTACTGTGGTGACAATCACTCAACGGTCGTGTGCGGGGTGAGAGGAGAGACGTGCTCTGGCTGCGGCAAAATAAATCACTTCGCCAAAGTGTGTCGCAATGGTCGGTCCAGGTAGGCTCCTCCGAGACCGCGGGGCATGTCGCTACGCCTGCGCCAAGTCTCCATCGATGACCCGCCGTTGGCAAGGGAAGTCCCACAGCAGGAACGCTGCTTTACACTCGAGGATGATGACGACGAAGTTTTTGTCGTGTCGGTTGTCAGCAGGTCTGACAATCGCCGGAGGCCGCCACCAATGTGCTCCGTCTCGGTGGAAGGAACGGCTGTCCGGGCACTCATCAACATGGGTGCCTCCGTCAACGTGATAGACTCGGAGCAGTATGACCGTCTTTCACCACGGCCCCCGCTCACACCCACCAAGGCTCGGATTTACACATACGGAGGGACGGATCCAGTCCCCCTCTGAGGGGTTATCCACTCCAAAGCTGCCAGCGGTAAGCATGCCATGGTGACCAGGTTCCACATCACGGAAGGAACGACAGGCACGTTGGTCAGCTGCCATACAGCCAAAGACCTGGGATTGGTCTTTGCCCACCAGATCCATGACTCCCACGCTGAAACCATTCTGAGGGAGTTTCCAATGCTGTTCACTGGACTGGGCAAACTCAAAGCAAAGAGGTTCAAACTCCACATCAACACCTCTGTGAGGCCGGTCGCCCTGAGTTCAATCTCCGCCCGCAAGTGGAGGAAGAGCTAAAGAAGCTTGAGGTTCTCGATGTGATCGAGAAGTTATCTGGCCCCACCCCGTGGGCGTCCCCACTGGTTGTAGCTCCCAAACCCAAGCAGCCAGGAGCCATCCAGCTCTGTGTGGACATGAGGCTACCAAACATGGGGGCCAAGAGGGAACGCCATATTACGCCCACAATGGACGACATAGTGGCAGATCTGAACGGAGCCAAGTGGTTCTCAAAGCTGGACTTGAACGCAGGATACCACCAGTTAGAGCTCAAACCCGAGAGCAGGTACATCACCACGTTCTCGACGCATGTTGGCCTCCGGAGGTACAAGAGACTTAGCTTTGGGAAGTCATCGGCAGCCGATGTCTTCCAAAATGCCATCAGGGAAGCACTGTCGGGTCTGCAGGGCGTGATCAACCTTAGTGACGACATCCTAGTGTTCTCGAACACACTAGAAGATCACCACACTCACCTCCAGGCCACCCTACAGAGACTCGAAGACTGCGGGCTAACCCATCACAAGTCAAAGTGTTCATTTTACCAGAAGTCTGTTGATTTCTTCGGGTACACCTTCACCAGAGAAGGACTACAGGTGGACCCCAAGAAGGCTGCAGCCATCCGAGCAGCCAGCACCCTGAAGAACACCACGGAGGTGCGAAGCTTTCTTGGCATGGCCACACACTGTGGAAGATTTATTTCAAACCTCGCTGCCCTGTCAGAACCGCTCCATACTCTCACACGCAATGATCACAAGTGGGAATGGATTGTGGCCATCAATACAGCGTTCAACAGCATCAAGACTGCGCTGCTGGACAAGATGGTGATGGCCTACTTTCATCCCGGGCGGCTCACTGAACTGATGGTTGATGACAGCCCAGTTGGCCTTGGAGCGGTCCTTCTTCAGGAACACAGTCCAGAAGCCTGGAGACCTGTAGCATACGCCTGTAGGGCCCTCACAGACACTGAAACAAGATATGTCCAAATTGAGAGGGAAGCCCTCGCAATAAAATGGATGTGTCAACATTTTCACTTGTACTTGTGCGGCCAAGAATTCCAAGTTGTAACCGACCACAAACCCTTATTCCCGCTCTTCACTGGATCATCCAGGCTGGCGCCCCTGAGGATAGAGCGATGGGCGGGTCAGCTGCAGTCCTACAATTTCAAAGTCATTTTTCACCCTGGGGCTCACAACCCGGCAGACTACCTATCACGTCACCCGGAATCCATGCCACCTCGAAGCTCATCTGCAGATATATCATACTCCGAGGCATTCGTGAAGATGGTCTTGCAGGAGGTGTGCCCCACAGATATGACGCTTGAGGAAATCGGCCGTGCCACGGACGAAGACGAGACACTATCCCGGGTGAAAACCACCCGTATGAGCAATGGCTGGGCGCATTTCATGGACGGGACCCGAAATCTCAGAACAGAAGACGGCAACACTCGGCAACAAATCTGGCAAATGCGCCACAAACTTAGTGTGGGAGAGCAGGAAGTCATCCTGAGAGGACATGTGATTGTGATTCCGAGGAGACTGCAGAGACGGATCCTTCTGCTGGTGCACGTTGGACATCAAGGGATGGCAAAGACAAAAGCCAGAATGAGGAACAAGGTCTGGTTCCCAGCAATGGATTCCATGGTGGAGGAAATGGTGAGGCAGTGCCATGCCTGCACCATCACAGGAGGAGACTCAGCGCTGGCGCCGGTGATCACCGAAGAACCCAGCGAAACCCCCTGGGCCAAGATCAGCCTTGACTTCGGCAGTTTCCCCAATTGACGCAACATGCTGGTAATGGTCGACTCCTTCTCGAAGTTCCCTATCGTGGAAGTGGTGGCGTCGATAGCGTTCGCGCACGTAAAGAGAGTCCTGGACAAGACATTTGCACTGATTGGTCTGCCGAGGAAATTAGATCAGACAATGGGCCCCCGTTCCAGGGCCGGGAATTCCAAGAATACCTGGAGAGTAAAGCGATCCATCACCGAAAGATCACCCCTCTGTGGCCTCGAGCCAATGGGGAGGGGGAGTGTCTGATGCGAACACTCAACCGAGCACTGCGCATTGCCGTGGACCATGGGGAAGATGCAGAAGCAGCACTCGACCGATTCCTTGACGCCTACCGACCGACACCCCACACAGCACTACTAAATGCGCCCGTCCCACTTACTCTTCAAGAGGCCCCCGTGGGATAGCATCCCGACGGACCCAACGTGGAAGCCCCCAAAGCGAGACAATGACGCTGTCAAAGCAAAAAGGACAATGACCAACCTAAAGTCGAATGAGGCCTGCTGGGCAAGAGAGCCACAGCTGAAAGTGGGGGATCGCATGGTGGTCAAAGACAGGCACCCTGGCTTGAAGTTCAGGACACCCTAAGAGCCAGCCGGGTGGACAGTGTTCGGCATTCAAGGGACCATGATCACTGCCCAGCGCGGGCAGCAGTTCGTCATAAGGAATGTGTCTAGCTTCAAGGAGATTTGCGATCAATGTTCTGGCCAAGAAGAGTCAAAATGTCCCGAGAACACCCAAAGTCTTTCCCCACCTTGTTCGCCAGGGATGCTGAGTCCTTCACCGACCGAGAGGCTCGCAAGTGGAGAGTGACGACGAGGCTGTCCCCGGGGTTGGTCGAAACCTGTCAGGACGAGGTGACTGGGTCACCCCCAAACACTCCATCGGGTGCAGCGGTTAGTTCCAGCTCCCGGAGCTATAAGTATGGTCTCCGGCCGAACCCTGCGCCAAGTCAAAGACTGAAAGAGTTTGTATGCACGTCTCCATGAACCTGAAGAACCTGATGGTCGGTTACTAAAAGAAAGGAGGGATGTAGAGAGCCACCCAGGCTCTCCACTACAATGTATCGCACAACACGCATCCATACACCCTTCGGGGCGGGCTCGACCCGAGGGAATAAATAAATGGCAGGAGACCGCTCGGGGTGCACCACCAGCACAGTTACAATAGTGTGGCTGCTGCGGCCTTCACTCCATGTGGCCCGGCCGCGCTACAGGCATGAACACCAGCTTGAGCCTAATTAGGTAATAAATTACAACAAAAATGAGTGCCATTTACTTGGGGCGGCATTATGCGTCACCTAATATGCTCTTCGAAGATGAGAATGTGTGGCAATTCTGCGCTAAACGTCATGCCGCATTTTGTGGTGCCTACTCCAGCCTTCACTCCCTGCTAGAGGACACAGAAGGATAAAGATAGAGAGACCGACTAACGCACCGTATCACAAAGCTAGCGCTGCGTGTAAATAAATTCACCCTCCCCAACTTATCTGTTTGGTTATAGACTTCTGTGTATAATGACAAAAACAAATCACCGTAGCACTGCAGTGCGCGCACCTGTCGCTGAAACAAAGCTCTCTCCTGCCACCTCGTGGCAAAACGTGAATCTGCAATTTGGTGGACCTTCTATTGCTGATATTTGGTGAAAATGCGCAATGCCTTCCTTCCAAGCCGAAAGATTTGCCTTCTGTTTGTAATTTTGAAACTCATCACCTTTTATATTGCCTAAGATTCATTTTCTGCAGAATATATAGGCGCTTGGAAACAGGGCAAAGCCGAGTGACAATTATGGAAAAAAAACGAAATTGTAATTTAGATTAATTTCGTGGTGGAATCCTTAGAGTGCGGCCAGAATTGGTGGAATCTTAAGGAAGGAATTCACAATCCACATATGTAGAGAAGACTTGTGCGAAGATTAAGAAAGTGAATGTGGTATAAGCCATGATGCAGTTGGCGAAATTGGACCCTTACACCCTCGAGCCTTGGTGCTACTGCACGTCCTTCACCAATCAGAGCTATTCACTTGGCAGGTACTGAACAGTGCGAGGGTGTGCACTTTCAGGGCCATTCAGAACTATAAAGTAGGAGGGTGTGAAGTTTGTATTACGCAATAGAACTCTTGCATGGATCCCAATTACCGGCCTACCCACAGCTGTCATAATGTACTTGTGCCCTCGCGTGAACATTCCACGCAAACAAGCAAGTCACTGCTGGTGATGAAAACGGGTGTGTATTTTATCTCAAGGTAACTTTCAAAATGTTTTCTGTCTACTTCAAAGTGGATGGAGTTTAGCAACATTTTTCTCGACACAAAGCGACACGAATGTCCAGATTTACAACGAAAACTCACTTCCAGAGACCATTGAACATTAAGAACAGTAATCATAGCATTTGTGGTAATTATGAGAAGTTTGCGAGAGGAAATCTTTTGAACTTACCACATCCATACTTTAGGCATTGTTGGAGAATTGTGGATGTGTTAATACTACCTAAGCACGTTAGTATAGTCTGTGCGCAGTACCACGTCAAGTCTGAAACCTGAGCATGGGAGATTCCCAGCACAGGATGGTGGAGGGACCAAGCATAACACACAACAGCCAATAAAGTCTACGAGGCCTTGTTGTACATCCTCTTGGCATACTGAATCCAGGTGGTGGAACATGCAAAACATTTTCTCTCACAGACCTGCTATAATTACTACTCGTAGTTTACAAACACACCTGACTGGATTGGATTATATACTGGATTGGATTACATATACAGGGCACAAGTCTAGGGAACTGGCTGGTAGACAGCGTCTACCCACTCTTTTCACATGGGTGGGCGCCGTCTCGCCTGTCAAGAAGTTGGGCCCCACAGAAATATGCTGAACTTCTCCCTGTGTAATTTTTAGACACCAGGACCTCACACCTAGCTGCCAATGCAATGGAGGGAAAACAAAGGCTCACAGCTCCTTATTACTTCACATGCACTTAGGAGAGGCATTCTTTTGACTTTGTTCAGTGCTTGGACTGTAAGAATGTCAGATGTATTTGTGAGTCCCAATATTTACACAACTAGCAATTTAAATACCACTATTTTATATGTTTTTATAGCGCTACTCATCCCATTCTATGGTGTCAGAACCCTTTACATCACACATACACATTACACATTGACAATAAATCATGTGTGTGTAAATCAATCTACAGGATGAGTTATATGAACCTTGAAGGATGCAAGGTGTAGGAGGCACGTGTCCCTCATAGCCCACTGTGCTATATTAGAAGGAATACAATTTATAAACTGCAAGTAAAACAAGGATCTCTGTGCTAAAAGCAGTCACCCACTTATCCAGCTACGTAAAATAAAAACATGTGTCATTTGCGTAGCACATGATCGCTTTGCAGGAGACTTATTCCCCTTTTGTGCTACATAGATTCAAAACTGGGACTAGACAAACCACAGCTCTCTCCAGCAAGTGCATTAACCTCCAGAGGTATCTTATCATCAATAATATTCACTGAGATTAACTTGGCTCACAAATATCTATGCAGCAGGTGACTTAATCCCATAAAATAATTTAAAATGCAGACTTTGCAACCAATTAAGCAGAACAGATTTACTGCCACATTTCTCCTTGTCGCCATTTTCTTTGTGGCAGAGTTATAAAAAATAAATGTATAAATAGAGGACCAGATTTTACTTCGGGGTTGCATTACTTTTTTGGCACAACTCCGATGCAAAACCTAATTTGTTAAATATAGTAATGAATGTACCTATGATAGACCTGCTAAGCATACGTATAAGGCCTAAAAATCTGATGTCACTTCTTGACATAGCCAGGTAGTGTCGATGACCTATGGGTACTTACCATTCCATACAAAAATCCATGTCAATGACAATGCCATGAGACCATCTCCTTTTGGGTTAGGGGTCATAAGAATGGATGTTTTCCTCCTTATGGGAGGGCCCCCACTTTCCCTTTCCCATACAGGGAGCTCTCCCACCTCGGGAGCTCTTGTGCGGGGGACCCGGCTGCCCGTAGGATGCCCACCATGGGCACCCCCTACACTCAAGTTCCTCTTCCCCCAGGTGGCTGATAGGTAAGGACTGCATATCAGCAACCACCCAAACCCCTTGCGCCCCTGAAATCTTCTTTCGACTTGCTGCCTGCATCTCATGGAGGGTCCAGTGATGCCGATGTTAATTTGGTATAAAAGAATGGGGCAAAGGGACCTGGAGTGGCCCCACCAATCATGACCTCACCCACCAAATAAACTAAAGATGAAAAATCAGTGAAAACGCAATACATTGAAATGCTAGAAGAAGAAGTGTTAAGCATGACATTAATTACATACAACCGACATCTCAATCAATTCCCTGCAAAAGAAAAACAACTGATTATCCTATGCCCCACATCACATAATATCCCACCACCGTACACCCCTCTCTTGGGTACCTTGCTCTGGGGATGGTGTTTGAGGAAAGCTCTCTAACCCATGCGGCTCCCGCAGAGAGTCCGGGTGAGGACTGCCAGCCAAGCTGCTTCTAATAGCGAAGGGGGTTAGGGGGCGTCAGCGAGCGAGCAATTTGCTGCATTCATTCAAGGCAGCAAGCAGAAGCAAAGAGACCTGCTCACCGCTGCTTGCCTCCTTATGTAGTGGTGGGGTTTGGGCTGTGTGAGTGCTTTTGGAACAGCACCCAACCTAGCCCAATCAGTGCCCCTTGCCTCAACCAGGCCCTGGGGCAAACGGCCCCAGAACAACATATGCCCCCCGGCTCCCCGCCATATCACCAGCTCTCCAGAGTGGGAGAACCTCTGGAATATGGCCAGGGAGTCACTGATGTCCATGGGTACTCACCATTCCATGGAAACAAACATGTCAATACCATGAGACAATCTCCTTTTCGGCTATATTTCATATTTACACATACAAAACATTTTTGCCATCAAAAATGTGTACAGCAACCACATTATTTACATCTTGTTTACAAGTGAGACGTAGCCTTAACAGAGACTCTCATGCATGGGAATCACCTAACCATGACTAGTCTGTTCATGTGCTACCAACTAAAACATAAACTGATCCGAGTGAAATCATGACAGGCTTTGTGACCATTCCTCTGAAACCTTCCTGGTCCAAATTATGGGTCCCTCTTTATGGGAGGAACCATCCTTCCCTCTTCCATACCAGCAGCTCTCCCTCCTGGTGAGCTGTTGTGCAGAGGGCCCGGCTGCCCTTAGGCTACCTGCCGCAGGTAACCCTTACACCCAAGTTCCTCATTCTCCAAGAGCCTGTGCTAGCTCGCACCAGCTGTGCCTGCACGGGTACTTGATAGGTAAGGACTATGTATCAGCAATCACCTCGAACCCCTGTGCCCCTGTAACCTCCATTTGACTTGCTGCCAGCATAACCTGGAGAATCCAGTGACACCGATGTTTATTTAGTATAAAAGGAAGCCATAAAGAGACCCAAAGTGTCCCCACCAATTTTAACCTCACCTGCCACAGGTCAGCATAGTTCACCTACTATCTGGGCCCCCCATGTAGAGTGCACCTTGTCACAACAAGGCCAGCAAATTCTCAAGAAACATTGCATTACCTTATTTGGACAAGTGCCCTCCATCCTTTCAGAAAAGTCACTCACCCTTCATGCACCCATGAGGTATGGCTGACAGACAAGCTGTCCTAAACACTGATTTGTTGAGAGCCCTGACTGATTTACCACCTATCCAACTCAACCTGGGATAATGTTAGACCACACAATTATGGCCTCCGGGTACTTCTTTGAAAGCCAACACATTTTAGAGACGATCAGTTCAAATAAGTCCTTTCAACATAACTCTGTCAAATTATTGCCGCCTAGATGTACGATTATACGGAAGCGGAAGCCTGCGGGGCAACAATCTGTCCAATGCATTTCTCCAGTGGGCTAAGCATAGCCCCCCTGTCTGCGGGAAGTCAGCTGATATTTGGCTTTCTTCATTCGCGATGCATAGCCACCTGCAGAATAAAAAACCTCTGTGCTCCTCACCTAGGAGTGGCCCAACACCAGCACATCTGTGACACGCTGTGCTCCTGTGTTGACAGGAGGCAGTGAAGCATCCAGCAGCTGCATCACCTTAACATGCCGTCCACTTGTGTTGAGAGGAGAAATTACTGGTAAGAAATGGAACGTTATAAGCGGGACACTTACAATATGTTCAACCTCACGTACTGCTTGCAGCAGTCAGACTTCCACCTGCCTTTTCTTTGCACTGCCTGTGCTGCAAATCCCATGTTTTTAGTAGCAGTGGCTGCACCAATCCAAAATGAAATGGAACTATAGACTGCAGGATCCCAGCCTGCTGACACCCGAGCCCTGCTGAGCACCTTGGCAAATTGAAACCTTCTGAGTGGCATGCCATCCTCATGTACCAATAGAGAGCCTACCGTCCCTTGTACCAAGTGGGCCGTAAAGGCTTCCAGATTCCTGTGTGCATTATCCGGGTGCCAGTGAAGCAGTTTGTGGTCCCCCTACCTATTTAGTCGGTCTTGGAATGGGTAATGGTGACCCCCATGGGGCCGCTTGGCCATTGAACATCCATTAGCTGAAGAGCACTACTCATATCTTTTTTGTTCCTCGCTACCAGATTGCCCACGCACAATGCCCCATAAAATGCCTGGAAAAAAACTGCCCCAAAAAGGGCTAATCTCATCTGGTGATCTGCACACCCTGTCAAGGCTGGTCATGATAGTTGTCAGTTTCAATGTGCCTATGGGGTGCCTGGAGACTTGACTACACTCCAATCGCTGCCAGCCCTTCAGCACTCTTTGAACCAGGAAACCTTTCGTAATATCCATGTACCCCAGCATCTTTGCAAAAAGGGAAACTGCCACAGGATGTTGCTGGGCATAGGACACGGGCCGCCCTTCACCTCTCAGGGACTCCAGGAATGCGATTAGAGACTCGGGCGAAAACCATTCTCCCACTGTGTGACATCTTGAAACCTGTGATACGTGCAGCATGCGGCCTCACAGGCACGCCTCATCCTGGGCACTAAACTGGCCGCAAAGAGACACCAAGCCACCATAGCTGATCCAAGAACAGTGAAGGGGACTCAGCTGCTTCTGGGTGGTAGTACCTGAAAGACTATATCTTAGAAAGAGACAAAGCATCTGCTCCATTGTTCAATACGTCAGGCTCACATTCACATTTAAATTCAACTTTCAGTTCCAAACATAGCAGTATGATTTCTGTCAATAATATCAAGATCATCTTACACTTGGCCGCTTGCTGATGAATGAATTCCACCACAGTTACGTTGTCTGACCAGAATACCACTGATTGATTGCGGAACTGCTCTGGCCCTATTGTGAGGGCTACCAAAATGGGAAAGAGTTATAGGATGCCAATGTTTGCCACCAAACCTGAACCCACCCAGTCTTCTGCCCATTGCTGTGCACACCAAGATGCTCCCAAAATGGTGCCAAAGCCTGCGCTGCCTGCAGAGTCTGTAAACAGAATTAACTCTTTATTGGTATTCACCGCTCTTGGCCATAATACTGCTCCATTAAAATCCTTAAAAATACTTCCCATATTCTTATATCCTGGCAGAACTCACTTGTCAACCTAGTATGATGGTGCGTCAACTTCAGACCATACGTGGCCTGCGTGATCGATCTGGAAAATGGGCGGCCCATGAGTACGATGCAGAGTGTAAAATTTAACTGCCCAGCTACTACCTGCAACTTATGCAGGGTCACCTTCTGGGCTCCCAGACAGTCCTCCAATGTCCTAGGAAACACCCTAACTTTCTCCTAGGGGGGGGGAGCCTGCATATGCATACCTTGGAATCCAATTCTATCCCCAAGAACTCAATTGTGATAGCTTGTCCTCAGGTCCTTGCATGTTGCCAAGGCACCCTGAATATTCCCATCAATTCCTGGAAACATTCTAACACCATCCCACATTCCCCTGTTCCAGGCGACCCTAGGAACAGGAAGTTATCCAAATAATGTATTGCCCACCGGTGCCCTGATCTCTGCCTAAATACCCACTTCAAGAAGGTACTAAACCTCTTGAAGTAAGCCCAGGAGACTGAACAGCCCATGGGTATACATTTGTCAAAGTAGAAGTCATCATCAAATTGGAAACCCAATAAATTAAAGTCCTCAGGGTGCACCGGTGACAGCGTAAAGGCGGATTCTATATCCACCTTTACCAGCAAATTCCCAGGTCCCAGCTTCTAGAGCATTACAATTGCCTGATCCTGTCAGGCATACTTAACTGAGCACAGTGTCACATTGATAGCCTTATTGACCGATTAACACTTGGGTGCAGGCAAGTTGTATATAAATCATTACTCCCTGGGTATTTTTTGGGACCACTCCTAAGGGGGAACACACAACATTCTCCAAAGGGATGGAATCAAAAGGACCTGCTCCATTTCCTAGATGTGTCGCCTTCAAAATCTTATTTCTGGCAATGCTAGGATTAGCCCTCAGTGACTGCTGGTTTTTGCAGTATGTCACGCCCACACAACCCTCAGTGGGGATCCCAAAACTTATCGTAAGACCCTCCTATGAAGAATGAGCTGCTGTAGTTTTGTTTTAAACATTCAACCATGACACCATTAATTGCCAGTTAACCGGGGAGCGAGCCCTGACCAATAGTAGGTGCTCATTCCTGTTTTTTGGGGCCACTATCCTTTCAAAGCATTTGGCCTCGGTGTATGAGGGTAGGCCACAGAAAGTACAACAGTACTTGAGCTTGCATGTCCCTGGGGCTCTTGAGCACAGACTTTTATTAAAGTCCCAGCATAACCCATTTTTTGCACTGCCACTCGAATTACTGGTTGCCCCTGTGCCCGCCCAAACGGGCTGACTTTGGGTGGCCTCAACCTTCTGTGGCTTCACACAGTGCAACAATGTGTTCACATCAATCTGATCCCACCCTAACGTGGGTCTAATAGCCTTAATACACCTAAATTCCTTATCTTAATCCCTTTATGCAATGCCTCCAAACTCATCATGAGCACAAGCTATCGTATTCTGGTAGCACGCCAACTGTCCGCACAAGGTTGGGATTCACTCTTCCATGATTGATTCATTATTGTCTCTTCCATCCTTTTCTTGTTAGACCAATGCCCACACTTCCTAGAAGTGAGCACTTCTTGCACCGTTTGCTCCCATTCAGCTCAGGCACATCTAGAATTAACCTATAGATATCTACATAAGGGCTTTTCCAAATTTTTCCATAACACTTGTAGGCATCATGCCTGCCCAAGTGGTTGGTCTCCGAACGTACATCCCCCAAGCTCATGTTGGGCAATGGTGCCAACATACCTGCTGGTGTAGCTTCCTGGGTTGGGGGGTAGGGCCCCAGCTGATGCCAGTACTTCTTCCACCCCACTACCTGCTTGTAAGGTACTAGCCACTACTGACACCTGCACCACCTGCACAGCTGAAGCCCCATCAGTCCCTCCTGTCCTTGGGTACCTTGTCCCACTATGCCATCCAAATAGGCCAGAGGCCTCCTGGCCCTTTTGACATAGTCGCTCTCAGCTAAACCCCCCTATTAAAGGTGCCATTCACACCCCTACCTTCGAAAGCCAAGGCAAAACACTGGATAAATTCACTACCAACTCCGTATGCCCGACACTGCCTCCTGGCGTGACCCCAATCGCCATGTAGCTATTACCGTTCTGAACAATGCTGCTGTTTGCCACCGGCATGGCCATTGCAGAGCTGCCTTGACCTGCACCACCACTTACACTGCCCACCGGCATGACCTCAGGGGTGACCCATGGTCCTTGACCCCTTTCACTACTTCTTTGGTCCCCTATCATGCTTCTTCACTGGGACGACGGCTGCCTGTGGTGCAATCTCTGGCTTTCTAGACCTTTCCGCGGGCTCTACAGGCTGCCCACCTTGTGGGCGCAACAGTGGCAGAATCTCATCCATTTCATCCACCGTGTGTTTCATCCTTTGCATAATTTCACCCGGATTGCTACCTGGGCATGTCTGCTTGTCACCCTTCTTAGCTTCACCAGGCAAACCAAACCCAAGCAACATGCTCTCCCTCACAGAAAATATGCTTTGTAGATACACACTAAAAGCACGCTAAAAGTGCCTACATTTTACACAAAATGACACCAAAATTCACCCAAATTTTTAAGACAAGCACTCTGAAAGTGCCCACTTTTGCCAAAAGTCTCACCAAAAAGCACTCTAAGGTGCTTAATTCTGCCTCAACAAATTCACAGCAATCCAGAAAAAACCCTAACATTGGCGACAAAAACACTCTGACAGATCTCATCTTTGTGCACTTTAAATGCCTTTAATTAACCAGAAAATGCACCCAAAATGAGCTTTATTCTGCCCCACATTCAAGAGCAAAAGGGCCACCCAAAGCGCTCAAAACACACCTAATTAGCTAACAAAAGCACTCCAAATACTCTCTGTGATTAAAAATATTGCACAGAGGCCTCTCCGCACTCTCCTATACTTTGTGGACCCCTCGCGCCCTCCGGAGCAGCCTAATTACCAAAAAAAGACTCCTGGGTTGGTTAGAAAGATCTCTAACCCGTGTGGCTCCCGGCAGAGCATCAAGCTGGGGCCGCAAGCCAAGCTGCTTCTAGTGGCAAGGGAGGTTGAGGTGCAAGTACCAAAAAGATCTCAGAGTTAAAAGCAGTGACCCACATAAAATAAAAGTCTGCCATCTTCATATTATAGGATGCACATTGCAGGAGACATATTAACCCTCTATGCTATTTTATTTCAAAACTGGGGAAAAGATTTCTACAGCAGGTTCCTTAAAACCATTAGATATTTTAAAATGTATACTTTGCAAACAATTGAGAAGAATAGATTTTCTGCCTTATTTCTCCTTGGAGTCCATTTCTTTGTGGCAGAGTTTAAAAAACATAAAAGTATAAGTTGAGATCCAGATTTTGTGTCAGGGTTGCATTACTTATTCGGTACAACCCTAACATAAAATATCATTTTTTAAATCTTGTAATGCGCTCAAATGTATGTGGATGGACATGCTAAACATATGTGTGTGGTCTCAAGATCTAATCACTTCCTATGAGTTCATGGGTTGTGATGCCACTTCCTGTGATGTCACATCCTGCGAAGCCATGTGCAATATCATGTGCCATGAAGTCACACCCTGTGATGTCATGCACCATGTTTTCACTTTCTTACTGTCTAACTTGGATAGTCCCCCGGCTTCTTTTTTGGCACTTGTGCCATGATCAGGCACTTGCAGAACTTAACCCGGGCAGTGTCTACTTTTCATGGACCCTACCTTTAAAGTTGTATAAGCACGTCACCCGCTTTTTGGCTCTGCTTGATCTTGCATTTTGGGAACTTTAAGCATACCGACAAGTTCCGGCCCCCTTCAAATCGCTGTTTTGATGCAATATGCTAAGTACATGGGAGCACTTTGCATCTCCACGTAGCTACAGGCCGGCAGCAGCTGTCATTCTAATGAGACATATCAATTCCTGTAAACATTCAATTATTGTCATTTTTGTAAATTCTAAGGCTGGTGATGTTATGGCGTCTAGAAAGTCTAATTTGGAGGTTGCAGGCAACAGATGGAGCTTATTAAAAAGAAACCCATTTTTTAAAGGATTATATGCCGGTCTTTTAGATACTGATCATTTCCTACGTCAATTCACGTGTGAGAGGTCTGAATGGAGCACTTACCAGATGGGCAACTTTTAGAGGCATCAGAGAGTCCCCAATTCGCTCATACACCTACTTTGATTTGCAGAGATGGAATAGCTACAGGCCAGCATGATGTAGTTTTCAGCATAAAGAGATACAAGCTCGTGTTTGCCTTATTCATGGGCATAAGATGGCAAAATCTGTACAAGAAATACTTTCACCCATTACCCTGCTTCAAGCAGTGGTACAGACGCAAGCCTTCTTCAACTGGTAAAGATTACCTTTTTCACCCCCCTGGACTGCAACAACCAGAAGTGCAGATAAAAAATTAAATGTTTACATCCAGCAGACATGGGCCACTTTCAGCCCACTGGGCAGGTTCTTCTTTGCTCTAAGTGGGAAGGGTATGCCCAGACGTGGGTCCGGTGGTCGCTGTGCCTGTGGATTTAGGCAAGCCTGGCTGATGAGGGGTGATACCTCAAAACTGGTCCCAGGATACTTGTTTCCAGACCTGGCCTGACAGTTTGGGCTGGACTGTTCCCATGAGGAGCTGGGTAAAGACTGATTTGTACATAGCTGGGTCCAAACAGGAGTAGCGTGAACAAAAACAAAAAAACACAATGGATTAAACCAAAATCTCTGTGACAAGGAGTGAATGTTTGCATTGTTCAGCATTCCGTCCATCATCTGTTCTTTTTGCTTTATTTGCCCCAAGTGGGAAGGGTATGCACAGACACGGGTCCCATGGTCACTGTGCCACTGAATTCATGCTATCCTGGTTGATGAAGGATGATACCTCAAAACTGGTCCTGGGATCCTTGCTTATGGTCCAGGGAGGAACTGGCTTGGCAGTTAGGACTTGACTGTTCTCATGCGGAGCAGGGTCAAGACAAATTTGCATATGGCTGAGTACAAACTGGGGTGGCGTGGTAGGCAAAAATGAGGATTAATTAAACCCAGACCTCTGTGACTGGGGGTGAAGGTTTGCATTGTTCAGAATTCCGTCCATCATCTATTCTATTTGCAGAGTTCAAAGGCCAACTAAACGAAGTCAGTAAAAGTGGAGGAGGAAGGCAAAAAGCTTTTGGGTGACCAACACATGTTATAATATTGGAAGCTCCATTGAAAACAATCAAATGCTTTCGGCTTCAAATAGCTGTCGTTCACAGCTGTTTCTGTGAACATAGGTATCACTGAGCCAGAAGGGACTTCAATCCCCTCAGGCTCCGTGCAGCCTTTGTTTTATAGCCTTATAGCTTGCCGTAGCAGGCTTTACCAGCCATTTACGACCTGCTCCAGCATTAAAGGCCTGAGTCGAAGGCGAGGGACTTTAACAAGGGAGTGGGACTTTAATGTCAGTATAGCCCAGCCAAGGAGGGCTATAAGGCTATTAGAACATTCCGCCACTAGAGGGCAGAATGTTTTATCAAATTAAACAAAGGTCTCACACAGCCCAAGGGGATTGAAATCCGTTCGGCTCAGTGAGACCTTTGTTTACAGCAACAGCTGTGAACACAACATTGGAATGTTGGAGCCTGGGGCTTCTACCTGCCATTAGATGCCTGGAGCATTCCATTGTTTTCAATGGAGCTCCCAACATTCCAGTGTTCTAATGTTTGTTAGAACATTCTGCCCTCTAATAGCCTTATAGCTGTCTGTAGCTGGGCTATACTGGCATTAAAGTCCCACTCCTTTGTTAAAGGCCCTCGCTTTCGGCCTGGGCCTTTAATGCCGAAGCGGGCCTTTAATGGCTGGAATAGCTCACTACGACAGGTTATAAGGCTATATTATGCCACATTCAAATATTCTAAACCAGTAATAATGTGGAATGTCACACCTAGTTAGCTCGGAAGTTCAGAACCCTACGGTGTCAATAATTCTGAGCGTTGTAATATTGTATCATTTTACTAGGTCACTAACCATGAGGCCCTTAATACACCAACCAACTGCAGATAGAGTTATTCTCCCACACATAGTCAGAACTGCAAACATTTTAATAGTACACTGGGAATCCATGTACTACAATAAAGCAGTGCCCTGCAAACAAATATGAGAGGGAGAGTGAACAGTGCAGAAACTTGGACATCACCACCTTGCTATCTCTCCTCTCTCACTCACAAGAAGCTCCTTACAAAGCACACCATCCTAATCTCCCCATGACTAACAGCGATTGGACGGCTGTGGGATGGCACAAAAAGACCAGCTGCCCTCTGTGGCAGGCAAGTAGATTAATCCAGGAGCTCGGCATGTCTCCTGGATGGGCACAAATGTTGGCAAAGAATGGGAAGCAGATGGAAAATAGCAGTTCAACTTTGCATAACAAAACACTTCACTGACAATGATTCATAATGCTACCATATTTTGAGCGAAATCAGGAAGAAGAGCATTGAAAAACACAGAGCATGAACGAAAAAAAATCAGTGAAATGTTCTGCAGCATCTTACTGAACCATCCTTCACTCCATCTCATCTCGAGAACATTTTAAGAAAACAAAGTGGATTTTAAAAAACACCATGTTAAAAATTGTACCCGAAACTCAAACTGTAGAAGTGGGCACAGACAGCGCTTAGTAATGTTTTAATCTTTTGAAAATGGAAAACGAAATATCGTTGTCCGCGTCTATAAAGAGTTTGGTTGCAAGTCCACCTCCGATTTTGCTCTCATTATGTTCTTTGTCTTTGACATTTTCTTTGACACTTTGTGATTTTGTTTGCCCACAGGGATGGTAAAATGATCATTTGCACCTTAGCTGAAGTGACACAATGAGAGTGTCTTATAGCAAGGGAACAGGGCCAGACTGGCAACCGAAGCCGGCCCTGGCAAACTGCTCGGCCGGCCACCCTGGGGGGGAGGTGGGGGTGTGGCCGAGCTGTTTGCTAGGGCCGGTTTTAGATGATTTTGTTACAGGGGGGCGAAATTGCTGTCCCCCTGTAACAAAAACGGGCCCAGGGGCCCAAAACTGGCCCCCACCCTGGCGGCCCACCAGGGAACCGCCTGGTGCCCGCTACGGCCAGTCCGGCCTGGCAAGGGAGCCATGATCAGTGCTGAATTCGAGGCAGTGGTTGCAGGTTAGACCCACCGGCACTTAGGATTAACTCTTATTTTACCTCATCAGACTTTGACCCAGAACAAGGGAGAAAAAAACACGAATGAGGGAAAGAAGAAGGAAAAGGACAGAAAAACAGTGACAAAAGAAGAAATTTGAAAATTTGAAAATGACAGTGAAAGAGTGAAGTAGAGGAGGGCAGGTAGTGTATGGTGGTAAAAACCAAAGAAAATGATGGACGGAGTGTTGAACATTGCAAGCACTCACCCCCAGTCAACTGATCTGGGTTTACTCCATCACCGTTCTTTAGCATACTCTGCCACCCCAGTTCAGACATGGCCATATGCAAATCAGTCTGACCCTGTGCCTCATGGGAACAGTCCAGCCCGAACAGCCAAGCCATGTCTTCCCTGGACCGGAAACAAGCTTCCTAGGACCGGTTTCTGGCATGGCAGTTCGGGCTGGACTGTTCCCATGAGGATCAAACCCAGATCTGTTGACTGGGTGTGAGTGTTTGATTGGTTCTGATGCTCCGTCCATCACCACCCCCTTTTGTACCGCAGTGTATGGTGGTAGACAAAAAAGGTGCGAGGTGGAACAAAGAGTAGGCAGACTTGTTTCACTGCACCCCCGACAGTCGGTGACGCGGGCTTCTGATCAAAACGTTTAGCCTCAGCACTTATTCCTTTACAAATTAGGCACTGATAATTAATGCTTGCAGGAGCAATACGGCGGCCTCTTGATTGCTGGTTGTCCTATAGACAAATGCATATTATTACCTTGCTGTAACGCTGGTCATTTTCACACAATAAAGTCAATGACCTGCCCTCTCCTTCCAGATTCAGAGGTACTCAAACACTCAATTTCTGACGCGATTAGAACTGTTTTTTTTTATCTATAATTCGTAACTCGAAGGGAGAAAAAGTAGCCAGAGGACAATAGAATAGGTCAAATATATCTATACAATGATTCCATAGTGAAGAATTCCACAATCTGACCAACACAGAGCTTCCAAAGAGAGCAACAGTGGATTTGTGTAAAAGTTAAAACAAATGTAATCTCAGCTCCCCTCACCCCCCTCACATTTTGGGATCTTGAACAAACCTCTTCCTCGGAAATGCCCTAAATGGAAGGGCAATGAAATCGACTTAATAGTGTTGCTATGAGTTGACAAAATTGGAAACTTTTAATTATAAATTAATAATCTTGTTTGCAGGAAGAACACAGAACTGGCAGGGACAAGAGGAAACAAGACTGTTGCAGATAAACGTATACTTTTTTAATTGACTCAATAGAAGATGTTGTCCTTACATGTAAACATTCAGCTTTCTGTAGCCAAGCCCCACCTTCCTCTGTTGCATGCACCCAACATGTCTAACCATCCCTCTGGCTCCCACCATCCGAAGGCATGTGGGCTGCTACATCTTGGCCACGCTGAAGCCACGTGCCCGGGTGACCACAAGCATGTCTCGCCCATCTATGCCAGCTCCGCCATGGATATAATCACCCATCTGTTTGGATGCAATGTCAGCCATTTGCAGCCAAAGAATTAGGGAGCAGTAAACAAGTCTTTCAAAACAAATTTCAGAGAAAGTCATGTCTGGGAGGAAGAAGCGGTCTCCTTCCGCCCACCACCAGATTCGCTCGTACTGACCACAGCAGATGTCCAGAGGCCTTTTTCTTCCAGTGCCGGAGCTTAATTTTAAATGTTAATTAGCGTTGCTCTTGTGCTAATTGGGTGTCAGGGCACTTTACAGAGAACGCGCAAGGTACAGTGGTTCAAGGAATTCTTACTAGGAACAGAGTTAGCAAGCTAGCAATAATTCCAAGAGAATAAGCAAACTGCTATTTTGACATAGACAGGAACTAGACCTCCATTGAAGTACATTAATTGCATAGGGAAATGTCTTTAAAAATCTAAATGTAGACATGAGAAGGAAGAATGACGATTACCACTTCGAAATGTTGAGCGCTCCATTAAAGACAATGGAAAGTCAGGGCGTTTAATGGCAGATAGAAGCCTGGAGCATCAACATTCTAATGTTGTCATTCACAGCTGTTGCTGTTAACAAAGGCCTCACGAGCCCGAGGGGATTACAATCCCTTTGGTTCGTGAAGCATTTTTTGTATTTTCTAGAACATTCTGCTTTCTAGGGGCGGAATGTTCTAATAGCCTTATAACACTCGTAGCTGGGCTATATCGGCCATTAAAGTCCTGCCCCCTTGTTAAAGGCCCTCGCCTTTGGCTCGAGCTTCTAAAGCTGGAGCGGGCCTTTAATGGCTGCTATAGCTCAATTTGGTGGGCTATCAGGCTATAGTGTAGAAGGGGAGATTGGCACTTAAAAAGGGATGACAAATTTTGTATGTTTTTATTTTACCACATTGCAGGTGATACATAGTTTTTTTCTGTAGACTGTGTGACCAAGACAGCCCTTTCAGCTGATTAGTGGAAGCTTCCCTTAGCAACAAAGGCCCCCTCCATATTTCACCCACCTCCTAGGTAGATAACAATGAAAGATGGTAAAACAGCAGTGAGTGGTAAGAACTTTTCACAGCAAAGGACTGGGACTTCCATTGTTTTCAGAGGGACTGTTACTATTCCTCAAATATGATGAAGCAACATGAACCATTAATTGAACAAGAGAAGCTTCTGCTATGTGCCATGAGTCTAGAGCCGAGATCTCCAAACTTTTTTTCTCTGAAAGCCCCCCCCACCCCCCACCCCCCCCCCCAAGCCAAATGTTTTGGCTCTGGGGGCCACCCTCTAAAAATGTATGTCAAGTATAGGAAGAGTGGGAGGGAAAGTGGTGAGTTCCAGGACAGCGCTGAGGAGATCATTTCAGGGGTGTTTTTTGGTAGTTTTTAACCCACGCTATATGTGAGATTTATAAAAGTACAAATACATCAAACCAAAATAGAAATTGACCATAATTGGGGTGCTGTGACCCTGCATCCCAATGGAACTGCACCTACTGCATTAGAAAACCCTAGAAAAAGAAGCCCCAAAAACTCCTCACCTTCCTCAAGACATCTCTCTGAGGAAGCTGTCTTTATCATTTGTAATCTAAAAAAATATCCCAGACCCCCATATAGCAGCACTTCCTCTGGGCTATCTCTTTGATTCTATCCAAAGATCTCACTACTTTCCTCTTTCTCCGACCGTTACTCTGAGACCTAAGGAGTCTGACGATCCAAGCGCACAGTCTGAACATGACCCTGCTGGCCTCCTCCCTGTCACCCATTGGACTCACCTTGAAGGACAAGTGCATGTAAACAGAGGTCAAAATGGATTGGATCTTTGGGGACCCACATACCCTATGCTTTTCTCACTTGATAAAACCAGTTACCATACTTTTCATTAAAAAACAACCATCCTTGAACAGTTATAGTGGCCCTTGAAGTGTCTTTGCGTAAAAGTAAAGAGAGGGCGGGGTGGAGGTGGGAAGGAGTTTTCCTGTGCTATGAAGCTCAGGGAGAGACACAGAGCTAAGGACGAAATAGGCATTCTCACCAGGGTGTATGCTACCTGAAAGAATGTAAATGTGTGCAATAGGTTAATAGAATCACCTGAGGCTACATGGGGACAATGAGTGGTTATTTTTTTACTTTTAATGTCAGGGTGTTATAAGATGAGTTCTAGAAAGTGTACTTTAATTGACCATTGTGTGCACCAAGTATTATTTACCTATTACTAAATATATAAGTTTATAGCACTGACTTTATCTTAAAACATCAAATCATTTTGCAGCAGTCTAACTTATACTGCGTATAATACATTTATAAAATAATAACTTGCATATTCACAGTCCTTTCTTCTCCCGGCTGGGACCTTGTAGCACTATAACTACACAAGTCACTAATACTCACATCTGCAGTTGTCACATTACCCAAATTAAATTTCATAACAAAAAAATGTATTTCTATCTGATTAGCTTAATCTGCATTTATTTTTTATTGAAGGTTTCTCCATTATTTTACATGCAATTGCCTGAAAGTGAAAAACAAAACACTTGGAGAATATTGTGTTCTCTTTTGCCACCAGGTGGCTTAAAGGAACAAATTATTTTGTAAGTGTCTTGTTTTTCCACTTTCAGTTACCTGCATATAAAATAATACAGAAACCTTAAACAAACAATAATTGCAAGTTGGGCTAATCGGATGTAAATACATTCTTCAACATTTTGAGAATGTATGTGTTTTTTTAACCATTTCAAAGACTGCATGTAAATGAAGACAGCCTGGAAACGTGCCTAGTTGTGCTTCCAGGCCATCTTAATGCACAAGTACTTGCTGAGCCATCTGTGCCCCCCTGGGAATGCAGCCACGGCCCCCCAGGAGGGCCCGCCCCACAGTTTGAAGACCTCTGGACTAGAGGAACATGAGTAACCATGGAAGGACTGATAAAAACAAAGGAAACAAAGGGGCTTATTTACAAGCCGCTTGCACCGCCGGTGTGTCACTTTTAATATGGGAAAAAGTGAAGTATCAGTGGCCCTTGGGGCTTGTAAATAATCCCCAAGGTGTGACTGGGTAAAGTCAAGCAGTGAAGAAGAAAAATAACTGAAGGAATGATGACTGGATAAAAGTGGAAGGAGGATTAGATTCCAATGAGATGGGAATGTATTCAAAAGTAGTTTTGATCCAGCCGCTCTTTCATCATGGGGGTTGGGGATTCATATGGTTCAGTAAAATGGATAGGGTGATCATTATAACACTTTTATTCCTATAGAGTTTTACCCGGGTGGTGGTTGTATTATCAAGGTTTACTCCTAGGTGCATTACAGTTAAACTCAGGGCAGGACTGGCCGTAGCGGGCACCGGGCAATCCCCCGGTGCGCCGCATGGGTGGGGGCCGGTTTTGGGCCCCTGGGGGCCGTTTTTGTTACAGGGCCAATCGGCCCTGTAACAAAATCGGCCGAAAACCGGCCCTGGCAAAGAGCTCGGGAGGGATGGCCAAGCACTTTGCCAGGGCCGGTTTTGGTTCCCAGTCCGTCCCTGGTTAAACTCTGTGGGATCAAAGAATTCCTCCTTCTATTGTATATTCCCAAGGTTTGTTTCAGTTCTGCCGAGGTTGCATTTTGTGGCTGATTTTCAAATTCAAGCATCTGGCTGAAGATCAGCTGGAACTTGGAACACAGAATATTGTAGGCGCAGCATTTTCCAAGCTTATTTCAAGGGTCAGCTTGGGGTGAGGACATATGTCTAATTTATTATATCAGAAACACAATCCATTCGAAATAATTTGAAATAATGCTGAAAGTCAAATATGGTCAAAGGTAATACAGACCAGATTCTATATTTTAAAAATATTCCAAACATGACCATATTATCAAAAGTTTTATTCAACCATTTTTTTTTACTGGTGTTAGTGTTTTATGTAATTAGAATTGAAATTCCACAACATATGAAGGGGGCTGAAAAACTCAATAAGGAGGAAGGGCACTACTAATATTTTTAGCAAAGGAAGGGAGAAAAGAGAGTGAGCTAAATAGGACCCTTTGCTCTCGGTATATTTGAGTGCATCCATAAAAGGATCAAGGCCAGATGTATAGGGTACAATACAGAGAAATGAGGCAACAAAAAGAGTGGCCAACTGTATGCCCGGTTCACTGAAGTGCCCTCGCTGTGCTGCGAGGCACTGTGCCAATACATAAGGCATCTCTCAATTATTCTTCTTGTCCCCTAATCCAAGCTGCAGATGGAATCATCTCAATCCAGTTATTTGTTCATTATCTTCAGGTAAAGCTGGTGTGAAACTGATCACCTGCTGTGTTACTTTCCTAAAATCATTAAAAATGAATAGATAAAAGCTGTGCACCCATCATTAGATATCTCAGTTGGATACCTTGACCGCTGCCAAGGGCTATCAAAGAGCGACCTCATTCCCTTTCTCTGTTTACTATCCTGTGATATCCTGTGCTGTCCTGTGGCAAAGCTGACCAGAAAGCTCACTGCATTACTGCCCTGAACAATTGACAAAAAGTACATTCCTGCTCTGTGAACTCTAGGGAACCCTGATTCCCCTACAGGTGACCATATCTAATTCACAATAGCCATTTATATCCTTCATTTTAAGTGCTATGAAAACGTTCAATTCTTGCCCTACTATTCCCGCCGGTCACCAATGAATAAATCCCTGCTTTCGGGAGCATTTGATCTTTTGCTGCGTACAATATTTTATCCATGGCTTCCAAGCTTGGAGAGTTTCCTTAGCTTGAATCTTCCTGTCGACAATACAGAGATTGTGAGATTTCCTTCTCCCACTACAATGATTTGCATACTGTTGTGTGATTTGGTTCACTTTCCTTTGTTCCAAGTCCTTCCCAAACCTTGAACTTTACCTCTCCTTATTCACTATTGGATTTCGGAGTCTGTAGGACACAGTACCTGACTGATATTCCTGAATCTTTGAGGGTCTTTTCCTCTTACACCAGTCTGAGCAGTGTCTACCCTGACCCCCACAGTCTCCAGGAAGGCTCCTCTCTTTCTTATTAGCTGAGTTTAAAGCAATCTCAGATCACTCCGATTCGAGTGGGAGGCAATGATCCCTTGCTTTCATAGTAAGATCACCTTGGCGGGTAGACAATCTCCTTGGCAACGAGCGTGCCACAAATTGAGGGGTGACTAGAACAAAAAGGGAGCCCAATGAACATACTAAAAGAGTGCTCATTGCCTCTCCAGAAGTCCATCCAGCCATGTTGTGCTCTCAAGAACGTCATGCAAAGTAAATCACCTGAGGTCTCCGAGCTTAGGCCTAGTATTGTTATTCCTGTACAATGCCTTAAGATGATCCTTCTTCAAAGACATTACTTGCTCCCTTAACCTATATGTTATCTCTCATTAACCACATTTTCTGAAGAGGATTTTTCAGCAGCTATCCATTCCAAACTATATAATTTTGTCTTTCTACTTGTTCTGTCTCTCCATCTTGGGCTGCGTGAGGTCTTTCTTTACATAAAATCTCAGAGTTGATAAACAAATCCTTAAAGCCTTGAGATGCTTGTGATTTCCCTCTTTCTGCTTTACACTTCAGGTGTTTGCAGGTTTTTTTCTCACGATCAGAGTGGAATCATGTTTCCATTCTTTGTCTTTTTTTTTTCTTCTCATCCTGCAAGACTAAAGACAGGGGCATGCAGCTTAGGTGCAGGAAGGCTGGATCCATGGAAGTATATGGTGGTCTTCCCCGCTCCTTGTACGCATCTTTCACTGTTCCCATGATCATCAAACAGTCACACTACAGCAGGATAAGGTTCCATTCCTGCTGTCACCTTTACACTACTTACTGAAGAGGGCATTACATCTGTCATACTGAGTTGGGTCTAACTTACTTGAGCGACCACATTTGTATTAGAGTCCCCTTACTCTGGCTAATTATTTGTCAGACGGAGGAAGCATTATTGTCAAGGAACATAATTGCTGATTGCCTGGTCTGCGGTAAGGGCCTATCCTTTCCATAATTAAAAATTAATCAATTGTAACTTTCATTTTTTCTGACCCAGCATCCTATGTAGGGGTGGGCGGAATTTGCGAAATTCACTTTCGCAAATTATCGCGAAAATGTTAAAAATCTCCGCAAACACGCGGAAATATTGCGAAGATGCAGAAGTTTTTTTCCTGCCCGTTCGTGGTATTTTCTGCATGGTCGCGGCTCGCCAACTTACCCATGTGGTTGCTCACGGGCACGGCCATCTTGTTTTCAGTTGTCTCGCGGTGCATGATCGCGAGAAGAAAAACGTGATCGCGCGACGCATGACGTCACTGCGGGCGCGAACTGTCGCGAGACAGCGCAAATGGCTACCAACAATGCAACATCTCATGGAGAACGCGACCGGATCGGGAAAACTTGTCGGTGAACGCGGGGATTCAGGTAAGGCGATCGCGCGCACGCGAGAATGTATTATTTTACAGCGCGAGCAAGAAACAAATTATCGCTAAGCTGCGGAATGTGGAAATTTTGACATTTTCGCGCTTTCCGCGGAATGCGAAAATGTCAAATTATCGCAATTTCCGCGACCGGAACGAAATTTTAGCCCAGGCCTAATCCTATGCTGCCCCCAGCAAAAAACATGTGCAGGCTTTGCTATTAGCTCAGATGCAAGCACACATGGTAAGAGTTGAGATCTCAAACAGTTGCAAGTTATTTGTAATTAAACCCTGAGATCTTGCCCACTGGTTATTTGTGGAATACAAATGGATTTTGGGTACGCTCAATGTTGTTCTGTTTTAGAGCAGGCACGCACTATTAAACATTTACTCTGCTTCCCTCTTGGGTAGCAGCATAATCGTGATTTAAGAACCTGCCCATACATTGGAGTTTCTAACCAGACCATATTTCATTTTTTCTTTTTTTGGTGATTTCTAGAACAATATTCTAAAAAGAGGTTATCCCTTCCATGAGGTTTCAGAACTTTTGCACTGCACTCAGGCCTATAATTATTTACAACAACTGTCCGATAGAGACTTCTATTATATGGACTCATTTCTTCGTGCAGCTGAACATTCTCGGGGTACAATGAATTCTGATTAAAACTGTTTGTATAGTGTTTTTACAATCTTTAAAGAAATGGATTGACGTGGTATGTATTGTATTAGTGTTTGAAAGTATAACGTAATGCGGAATAACTGTTGGTCTGGCACGCCGGTGTTTTATAGTTATGCTGCTAATACTGTTTTTATTGTAGAGACATTATTTTTTAAGATTGTTGTTTTATATAATTTTATCTCAATCAATCCCTTTTATATTGTGTGTATGGTTTTATCTACCATGAATGACTGTTATGTTTATGGATTTTTTAGCCTCTGCATAAAGATCGTCCTGATTTTGATTCTTATTCACTTGCTGAGTCTTAGGGGAGTCTCTCTTCTGCACACATTCCACAAAGTTCTCACATGCTTCCAACACAAATTCCCTAAACAACACTTAGGGTCTGATTTCGAGTGCGGTGGATGGGATAATCCGTCACAAACGTGACAGATATCCCATCCGCCGTATTACAAGATCCATAGGATGTAAAGGAATTGTAAAATGGCCGACAGGGTAGCCATCATGTTTGTGACAGAGTAACCCTGCCCGCCAAACTCGTAATCAGGCCCTTAGTCTTTTAAGCAAGAAGTGGCAATGAGCGCCTATTCTTGACACCTCCGCAAGCCTAAACATGTTGACTCTCTTTACTGTGAAGTGCTGTGTGGGAGCACACCAATTGAGCTCGAAGCTTGATTCATCTCAAGCTACTTTTGGCCTCTCGACTTTGGCTTCAAGAGTAAATAAAAGCAGAAAAACAAGGTTATCATGTTCTGTTTGGAGACACAGAGATTAGCATACATCTGCATATCAATGAAGGAAAAAAGAGCCATTGCGCTCAGCTCTTTAATTTGCCGATTCAAGTAAATTCCATTACCTTTAAGTAGCAGTCTCAGGCAAGCACTAACTCATACTTTTAACTACCCCATTGCAGATGGGAAGTGCACAGCTTTGCGGAATAATTGCTGATTTCAAGGTGCCTTTATCTGCTCCTTGCCATCCGTGAGGTGAAGAAGAGCTTCACTGATGAGGGCTTATTGATGGAAATCCGCTGCTACATCATTCGTCAGACATCTTACACATCTATCATACACGTCGCTTGGCCAATTGCCGTCTTCTATAAAGGAAATTACAAACTGATCATCTAAGAAATTGACAATTTCAGCACGGGTGATTGAGAGTTTTATTTGCAGGTGGAAAAATTAAAAGTTCTAAAACTGCAAAGTTGACATGTTCGTAAAATGGTCATTCTTTTGCAGGCAAAAGTTCCTGCAAAATTTAATTTGATTTTTTTCCAGAAAATTGTGAAATACATCTTATTTTGCTGAGTGAAAAAACAGAAATATCAATGATGGTTTGGGATTACCCTCTTCATAACATTTTATACTCCAATAAGTAAGGAAAAATCTATTGCTAACTTCAGAAACCCGACAATGTAAACCTCAGAAAGCGTGCACGTGTCAGTTTCCAAGGGTGCAGACCTGTACTGGTCAGTTGCCAATGGCAGCCAAGACGGAACAACTCTTTGCAAAATCAGATCACTTTTTTATTGATAGTTTACTTGTGGGTAACTCGTTTGCTGTTTTTATGCTCAGCTATTATTGAAATGATTGCATTACTAGGAAAAGCTTTTGGTCAAAGTAGAAAATTGGGTTGTGCAACGTTTGCAAGTGTTATTATTTGTTGCAACATTCAGGATAGTGTGTGGAAATATTTGTCTAGTTTTCGAAGCGTTCAGCTCGAAACTTACACTTGGCATGTCTTGCTCAAAATGGATGGGACATAGTGTGACTGACAACAGCCGTGTGAAGTTTGGCGGGTGGTGCTTTTGGGACAGCTGCTGAGTCAGAGTGGTACTAGAGCAATGATGGAGGTGTGCAGTGTAGATGTAGGAGGAAAGGAAGAAATGGAGTTCCCCAGGCAGGAAGAGGGATCATAGTCAAGGCCCCTGGAATTATGTGGCAAAAAAGGACCAAATTAATCAGCAGGTTTCACTAAATTATGGTGCAAGAAAATGCACATTATACAGCATAATGCGGCAAATTTCGTGATATTATTACTTTTTTTTATTTTTTTCATTTTTCACATATTGACACTGTCTGGAAAATGGTTTAATCTCATTTGTACGATTTGAACACACAAACATAGCAATAAACAGAGAATGGTGAACAGTCAGTGAATCAGCATTGACAAAAGGCCTCTCACTGCAGGGTAACAAGCATTGCTGAGTTTTTAGTGACTCTTGATCTGTTTGAGCTAGAAACATTTTTTTCTTGTTAAAATCTGTGGAAAATTCATAAATATGGGAATAAAATCCCACTGTCTCAAAGTCCAACACCAAAGAAACACTTTTTATGCTTTTTATTGTGCAAGATTCACTGCAAAAAGTTTACAAAGTTTAAAAAAGCATTTGCCATGCAATAGGTCTCTCATTACTAAATTTTGGAGTTATTGGCGTTGCATTATTATTAGCAACGATAATAGCTCAAACCTTTACTATTTCGAGACCTATTGCATAGCAAATGCATGTTGTTATTTGTTACCGCCCTCTTGGGACTAAATAGGGAAAAAACCTTACAGTAAAAGAAAATGAAACACGATCCCTTCACTGTTCACTGTGGTTGCATATCACCTCTGAATGGAAAGGTGGACAAGCAAATGCAGTATAGCGATGTCTGTTATAAAATGAAAGTGACAATATTTGTACTTAAAAAAAGACTGGTTACATTTTCTGTGGGGATTTTCTCAAAGATCAGCCCGGCCCTTCTTTGTACATCGGACCTCGTTGCACATGGGGGTTTTGGCTCCGCTCTTGGGGCTGCAGACACCCTCCTCCTTCCCGCCCAGGCCCTTCTGAGCCTCCACTACATCTCGCCATTCTCTTCGTCTGATCTGATGTTTTCATGACCAAACTGAGTGGTGGGTGCTGAGGATGTCCATTGTGCCAAGTGAAGCCTGTATGGTGAAAGCTTTAGTTTCCTCGGGAGTGCCCTGTTGCGATGTACACTTGCTCTTTGATGGGTGGTGGGGCGACATTGTTCTTGCCAGTTTGGTGTGCGGAGCACTCCTTACACTTTTACAGGGTATCCGTGGGTGGAGAGGACGCCATACTAAATAATCTTAGAGTTATGCTTGTTTTTGCCTGAGGCATAATTGCCCTGGGGTGTTCAGCGCGGCCTCCGTGCTGCATACTTTGAGCTGGACAACACTATTGTGCGCTAGTAAACTTCTGCAACTCCCAGCATGGCCATGTCGTATTTCACAGACGCGTTGCATTCCTTCATGTTTATGCGAACCCGAATGCAGAAGGGTTCATGTCTGAAGAATGGCAGCTTCGCAGGGGTACTTAGCACGGTCTGATTTACTGGCAATCACTGTTTCCAGAGCCCAAGGCTGGCACAACAGAGTTTGAACGGGGAGGAGAACAAGCCAAAGTTCTAACTATTAGCATATTTTAAGGGCCTATGCCTATTCCTTTGGAAACCGAGGGTTTCAGTAGATGTGAGGCCTGCTTGGGTGATTGCAGTCTAGGAGAGGCAAAGAAAACAAGGACACAAACAACAGCTGAAGAACCAAACAGTAAGGAAAATGTATTTTAACAGTGTGCCTCAGCCTGAAGGGAAGTGACGCATTAGCAAAGCCAACAAGTTAGAAGGCAGCAAAGACAAAGGACAGTTGAGAGAACCAATGATAAGTAGCTGGCGGGAAAAAAGTCGGATTATTGATTACAACAGGTCCTCCAGACAGCGCATGTGCACTGTCGCTCGACCTAAAAAATCTACTTTGAGTTGTGAATCACCATACTTTGCAGACATCTAAACTTATGCTGCATATGCCATTATTTAACACTAAAATAATCGTTGTGCACATGATATACCTTCCTGAAAACAGTGCCATTGTTCACAAGAATATATAAGGTAAACATGTGCAGAAATATATTCTGCCTGCCTTGTGTGGTGGAAGATGAGAGAGGTGTGGTGGGGGTGGAGGAGAAAGGGCATTCTATGCTGTCAAAGTATTTCATGCCCTACAACTATGCTTATGTTGCATTTACTAAGCACACAGTCTGGCTTTTACAGGGTCTCTTGTGGATGCCTATATTTGTATTGCCCTTTTAACTAATGGTGAGAAAATAAACATAGGCCTCATCTAGCCGACTGAAGCAAACCACAAACTTCTAACAAGTAATTATTGAATCTCATGCCCGTGAAAGTGGTGAAATTAAAAGAACATTCTTATGTAGTATGTAAAGAAACAACTGCATAATGTTCCACTCAGAGTTTAGTAAATATCACGATAATTAAACTCAATTTATTGGTACTAACTAATAACAGTAGAAAGGACTGCGCAAGGGAAGAGCCTGAACATTTATATAGCCTGTGAAGCCTGAAATAATTGTTCTACCTAAAAATATATACAGTTTTTTTTCTGGGAGGCTTTTGACTGTTAGATTTCCACCGAGCTGCCAAAATACCTCGATGTCATTCTGAAGAGGTTTTTCATAAGTTAGCAAACTAAAAAAAGGTTGAGACATATTTTTTTTAAAAATCGCAAGAAAATAATTCAGAAAAAAAAAAAGATTTGTCAAAAAATAAAAAATAAATACAAACAAAATCAGCATAAAACCTGTGGGAGAATTAACTTGCAAAAATATGTTTTGAAGTGAAAAAAATTGCAGGGAATTTCACCCGCATGCAACATTTTGTAACATTTGCAAAACGTTTCTGAGAACTACTTACAATTGCAAATATTTACTAGACCCGTGTAGGATTTAAATTATGCAGACCTCATTTGTGTAATTTGGGGATTTAGTATTATGCTTGTTATGCAAAATACCTGGAATTACAGGATTATGTCACAGTTTGTGGCAAAATTAGAATGTTCATGGCAAGAAGAACATAAGGAATCAGAATGATAACGGCTGTTGTTCATAGAAACTGTCTTTTTCCAGTTCTTTTGTAGCACTAAAAGCATCCTTGTGTGATAAACTGACACGGGACACATGCGACGCTAAAATATAGCACTAAATTATAGATTTGCATTTCATGCATTATCCATAAATTCACATAATTTTCCCCAAACCTAGCTTCATTATACAAATATCACACAACCCTCATATTTACAAATCCAGGAACTGTTCACTTCCATGTAATGCCATTTTTTGAGTACTGTTAAATACTTAAAGTCATCCTGTGAAACTCTTAATGCGAGCCTAAATGGGCCCTTCTTCAATACTTTTGGACTTTGATGAACCTACCTGATTACTTTTTGCAACACTCCTTGTAACATTGGTCCATTTATTCTCAAGAAATACAACTATAAATACAAGTTGGATTATATCCATGAGCCACCGTCTTCTCTACATTACATTTGTGTAATGAAGTAAAGTTCTAGACTTTGAAAACTTGCGAAACGTATGTATAAATTACACCAGCTTTGCAAACCATGAAGCTGAACAAATCAAAATAAATGGGGGTGAAAAGGGGTCACTGTTCTGCTGTAGGAATTTTCCTTCCTCTGCCTAGGGCCATGAAGTCAGTACTTGGCAGCTGCTAATCATTGTTTTCCGGGGTCCCTTAAATATTGGGGTGCAACATCCGCATTGCTGCCAAGGTTTCAGATTGCTGTGTGTGACATTTCCATAATTTCAGCATAATTATTTGGGATATTTCCATTATTTCAGTGTAATTATGAGTGACATTTCAACGACTATGAGTGACACTTTCTCACAAGACAAATCAAGTAATAAAGATGAGGGAAACATATAAAGAATATGAGAAATTATACCCGTGTGAGCAACGAGAAACTGGCAGCACTTTGAAAAGCCTATAATCGTACTTTCAAGGACACTAGTGCATACATACACACAGTCATGCGTGTCACCAGAATGGAGCGAGGACAGGTGATGGTGCTGTTGGATTGGTCAGCGAGCAAACAACATGCAACGCTCTAACCATGCCGGATAGACTGCAGTCCCGCCAGCCAGCACTCTGGGCCCCGGAATGCTTGCCTTCATGTGGCTGCAGCCTGCATGTTTATGGTGCACAGCGCATAGGAACTACACATTCTTGGCGGGCTCTTCTCAGAGGTTGCAGATTCCTTTTTTTTTTAAATGCATTGAGTGTTACCACAACTTAGCTGGTCCCAGACCGTTACTATAGCAACTGGTCACCACTCCCTGGCCTGGACCCGGCTTTTATTGGCGAGGCACCAGCACACAGCAAGCTCTGGATCAAGAGTATTAATCGATAAAGCAGCATTAAGCGACTCAAGTCCCTCTACTAGGAGCTAATAATTATGCATGACTTAGCATTTTAGTGCAGTGATGCGGACACCAGCACTAAAATGTGTTAGTCTCACACTTGATGCGTGGTACTTGGCAGGACTGCATCTGATTGCAGATAAGAGGGTCTGAAAAAGTGAAACCACACCTCAGGTGAGGTCAAAGAACTTTCCACTTCTTCCCAAAGAGCCAAACTCCCTATGGTTCCAATTCACCTATTTCCACTCCACACCCGATCACCTGCTTGCCTGAACAGAAGAGTGACTGTAGGGTCACTTTGGACTGTATCACATAACATGGACCGTGAGCCCAGTCTGCATGGGTTGGTGTCCCAGCTTACAAAGAGATGCAACCACCTTCACAGTAGTGAAACACAGACTAGTGTTTTCAACCAGTTGGTCCATCTTTCAGTGCAGAAATACCTCTCTGACTTTAGGATGGGGGCACAGGCTGCCCGCAGGTGAGCACAGAATGTGACTGCACCAGTCGCATAGAGAGCAAGCCCTGGGTTGTTATTTAAGTATTGAAAAATACCCCATATTCACTGGTTATTTAGTAACAAGCAGCCGTAATTGTGATGCAATAAGTCCCTCAAAGCCCTGGACCCCATAGCTCTTCCCATGCTTCCCTAAACCTCTTCACTCCCACTTATTCCTGCCTCATTCCCTGAATAACCCCAAAACACTTTCATCACTTCCTCTTAAGCCTGAATCATGCTAGCTTCCACCTTTCGCTCTCAGGAGCCTTTCTTCTATGTCTCCACCAATGGCAGCTGGAAGAGACAGGTGGCAAAGGGCGTGGGATATTGGGGGGGAGGAAAAAAAAGAAGGAAAAAAGAAAGATAGAAAGGAAACTTCCAGCTGGTCGTTGGATGCCGGTTGCCAGCCGCCGCCTCTCCTCCGATGTAGGAAGCACACAGGCTCCCAGACTCCACAAGCCAAATATGCCTCTGCTTTACAGCAGCATTGTGATTGGTCTGAGCTCCGTGGTATGGTGCTCAGGTGGGGACTGAGAGGCTGTGCTTGTTCCCCACCCTGGCTGTGCATTACAGCTGGTGGAGAATATGAAAAGTGCGCATGAATGTTTGGCTGGCCCAAGAAGGACAGCCAAACTGTCATGCGCACTTAGAGTGTGCTTAACACTCCTCCCCCTGGCCCATGCCCTGATCAGCCCTGTCCGGCACCTAAGCAGTAACAGAAAAATAGAATGATAATAGTGTTCTGTTATAATCATATTATTTTTGCTCTGCACTGCTCTTAAAGCATTGAGGTGAGGGTCCTCTGCCTTAGCGTAGGCGCCTCTGCTGGCTTCCGCCTGCTCCTTTTTCCACTGATGCTTTCATTCTTATCTGTATCTGTCCCTTACTCTCACTCCATTTTCTCCCTCATTTATTTTGTTCCTTTTGCTCTTCCCTCTGTTCCCGATACCCCTTCACTGTCCCCTACTCTTCCATACATATTCTTCCCATGCATTCTCATTCTTCCTTGTACATCTCTACTCTTCCCTGCTATTGCTTCATCTGTATCTCATTACTTTCCACTTTTCAGTCGCTCCCTCATTTCCACGCTTATCTCCCCACTGCCACATTTCCCCACAGATAGTTTAATTCTGCACTGTATCCAGACCTCTCTCTGTCTCCCTACTTGTCTTATTACATCACTCTAATACATTTCACTTCCCCTCCTTAATACCTTCACTTCACTCTATATACTTTCCCTCAATCTTCCCCTACAAGTTTCACTCTTCTCAGGTCTCCCCCATAACTCTGGGCTCTTGCTCCCATTACACTATTCACTCTGTTTTGCTACATCACTTATGCACCTCTGTTCTCTGTATCCTTTCTCTTCCGCTGTAACTCACTATATTCTCTTTTCAACCTCCCTTTGGTCTCCATGCACCTGTGCTTTTTTCCTCTTACTAATTTCTCCTCTATACTTAAATGCTGTTGCTTTTTTCAACTCTCTCCCATCTCCCTTTCCCCGTATCTTCTCACTATTTCACATTTTCCTCTTTTACCTCTATGTCTCCTGAACCTTTCCATTCCCATATTATCTCTCCACACCCACTCTTTTTCTTACTACCTGCATCTCTCCACCATTTCATCTGCTCTCTCCAGCACCTTTCTGTTTACCCATCTAGCTCTATATGCTCTCCTCTACCTCTCCATTTTTTCCTGTACCCCCTACCCTATTTCACTCTCCAACCTACCTTTTATCTCTCCGTCAGGGGCGGCTACTCCGCTAAGGCGGAGCAGCGCCACAGCACTGCAGAGCAGCAAAAATAAAATGATAATAACATTATTATCATTTTAATTTTTTTTTAACTGCGTGGCTGGGTAAGGGTGGGGTGGGGTGATGACACAGGGGAAGGAGTTGTTTGCACACTCCCAAAGTGCACATGATTGTTTGGCTCGCCCTCTTGGGCCGGCAAAACAGTCAAGTGCCCTTTGCATGTTCCCCACCAGGCTGCATTACACAGTCTGGTGAGGAACATGCAAAGCCTCCGTGTCCCCGTCTGAGTGCCAAACCATGGCGCTCAGACTAACCACAACGCTGCACTGCAGCATTTGATTGGCTCATGGGAACCGGGTGCTTTCTGCTGCCAGGACTGCAGGAAGAAGGACGCAGAACAAGAAGGAGGAAAGGCGGTGGTTGGCGAAAAGGTAAGTGATATTTTTATTTTGTCTCCCCCTGCCACCTCTGGCCACCCTCCACCGCCGTTCACTGCCAGCTGCCACTGCTCAGCGTTCCCCCCGAATTGCTCTACTCTACCCTGTAGCTCTCTTTATTCACACCTACATATCTCCATCCTTCCATTATGTACCCCACCTCGTTTCCTCATACCCTATCTCTCTCCACCAGTTCATTACCTTTCAGTACAATATATCTCTTCAGTCTTCACAGTATCTCTAATTCTTTTCTCTGTCTCTCTTTTCTCCCCTGTATCTACCCATCCTCTGTGCATGTGCCTGTGACCATGTACCCCTTTCTTCTCACTCCTCTTACCCAGAGATTATACACATAGTTGAACCCCAGGCAGCCACTCAGAAATCTAAAATAAATCTGTGCGGATGACTGTTTATGTAGAATGCAGCTGGTGCAGGACAGGTTCAGCTCTCCGCCGCTCTGGGCCCCCGGTGCCACTGCTCCACATGCACCACTGGTGACTTTACCCCTGGACTGCACCAGCCTTTTGCAGATGATGGTGAACAGAGAGGAAAGCCTGTAGCGCCCTGGGATCTAAATATGCCCTCTCCCAAAGGTTCCGCGAGGTAACTCTGATCGTATGGCCAGGGATTGATGAGTGCCCACTTCAAGGACATTGCAACAGGTCCCTGCCAGGCCCTATATTATTGCTCTTACTGGTAAAACCCCTGATCAACATCTGAAAAATGAATGTAAAAAATACTGAGGTAATCCATGGCAGCGATTAAGTTCCAGCTTCTATTTTATGTTTTACTTAGTTTTGCATTCTCTCAGGGCAGTTGCTATTTCCGGGATGCTGTGTCTTTTTGTATTTTGTACAGGTAGCATGTTACTCCTCTATAGCGCTTTATCCTAAATAACTAATGATCATGCACAAAGCAATTAGTCCTGGCTGGTTTTAGGTATATGTCAGTTGTTGTGTTATATATCTGGACATAACAGAAGGCTCACAGAGGCATCAAAATACCAGGTGGTTAGTGCACTACAGGAATCACAGAAAGTAATGTACGTGTTCAAGGCATTCCCTTAACGACACAAGACACGCCCCTTTCATAGACACCCGCCACACACACTTTTTTCATCCCACTTAAAACCCTATGTATGGCACTTCCAACTCGACATAATCTGTAATACAAAGGGTCCTGCAGTTCAAAAAACGCACACAAGGGGCGGTGTACACCCTGGCAACTTATGTCACACACCCCTTGTTTCACTGGTTCGATCTAGAGCAGAGGTCTTCAAACTTTTGGATGCCAAGACCCCCCTGTCAACATTTTGAGGTGTAAGGACCCCCTCCTGACAAAAATGTCTAAACCTGTTGACTAAATTGCGTGGGATGAAAATGTAAATGAGGTTATGTGATGCCGCGTATTTTGGGATAGCATTGCTTCATTATTTTGACATTTGTTACACACAGTAACACTGAGGAAAGATTTCACCCAATCAGTATCCATTTATAACCAAAATACAGCAATTATCATCAGAAAGATTTCAAGTCAACCTTTGTTAAGGGCCTTCCACTCTGCAGCAATACGTGCTGCCACATTAGAAGCTCACTTGGCCCTGACCGGGAGAAGCAGGGGTCCCTTAAAACCCTGGTGGTTTTGTGCAGTTAAGCAGTTTACCCATGCAGCTTTCCTCTCACCCCTCCCTTCCATCCCTCTCTCCTCTCCTAACCCCGGATCCCTCTCTCACTTTGCAGGCCATTTTCTTTCACCCCTTTTTTACAACTTCTGAATTCTCCCCATTCAACCTCTCACTTCACCTTTAATCACCTCTTGCCATTATGTCTTTTCACTGCCCTCATCTCTAACAGTCTCTCACATATATCTCTTCAGTGTGTTTCTCATTTGCCTTCAGGCAGTAGATGGTTATTAGCCCCAGGACATCTTTTTGTAACAGTAGTGCACTACAAATGTAAATAATAATAGGCAGAAGCAGGGGAGCCACTAGACCAGAACTTCAGAAGGGGGGGGGGGGGGCTAACACTCCCAGTCAGGGCTGGTCCTAACGCTGGTCGCACCCGGTGCATCAGTCTTTTTTGATGCCCCACCCCCCTTTCCTCCTTCTCCATGAATTCCTTCACTGTCACTCACCAACAATGCACCGCATCTCTCTATAGCACCTTTCTGACAAACATTTCATTTTTTATAGCACTACTCATAGTTTACTCACACTCATTTCTGGGATCTGCATGGTACATATTCTTTGTAGCAGGCACATTAACCCTCTGCACTGTGTGGGTGACAAGAGTGCCCATGTGAGTGCACGGTGAGCGATGCAACAGTGTGAGAGTAGGACAAGAGGAGTGACTGCAGGGTGAGTGAGGTGGCGTATGAATTTGGGTGCGGATGCAAGTTCAGAATGGGATGAATGAATGTATGATTACTGATGGGCTTGTTTGAGTGAGTTGCATATTGAGTAGTGAGGGGGACAGGTGAGTGAAGTGTCACATGAGTGCAGGATGAGTAGTGTACACGTGTGACTGCAGGTTGAGGTATAGGGTGAGCAGCACAGGTGCATTGTGAGTGCAGTGATCACTGTGAGTGCCAGGTGAGCGGGTGAAGGTTGTGAGTGCATGGTGATCAGTGTGAGTGCATTGTGATCGCTGTGCGTGCAGGGTGAGCGTGAAAGTGAAGGGCGAGAATGAGGAATGAGTTGTCTGAATGCAAGGTGCAACCCCAGACCCATGAAGTAACTCAGCATGTTATTGATGGCGGCATAGAGTTTAAGATCTAAGTTAAACTATTGCCGCATTAATCGGGGATCGAGGGTGAAGGAAATAAATAATGTGCTGATCCTGCAACAAACTTCCAGTCCTATGGTTAGGGTTGCCAGCAGATTATTTTGATGGCCCAGTCGGTACAAAAAAAGCAGTCACCTAAAGCAGTATTTTCAGCACTTATCTGTGCATACTTCCAACAGCAAATATAAATAGAAAGCACTTTTAATTGTGTTCTAGGGCTGCCTTAATGATCTATGACTGATAATTAAAGAGAAAAAGACAGAAAAGTCACATAACGAATGCATACATACTTTTTTATTTCTAAGTCTATTTAGTACCAAGAGGAGATCTTTGCAGGCTCTTTAAACAAAACACGGCAGGCATTTTTCTTTTGGCAAGCCTACTTTGTATTCCTTTCCATGAAATACATTCACACACTACAGCAGGAAATGTAAAATACAAATGTAAGGAATAGGCTGAGTGGGGACCCAGGGGGTACTGGAACCAGGAATAAAACCTAAGCCTCTGTAACCAGTTTGCAAAGGCATGTAAAAATGCAAACGGCCTTTAAAGACCTGTGAAAAACACGCGGGTGCCGGAGATAAGCCTCCAGACACTGCCCAGCTGAGCCCCCAGCAGCTCAAGTTTCACTGCAGCAGCCCGGGCTGAGAGACAGGACAGGGGAAGAGGGGGGCTGAAGCCCTTGGGCCTGGGCAGACGTGTGACTGGGAAGGCGCGACCCCCTTTGCATCACTCCACGGCCCCCCTGGGGGTCGCGCCCCACAGTTTGAAGACCCCTGATCTAGAGTGTTTGAAAAGAAGTTGTTATACGTTACCTGATGATGCAAGTTTCTTTTGCAGCACAAAATAACTTGAGGCCCTTTCGAGAAGTGCACAAATCTCAGCAAGCATCCAAATAATTTAAGGCCCATTGGCATTATTTATAACCACACACAGAGCTCCCAGGGCTCCCTCCACTCAGGGTTAGCCTGCTGTTAACCTCCATTAATTACAAAGTGGGAAAGTTGTTTACCAAGGATCGCAATGTACAAGTGTTGAAGTCAGGATCAAAAAACATGTCTCCTTTGTCGTCAGGAAGCATCTTAGGCAACAGACCACATCTCCGTCCAATGATGGCTAATGGAGAATGTTAGATCTCGTGCAGCAATTTACCAATGCAGTGTTTAGGACGCGAGACAAGATGTGTGCCTGCCTCTTTATTAAGCTGCCTGTTACATACATAGTCATGAACATTGGTCACGTGCAGTTCAGACACGTGATGTCGGGGCCGGAATGGACGAAAGAGCTCATTGTCCCATCAGACCATCCTTGAAGCAGGCTGGATGTCATTTGGCCTCGGTTCTTGTGACAGTGAAAGAGAGACACACACGTCACCCCACCGCAGAGCGCTCCGTCATGACCCGACTGACTGCCGCTCTGCGGCATTAATACAGAGGCAGGAATAATGGGACAATTAGTGTCAGCTTCTAACAGAGACGATGAGTGGTGGTCATGAAAGTACTCGCTCACAATATTTATACAGCACTTGGCTTGCATCCACACAGCTGCGCTCTGCAGCCAGTGATGACTAAGCGTGTGTGCTTGTGTGTATCTGAGACAGCGGATGATGCTTAAGTTGTGTACGCTTGTTTGGGTACAACAATGTGGGCGTTTAAGGTTAGTCTGCACTTCTGACCGGTCTTTACATGTGGGTTGTATGACTTTACTACGCATTCCGTTGTAACGCATGCCTTTACCACGCATATCCTTTACCACGAAAATGCCTTTAACACGCATACTTTTACAACTATTTTCGTTGTTAAATTATGCATGTTATTGGCATTTTCTTGCTAAAGGATATCACACTAAAAATCTACCTTTTAAATTTACCCCTACACCACACCAACCCCTCTCTCCCACTTACCTCTCCTCTCCTCGATCTTCCTTGGTGATGTTCCACGTCATTAAGAGGAAGCAGAAGTGTCCTTCCGTTTCCTCTAACGATGCCGATTGCCTCCACATCTCTCTTTAAATGATGGAATCGGGTGCGTTTTTTTTATATTTTATTTTGAGGGGTGCCCCCAAGCCCTCTTTTTTTATTCCCATACTTTTTTTGGGGGGGGAGACCCCTCCAACCCCCCTTTTTTTCTTTTAACTTTATCACACATGCCTTTACTACGAATTTCGTTGTAAAGGTATGCGTGGTAAATGCTTTTTGTTGTAACCACGCATGTGTTGTAATGCATGCGTGGTTATGGTAATGCGTGGAAACGGCCGCGTTGTAGTGGCCATTTCCCTTACATGTGGGCATCGAGGTGACCTCTATGTCAGTATGCCAGCCGCAGCTCTATGTGGACGGCAGTCTTCTCAAACATGCATGACGAGTAAGTCATGGTGTTTGTGCTATCATGTTGTGTGGTTCTTGTAGCACAATGTCTGCCATTGACATTGCCTATTGGTCATGATCTCAGTGTAGGTTAACAGAGTTAGGATGTCTGCTTGTGGCCTCCATATGGGGATTGCCCATGGGCCAGTCAGATCAGACTGCGGTGTGTTTCGTTCACAGTGTCAGTAACCCATATCTCTTTGTCCCTGCCCCAGTGTTAGTAGTGCTCACTCGCTATGCCATTTTCTAGTGGGTGCCTTGCAGCGAACCGAAGCCAAGGTGGCGGGAGTCTTAAGCAGGCTGAGAGCCCAGCACCTCAGTCCTCACAGGTGAAGACCAGGATGGCCGAAGAAGGTGTGCCTACCAATCTCCTCAGCAACAGATGGGCACGAAATTTAGACAAAGCTTGAGAAGAAGTGGCCAAGAAAGCAGGGAGGGAGCGAAAGACACAGAACAATAGAAGCGCCCCAAGCAACACTGAAACATGCCAATGGGGAGGGCCTGAACCCAAAGTAGAGCATTTCTCGGGAAGTAGAAGGAACAGTTGTCGCAACAGAATAAATAAAAATCCGAGGACATGGTGTTAGGTCCAATTTTGAAAGTCAGGAAGATGAGAAATCCAGGATGGCCAGGATAAAGCTTTATTAACTGCAGCACAGGCCCGCCTCCATCAAACACTGAACCAACTACAGAACACAGCTCATCTGAGCTCTAAGCTCCAGAACTCATCATGTAAGCATCACTGTGCGCAGTTCAAAACAATAAAAGGATACATACATATACCACAACAACCCACAATACATCACTTGGGAAGCCAAACAGCAGGGCCACCGGGAGTGGAAAGAGGGTAGTTATGTCACAAGCAAAGCACTTGCAGCCCAAGTATGACTAAGGCAGCTGAAGGACGCTCACAAGGGAGCAAGTTAAGCCCAAACACCGCAAGCAGTCAATCCTTCTCACACTTGAAATTAAAAAGAAGCACTAATATAATTTTCTTGCTTCACGTTACAAAATAATGTGTAGATGGAGTGTTTTAGGAAAATGTTTATACACTGCAGCCTTAAAAACTCAAAGACAGTCTCCTTAAGGTCACTGGTTACATCGGAACCCTTAAGAGTAGCCCTGGCCAAAGCACTACGCTACGCGCGCGTAGTTTGTGAAGTTTGCACTACTTTGCACTAGGCGAATTGCACGTAGCACAGTGCAAACACGCGTAGCGTTGCGTAGCGTAGTGCAGCGGTCATTTTTTGCTTGCTCGCTGTCCTCAACGTCAAGTTGGCGACCGCGAGCAAGCAAAATGACATCCCGGCAAGACTTTTTCCTTGTTAGCCTTCAGCAACATCAAGTTGTCGATCGCGAATGTGGAAAATCAACCTCCCGGCGAGATTCTCAACGCGGAGAGGTCAGGTTTCTCATTGCGAGTGGTCACGTATGCTTGCGACCGCTCGCGATGAGAAACTACCTGTCCGCGTTGAGAAAGCTGCCGCTCGAGTAAAAATCTACTCGAGCGGCAGAAAACTACAGCTCGCACTGTGCAAGATGCTGTTTTCAATGATTGCACAGTGCCGGATGCTTGTCCGCACTGTGCAATCATTGAAAACAGCATCTTGCACAGTGCGAACAGGGTACTACGCAGTTCGCGAAGTGCTACGCATAGCTTGCGTAGTGCAAAGTGCATTTTGCGTAGCTATGCGTAGCGCTACTTCGCGAACTACGCCCAGGGTTACTTAAGAGTGAGTGGTTCAAGTATGAATGGTTCTTATGGGGACCCGGCAGTGAAGCAAAGTCTAGGGGGCAGGAGCCTTAAACAGGCCAAAAGGAAGGTTACCTCCTCCCCCCACAGATGAAAGCTGGAATGGCAGAAGGAAGAACGCTTTACTAATCCCTCTGGGAAAGGAAGAACGCAAAAGATAAGCAAATCCCAGAGAGGAGGGACTGCAGACGCAGGGTTAGGGACACGAAAGATGGGAAGCAACATAAGCCCCCCAAGCAACATTCGAACCAGCCAATGTGAAAGGTCTGAGACCAGGACAGAGTGCCCAGTGGGAGGCAGAATGGACAGTTGCCACAGTGAAAACCCACAAACTGACACAATTGGGAGGGAACATCGCATGCATATTACTGAGAATAAATGGAAGGCAGTAAGAAAAGCAGTGTGCCCCAAAGAGACCACTGACGAGGTGGTAAGAACGGCAAAAATGGTACAGTCACTAATTAAATGAGGGCCTTGGGATGCCAAACACAGGGCCACTTGAGGTGAAACTGGAAATGATGATGAAGGGTGAGGCTGGCACTTGCAGCATTAGCTCCGCAAGACAGGTAGCAGGACAGCTCACAAGGCAGCAAGTTAAGCCTTATCACCGCAAGTGGTCAACAGAATCCCCACTTGAGGATTGAAAAGAAGCACAAATATAATAAGTATGATTTGCGTTACAAAAGAAAGTGCTGTCACAGCTCAGGTTAGAGTGCTTTCATTTTTTTGGGATAAAGTGCAGCCTTATAAAGTCAAAGAAAACCTCCTTAGGTAATTGATCGCTGGTTACATATGAGCCTTAGGGTGGCTCAAGTGCGGGGGTTAAGTGTGTTGCTTTTCAAGTGTCAGTGTGCTCCTGCCCCAGTGTCCGTGTGCTGTGATCCCAGGGCTAGTGAATCTCTTTACCAGTCATTTCACCTCTGTTCGAGTGAGAGAGTCACTGTCCCTGGGAGAGAGTCTGTCTCCAAATCCCATTGTCAGTGTGCACCCGTCCCAGTGTCAGTATGTCTACATCAGGAGCGTACAAGGTTTTGCCTCGCCCACACAAAGTTTTTTTGAACCTTGCAAAATAATTTCCACCACACTGGGATCAATTTCATGCTCATCAAAATCAATCCAGATGCAAAATATATGCAGAATTTCTAGGCAAGCTTAACTTTCGCAGAGTTGCTCTTGCACTAATGTCAAATGTCTGCAGGCTTTTTTTCTCTGCAAGTATATACTTTTGTGAAGAATTGAACCGTTTTAGCGCTCCCTCTCAGGAGTCTACTTTGTAGCACCTCCTGATGGCCAACCTAGCAACAGTAAGCCAATCTCTCTGTCACCCTGCTTGACGAGTCAAAGGAGATTTAAAGCGTGCCAAGTCAACCGACAATGCAGAAAAAAGATTCCTTGTCTATTTTTCAGATTTCTAAGTAAATATCCATGCAAACACAAAAATCTCAGTAACAGGCATTGAAAAATCTAATAGGTCTCCCCCTGTGACCTATTGGCTTTGTCAATATCTTTTAGCAATGCTGTTCAACATCCACGATGCTGTGCAGCATGGGTAAATAAAAGAAAGAAAGCCTATTGCATCATTTTGTAGCCATATATACCATGAATTGGGGGAACAACATTTACAACGCAACTGTTACAACGCACTACACTTACAACGCATTTTTTACAACGCAACATCCACTACAACGCATTCCATTACATAGCATGACACTACAATGCATTTTTAAAAACTACCTTTACAACGCATTCCATTACATTGCATACTACCTTTACAACGCATACCATTACAACGCATAATATTACACTACACTATCCAACACTTACCCTACTGTTGCACCCCCTGGAGTTAGAATAGTAATTTTTACCCCTATACTATCCAACACTTACCCTACTGTTGCACCCCCTGGAGTTAGAATAGTAATTTTTACCCCTATACTATCCAACACTTACCCTACTGTTGCACCCCCTGGAGTTAGAATAGTAATTTTTACCCCTATACTATACAACACTTACCCTACTGTTGCACCCCCTGGAGTTAGAATAGTAATTTTTACCCCTATACTATCCAACACTTACCCTACTATTGCACCCCCTGGAGTTAGAATAGTAATTTTTACCCCTATACTATCCAACACTTACCCTACTGTTGCACCCCCTGGAGTTAGAATAGTAATTTTTACCCCTATACTATCCAACACTTACCCTACTGTTGCACCCCCTGGAGTTAGAATAGCAATTTTTACCCCTATACTATCCAACACTTATCCTACTGTTGCACCCCCTGGAGTTAGAATAGTAATTTTTACCCCTATACTATCCAACACTTACCCTACTGTTGCACCCCCTGGAGTTAGAATAGTAATTTTTACCCCTATACTATCCAACACTTACCCTACTGTTGCACCCCCTGGAGTTAGAATAGCAATTTTTACCCCTATACTATCCAACACTTACCCTACTGTTGCACCCCCTGGAGTTAGAATAGCAATTTTTACCCCTATACTATCCAACACTGACCCTACTGTTGCACCCCCTGGAGTTAGAATAGCAATTTTCACCCCTATACTATCCAACACTTACCTTAAATGCAATTTAATATTATGCGTTGTAATGGTATGCGTTGTAAAGGTAGTATGCGATGTAATGGAATGCGTTGTAAAGGTAGTTTTTAAAAATGCGTTGTAGTGTCATGCTATGTAATGGAATGCGTTGTAGTGGATGTTGCGTTGTAAAAAATGCGTTGTAAGTGCATGCGTTGTAAAAGTGTGCGTTGTAACGACATACATCCCATGAATTGGCATGCTATAAAATAACATAGCCTCATTTTCTTCCTTTAATTGCCAATCCAACTTGAACCAGCAAATGAAAAAAACAAAAGCTTTTTTTTGGAAAGCAGGTGGGTGGAAGCAGCACGGGGCAAAGTGGGTCGATGAAGCAACATACAGTTGGGGGGTTGGAAGGAATAAGAGGGGGCTGGTTGGGGTTGAAGCCATATGGAGGGTGCGTGTAGAGGGTAAGTAACACAGAGGGTAAAAGGGAAACATACCGGCAAGAGGAAGAGCAATAAAACAAAGAGGATTGGGGAGAAAAGCAAGCAAGAAAGAGAGAGAGCGAGAGCAATGTGGTACTGGAAGAGAGTGAAGCACACCGATGAGAATGCAGTGCTGGTGGGGGAACACAACAGAATGAGCTCAGCAAAAAGAAGGAGATCTCACGAGAGAGCAGTGTGGAGAGGGGAGGAGAAGCAAGAAAGAAAGATAGCTGGAAAACATATGCACACTGATGGAGTACTTAAACACAATAAAAAAAGTAGTGCCTGAAAAAGTATAGTAAAGCATCCATGTTCCAGGGGAAGGACAAATACAATTAATAGGAACAAAGCAAGCAAGAGTGACAATTAAGCCAACCAATGGTAAGCAATGGGCAGGCTCTAAGCACTGTAAACTAACAATACGTCTTGCAGCAAACAGATCATGCATCTCGCTCTCTCTTGCTCAAAGTCTAATCTTGTAAAATAAGTATTGGTCCCAAATAATGATTTCAGTGCCCACTATCTTTATGCGCCAGCACAAATTAAGCATTGGACTAACTCAGTAAATCTTTAGCAAAGCAAGGAAATAAGCTAAAATAGTTACCATGTGGGATGTGCCAATGGTAAAATTGCCAGCAGATCAATCTTAACTCGTAAAATGACGCAACAGACAAGATATTTACGATCAGGATAAGGGTTTCTGATTACTAACAATCACCTAATTCTGAAAAAACAATGAATTAGAAAGGCTACGCACAAACAATTAAATGTTTGTAGTTATAGGATAAAGTCACGTTGATAAGAAATATTTGTATTAAAAGCAAGCCAAAATCTTCTGTCATGACATATAACTGTTGAAAACGTATGTGAGTCATAGCCAAGAAATGTCCAACAGAAAAACAGTGAACTTTGCAGATGAAATACACTACATTTAGAGAAGGAGATGTCCTTTTATATTGGGACTAGATTTGGGCAACATTTTTACTATTCTCTGTAAATTTATGAAATGTTATGAATTTCTCATGAAGTCATTTAGCCATGAAATGTCACAGAATGTTGCTGTTCAGGAGACGGAACCAAGTAGAGAATGTCTTGTGGAAGAAGAAACCAGTCTTGCAGGAGTCTATTTCACATCAAACCGGTCCGATTGACTGTGTCTTATGTGACTTTAGTGCAAGAATATGCCCTCGTGTTCAATTTTACAGAGAGATACAGCAAAATTGTGATTCACGAAATGTCGGATCATTTTAGGTAATTTCCACGAAATTTCACGTTTTTAAAATGAAATTGTGTATTTAACATGTTGTTTACAGCCTGGACTTTTGAACGCTGTTCTCAATTTGGAGTATTCAATGTAATATTCAACCAGGAGAAGTGCTGTAGTGCTGCATTAGTGAGGTTAGTCAACTTCTAATTTTGAATTTTGGTAAATCATGATAACTCTAAGAGTACTGTAAGTACTGCAAAAGTAGTGGATACACTAAATAAGAACTGACTACTGCACTTTTCATTGACAATACACTTTACAATGCCTCTACTGCACAAGCGACTTTCATTTACATAATATGCGTTGTTACTAATTTGTTTATGTGCCGTACCTGAAATTTCATAAGAAAACCAGGGCACCTTCATGTCATATATACTCATGGTGATTTCTGAACTCTTAAAATTAGAAGAAATGTTACCCGACACAATTGGCACTCAGTTTATCACCCTCTGGTGGATGAAAGGCAGGATAGACCACGTTGACATATGTGGAATAACAAAATGCTTCCAGCCTCTTCGTGGAACAGCTCAGCCATCTTCCCCTTATAAATTATTTGAATATATCAATGCAAATGGCCTGTGTATCTGCCATGTCAGCGAATCAACCTTGATTAAAATCATCAAGATACACCGTAAAGCAAGGCTACTGAATAATTTGGGAAAACAGGTTCAAGAAAGGACATAAAAATAAGCTGTAAAATGTGTGCCATCAAATTGCCTCTGCAGCAGAGGCTAAAATGATTTTTTCTGCAATGCGCTGGTCTAATTTCTAAAGCAATGTTAAAGGTGTGTGATCACAATTTATTCGTAGTTAACTTAGGGTCTGTTAAAAAGACTGATCAGATAGAATTCCTCTGACAGTCCTGGCATTGAATAATCCACTTTTCTCTTCATCCAAACAGATGGCTGTGTACAAAATATCTGAGACTATATCATGCAAATTAGAAAATAAACGCGTGTGTAATAAAAGAAGGCGTGCGCGTAGAAAGACTGGAACCAGATAAGACAGATGTAGAATAATACTTTAATGAAATTTAAATTCATTTAAAAAACAGGTCAATTGACTACTCCTGAATGAACGTCATCAGCAATAGCATCTAAGACATTTGCTAGTCACTTCCTTCTCTTGCTTGACAATCACTTTAGATTGTGTTTCGAAATTTATTTTGTTGTCCTTTTGACATAGTGCTCTGCTATAACTTCACGGCCCGTACTAGTAGGGCTGTTACCTGTTGATCACTTGCTACTTCGTCTTTCCCTTGTTGCACCCCCATTTATTTTTTATGTTTCAGCTACCTCTTATGTCTCCTTACTGTATTGCACTCATGCTGTTTCCTCATGTCAACATTAGTTATTCTGTACAGCGCTCTGATACCCGTCTGGGTCTTGTTCGCGCCTTATAAAACTTTTCAAATAAATAAATATTTTCACAACTTCTCCCTCAACAATAATACCTAGTTGCTTCTTATGATGTGCTAGACTTTTGTTTCTAGATTTATAAAACTGAGAGGCAAAGATGGGGTTGTAAAAGAGAGAAGGACATAGCACGAAAAGTTCAGCCCACCACAGCATCAGTTACAAGCCTATTAGAATTGTAGCCAATCAAAATATAGACCTAGAACTCATGGAAATCAAGCACTGTAAAAGCCAATGCATCTTGCGTTGCCCACCAGCCTTCTGGAAATTATTGTTTTGTTTTGTCGTGATTTTTAGAAAACGTAAGTGTTTGGGAATATGCCAGGCCCTCATCAATCTATAAAAATAATTTGGAACAGGCAAAAAAAGGGGTTTTTTTGTATCAAAAAACACAAATTACCATAGTACTCCCTGGCACTGGAGGGAACTACTTTGTGTGTGGATGTGTTCAGTTGGGAAAGGTCTGCATGCTGGAACTTGTATTGAAGTCCGTGAATAACTGAAGTGGGCTCATACATTGTCCACTAGTGCAAGCTGGAGTGGGTGGAAGAAAATTGTGAATGACACCAACTACAAACTAATGAATGAAGTCTGGATGAAACTCTTGTAAGTAAATATATTATACAAGTAATTTTAGTAAACTCAAAAGGTCTTGGCTAACACAGATCTAAAAAAGTTAATCAGTCTGGCAATGGAAGGAAAGTAAGAAAAGAAAGAAAGAAAAGGAAGAAAAGAGAGGAAAAAAAAGAAGAGAAAGAAGTCAAGGAAATAAGTCAAGAAAGAAGGAGAAAGAAAGAAGGCAAGAAAGAAAGAGACAAAAAAAGGAAGCAAAATAAAAAGATAGATAGATAGATAGGAAGAAAGAAAGAAAGAAAGATAAAAGCCAGGCAAGGAGCTAGCTTGTATTTGGATGTGCTCCTTGTGATTGCAAAATGTAGTGACTGAAAGTGAAGTTAACCAGTGGCTTAAGTAGAGTGACCCAATGCCCCATGTATTATGCTGTAGTGGTTGGAAGCAAAATACGAATGACACAGCAACAGACCAGTGGATGAAGAGAGGTGACTGAATGCCCCTATATGTAAATATATTATATTCATTTTAGTAAAATCAAAAGGTCTTGGCTAACACCAGACCTAAAAAATGCACACTCTCTAAATAAATGTACTTAACATATTTAAGTGTAAGAAATGTAAACTTGAAAAATATTGACAGTTTAATAATATCTGTGTATAAAAATCTACTTGCCCCAAATATGTCAGGACTGAATTTAAATTAATAATTTAACCCAGTTGTAGAAAACATAAAATATTCTTTAAGTTGAGATTCAGGACTTTTTCACGGGGTCGCCTCTGACCCCAGTCTCTGCGCCACTCCCTCGCTGCCACGAGCCAGCTCCTCATGTCTGCTGCCAGTTCAAGCCCACTGTCTGCCAGGCCATTCACACTGGCTTGCTGCTCTTGAAATTCATTGTATCTTTTGGCATCTGTAAGGGTATTTGGTAATTGTAACTGCATTTATTTTAATTGTATTGCATTTTTGGCTTCTTTTAATTTTGACTTTGCTAGCCTAGTGCCCTTTCTGTTTTCTTGCAATTTTCTTCACCTGCCTGCCACCCGTCCATCTCCCTGCCAGCCCCTCCCACCTCCCAGGACTACTTATGCAGGCCTCTGCACAGCCGCGCCGCTGGTGCGCAAAGGCCATGCTAAAGGACCAGCACGTCTGCACCAAGCCAAGGAACTCTTCACCATCATCATTGAGTTCACCTGCCCATCAGCCACTGAAAACCTAATCTCTGCCTCACAGAAACTCTGCAACACCTTTGCCGACCATTTTCACAACAAAATAGCAACCATCTATAGAATCTTGAACCCTCAAAGCTCCAACCTCCTCAACACCCCATCAACCATCACAGCCGACCACCCGCTCACCACATGGGAACAACTCAGCACACCGAACACAACAACACTTATGAACTCCAGCCACTTGGTAGCACCCACCAACTCCTGCCCCCTGCCCTCACCGGCTTTTCAACCTTGGAAGAGACTAGATCAGTCACCAGGTCACTACCATTCTCAACGCCTCGTTAACCATAGCCCCTTTTCCTGATGCCTCGAAACACGCAGAGATGAGATCCCTCCTCAAGAAACCCTCTGTGGACCAGTAGCGATCGCTGGTTTTGTGAAGTGGTGGGGGGATAATGCAAACTAAAGATTTTTTTAATAAATATTAAAATTACACTTACCTGCTCTGACGGCTGCCACCTTCCTCCTGATCCTCGCCTCCCAGACATCCAGGAACTGCTGCACACTGTGCAGGCTCCCAGCTCCTAATCCCAACGAAGCTCACATGCTGGGAATACGATTCCCAGCATGCGAGCTGTGCTGGGATTAGTCTGAGCACCTCGGTTCGGCCCTCAGACATGGACTGGGAGCCTGTGTTTGTTTCTCCACCTAGCTGTACCACACAGCTAGGTGGAGAAAGGCTAAGTGCGCATGACGGTTTGACCGGGCCCAGAGGACAGGCCAAACCGTCATGCCCACTTAGCAGTGCCCACCACTCCCCCCTACTCTCCGGTGCTGCAGCGTCAGAATAAATGGTCCCACCTCTCCTTCAAGCCGAGCCTGTAGGACAACAAATAAAATAAAATGATAACAAAAATGTTTTATTATGTTTTTATTTTAGCTGGTTACCTCTGCTGGCTTTCAGCAGGGGAGGCGATGCTCCTCCACCATAACGAGGAGCCGCCCCTGCGGTGGACCTCAGAGAGCTCCATAGCTACCATCCAATCTCACTGCTCCCATTCCCTGCCAAAGTCCTGGAGAAGGCCATCAACCTCCAACTCACCGAACACCTGGGGAGAACGAACCTACTGGACCCATCCCAATCAGGCTTCAGAGCCAACCACAGCACCAAGACAGCTCTGATCACCACCACGGATGACATCCTCACCCTAATCAACAGAAGAGAATTAGCTGCACTGATCCTACTCAACCTCTCCGCAGCCTTCAACGCCATCTTCCTCTCATCAATCGACTGCACCAGATTGGAATCACAGACAACGTGCTAGGATGGATGGCATCCTTTCTCATGGGATGCACCCAGAGAGTCTGCCAACCTCCCTTCACCTCACAAGCCAAGCACACAATCTGTGGCATCCCCCAAGGCTCATCCCTCAGCCCAACCCTCTTCAACATCTACATGACACCATTTGCAGACATTGTCAGATGACACAACATCAACATCTCCTACGCCAATGACACGCAGCTTGTCCTCTCACTCTCAGCAGACCCAATCTTGACGAAGACCAACTTCCACAACTACATGAGGAACATATCAGCCTGGATGAAGGAAAACTGCCTGAAGCTCAACATGGACAAAACTGAGGTTCTGATCTTCAGGAGACACACTGCCCTCTAGAACGACTCCGGGTGGTCAGCAGAACTCCGACCCACCCCCACGCTCAAAGACCACACCCATAACCCTGATATCATCCTCGACAGCGTAAACTGTCTACATGCTCCACAAAGTCTTCAAGTGGGTCCCCTCTGCACCAGGAAGACGGCGAGGCAGTCCTTACACCACCAGCCAACTAGACTACGGCAACACACTATGCTGGCACCACCACCAAACTCATGTACAGGCTTCAGCTCTGCAAGCGGCGGACTGCGTTAGATGAATAGCGTTTGCGGTGATTTTCAGTGCCGGGTGTTTTTACGCACTGTGCAATAATCGCGAATGGCACCATGCATAGCACAAGTGGGCGCTGCTTACTTTCTGCCGCTCAATTACAATTTTTACTCGAGGAGGTGGATTTTCCCCCGCTAACACTCGCCAACTTGACGTTGACGAGCACGAATGAGGTAAAAAACTCTGCGAGCTCCGCGTAACGCGGAGTATGGAAAACTCTGCAAACTCCAGACTTACTCCAGACAACCCAGAATGCAGCTGCCAGACTCATCCTGGACCTCCCCTAAAGAGGACCCTCATCACACAGCACCTGAAGGACATCCACTGGCTCCAAATCCAGAAGAGATGCCAGTTCAAGATTCTTACCCCCACCTACAAAGCCCTCCATGACTAAGGACCCACCTACATAAACCACCATCTGCATTTCCACAGACCTTAAAGGAACTTATGTTCCACAAGCCTCGTCCTCGCACAGATACCTTGCATACAGTGCTGCCGCTCAGGAGAAAGCTCATTCTCCCATCCCACCACCAAAGCCTGGAACTCCCTCCACCTCCGCACAGTACTCTCGTTGACAGACTTCAAGAAAGGGCTCAAGACCTGGCTCTTAGACTGATACCTGCAGCACCTGGATACATTCTCGGATGACAAGCCATGCTCTATAAGCAATACCAGATAGATTGATTGGTTGATATGTCAACATTTGAGTGAGAGATCATTATATGGTCAATATTTTAGAAGACTACTTTTTTACTGCACATTATTGTAGCCCTAAATTTTGACAAAGGACTAAAAGAACATTTTGTCTACTGAGGAATTAATGTTTTAATGACCAAATCCTTTTTATTGGAGTTTCGAAAGGTGCAACACCCCCCTACCACGCCATATATATGACTCAAGTTTCCCTGCTCCAGCAGCAACTACCCTGTACTTGAATGACAGTGATAACACAGCAGCATTTACAGCAAGACACTATAAGTTGTATCCACATAGTTGATGACACTATTATTCATAATTAGGGCTCCCTGTTTTAGGGTATTTATTTTTACTACATTTTGGTCTGTACTTATCCCTATTTATTTTTTGGTCATTTTGTCTGTATGTTTCCAATATTATTTTGTGTTTTCTGTATGAATGAAGTTTCAATGTTTTTTTCCCCACATTTATTTAACTGAAAGATGCATACTCGCATTTGAATGCCCTAAACGTTTCAGCAGTATTCAGTGAAATAGCATTATCCGAAAACATTTCCATTGTAGAATAGCAAAAATAACTGTAGATCTGCACCTACTTAAGCTTAATTAGGAAATCTATTGTCTTTTTCCGTCTCCCCTACCTCTCAATCTGTACACCTACTGACCTAGCACTCATGATTGACGGTAGAAAACAATCATCCAAAAAAAGCCTATTATCTGTATTTTTCTGCATTTACAAAGAAATACTTGGAGAATTGTACAGGGCTGAAATAACAATGTGTCATTTTGCCTGAGGACTCAAAAAGAAGCATGTGATGCCAGCCTTTCAGAGACACTGGTGGAATATGTGCCTTATTGCCCACGCGTTACTGACCATTCAGCATTTATATGACGTAGCTGTCAACGACAACTCCTCAAACGCTCCTCATACAGGAGCTAAAATGTGGCTGAATATATACTGACCCCAGACCTATATCTCTTCAGAGAAGTGCCCAAAATTCACTCATGTGTCCGGTGTGTGTCACGCATACTCGTCAGGTAGAAGGCCTTTGAGTTGTGGGGGAGCACATCAAAGCCGGGAAACCCAGATGGTGCTGAAATGAAAATATTCGGGGGGCTCAGCCCGAATCCAATGCCCTGTGCACTGGCTTGCACTGCGGTTATGGGCGTCTGAGGGCGTGCAATGCTTGGCTTCACAGCGTAACATGAATCTGTTCCACTCATGCATTTCAACAGCAATTTAGTGGCCAGCAGACTCTCTGAAGAGAAGAGAGATCCCATTGGAAAGAAGCCTCTGGTTCATCTTCAATTTTCTTTTAATGCTAGGAAAAGCAGTCAACCAGGATGAAAAACCTAGTTTCTCGCGATCTTGTTAGTCTAACTGGCCTATTGGTGTGTTCCTCCCTACATAGACTATTTATTTGAACCTCTTGGTAGCACAACACAAGTAGTCCTCTCAAGTTCTCTATTTCCATGTGTAAGTAGCTCATCAAGTCCGAGCTTATTACGAGCATTGTGGGATATGCTGCCCCTTTCATCCCATTTTTAAAATCAAGACTACAAGTCCCAGATTGCAAATATAGACCTGGAGTGGATGACATCCTCATGCCACAGTGTTGTACATGCCACATGTATATTATAATCAGTGCTTCATTTGAGCTGGTGCTCTGCACTGACAGTTAATTGCCCGCAAGGGCACTTAATTGCCAGAACCTGCACTTATGACAGCTGTCACATGGTGGCGCTGTATGTGTAATTTTAAGATGAGCAGGAAAACAGTTGTTTGTTAATTCAAAATACATTAAAAACAACTAATGCCAGCCACCAAAGTCATTCTTAAAGCTTTGGGGGCCTCGAACAGTCTGAATTGTCACACTTGTATGATGGCTGGTAGTTGTATAAGTACCGTGGCAATGTGCGGTACAAGCTGTGGTGTCATCCGGACGAGGGCCCCAGCACTTCTTTTTTTCAAATTAAGCACCGATTATAATTACACATCCTATTATCAGGATGCAGCACTCGCTACCCCAATTGAGGTGAATGTAGGTCACTGCCACAGTGATCTGGAGGTTAATTTAAATCCGGATGCTCCATGTCATCACACAGGGAGAAGCTGCCTGCGGATGGCTTGTAACATCGGGCTTCAGAGCCCAACAAAGATGACAGGGTCTTAATGGGAGCGCTATACTAAGACTGATGGCATCAAAGTCAGCCTCTACGAGGATAGCGCCCTGGGCGGAAGGAAATGAGGCACCCTTGCTACTGCTGGTGAATGAAATGAGGCAGTAGGGAGTCCTTTTTTGTGTCCATAGGTCAGTCCCTGGCTATTACGTCAGAGCAGTGACTGGCCTCTGAACACACACTTATGCCCCTCTCCCAGCTATCCTAAATCACTCACAGATTAGCACCTCATGCTGATGCCAAGCTGTTTGTTTATTAGTGTGTGGCAACAGGAGGCAAAAGGGAGGTGTGAGGCAAGAAAGCAGGCTGATGTGGTGTTAAGAAAACTTGCCTGCTTCATATTAAAAAAAGAGAGAAATCACTTTACAGTGAATTACTGAAGTCAAGTGGCAGGGACTCTAATGTCTGCATAATCTTAAAGCAGCAAGCTCTTAATGTCCCTTTGAAGATTGGCGACCTGTGCCTGGGCCCACCTCTCCCATGCTAAAACCTGGCCCTGGAAGGCACAAGTACAAACCCCTACTTTATTTGCTGAGTCACAAGACCTATAAGCAGGGCCACTGGAATTATCCGATTGTGCGGCCTCTGCAATTTTCGCATTATTGTAAATTTGATGCATTCGCCAAATAATCCATCATCTGCCACATAATCTGCAGATTTTAACAAAAAACAAAAAAAATTCTACCTGAAATGGTTCAGAAAAAAATGCACTGGCACATGCTGCTACACAGGGGAAGGCCTTTTGCAAAGGTTGACTGGTCATCTTTTTGTATATGATTGATATGTGTGGGTGTTAAACGGGTACTATTGAGGTACAACTAATGCACAGACAGTGTTACCAGGCTTAAAAATGATAAAATACAGAAGTAAAACTATCTCAAAATGTGCCACATAATGCCATATAATTGGACTTTTGTTGTCACATAATTTACTCAATCCTGCCTCAAAATGTGACCGTCCCTTGCTGAATAATTCCAGTAGCCCTGCCTATAAGCAGGGCCACTGGGATTATGCAATTGTGCAGCCAGAGCATTTTTCGAATAATTGTAGATTTTCCACATTATATGTAATCAACAAGAGAGAGGGGGAGATGTATAAGGAGTCACTCTTGATCCCCTTACTGGTAGTATTAAATAAACAACAAAAGCGTTCGGCCAAAAGAAAAAGAGAAACAGCAATTATTAAAGGAACCCTCACTCACCAACCTGATTACAGCGGAGCGGGTTTTTTTGAGATGCAAGTGTGAATAAGTGAAAAGTGGTCCTAACGAAAGCCTCGCAAACAGCGAATGGAGGCAGAAACATGTTGACCACACCCTTTTCTTTTCTATACTAGGGATGTACTTGGCCAATTTAGCCAGTTTCTGTAACATCCATCACACTGCTTTTAAGATGTGCTTGGTTCTAAAGGAATAAAGTTTGTCTACGGTTGAACTAAGCACTTTTTAAACCACTTTTCACTTATTCTCACTTGCATCACAAAAAAACCCACTCCGCTGTAATCAGGTGTCGTAGCACACCAGGGAGGCACTCGGCCTCTCTGGTGGGAACCCAAAGATGAAGCATGTCACCAACTAGGTTGGTGAGTGAGGGTTCTTTTAATAAACAAGAGTGACTTATTTTGCCGTTTCTCTTTTTCTTTTGGCCACACTCTTTTGTTAGTTATTTGATTTGCCACATTAGCCACATAATCCATAATCTGCTGCATTACCTGCTGAGTTTAAGAGAAACAAATTCTCGTTCAAACGGTTCAAAAGTTACTAAAACTGCAGCAAGGTGTTGCAGCGCAGTGGAAAGCCTGTCACAAAGGTTGACTGGTAACCTTTCTGTTGCTTATTGTTATATTTGGGTGGTAAACTGGTACTAATGATGTGAAACCATTGTCCAGTGTTAATAAGTGTAAAAATCACAAAATAATGAAGTTATACTGGTACAAACTGTGCTGCATTAAGATGCGTAGTTGGAATTTTCTTGCTGCATAATTTACTCAACCCTGCACAAAATTTGGCCCTCTCCTGCTGCATAATTCCGGTGGCCCTGACTATAAATCAGGGGGAGAGTGGATGTGTCGAACCTAAATGACAGCATCTAGGAGAGCTGGATGTCCTGTGCAGATGACCTCATTGACATAACAGATCACCTGACAGCTAACCACAACCCACCTCGAGAGGGTGGGAGAGAGGAGCAGCAGCCCATCTGTTTTTCAGGAGGCGGGAGGAGGAATTCCACATGGCCAGCATTTGACTGGTACCATCGGTAATAGCATGCCATAAAATCCATTTTAGAATTCAAATTTTAGACTTTGAGCCAGAAGATGTTCATCTGCGTGTCCGCTTCTAAACCCCCTTTTGTACCGCTTTGTTCGCCATAAGTTGGCAGGGTATGCTCAGACGTGAGTCCCTTGCTCACTTTGCCACTGGATTCAAGCAAGCCAGGCTGAAGACGGCTGAAAGGCCAGAAAGCGGTCCTAGGAAGCTTGTTTCCGGTCCAGGAAAGGCATGGCTTGGCAGTTCGGGCTGGACTGTTCCCATGAGGCACAGGGTCAGACTGATTTGCATATGGCCATGTCTGAACTGGGGTGGCAGAGTGGGCTAAATAACGGTGATGGATCAAACCCAGATCTGTTGACTGGGTGTGAGTGTTTGATTGGTTCTGATGCTCCGTCCATCGCCACCCCCTTTTGTACCGCTTTCTTCGCCATAAGTTGGCAGGGTATGCTCAGACGTGAGTCCCTTGCTCACTTTGCCACTGGACTCAAGCAAGCCTGGCTGAAGACGGCTGAAATGCCAGAAACCAGTCCTAGGAAGCTTGTTTCCGGTCCAGGAAAGGCATGGCTTGGCAGTTCGGGCTGGACTGTTCCCATGAGGCACAGAGTCAGACTGATTTGCATATGGCCATGTCTGAACTGGGGTGGCAGAGTGGGCTAAATAATGGTGATGGATCAAACCCAGATCTGTTGACTGGGTGTGAGTGTTTGATTGGTTCTGATGCTCCATCCATCGCCACCCCCTTTTGTACCGCTTTGTTCGCCATAAGTTGGCACGGTATGCTCAGACGTGAGTCCCATGCTCACTTTGCCACTGGATTCAAGCAAGCCTAGCTGAAGACAGCTGAAATGCCAGAAACCGGTCCTAGGAAGCTTGTTTCCGGTCCAGGAAAGGCATGGCTTGGCAGTTCGGGCTGGACTGTTCCCATGATGCACAGGGTCAGACTGATTTGCATATGGCCATGTCTGAACTGGGGTGGCAGAGTGGGCTAAATAACGGTGATGGATCAAACCCAGATCTGTTGACTGGGTGTGAGTGTTTGATTGGTTCTGATGCTCCGTCCATCGCCACCCCCTTTTGTACCGCTTCTAAACCCCTGGCATGAGCACCGACTTCCATTGGAGGCTTAGACCTCGGGGACTTGTCTACATGGGGGTCTTGGAAAAGCTGCACCATAGGTTTGCGAGGGAACCACTCGGCCTCTGTGACAGCATGCACAGAGGGAGTGCAGGTAGAGGTCTCACTCCCCAAGAAGCACTGCCAGGCAGTGCTTAGTTGTTAAAAAAAACATAAGTGCCAGGGCACTCATCAGGAGGCCCCTGCAGACTACATCACCCATTGCCCATGTCAGCACTTCCAGTGACAGTACCAGACCAGCTACTATGTGTAGTGTTCAGTCTATTCTTGTCCTCGCTCTGGTTTAGAGTGTTATTGCTCTAAGAGCGTTCTAGGTTCCATGGTGGGTTGTGGTGCAGAGGCAGTTGGGGGACTGACCTGAGTGGATGTATAAGCTGTTCTCTCTGACGGAATAAACTACCTCTGGAAACCTTCACAAGTCTCCTTCTCTGTTACTTCACACTGGCGACGACTGGGAGTCAGAAGAGGACAGCGCTCACTTGTCAAGAAAACCCTGTAAAGGTATTGGGTATCAGTGCGTGTATGCACCAGCGGCCGTTTTATGAATGTCGTGCTCATAATTGCACCAGCGGCTGTGGGATTTACCTGTTTCGCATGTTTAGCAGTCTAAAAAGAATAAGGAGATGGGTAATACTTTAAAGTATGGAAAAATGTTCTCTGCGCTCTGATTGTGCCAGCGGCTGAGTTGCAAGTTTATGTACGCGTTTTGATTGCGCCCGCGGCAGATTCTGAGGATAAAAGTTGTGTCCCATTGATATTGTAGCACCGCTAACGCTAACGCTTCAGTGCATCGCTAACGCTGTAGTGCGGCCATAACGGGCGAAATAATTTGTTGGAAAAAAAACACTTACCAACGTTCGTTTAGAGCTCCTGCTCCAGCGCGTTCCATCTTGCGGGGAATAATCGAAAGTCCAACGCGTTACGTTCAAGGCGCAAAGCATGTTGGGAGCGCGATGATGTCACGCGGTGAGAGGTGTGACTACACGAAAAACGCTCGCTAATTGGTTTAAAAGACTCGTTTTTGTTTACAAATAGCTGCATTTAAAGGAGACATCTTGGTTTGAGATCGTGTCACTGCAAGGAAAATAATTTTTTTTTTTAGTTTAGAATTCCAAGTGAAGCATCTTTATTGACATTTTCAACTGTGCTATATTTAAGAAGGTCTCACATTTTTTTTCTTCCAGATATATATATTTTTTTTACTGTTTGGTTGGGTAGTGTCAAAATGTCAAATATTTCAGCCCCACAACATTTTTTGCCAACTGCAGGTGAACCGAAAATGGAATGGGATTTATGGTATCCCATGTTCTTAGCCTACGTGGAAGTGTTAGAAGAGGAAGGTTGCTCCCCAAAAAGGAAATTAGACCTGTTGAGGCATTGCTTGGGCGGTCAAGGGATTAAAGAATTCGACAACTTACCTCCTCTCGAAAGCACTGAAGGTATAAATGTGTTTGAAGTAGCTATTAAAAAAATGAGTACCAGATTTGGAAAAAAATAAATATAGTGATGGAAAGATTCAAGTTTTACTCTCGTGCTCAAAAAGAGGAGGAATCGATTGAAAACTATGTGTCTGCTTTACGTTCCCTAGCTGGTTCCTGTGCGTTCGACACTATTAATTACGAACAAGTACTTAGAGATCAAATAATGATGAAAACAAAAAGCAAAAAAATAGAAGAACGACTGTGGCTAGGCACTGAATCTTCTTTGAATGCAGTAGTCAATATTGCTAAAGGCATTGAACAGTCTGAAAAGTTTGTAAGTGAGATTAGGGGTCAACCTCAAGTCGTCAACGTACAAGATCCAGTAGCAGAAGTTTCGCTTGTAAAGCCTCAGTTTACACCAAAGAGAACTCCTTCATTTATTAAAAAAGACCCGAGTTTCAAAGACAATAAATTTGGTAACCGCAGAAATCCTGTGATCTGCTATAGATGCGGTAGTTTTGAGCATGTTGGTAATTACAAAGGACGCCCAGCATGGAGTAAAGTGTGCATCAAGTGCAAAAAGCCAGGCCATTTTGGGAAGATGTGCAGATCATTACAAAAAGTCAACTGTGTCACCTGTGAAGAAGATGAAATGTCAACATAATTTAATGAATTTAACTGCATTTCCTGTGTGTCTGAAAATAACTGTAAAGGTTTTCCAATAGGTTCCATACGTGTGGATGGGAAAGAAGTTGACATGATGATAGACTCATGTGCCTGGTATTCCATTATTGGTAAAGACCTATTCATGGAACTATGGGAGGATAGGAAGTTACTGCCTCCTGATATTAAACCTGGCAGTTACTCGGGGCATAAAATTGATTTGGAAGGGTATTTGTGGACAGATTTGGTTTTCAAAGAAAAAAAAATTAGAGGTAAATTGTATGTAGCCACTCAAGGGGTGGCTATACTGGGCTGGCCTCATCAACAAGAATTGGGCATAAAGTTGGATCCAAACGCTTCACCACCTGTTTACAGTGTTTTCACACAAAGTGAAGATTTTGTTGCAAACATCAAAGAAATGTTTCCTAGGGTTTTTAGTGACAAGCTTGGGGAATATGCAAACTTCAAACATAAAATTATCCTCAAAGACTCCGCCATTCCTGTAAGACATAAAGTTTGCAATGTTCCTCTAGCGTACCGTAACAGGTTGAAAGACATGCTGAAAGATTTAGTTTCTAAAAACATTATTGAACCGATAGAATCCTCCCCATGGGTTTCTCCAGTGGTTATTTCACTTAAAAGCAACGGGGATCTTAGGTTGTGTGTCGATCTCCGTAGCCTAAACAAAGAAATTTGGATCGATAGACACCCATTACCTAACATACATGAATTGATTTCTACATTGTCTGGTGCTAGGGTATTTTCCACGGTAGACTTAGCAAGTGCATACCATCAAATCATGCTGCATGAACATTCTAAATGTTTAACTGCTTTTGTTACACCGGAAGGCATGTATCAATTCAAGCGTATGCCATTTGGGCTGGCTAGTGCAGCTTCTGTCTTTCAGAGACTTATGAAAGATGTATTAGAAGGTTGTCCGGGTGCTATAGCATTCCAGGATGACATGTTAATTTTTGGAAAAGATAATGAGGACCATGATTGCAACCTAAAAAAGGTTTTGGGTAATATAGAAACCAAAGGTTTAACCCTTAAGTTCTCAAAATGTAAATTCAGAAAAGATAATGTAGAATATTTAGGTCATGAAATATCACGAGAGGGCATCAAACCAAAACTAGACCATGTAGCCAGTATTGTAAAAGCTCCTGCTCTTACAACAAAAGAACAATTATTATCGTTCTTAGGCTTAACTGAATTTTATAGCAAGTTTGTAGAGAATTATGCTTCAAAGGTATTCCCTTTACGTAATTTATTAAAGAAGAACACAAAATTTGTCTGGGGTGAGGAGCAAAAATTAGCGTTTGAAGCACTGAAAAAAGAAATTAGTGTTGCCCCGTTTTTAAGACCCTTCACGATTGGAGGAGAGTGTATAGTAGCAATAGATGCAAGCAATACGGGCCTAGGTGTGGTACTCTTGCAGAGGGGATTTGGAGAAGAGTATGTGGTGTCCTATGCTTCAAGAACTTTAAAAGGGGCAGAATTTAATTATTCAACTATCGAAAAAGAGTTACTTGCATGCACGTGGGCTGCTCAACACTTTAGACAATTTTTATGGGGTACAAAGTTTCAATTAAGGACGGATCACAAACCACTTATTAACATGTTAACAGCTGGGGGGGGGAGATCTCTTACAGCTCGGCTAGCCAGGTTAGCTGCTAAATTACAAGAATATCAATGTTCAGTGGTGTACATTCCTGGTCGTATGAACGTTCATGCTGATTGCATGTCTCGCTTGCCAGAACACCAATGTTATTAATAGTCCTGAGGAGTGTGATATAGCTTATACTATGGAGGATGTTCAAAACAGTGTGAGTTCAGATGCCATCTCGGAGGAGATGTGGGTAAAGGCAATGTCTGAGGATGACATTTTACAAGATGTTGTAAAACATTTACAAAGCAAATGGCCTGAGGAGAGGAAACTGAGGGGAGAATTGGGCTCTTTTTGGAAAATCAAAGACAAACTCATGTCAATACATGAGTTTGTAGTCAGGGGTGATAAAATTGTCCCACCCAGGGGAATTAGAGAACAGTTAGTTAATCTATCAAATGAAGGACATTTGGGTATGTCTTCCACTAAACGCCGTTTGAGAGAATTTTATTGGTGGCCTAGTATGGATAGTATGGTGGACAGATGGGTCAGAGAGTGCATACAATGTGCAAAAAGTGACAAATCTGCTAAACCACTATCTATGGGGATCACTCCTATCGAATACTCACAAGGTCCCTGGAGTAAATTAGGCATTGACATCATTGGGCCTTTGAATTTTCCTTCGGATAAACATGTGTTTGCAGTAGTTTTAGTTGACTATTTTTCAAAATGGCCAGAGGTTAAAGTAGTTGATAAAGTAACTTCCAACCACATTATAGAATTTTTAGATAACATCTTTTCTCGAGAGGGTATTCCCTCTGAGCTGGTTTCAGACAATGGACCACAATTCATTAGTGATGAATTTGAAATGTTTTTAAACAAGTGTGGTATCACTCATAAAAGGGTCTCCAATTATAATCCTATGGCTAATGGTCAAGTTGAACGTTTTAATAGAGTGGTGAAAGAATCCATACAGTTAGCCATCAAAAGTAAGATTGATTGGAGGAAAGCATTACGAGCCACTTTACATACTTATCGGATGTCTCCCAATTCAGTCACGGGTTGTTCTCCGTTTGAAATGTTAAGAGGGAGGAAACCTTGTTCTAAGCTGGTGCCATGCTGGATGCAAAAAAATAATATTCATGATTCTACCTTAGATCTTAAAGTGGTCAGGGAGCGAGTTCAACGATATCAAGATAAAATGCAGAAGAGTAAAAGTAACAACTGTTTCGTGAATTGTAAAATCAAAGTTGGTGACCTAGTTCGTGTGAAATTGGGTGGTGTAGACAAAAGATGGTCCAGATGGTCTGATCCTGTGGAGGTTATTGAAGTATTCAGCAAAGCTGTTAGGGTACGAGGGGGTAAAATTTGGAATTTCAGACGTATATCCATTTTTAGACCCAAGGATATTTGTTGCAAATCACTTGTACCTTCACAAGAAAAATCTTTTCTTGCTAATGAAAATGATGATGTTCAAAATTTTCTGGATGTCGTGGATAGTTCTAACTTGGGTTCGGAGGTGGTGATACCATCTTTGAGCACTGACACCATGGGTGGCTCTCTTTTATCTCAAGGTTCCGCTGTCACATTTAGTGATGGTCTTGTTGAGAATCAACTTGTTGAAGAGGTGGCTGTCCCAAGTGGTGAACCGTCTGCTCAAAGGAAAAGTTCTCGTATCACCAGACCACCTGTCAAATTGAATGATTTTGTTAGATTTTAAATGTTTGTACTTTCTTGTTTTATTTTGTGTTTTATTTTTCAAAGGGGGAAGGTGTGTAGTGTGCAGTCTATTCTTGTCCTCGCTCTGGTTTAGAGTGTTATTGCTCTAAGAGCGTTCTAGGTTCCATGGTGGGTTGTGGTGCAGAGGCAGTTGGGGGATTGACCTGAGTGGATGTATAAGCTGTTCTCTCTGACGGAATAAACTACCTCTGGAAACCTTCACAAGTCTCCTTCTCGGTTACTTCACACACCATCACACTCCTACAAATGTGACAATTCAGACTATTTCAGGCCCCCAAAGCTATAAGATTAGCATGGGCGCCAGGTAATAGTAATTTTTGACGTATGTTGAATTAGTAAACAACTGTTGTTGTACTCACTCTAAATCAGACAAACAGCCCACCATATGGCAGACTGTCATAAGTGCTGGTGCTGCCAATTAAGTCCCGGTGCCGAGCACCAGAAACCACCAGCTCAAATTAAGCACTACTACTAGGCAAGTTACACATATGTGTAAGTCTCTTTATCCACTGCTCCAAATATTGTTTGAAAATTTAACAAATGCTAGTTTGACTCATTTTCACACCACATACGCCCATACATTTTGTATTTCACAATATATCATCCATCTCAAAAGCAGTGTTTAATTTGTAAAAGAATAAGTGTAGAGACTCAACCTTTTACCCAGAAGCCCACAGCCGGTGGTAATGAATGTCAGAGTGCAGCATACTAAGGCTGCAAAGTCTTGAATCCACATTATATCACTTTCATCCAACACCAATTACTCCCTGCACCTTTATCTCACTCTTTTGGGTTCTTTTACATCCCTGCTTTCTTTCTTTGCCAATGTTTATCTTTTATTTTCCTCCTTCTTTTTCCCCGTTTGTGTTTTTCTCTCTCTTTCACTGGGTCAAATTCTAATGGAGAAAGATAATTGTTGGTCCCCAAAAATGATACTGGCAGCCACGAGCTCAGATTAAACACAGTCAAAAAATCAGCATACCACTTATTTTGCCCCATTAAATTTTGTATTTCATAACTGTGAAATCTGTTCATTGACACTGCTGTATTGTTATTAAGTTGTGTCAGTGACATGCTGCGGCATTTGTAGTTGATTTTCAGAGTTTCCAACTCTCAATTCCACCTTGTGCCTCTTTTTCCACTATCTTACACTTCCTGTCTACTCTTGAATGTTTCTTTCCATCCCTGCCTTCTCCCTAATTCGCTATTTTTCTATCTTTCCCTTGCACCATTCTCCCTTTTTTGCCTTTCCCTTGCTCCCGGTCAAAGTCTGATGATGAAAAATAAGTTCAGCTGATCTGAATGATGTCCACGACAAGCAGCCACCAGCATAAATAAAGCACTGAAGAGGAGAGTGCCACATGGAGAGGCCCGGAAAAGACTGACGGAGAAGGAAAATGAAAGAAGGAACAAGAGAACGTAGTAGGAAAAGATGAGAAAGAAAGGAGCAGAGGCTGTAAAGCTAAGAAAAATGGAGGTGGAGAGAAAGATAAAAAACCAAAGGAAGAATAGGCTATAATCAAACGGAAAGAAATACGTTGCAAAAAAGAAAACAGGATAAGTCATAGGACAATGAGAGAAAGTGTCAAAATGGACGAAAAAGATCATAATTGGGGAAGTGAAGGGTTGGGGGAGTGGATACCGAGAGTAAAACAAGAACAAGGGAGACGAACTGAGTGAGAAAAGGGGGTACAAGCAGTGCTTTAAATAGGCCGATACTCACAGGTACAGAGTACCGGCACTTCTCCACTGCCAATGAGAGTACTGGTACTCATTGAAGGTAAGCTAATTGGTGCTAGTGCTGCGGAGCTCGAGGCAGTCAGAGTGGAGCAGATCTGTACGGCACTCTGACAGCCAAAGCGCCTCTCTAGATCGAAGGTGCGGTCGCGAAAGTGATCGCGATCAAACATCAAAGCGGCCGCGAAAGTGAAAGTAATCGCGGCCAAGCGCGGCGCGCGCGCCCGCGCACATGCACTGTAGCTCTAGGCTGGCATGGTAGCACTCATTGGAGCCCTCTCAATAAGTCTCGCCAGACCAGCGCATGCGCTGTGTCAGCCGAGACCTAAAAACGAGTCTGGTTAACCTCTGCAGACGGGCACACGGTGCTTTCTGCGGTAGATAGCAGTCATTTCAAATGTGAAGAATGGGGCAACGCTGCAGGGGGAGTTCACCAGTGGCAAGCCTGTCATGGTGAATTTCACTGCATGCGCCCACGCACCTGCTTTACATATGCACACCTTGCCGAGGAGCAGTTAGCCTTTCATTCTTCAGACGCCTAAGCACGAACAACAACTGAATTGTGTTTCAAAAATGTGTAGGTCCTTAGTATTACACATCCAGCCTGTGATTGGGTAATGGCAACACTTTCTATTCTTGTCAAGCCACCATTCTCTCCGTACTATTACTATCCCTAACACTTACAATCATAACATATTATACAATGTATTTAAGACGATAACATCTTACAGATAGACTACGCAATATGGTGATAAATGATTGCAGCATAGCTGCTTAAAGCGATCGGTAAATTGTGAAATACTTGTATAGGAAAAGTGGCAGACATAATTAATACGAAACATGTTTATTTTATTCCTCGCTGTACTGCTTTTTAATTATATTTGGGTAACAGCCTTAGTTGTTACATTTTTTGTCGTGTGTCACAGCTAAATTTTAATCAGGGCAATGCACAATTTCTTCAGGTATTATATTTTTACAAGTCAATGGACGATATTACCTTTTAATTTCATTATTCACAGCTAATCGGCCCTGTCATACAATTAATAAGCACTTTTGTTGAGCAGGGCAGCACGTGGTCACTAAAACGTTGTGTTGGTCCCAGATGGAGTACGCGTTCTTGTCTAATATTACTGTAGCTACTTTGCGTCAATAATTAAGGGATGCAAACAAAAAAACTTTTCCTTAAGACTTTTCTCTCTTGTGCAGCGCCGGTAGAAAACATATCTGCCACTAGAGGGAAGCAAAACTACGTGTACGGCAAAGAGAGGACTTTTTCCTTGTCCGCCCAGCATAAGAAAAGCATAAAAATGCGAATTCTCAGTCAACCATCAATTCCGTAGTCTAAAAATTCCTCTCACATCTCTCTTGCACTCAGTCTCTCTTTCTAATCTTGACGTTCATGATATCTAACTCTCCCTTCACCTAGATCTGTGCTTGCCGCTCTAAATAGATCCCAATTTCCCCACCACAGTCACCCACTACTTCTGCCTGAATTGTCATGCATCTTCTCAACGCACCCCGCACCCCTCACCCCTCTCCCCTCTCACCTCACACCTCACCCCTCTCCCCTCAACCCTCACCCCTCTCTCCTCTCTCTTCTTCAGATAACCCTATGACAGGCATTTCTCTTTAACCGACATCTTGACCTCATCAATCGCATTAAAACTGCTACTCCCTGTAATATCGTGGGCCTTTGGGGGGCCTAAGTGCATTCACAAACACACGGGACGCTCAGCATGGTTCTAGGGTGATCCTGGAGTGAATCCCCGCCCAGAGCCCTGGGCACTTTATTAGGTACATCACGTGGTCTCCGCAGGGGCGAGACCATTCAGCCTGTCCCCCGTGACGGGGGTCTCAGTTACTAGCACTCCCCTGCTTACAGCGATAGGTGTGGGCTGGCCCACGTCCTATCGCGACATTACATTCCTCCCCAACCCAATAACAACAAAACACAACTGGATAACTTTCCCCCAACAGTACTTCTAGTCCTCCGTGACCAGCCCTCTCGGCAGTCTCTCATGGCCCGGGTCACTAGCTCCAACCCCATGTTCAATAAACTGAAACAGTCTTACTTGTTCTGCGGCTCCCGGCCACCCGTCCGGGCTGCGACTCGACCTCCAGTCGCCGACTAGCCACTGGTGACGTAGTCTCTGTACTTCTGGGATGGCTGAGGGCAGGGGCGGAGATGGTACCTGCTCTGGCTGTCCCTTGGCTCTCGGGTTGACGGCAGTGGCTCCTGCAGGCAGGGTGACAGGAGGCCGGGGCCTGGTGACTCTTAGCCTGTCGCACTGGTTCCGGGGTCTGCTGGCAGGCTGCCGGGTGTAGCTCTCTGGACTGGCGTGCTGGAAGGCGTGGCCTGTTCCGTGGGGAGAACCTTCTTGAACAACGACACATTCCTGGTGACGATCTCCGAACCCTTCCGGGCAGTGACCATGGTACCTTTGACCGCCGTGACAGTCCATGAGTCCTTTTCAAAAGGTGTCCGGAACTTGCTTGAGGGGTGTCGGTCTTGAACCAGGACTTGGTCACCCACTGCGATGGTCGGTTCTAGGGCACCTTTTCTCTGAGATGCTGCAGCATTGGTCTGGGTTCGCCTCAGATCTGACGAGTTCGCTGGGTTTTCCTCCCGTTCCCACAGGGAGTGGTGGGGAATGGTGTCTGTCACAGTCCGACCGAAACATAGGCGGCTCGGTGATACCCCTGTAGTGCAGTGAGGGGTGAGCCGGTACTCTCGCAAGAACTGATAGATTGACTGCTCTACGCTACGTGACTCTGACACTGCAATTTGAATAGTCTTCTTGAGGGTCCGCATTATGCGTTCTACTTCGCCGTTGGCTTGCGGCCAGCGCGGGGTAATCTTGCGGTGCTTGGTCCCATGGGACACGAGATAGGCGGCGAACTCTGAGCTGGTGAATGGGGGCCCATTGTCCGTCCGTAGCTCTCCGAACAGCCCGTGGGTGGCTATCATCTTCTCGAGCTTCGGGATGACTTCCACCGCTGATGTAGACTGGACAAACTCCACCTCCGGATACCTGGAGTAGTCGTCGACTACTACTAGCATGTAGCGTCCGTCTGGGAGGCTGCCAAAATCCGCACTTACTCTCTCCCACGGCCGCCGAGGTCCTTCTTCCGTAATCACCGGCGCCGGTCTGCTCGGAAGACTGGTGGCTAGGCACGCGGGACACCGTTGTACTAGTGTATCTATCAGGTTGTCTAGACCAGGGAACCACACTTTGCTTCGAAGGCGACTTTTAGACTTGACGATCCCTTGGTGGGCTCCGTGGGCGAGAATCGCGGCCTGTTGGGTGAGGGCGGCTGGCAGGACTAGGCGCGGGCCTTGCAGGAGACAGCCTTCTTCCGACACCGACAGTTCATGTCGCACTTGGTAGAGTGCTTTTAGTGTGGTCCGGGCAGTCGTCGTCCGCAGGGGTGAAGGGCACTGAAGAGGCTGCCAGTCTCCTGACCGGACAGCTTGTATCGCCAGCTGTAGGCAGTCGTCCTCTCGTGTGGCTGCGACCACTTCCTGTAGCGACATTGGGAGTGGGCGGGAACGCTCGACCACCATTCTGACATAGTCTTCCGTTGCCGCGGCTTCTGCTGCTTCCGGCGGCGTGACTGGTCTGGCATGCCGTGAGAGGAAGTCTGCGGGGTTTTTCGAGCCCGGTCGGTACTCCACGGTCAGTTGGAATTCTTGCAACTGCAAAATCCATTTTTCGATCCTTGGAGGGGGTTGAGACGAGGACCCTTGAAAGAGTGGCACCAGCGGCTTGTGGTCCGTGATGACCGTGAATGGGTGCCCATACAGGTAGATATGGAAATGGCGGCACCCCCACAGAATAGCGATCGCCTCCCGCTCTATTTGTGAGTATCTTTGTTCGGTGAGCGTCAGGGTCCTGCTGGCATACGCTACTGGCGCCCACTCTCCGCAGCTCTGCCGTTGTGACAACACCGCTCCTAGGCCCGTGGGGCTAGCATCGACGACCAACTGGGACTCCTGGCGCGGGTCGAAGTACACCAACGTGGTGTCTGCTGACAGAGCGGCTTTGGTTTGCTGGAATGACTGCTCTTGCGGCGGGCCCCAGGTCCACATAGCCGTCGACTTGGTGAGGTCTCTTAGTGGCCCCGTCAGGTCTGCTAGGTTTTGGATGAATCGGCCACAGTAGGTGACCATCCCCAGAAAACTCCGTACACCGGTCACTGACGTTGGGGCAGGTGCTTCCTGGATATCCTTGACCTTGGCGGGATCCGGTCCCATTCCCTTGTCAGAGAATCGGTATCCAAAGAAACTTATATCCTTCCGCAGGAACTCGCACTTTTCACGGTGTAGCGTTAGCCCGCGGTCTTGCAGGCGGGCGAACACGGCGTGGAGGCGGGTGATGTGCTCTTCTAGAGAGGGGGCGTGGACGAGAATATCGTCACTCACGTTGAGCACCCCTTCCAGTCCTTGGAGAACAGTCTTGATGATGTTCTGAAACACCTCCGCCGCACTGGAGATTCCAAAGTTGAGGCGCTTATACCTCCACAGGCCAGCGTGTGTGGAGAATGTTGTTATCGGGCGCGAATCAGGGTGGAGCGGGATTTGGTGGTATCCGGAGCGAAGGTCCATCTTGGAGAACCACCTGGAGCCGGCCAGTTCGCCTATGATGTCGTCCACCGTGGGCGTCAGGTGGCGCTCTCGTTTGATCGCCAGGTTCGGGATGCGCATATCGATGCATATGCGAACGGCGTCCGGCTGTTTTGGCTTCTTAGCGACCACGATGGGGGATACCCACGGCGTGGGCCCTGTTACCCGCTCGATGATCCCTGCCGCCTCCAACATGCGGAGCTCCGCCTCCACCTTCGGCCTGAGGTGGAACGCAATCCGTCTGTGCCTGAGGGCCACTGGGGTTATTGTCCTGTCAATGTGCAGTCGCACTGCTGGGCCTTGAAGGCATCCGATGCCATTGAAAAGGGGTGCGAAATCAGCTACCAGTTGGTCGAGGCCTGGTGATTGGAGGGCACACGCGAACTGAATGAGGCGCAGGTCTACTGCTGTACGGCAGCCAAGCAGGAATCCGGACCCTTCCCTGGACACATACACTTTGGCTGTTAGGCCGGCTTCGCCATGGGACAGCTCCGGTTGAAATACTCCGCATATTCGGAGAGGGGTACGGGTCCCAAAAGCGTACACCCGGACATTGGTGTGGTGGAGGGCTGGCTGATCGGGCAGCTGTCTGTACGCGCTGAGCGCCATGAGATTGATCGTGGCTCCGGTGTCGATTAGCGCTGCCACTGGGTGTCCTTTCACTTTTACTGTGCACATGGGTGCGGATTGTGGATCGTCTGACAGGGCATGCAACATGTGCACCACGTGTACCGTTGCGGCTTCATCGTCATCCATGTCGCTGTTCGACGACCCCTCGACGGGTCCCGCTTCTAGAGTGCGTACTGGTCTTGCTGGGCCGTGCCCTCGCCGGGCTGGTTTCGAGCGGCATACCTTGGAGAAGTGGTTGACCTTGCCGCAGGCACTGCACGTCTTCCCTTGCGCTGGACACGCTCCATCATGTGGGAGTGGACCTCCGCACCACCCACAGAGGCGAGGTTTCGGACTCTGCCCGGACTCCTGAGCTGACGCTTTCCTGTGCTTTGGCCGTTGGCTGCGGGCGTTGGACTGTATGGCGCACACTGGCTCATCCTTGACCGTCGTCGGGGCCTTCAGTTCCATGTGAGCGGCTCTCGCTTTTGAAAGCTCCTTCGAGCGTCCCAGGGTCAATATATCTCGCATCGGCATGTTGTGTTCTTCTAGCACACGCTCACGCAGCTTGGACGAGGCGCACCCTTGGATGAACTGCGCGCGCACTTCATCCTCTTCGTCGGGAAGGGTGCACGTGCTGGCTAATTCCCTCAGCCTGGCGTAGAACACGTCAACAGATTCTTCTGGGAGTTGCTTTGCTTGTCGAAGGAGGAAACGTTCGTAATCCGGGTTCGCATAAGGCTCAAAGTGCGCCGTGATTGCATCCCGCAGCGTAGCGTAGGTCTTCTGGGGTCCAACTTCGTGGACCGTCTTTGCGATCTTGTGGATACCTTTACCGCCCAAATGAAGCAGCATGGATCGTTGGCGCCGTTCTTTGATCTCCGCGGCTTCGAAGAAGGTTTCCAGGCGCTCAATCCACTCTTTCCACCTCACCGACTGAGACGGCGGCGGGCCTGACACTTCAAACGGCTCCACGGGCGGGACAGTGGTCATCGTGGCTCCGGAGCGCAGCAACTACCTTGCAGGATGGCGGCAGAGCAGAGCCAGCAGTGGCGAGTCCTTGCGGGAAGCGGGCGGGGTGGCGACTGGGGCCACCGCGGTGCACCGTGGCAGGGTAGGGGCACCCCCGACAGTCACAGGGGGGCTCTCCACGACGAGCGTGCGTGTGGGCACGGAAAGGCCGCAGCGGGCAGGTGCCGAAAGTCCACAGGCGAGGCTGGACCTCTAGCAGTCGTGCTGTGGCGCGTGAGCAGGGGCGCGAGGTGCGCAGACGCTGCACGTGGTGCAGGTGCCAGGTCCTAGGCAGGCGAGGCAGGCGTGAGCAGGGGCGCGAGGTGCGCAGACGCTGCACGTGGTGCAGGTGCCAGGTCCTAGGCAGGCGAGGCAGGCGAGGCAGGCAGAGAGGGCGGGTGCGGTACCGCAGGCGGCCACCAGGGGGCAGCAGAGGGCACGCGCACACTCACCGCGACTCCCGGGACACCACAGGACAACGAAGCTCAGTCCCGGTCCGGGCGGCAGCAGAGAAGGCCTGGCAGGTGGAGAGGGCGTAGCGAGGCCGCCACGCGACGCTCCGGCAGCAGGTGCGGAGCGGGGAGCACCCAGAACAGCAGGCGAGGTCCCGGGCGATGGCCGGCACTGCGATGGAGGCAGCGCACGGACAGAGGGTGCACGGCAGGTGAGAGTCACCACCCTCGTCGCCAATGTAATATCGTGGGCCTTTGGGGGGCCTAAGTGCATTCACAAACACACGGGACGCTCAGCATGGTTCTAGGGTGATCCTGGAGTGAATCCCCGCCCAGAGCCCTGGGCACTTTATTAGGTACATCACGTGGTCTCCGCAGGGGCGAGACCATTCAGCCTGTCCCCCGTGACGGGGGTCTCAGTTACTAGCACTCCCCTGCTTACAGCGATAGGTGTGGGCTGGCCCACGTCCTATCGCGACATTACACTCCCTTTCGATTCCCAAACCTCTTGGTTGCGTTTAGGGCTATAACCACTGCTTCGATTTTATTTATTGAGGTTTTTGGGGGAACTTTGTGACGAGGCAGGAAAGCGGCATGGCAAGGAGGAGGCAGCCACAGCAGGTAAGTGCCTTTTCTTTTTAATTATAATTAATTAGGGAGGGGGAGGGGGAGGGGCTGGCTAATCCTGCTCTGCTTTGGAGTCGGAGTTTTGCCTAAACTCCGCGTTCGCAATGGAGCGCGGAGCAGGCAAACTCCGCTGGCGAAGTTACCCGCCCGGGGTTAACCCTAAGAAGCCCACTTTGAACAAGAAAATGCATCCTGGGTCCATTTAGGACACCAGAGTGCATTTTGCACTTAGAACATAGAGCTAAATGATGGGCTATGCTCTTTGTATAATTCTGAGTAATCTTGCATAATTTTACTGTAATTTCAAATAATTACACAACAGCAAATTACACAAGTTATTCCCACCCATGGTTCAAATCACTCTTTATCATGAACAATGTAATTTTCTCCAATTATTCTTGTTACAATGCTAACAAAAAAATCAAATTCTCTATACACCTGTGCAACTTGATGAAATTGGAGATCCACAAGAGAAGCTAATAAAACAGATAATTTTTTTATAACCCCACCCGAATTCTGAATCATTCTCCTTTTGCACTCGAGTCCAGTCATCACATAGATGTAAATCAGAAAATAACCAAAAATTATCCTCTTCTTCTGCCACAATCTACCTCGAACCTCAAGCCAGTTCAAACCTCTAATGGGTGCTACTGTAAGGAAGAGGTGTGGCGCCGCGACCATGGCGACTGACTCTGGAATCTGGGGATCACGATTCGATCCCTGGCGCCGGCGGCAGATTAGCCCAGCACCATGTGACTCTGGGCAATAGCTTGCTTAATCTTTCCGACAGCCCCCAGCGCCTAGAGACCTTTACGGGTGATTGTTCGCGCTTTACAAATGTGGATAATTATTATTATTATTATTATTACTGTCACATTTTTCCTCTTGTCATCTTGTAAAACTCCAATGTAAATTTGTGTTATCTGCATTGATGGCCCATAATCCATTATCTCTTCGCTAATGGCCAGGGCTTAAGCCGTGCATTATGAATGAGTCAGTACTTGATTTGTAAAAACTGAAAAAATAAAGTGCTTGTGCTTTCGTCAGGAGGTCAATGCAGTTTGCACCACACATTGCCCCTGCCATGCTGCAATGATAGTAATATCACAACTGCTAACATCATACTCCTAAAAGTGTGACAACTCGGACTATTTCAGTCTCCCAAAGGTGTAAGAAAGGATTGGGCAGCAGGCAATAGTGATTTTTAAAGCATATTGCATTAATAATTAGCTGTTGTTGTGGTCATCTCTAAATTAGCTAGACAGCACCACTTTGTGGCAGGTTGTCACAAGCACCAGTGCTGACAATTAAGTGCTGGTGCCCAGCACTGGAAACCACCAGCTCAAATTAAGCACTGGAATGAGTGTGATGTGCTTAATTTAAGTTTGACAGCTGGAGTTGTGTGTGTTTTATACCTATGTAAAGCTGTCTAAAATTATGCGTGAAGTTTCCCACAAAAATCTTTTAGTAAAGAATATCTCTCTTAAAACCTATTTTTATACTTAGAAATTTCTTTTTTGTATGTGAGATGTCTGATTAACACATTGGTGTTTCATGGTTTCTCAGAATCCAAGAACCTACTTTTAGTAACTATTGGCATGTATCCATGCTATAGAAATGTGTCTCCTGTATGCCTTTATGATGTGTACGTTCATTAGGCACAATGAACCAAACTACATATTTACGTACATTAGGAACATATGTCAGGGGAAGTGCCCCTCCAATATTGGAAAACAGATCTGTGTAAACACTGGCAAATATATCTGAGATAGGAATATGCGGACACCCACGCAGTCAAGCAACAAACATATGTAACAGGATTTCTTATGTATCTTTCAACCCTGCATGTATTTGGATTTTTATGGCACTTTTCCCTCATTGACCTGTTGATACTTCAGGGCACTCCTGGATACCTGGATCCATGCTGCAATGTTGTGGGGACGAGAATGCCTCCTGTATGGTAGGCATGTTCTTCTGTCTTTGGTGCTTGACTGAAAATGAAACTGGTATCCTGTCTTATTTTTTACCATGGTGTCGCACTAATGTAGCATGCGCACAGAGGCCAAGACCTATGCCTGACAATGCGAAACACAGGGAAGGGGCTATGGCACCTCTGCAAGTCATGTTCATTGATTCCTACAATATTTCGTTTTGCTGTAAGACACAAAGTAATTCTTTCTTTTTCATAAAGATAAGCACTGGGATGGACATTACCTTGGGTCTGTTGATAGTTGATTTCTCAGCTCTTGCCCCACATTATTAACCCTGGGCAAAGCACTATGCTACGCTCGTGTAGTTTGCGCTACTTCGCACAAAGCGAATTGCACATAGCACAGTGCAAACACGCGTAGCGTAGTGCAGCGGTCATTTTTTGCTTGCTCGCGGTCCTCAACGTCAAGTTGGCGACCGCAAGCAAGCAAAATGATATCCAGGCAAGACTTTTTCCTCGTTTGCGATCAGCAACATCAAGTTGCTGATCGTGAGCGTGGAAAATAAACCTCCCGGCGAGATTCTCAATGCTAGGAGGTCAGGTTTCTCATTGCGAGTGGTCGCGTATGCTCGCGACCGCTCGCGATGAGAAAATACCAGTCCGCCTTGAGAAAGCTGCAGTTCGAGTAAAAATCTACTCGAGTGGCAGAAAACTACAGCTCTCACTGTGCAAGATGCCGTTTTCAATGATTGCACAGTGCCGGATGCTTGTCCGCACTGTGCAATCATTGAAAACGGCATCTTGCACAGTGCGAACAGGGTACTACACAGTTTGCGAAGTGCTACACGTAGCTTGCGTAGTGCGAAGTGCACATTGCATAGCTACGCGTAGCGCTACTTCGCGAACTACGCCCAGGGTTATCTCCATGAGAAGCTTGTGACCCTTGCAACCCTTGGAGTCAAGTTTGGAAAGAGTAGCATTTGACCCAATTTGTAGAACCACAGTAGGATAGTCCCCAGTTAACCACTGGCAAACAACCTTATCTACCCATGAGCCCCAGTTGTCCCTTGACCCCCTGAACAAGGTCTGACAGTGTAGTTTCATTATGGATGGTCCCAGCCATGAGCCATTATGTTTATGATTCAGACAGGTGGGTGGTTGAGGCAGCTCTGCACAACCATTGAAGTAGGCTCATCTCATGGGTTCAGTCCTTTGCGCACGACATCGGGATGCCGTTTTTCCTATGTAGCCTTGAGTCTTTGACTTCCCATATCTTCTTGTACTCAGATTTTCGTTCAGACCACCTTTTGGAAATGGCCCTTTATAGGGTGCCTTATCTCGAGTTTTTGCTTTTCTCCTTCCCATTTTTCCATTGTTTTGGATGCTAGCCTTAGGACTTGGGAGTGTTTGGCACCGCAGTGTCAAAGTGCTAGGCTCATTATGTACATACTACGGAGCGGTGCAAATATGATTGGCTGATTTGAGTTAGCTGTAAGTCCCTTGTCATAGGGTAAGACCTATACCGGGGCATGTATCTCGAAAGTGACTCAGTGTGCCTGCCACACTGGCTGTGCCATCCACAAAGGTAGTTCATCGATTGTGCAAAGGTTTTGCTCTGATGGGGCCTGTGTGCACATGTTGCTGTTACTCGGTGTATTACTTGGAGAGCTATGTGCCAAGGTTATGAATGTCTCCTGCTACATCGCAGTACTCCCTGGTGACAGGGTGCAGTGTTGGGAAGAGGCTGGGCAGGTGTAAGTATGTGCTACCTGCAAGAGGCATGAATGACACCGGATGCTGTGTTCGGCCTGATGGAACCGGCTTCTCGCATTGGATTAGCATGAGGAGATGTAGGGAAAGGCCGTCTAGTATTATTTACTATGGCAGAATAGTGACAGTATAATGTTTGGTATGGATGAGTTCATAATGGCGAATCCTCTCCGATAGTGGGAGTGGGTTTGACATCATGGTGATGCAAATATCACTTTGGGAAACTGGGCATTTCAATGTATTTGGCTCCTTGTGCCTGGTAACCTGTCTCCTAATTCACAACTGGGTGCTAAAGGGATAGTCACATCTGTGCATTTGTGATAGAGGGCCATAAACTAGGGGTTCATTAGAAACTGCGGACCTCTGACTCTGAAGGGCCTTTCTTTGGTGGTTACGTGGCAGTGGAATTGGCACCTGGATTCCAAGGGGCAGGGTCTTGGCCCCACTAAAGATTGTAATCAAACCTCACGGGGTAGGATGGCAGATAGGACAACATTTAGAGAGAGCCTAAGCATTTCAAAGGTAGCCTTTTGAACTGATCATATTTTCATAAGGCCATGGTGAGCACAACTACTGGGCCTTTGGCCTCCGAAAGTAGAGACGGTTTTGGATTTGGAAACATACTACGTTAGTTCGATGCTAGGACATTGACATGAAGAATCATGAAGGCAGGAGGGACAACATCTGGAATATTTACAGACTTGTGGTGGCTTGGAGCTTGTTGTGCTCCAAGAAGGGGACTATCACTTGGTAGATATTGCCTGGATTTTGCCGGTTTGCACAACTGTCGTGGTCTAGGTCTTGAAGTACTCTCTGAGGGCAAGTGAGCAGGCTTCCTGACCACGCGATCCTAAGGACACAAAGGATCTCACTGTCTTCACAAGATCGTAAGGGCAGCACTGGGTGTGGCGGAGACAGATGGGAGTTATCATGGTTGGGACAAGTACCGTCCTGACATACACCATCACCAGGAGTGTGAGCTTTAAGATCAGCAGCCATCTGGGGTGCTGGGATTTTAGGAGTGCAGGGGAGTGCAAAAGAAGCTTGCAGAGTCCGAGGGACCCATTCTTGCAACCCATGGAGGACTGTGCTAGCTTGTGCTCCAGAGCGTGTGGTGTGTGAGGGGTGTTGGGGTAACTTGAGCTGGGAACTGAAACTGTCTTCAGCCTCCAGATCGGGAGGACAGCAGTGCCTGACATCATGGCCGCTGTCAAAGGTTGTTGGCACCCTGGAAAAACATCATGACGAGACCTGAGGGGTTTTGATGTGCTTTGTGGGCATCTGCAGCTGACTGACGGTGGTCTATGGCATGTCACACCTTCGCTTGAGGGGGAAACATTTTTCCAGCTAGGGAGCGTGCGGTCTTCCTTGGTCACATCCTTTTGTCTATGGGGGGCTATCAATCCGTCCCTGTGCAGGTGCCTTCAGGTGCCTGGTGGTTTAATTCGGATGAATGAATTTAAATAACTGTTTCTTTCCATGTTAGGTGGTTCAGACTGTCTAGTCAACAGAGCACCAGTGGGGGCAACAGGTATCATTGGCTAGTAGAGTTGCAAGACTGAGGGGCTGGGTTGTGAGGCATAGTCAGAGACTAGTGACTGTTTGATTGTTCTGCACTGGGAAAGTCCGACAATTGCATATAACTGTAAAGTGTATATACTATGTGTGTTTCATTTTGATTTTGATAGAGAAGTTTGACAATTGCGTATAACTGTAGAGTGTATATGTAATGTGTATCTCATTTTGAATTCAGGGTGTATGTGTAATACAAAGACGGTGTGGAGTCTTTTTGTGGCAAAAGCAGTGTGTTGCGAGGGGTGTGTTGTGCCAACGCTTTACAGTTGAGCCCTGAGAATAAGCTTGACTGCTCGGTGCCAAGCTACCATAGGGGGAGCACAGATTATCGGACAAGTGTATCCTACTCTTTCTACTTGGAACTGTGGGTTCTGACTGGCTTTGATGCATCTTAGCCAGTATGAAACTGCTGGGTCTAACTCCCCATGCTTCTTCTGCTCCTTTTGCCATTCACCTTTTCCTCCTTTCATGCCTAATAGTTGATAACATGGTATGTGTAATACTTTTAAAATTAGACATATTGCCACCATACCGATCACGTAATTGAAATATATCTCTTACTTTTAATTTGTGCACCAGCCAGTGCTCAAACACCATTACATTTTTGCAACACAGGGCCACCTGCTGTTCCATGAAATTGATCTCCATGAATGAAGCGGCATGCAATCCAAAGTTCCTCCACCACTATAAATAGGGGGCCGCATTTACAATGAATTGGCATAGGGCAGTGCCACAAGTCTTTTTGCTGCACTGCCCTATGCCAATTCTGCCTCTGCCGGAACACAATTTAGGGGCAGATTTACAAGCCCCTTGTGTCACTTTTGCACCGTCATTGTGCCACTTTTGTGAAGCAGCACCGGCGTAAAAGTTGCGGCCCCTTTACAACGTGGTATCTAGGGAGATGCGTCATGTTGTAAAGCCCTGTGTGACATTATACCTGCGTCGGGTATAATGTATGAAGGGTAGGCATTCCCACGCAGGAAAGCCTCGTAAAAGTGATGCAGTGAAATCTACAAGATTTCACTGCGTGACTTTTAGGACGCCACTGCGTCAAAACCTTACACCTGCTTTTTGCAGGCGTAAGGAGTGACGCAGTGTATTGGGAATAGGCCGCAACATGCATTGCTGGAGTTGCATCGTGCTTGTGACACGACTCCAGCAATGCGCAACTTTTCCGTCAACAGATGCGTCAGAATTTCTGACGCATCTGTCAATCCTTGCGCCATGGTGCACCGCATTGTAAATACGGTGCATCCATGGTGACGCAAGGGTTTTGCATGGTGGCGCAGGGAAAGTGACGCATCTCTACAGATGCGTCACTTTCTTGTAAATCTGCCCCTAAGTGCTTAGCTCCAACGCAGGCACCCTTACACCATGATGATTCTCCTTTGTCTAACATGAGGAGGACATCATTGAGAATGTGTAAGGTAGCTGTTTCAGCACTGTAACCCATTCTAAAACAATATTGAGCTGTGTTAAAGTAGATCGTTATCATAAATGGATTGTTTTAGTAGGGATTCCAAGGAGTTAAAAACTCCCCTAGGTATGATAATACTAAAATAATATTATGGGTCTCATGGGTGGCACCCTGGATAAGTTTGATTTTGTATTTTTTTTAGAAGAGAACCTAAATCTTCCTGTAAAATATCTTGTATTGCTCTCTTTGGTCATGTTTCCTTGTTGTTTCTGGGGAAGGGGTTGAAGTGAGCCTAGGAGGAGGGACAGTGATATGTGGAGGGACATTTAGGGATAGGTGGGGAGCGGAGCAGATTTGCTTCATTTCTGATGAGAGAAGGCTGATCTCCGAGAGGATAGCATTAATTTTGGATAGGAGTGAGTCCCAGTTTTTTTCAAAGGAATGAATGTCCTGTGGTCTGGTGTTTGGGTGAGAATTGTGTTATGGAGATTGACTAAGGTTGATTATTGGTGTGGTTGGTATGTGAGTAAGGCTATTTGGAGTTTAGAATTGTGTTCGGGGGTTGGTACTGTAGTCTGAGATTGTTGTGGGGAGGTGGTTGGTGGCATAGGAGAATTGCAGTCTAGCCTAGTCCAGTGGATCCGAGAGGTTCCAGGAGTGTGTTTCTGAAGGGTACAATTGTGATTAGGACCCGGGGTTTTGGGGAGAGAGTGTGTCCCTTTATGGAATGTCCTGTTATCTGAGTGATCTTGGGAGTTGGCTGGTTTTCTAAATAGTAGCGGTGTCATTCTCTGTGTAGTTATTGCTTGGTGTTCGGGGAGCTCATAGGTTGATGGAGTTCTTGTTGGAATTGACCTGAATACATTGTTGTTGTGCGACCTCCACATGAGGAAATCTTCTCCCCACTGAGTTTTTTTAAGTGGGCGACAAAGTTGTTTGCAATTGAAAAGGTGGGACTTGGGGTGTTCATTTACAGGTTCTGTGTGTGTTTGGCAATGAGGGGTTGGGAACTGGCATGAGGGGTGTGGTGGAAGCTACTGTGTTTGACAGCCGAGTGGGAGGGAGGTTGGCGTTCTAGGGGTTGGGGAGGGATTTTGCTTGTTGTATTTAGTTATATATATTTTGATAGTGGTCTCTGCAGTGCAAGACGTTGAAGGCAGGGCAAATGTCAGTGATACATGCAGTTACACGGCATCCACCCACTATTTTCACAGTATGGATGCCATACATCCTGCCAAGAATTTGGGCCCCAAAGTAATATATGCTGACCTTGTCCCGGTGTAAGTTTCTGACACTGGTACATGTTCCGCAGCGCCTGCATGTTGCCTGCTTTCCAATCCCAGAAGAAACATGCAGGCAGCAAGGAGGTCTGTTTTTATTTTCACCTTAAGCTAGGCCAAATATAAAGAGTGAGGTTAAGGGGCCTTCAGGCCTTCTTTTGATTGAGTATCCTGACTGCACGTGGTCTAGAACCTCACACTTAAATGCAATGGAGGAGAAACAAACGGCACACAGCATGTTATCAATTCACAGGTACTTAAGAGAGGATTTTTGACTTTGTTCAGTTCCAGAATGCAAGTGGTTGCACTGTAAGAATGTCAGATGTTCCAATTATTTACACAAACAACTATTTAAATAGCATTATTTTATTTCTTTTATAGCGCTAAGGTTTCCAATGCAGGGTGTCAGAGGGCTTACGTAACATACACATTATATATATACATAAACATTGACAATAAATCATGTACGTCTGTAAAAGAATGTACAAGATGTATTACATAAGGCAGTGAGTGTTAAAAGGCATAGTAGTCACATGTCCTTAATAGCTCACTGTGCTATATTAGAAAGAATTACAATTTATGAACTGCAAGTCACAAAAGGATCTCTATGTTAAAAGCAGTAACCCACTTACCTATCTACTTAAAATAAAAATCTGTCACCTGCATGTTACAATATGTGCTTTGCAGGAGACACATTAACCTTTGGTGCTACTTTGATTAAAATATGCGACTACACAAAACACAGATCTCTCCAGCAAAAGCGTTAACCTCGAGGATTATCTTCCCATTATTACTACTCCTAGAGATTTTCTGGGCACGCAAAGATCTCTGCAGCAGGCGCCTTAACCCCATGAAATATTTTAAAATGCAGACTTTGCAACCAATTAAGCAGAACAGATCTACTACCATGCTTCTTGTTGCCAATTTCTTTGTGGCAGGGTCTTAAAAACATAAGTGTATTAATTTAGGCCCAGATTTTGTATCTGAGTTGCGCCACTTTTGTGGGACAACCCTGATGCAAACCCTCTTTTGATAAATCTCTTAATGCGCTCAAATGTACTCATGACAGACCTGCAAAACATATGTGTGAGGTGTTAATATCTAATGTCATTTTGTGTGACGTCACTTCCAGTGAGGCCACTTCCTGTGATGCCACATGCGATGTCACGCGGCATGTGCTGTGATGGCACGCCATGATCACTTGCATACTGCCTAACTTGGTTAGTCCCCCCCACTTGATCCCGCCTAGGCAAGGCTTGCGCTGTCTCTTTGAGGCATGTTGTTTTCAGGATATGGTCATAAAGCTCTGCCCATCTTTTTAATTGGCTCCTGTCCCCTGTCCTTTGTAAATGGTAGCTTTTCATTGGTCAATAAGCTTAGTAGTCTAGTTTGTCTCTCCATGTAACCTTCCATGAAGACACCCCTGTTACATGTGTTATTACTCCCTAGGTTTTAATTACAGCCTCAGAGCACAATTTTCTTAGAGGGCTTCAGGCAGGACACATGCTTGGTCTTAAGCAAGGTTGGCAGTGGTTACTTTACTCACTAGCACATCTCACATTTATACGAGACCTTCTATAAATTGCCCTTTATCAGCTTCACACAGAGTACAACCTAATCCGGAATTAATATAACAATTCTTTAGTCACATTTCAAGGCAACTAATTGTATACATGGATATAGCTATTTGAATGTACTTGTGGTACTGTCTTGCGTGCAATGCATTATGGGTAGAGTGGATTTACCGTATCTTCTGCAGGGTGCAGCATCATATGTGGCCAAAAGAGGTCCTACCGGACCACTTTTAGCCACATATGGTACTGCACCCTGCAACATGGCTAGGTAAAAAACATTGGCATTTATAATGCCAATAACTCCAACTCTAACAAATGCGAGACCGATTGCATTTCCAATGCAATCGGTCTCGCATTTGTTAAAGTTAGAGCTGTTGGCATTGAAACTGACAATGTTTCTTACTTTTGCTTTTTTATACCATTGGCTATAGTGCTATGCAAATATAGTAACTTCACTGCAAATGAAAAACAAAAGTAAAAAACATTGATATTATCAACACCAACAGCTCTAACTTTAACAAATGCGAGACCTATCGCATTGCAAGTGCTTGTTTTAGGACTTGTGCCATGACTAAAGGGGTTATTTGATTTTATGATGGAATATTTGATTTTAAGGTTTTCACGTCAGTGATATGACTCACCAGACCTCTCCTCCACCAGTGACCAGGAAATGAGAGTTTCCATTTCTAGAGTTCCTGCAAGACCAAGAATGACACAGAAAGACGTGTCACACATCTCCACAGCAGCCCACAGACACTTACAATGGACTAAATCCCTACAATCACTCGCTGGTGACGGTAGGTGTCACACATCTTATTCTTGATGAGTCTTAACTCTTTATTTCCCTGCAGCCAGTACCCCTCCAGTTTTCTCTTGGAAAGCTTAATTCAAACAGTACCTGACAAAATATAACACCGAACTCCCACACAGTCACATATGTTGCCTACAGTGACTTGTGCTGAAAGCATGCACAACTCCATAAGTCGGTCCCTTGAAGATACACTGTCCATGCAGGGCCTCCTGCTGTGAAAACAACTGCATTGAAAGAGCGCCCCCTGTGGTAACAAGCGAAAAAAATGCAATGAAATTACTATTGGCATCACTGAGGCGCATGTTCTGTCTGTGTTGCTGCACAATCACGACAGCGCCCCCTGCAGAAGGAGGCTGGACTCTGCTGACAGACACGTCAGGATACATTTAAGCGAGCTGCAGAGTGGGTTATTGAAAGACTAAGACACAAAGACGCAGGCAACAGTAAGCAAACCAATGACTCCGTTTACCATACACAAGGTTCAATAATGACTCAAAGGAACGCCGCACCCCTATGAATAGTGTACCCGACTTTGTTTGAGAGCCAAAGGGAATTTTGAGAGCGCCTGGAAACAAAAATGCGTGTTCAGCCCTCCTGCCTTCTTTTCTTTTCAGGATTCAAAGGCAAACGCTTTAATGGCCTTCTCCGGAGCTCATTACGACCATAAAGAGAAAAAGTCAGCCCTAATTAAAATACATTCTGAACTAATTATTTTTCTCCTTTCATTAATTAATGTTTCTGTTCAGATCAAACAAAAAGCCAGACACAGAATGCAGAGGCGAGCGTGGAAGCGGCTGTTGTGGCTTCCTTCCCTATTGCAACGCCTTCCTTCATCTTCTATCGTGTCTCCCTCGTTACCACTAAAGCACAGCCGAGGCCATACGAGCAGCTAAAACCCTTAGAAACCTTCCCTTCTGACTAACACCAGAAACAACATACTGGAGGCAAAAGCGCTCCCAAACAAATGTGATGACACCCCCAGTCATTTCTCTCTCTCTTCTAGACATCAACTGTTTGTTATTTTAAGGGCCTCGTTTAAAATGCCGTAAAAATATGGCAATTGTATACCCTTAAGTTATAACTGCACAAATTAATGAAAACAACCCTAACACCAGCATGCCGCCACGTTGCCAGTGTATTGATATGACACCTCCTATTGGAGAGAGCAGTAAATGCCTCAGAGTAATTGTAACAAATGCAGCCATGTTTTGTTTCTTTTGCTAACAATGTCGAAAGGAAGTGACGTTTCAAGACTTTTTTTCACATTGTGGATCCTCGATTATGTATTGTTACAAATGAAGGCCTTTGTCATGACCTCGGTCTCTGGCATATTTGTGCTCCCCGTTTGTTTTAAGTTGGCCTAACGGCTAGGGCGTTCGACCTAGGACCTGGGGAACCGGGTTCGAGTCTCGGTAATGACGCTGAACATCCTGTGATTCTGGGCAAATCACTTAATCTCCCAGTGCCTAACAATAAATGAATGTGTGTCCTCATGTAACGTAACTGGTGCTATGTAAAGCGCTCTGATACCTGATTGGATTCGGGTCAAGTTCGCGCTATATAAAATTCTAAAAAAAAAAAAAAAAAGACATCTGATCTCCATTAAAACGAAAGGGTATATTTACAAGGCCCCTGTGCCACTTTTTTTGATGCTCTGGTGGCGCACAATGCGGAGCCATATTTACAAGGCCACACAAAGCCCCTCTGTGTTGCTTTTCATGAGCTTGTAAAAATGGCCCCCTTTCGCGCATTACTCTGCGTGAAAAGGGCATTTCATGGGTGTTGAAGTGGGTGTTCCCATGCAACACCCAAGGATTCTGACACCTTCCCAGATTAATAAGGCTTTGTAAACCCGGGAACAAGTAAAATTCTAAAGCCTCCCAGGGGAGGCGTTAAAGAGGTACAACAAGGAGAAATACCTTTATTTTTCCTCGTTTTGTGCTCTTTCTACGTGCGCTCTCATTGTGCAGCACACATAGATGGAGGAAAACACCATCAATGACTGGTTTTGTGCAGGAATCATCATTGAAATGCAGGCACCCTGTGCCTACGTTGGTGCTAGGCAGCCAATTATGCGCCAGTAGAGAGGAAAGCACAGGGATGCGTCGTATTGCTGTAAATACGCTAGATCCTGCACTTTCCAAAAAATGCAGCTCAGCGCTGCAAGATGGCTTGCAGTCATTTCCTAGTAAATATGCCCCTAAGTGCTAAATCGTAATAAATATTGCTTTACCTTTTCTTATCGAGTTCACTCCAGTGCAGTTTGCTCAGTGACCTCCTAGTTCACACAATCTTTGATTCACAGAGAATTTGTATTTGCTTTTTGTTAATCAATCTTTTCACACTTTGATTGGGGTGTGTCCTGTGTACATATTTTCTTTAAGAATCCTGGTGTGTTGGCTGGGAAGTGCCTGCAATTGTTCAGATGCTGGAAACGTGGTTTGACCGGACTCCACTTGACTCCAGCATACACTAACGTAAGCTGGAGGATCCATCAGGAGAAACTTGGTCGGGGTAAGGCCTAGCGCATGAATCATTGACCAGGACCTGTAGATAGGATTCACTGCCTCCGTTGATGTCATGTTGCACTTTTAAATGGCTGCATAAGATGCAAACAGGGAAACTAGCGTGGGCATTTAAGGAGAAAAGCTCCATTGCCTAGAAGAGGAGCTGGGATGCATGGTCACCAACATCCCTGGTTCAGCATATTCACCCAGGAGAGGTAAGAGGAACAGGGACAAGCTGGGGGTGATGGGAGGCAGAAGGTTTGTTTCCACAGCACAAAGTGCTGCTTTTTCCGATCATAGTCTGGAGCATAATTGAAGGTGTACAGTGTTCACGGTCTGTCACTTGCAAGTAATCAGTTAAACACAGCGGAGCAGCAGGGCATGGTTTCCTAGTCATATAAATTATGTTTAGTGCTGTAGAAAGCAAAATTGGGACACATTTTTAAATGAGTTCTCAAACATTTTCCATTTCTATTTCATTAAAACATTCTGGTATGCAGACTGAAACATGCACTTTCAACACCAGCAGAACCCTGCCAGTTAATTCCCTGGTGATCAGCAGCTTTAACACAGTGTTCTATTGAGCAACACATGTGCTAACATAACATAACATATGTGTTAGTAAAGCATACGTTCACCCAAGGGTATCTTGGTGCTGAATAACAGATGTCTATTGTTGCCCAACTCAATGGTACTCATTCTGAATTTAAAACAAAAGTGTGGAAACGTCTGAACACCATCTTGATGAAATTGAAGTGGAAAACTGATAGCATTTTCTACTCAGGATACTGCAGTAAAGGAGGAAATTGGGGAGTTTCATAGCAAAAAAGTCTCCAAAGATGGATACCAGTGAAAAAAGAGCCTAAATGTTGGACAAATTTCACCCAAATGCAGCCCAACAGTAGCCCAATGACAGAAGTGTGCAAAACTCTTTATTATTATTTTTTTGTGGCAGTTGTATATAATACAGACTTGACCCGAAGGTATTGGAGTTCTTTACTTGGGCATCAGTTACATTACACAAGGATACATTAATTTTGGTATTATGCATGGGGAGATTGTGTAATTTGCCCAGAATTACAGGTAGTTGAGCCAACGCTGAAATGTGAACCTGGGTCCCCAGTTACAAAGTCGGCAGCTCTGGCCGTACATCACATCCTCTCACCCAAGTGCAACAAATAATCAACTGATCAACGGGATAAAATAACCTAAATTTAGCGAATAATTTAAAAGCAGTTTGTCGCTATTTGAGAATTTAGAAAGAACGTCCTCATTTTAGTTTTTTAGAGCATTAACCATAATTTCTAAGGGAAAAAGACCCCCTAATTTTTATAAATTCTAAAGGAATGCTTTAGGTTTTAGTTTTGATTACATGAAGATGACTTTAGACAAGCCACACTTTTGTAATAAAAAAAGAATGTTAGCAATCTATTTGTTCATTTGAACACTGTGAGGAGGCAGCGGTCAGGGGCACGGATCCGGATAATTGAGGGAAGGGAGGAGGGGGCAGAGGCAGCAAGTTGCCCACACTGGGCATGTGGGGGGGCAGTGGCAGCACAAAGGACCATGGGGGTTGGGGGAAAGAGGGGCAGAGAAAACAAACCAACCATGCAGGACAGGCAGAGAGACTGTGGCAATAAAACAGACCATTGGGGGCAGAAGGGAGAGGCAGTGGCAGGACAACCATGCACGTCAACAGGCAGGTTCGATGTTTTTAAGCTCGAATGGGCTTTATTTTAGCCATCTGCTGCCAAAAATCTTCTCTTTTTCACTGTAATTCAATTGGAAAAATCATTTCCCTAGATTTTCTTTCAAAATCCCCCTCTTACCATGTTCAAAATATTGGCATGTATTGCACACTGGACCACGGAGAGCAAGAGGAATGGGGTAGGAGCATGTACTTGTAATATAAAGGGCAGGAGGGAGATGGGCAGGGCCAATAAGTGGTCAGGGGCAGCAAGCTGACCACACAGGGCAGGTTGGGGAGGGCAGTGGCAGCTCAAAGGGCCATGCATGACAAGCGGGAGGGTTAGTGGCAACACAACAGCCATGGTGGTCAAGAGGGAGGGGGCAGGGCCATGCACAAAGGACTGAGGAGGGCAGAAGGGAAAGGTAAGGGCTGTACATAGACAAGAGAGGGCAGGCGAAGGGGCTTCACAACAAACCACACAAGGCAGGCAGGAGAAGCTGTTGCAGCACACCAGATCATGGAGGGTAGAAGTGAGTGGAAGCAAAATAGACCATGGAGGACAGGAGGTAGGGGTTAGGGGCATGGAACTCGGTCAATGGAAGGTAAGGTGGAAGGGGCAGGGACATGCGAAAGCCATCTGACCATGCTAGACAGGCAGGAGGGGCAGTAGCAGCTCAAGAGTAGACAGGAGGGGTGGTAGCAGGTCCATGGAATATAGTGGGGAAAAGGGAGGGAGTCGGGATACACACAGACATTGTAGGGGAAGGGGAAGGGTGGTAGGGGCAGCAAGCTAAGCATGGAGGCTAAGCAGGAGGGCAATGATATAGACATTGACTCAGGCAACGGAGGGCAGGAAGAATGGGCAGGTGCATAGATGCAGGCAACAGAGAGCAGGGAGGAGGTGGGTAGGGTCAGCAACATAACTGTGCAGGGCAGGCAGGAAGGTTTGAGCCACACAGGGCTGAAGGAGGGAGTCAGGGATGTGGACTTGGACAATATAGGGCAAGGATGGGGACAGCAAGCTTGGACAGGGCAGCACAGCAAACAATGATAGGCCTGATCCCACGTTCAGCTTCCTCCCCCACACTTTGCATTATGATGCACATCTTACTGTACATTAAAAAAACCTAGAAAATCATTGAAAAATACAACGTTGAAAGTGACATTATAGTTAAGAGTTGTAAGAATATCTAACTCCACATGAAAAAAAACCTTAGAAAATAACTGAAAAAAACAAAGCTTAAAGGGATGTTATAGCTAGGTGAAAAAGTCCCAAAAAACATATAGTTTGAAACCAACAAAACCAATTAAATTCACTAGTTATAGTTATCTTAAGTAACTATAACTATTACCCTAGAGTCACTATAACGTGCACCCTAGCCATGCACTGCTTTTACCTTCACATAACAAACCACTCATAACACATTACTCAGACTACATTTATAACATCCCATATCACATCTGAAATGCCAGCATTATTGATAATACTGTGCATAGCAGGGGCGCGAGTTATAGTTACTCTTAAGGTACAAGACATAGTTAATTGAGATAACTTCAACTGGTGATTTTCAATGATTTTGTTAGTTTCAAAATGTATGTTTTATGTGACATTTTCACCTAACCATAACAAATAAAAAAACTGCAAACTCCTGTTAGACCTCCCCCTTACATTGGAGACCTGCCATCCTTCCCAGGGTTCTCCCCAAACATTTTTTTGCCTTCAACCCTCCTGTCTGCCGACTTTGTTTTTGTTGGCTTTTGCTGCACACTTTATCACTTTGAAGTGCTTGTGCTCTCCCTAAACCATGGAAACATTGACTGTCCCCCTACTGGCCTTTTTCATTGACTTGTAAGTTCCTAGGAAAGTAATACTACAAGTCCCCATGGACTGTAAATTAAATGCTACTAGTGGGCCTGCAGCGCTTTTTGTGCCACCCACTTAGGTGGCCCTTGAAAACATGCCTCGGGCCTGCCATTGCAGCCTGTATGTAGTTTTATACCTTCATTTTGACCTGGAAAAATAAACATTGTGCCAGGTCCAAATCTTCTTTTTGAATACATATAAGTTACCCCTAAGGTAGATCCTGAACAGCCCAGAGGAAGGGTGCAGTGCATTTAAAAAGTTGGACATGTAGTTTTAAAGTTTACATGTCCTGGTAGTGAAGAACTCTTAAATTCATTTTTCATTACTGCAAGGCCTGCCTCTCTTATAGGATAACATTGGGTTAACTTATTACAGTTAATAAGGGATTACTTTCAATTAGTAGTAGGTAGGAATGTCAACTTTGTGTCTAAAAATTGTAAATTAAAACCCTCGTTAATGCTAAAGTCAGATTTTAAGTCTCAGTTCTGAAAATGCCACATTTAGAAAGTTGGCATTTTCATGTCCTAACCGTTTGGTGCCTGCAGTCAGTTCCTGAGTCATTTAACTAGGTGGACCTGACAACATTTGCCAAGTGTTATCAACCTTGCAAAACCTATATTTATAAAACTTTTTTCCTACCAAGCTTTTTAAAGAAAAAATCCCAGCTGATATTAAATGTATCTTTTGTTTTTTACTGCAGTGCCAGCTTTTGAAGTTTTTAGTTAACAATTGCATTTCTGTAACCCCTACATTACACATAGCTCTACTAATGGGTTAACTGCTGAACCCCAGTATCAGTACTGAACTCCCTACCTAAACTCAATTCTGCTAATGCATTCCATTCCCAAACTCCAACATTCATTCTAACTTTACAATGGTGACTTTACTCAGCTCTGCCAATGTACCTCACACTTGACTGGACTTGAAGCAAACAAAAAAAGGACAAACTTTTCTATTTAAACGTAGTTTGGTTTCTTTTGAGGAAAACAGGCTACATTTAAAAACAAAAGTTTGATTTAACAAAAAGTAATTACAGACATGATGGTCTGCTGATTTCAGTCATCTTAATGCTTTATAATCTTTACTAAACACGTTAATCTGTGTGCTTATGTGTGGCTATATACGTATAAGGAAGCCACACTTTGTGTAATTGAAATATAAACATTTGCTTATGGTATATGCAGGTTTAAGCAAATGTGCATTCTTAATAATGTTTTTTCACTGTTAACATAATGTTGATTTTGAAATGTATTTTCACGTCTTCCTTCTCATTGCAGGTGCAAGAGAATCTTCACTAGAAGATATCACTAGTTAGAGGAGTAGCTAATTTGTTCGCTTTTAGAAATATTACAGCTGATAGGATTAATTGGAGGTTTGTTCTGATGTATGAGGATGAGAAACATCCGTCTATACCATGCAGTCTGGACCACTGATACACCCACGGTCATACAGCTGTGTGAGCTTTTGCTCGATGAGATGATAGGAATGAGAGGAGTTTTTTTCCAAGGAGATTGTGCAACCTGATTGGTACCAGTTTGGAGGAGTTTGTGGGAAGAAGTTCTGGAAAGAGAATGCAATGTATTTTATTGAATGTCTTATAATAGTTGTTAGGTGGTCCTGTTCTGACTTTGCTGAGGGAAGACTTTTCCCTAGCTCTGCTGAGAGCTCATATTCCCAGTTCTTGAGTTGGACACTTGAACTCTTATGTCATTTACTTACCCTGAACCTTAACCCGGCTCACTTAAGGCTGACACCTTCTGCTTAGGATTTCCTTCTGCCGCCTTCAGATGCTTTATTTAGATTACGGAAGTTCTCTTATGGACCTGATACTTTCTCTCCTTTGCATTCTGCACTCGTTAATTTATGGTACCACTTTCTGATATAATACTGTTGGATTGATTTACAATACTAATTTTGTTAACTGACAAAATATTTACTAAATGAATGAACCCTGTAACTTTGACTAACTTGTAATAAATGTCATAATCCTCTCTGGGAGCCAATGGGTTTTACTGTAAATTGCCTTGTATTGATGTCAGCTTCCAGAATACACTTCCAGTTGGTATCTAAAAGTCCATATGACCAGTGGCGCGTCTGTTTGACGATAACTTCAGAGACTGTAGGTATAGAAAACTTTACTGTCTCAAAGGCCACCATCACTATGATGACAGAAAAGCATAGAAGGTCACAATTTGAGACATACTTCATTAATATTGATGAGATAGGTCAAATTGTGATCCACCGTGATTTGGGTTTTTTTGCGCACCGACCTTTTAGTACATAGGTTTGTTTGTAAAATACCACACATATTAGCAGAAATACCCTTCGCAAATTGTGACCAGTATTTTGCGACCAGTCTTTAGTATATCCGTCCCATAATGTCTACCAATTCAGACCTCACCAATCAAGCACCCCAAACAATGTAATCTCAGCCCAGGTCTGCAACATAGTTCACTGTACTACCAGTGGTCGCTCCCCCATTGGGGCTTTGCCCTACTGCTTTCTCGCATGCAGCAGCCTACATAGAGAAAATGGCCCGGGTGGGGTGCGCTCCGCTGCGCCTCACCAATCAATACGCTGCCATTGCAGCGTTATGATTGTCGGGGCGGAGGGAGGGAGGCTGCCTTTCCTTGAGGACGAGGGCTGCAGGTTGAAATTGGAAAACGGAGGACGGATGGAGCGGGAGTCGGACTCGGGACCCATCCAGAAGCGGGACGGTAAGTTTTATTTTATATTTTTCTTTAATTAAACCCCTCCCGCTCCCCCCTTGCCCCCCCCCTCGACGACCCCATTTCCAAGCCCCCCCTCCCACCTGCCCGTCATGCCGGCCGCGACTGGGTGTGAGTAAAGTGGCTCATACCAGTAACTGCAAGAATGGCTTGAAATTGTAACACAAATCAAATTGGTCATTAGGAAAATCTTTGCTACGACAGCTGCATCACCAAGTGTGGGAATGGGGTCCCGTACATAGTGCCTCATGCGAATAAAAATGTCTGCACCACAAGCGCCCTGATAAATGATAATTGTTTGTTTCCTCCACCATGTTGTGGAACACGATGGTGAACTGCCCAAGTTTGGAGAAGTGACTTCAGTGAGAGCTTGGCAAGACAGATTAATACCATAATGTTATCCTCTCTAATTCACCTGCTATCGTTTTTAATCCATTGGGGAAAAAAATGAACCAGTCTGGCTATTTCTATTACTTTAGAGTGTCTAAGTACTATTTCAGATTAAAAATCACATCGTGAATGAAACATATCTGAAGTTTGGCCAGCTACGGGCTCCCCAATATTTCTACAGCAGACACGAAGGTGCAATGGGATATTTTCTGACTGTGAACCCAAAGATCAGGATTTCTGGTGCTGACTTCCCCACATTACAACATTGGGGTCTCGAGCAGCAGTTGCTGCTCCATTTGGGGGGCAAATGGAAACCACAGTAAATATTTTACAGCACGCACACATTCCTGTCCTGCAACAACACTCACTCATTATAGATCCTGATAGATCCTGACTGTATGGTGTCGAAGGAGGACACCATAGGCCGGTGCGTCATTGTGCCACACGTGGAGGGAGCGCACTGAGAAAGACAGACATGGCCTCCTTGAGCCAGAGAGTACTTGGTGATCTACAGGTAAACCTTTTTATGTACACCAGAGACTTGTGGGTTTTAAAACATCTGGGATGGTTTGGAAGCATTGTGCATGCAGAAAGGGAGCCTGCCTCAACAGCACCAGCCTGGGTGTTTCTGTACAGCCTGTTTGCTCGCCACACCACTTTGAAATGTCACCAGCCGCCACTGTGTACCACGACGATCAGGTCAAATATGGCCACTGCACTTGTCCTCAAGTCTGTACTCATTTGCTGCCCCAAAAACTGAAGTTCCCTTGCGTACGCTTGCCGTATCTAGACCCGCGCCATTTGTTTTCGCCTGATGGCTATCGGAACACTCCGCGGCTCAGTAATAACGCGGATGGATTTCTTTCAAATCCCAGATAATGGAATGCAGTTCGGCACCGCTGGTATAATTAATGTTTGCATCATTTATCTTTTGTGGAAAGATTATTCCGACTAACGAGGTTCTAGGCCAGTAATTCATTATGGTGCCTTGTCACTCCCTGGTCTTTCCTATTACCTAGAAATAGATTCATTATTCAGAGTTCGGTGACAGGGAGAAATTGTGTTCTTTAATTTAATTCCGCTCATTCCCTGACGTATGGGTGTTTATCCAAAACCACAGAGAACTGAAAAGGCTTGTGATACTATGTTCTCCCAATGGGTGATAGGTCATACGGCCGGCCAACCGGGGGGTGGGGGTGGGTGGCGGGGGGGTGGAATAGTTTATTGATTATTGTTCCCCATAAGTTGGGTCCCGCTCTTACAGGAACTTGTGTACAGATACATTGTGTCGTTTCCCGACAGTCCAATGTCTCCGAAAGTATTTGGAGCATATTACATCACACTTGAGTATAACTCGCTCTGACTTTGCCCAGGCCCACTATCCCTTTAAAAGCAGCGAGCTGCCAAGAGGTTGTGCTGCCCACCCCACATCTTTCTTAATCTACTGCACCCTTTGGGTAAGGAGGGTCCTCCTTAGAACCAGGAGGGCCGGATCCATGCCACAATATCTGGATGGCCTTATAAGATACATTTACATACACTCATCCAAATAGAAGTTCATTACATAGTGGTTATCCTGAAAATCTGAAATGGATCTGGCACTCCATTACGTATGTTGGACAGCCCTGCTCCTAGACATATTCAGAATTTCTCAACTACAGCATGTGTTGTCATTACAGAATTGGGCCCCTTGCCACTGACAGCATGTTTTTTGCAATAATAATTGTATTAATATTATTGTTATCAACCATGTCACTTTTAGAAATCGGACATTAAGCATCCATAACGATTATGACCTTTTTAGACAAGTGCTGAAATGTTCACTAGGAAGGACGTGACTTCTGCGGTGAAGAATATTCCTATTTTACACTTCTCGTGAGCTCACTTTACATGAATATTAACGGGATCCTAGTCAATTAACGAAAGGTGCTGACCCAATGCATTACGACGCCTAACCTACATCATGTCAATAAACCCCTAAGGACCACTGCTTTTCCAAGAAGAGCGCCATGTGTATCATGGTATCACAAAATCAGCGACAAGCTGTGCCTAGAGGAGCCACGTGTGCATTATACCATCAAAGACTAAGAACACGTATCCTGCCTTAAACATTGGAAGTTCACCCAGAGAAAGGCGCCTGTTGGGTCAAAGGAAGACGTACAAGTCCATTTTCACAACACACAGTCAATAACGACCTTACAGAGAGAGACCTCACAGGCTCTATGACATCACACAATCCATTACTGTATAGGCACATACAAAGGAGCAGGACAATAGATCCAGGATATATCCAACAGGTGGCCTGGATTAAATACTCCCAAAGATTCCATCCAGTTTAGTTGAAAACACATTGTTGTCTCCTTTACCAGAGGCAGGGAAAAAAAGCTAAGAGAAGGAACACATTGTCATGGAGGCAAGAGTGATGTGTTGTAGGGAGATAGGAAAAGGATGACAGTAGGAACTTGTGGCAGTTACTTGAATGATAAAGCCAGATTTATGATTTTACGTCATGTTTTTCATTCTTCAAAAAAAGCACAAAAAGACATAGTACATTAGGTTCAGCCATTGGTTTTGGTTGTTTACTTTGGTTTGCCATTGCTTGGCTAGGCCGTTTATCAAAGTCCATAGATTTTGTGAATGGCTCCATTGTCACAGTTGTGTTGTTATTAACTTTTGATGATGGGGCATCAAATCGTTCTTATGCTAAGCCACAGACACAACATGTGCATTGTACCATTCAGAACTAATCTATGTTCTTTGGTACATTTGCTTTGCTGACACAAAAGCACTTTAATTGCTGATCCATGGCTTTTTGTTTCAGAAATGTATGTTGTTTGAATACTCTGATTTGTCATAAAGTGGGATTCACTAACCACCCATGCATATTCATTTGTTTTATGTTGCTGTCATAACAATATGCTAGATTTACTGATTTCTTTTTTGCAAATTAAAGATGTGTGTGCACATTGGCTTTTTACAGGTGCAATGAAAATACAGGCCCTTTTACAAAATGATATATTGTAGAATAATTTGGTGTGTATGCGTTTTAGATTCACCGCTTACAATGCAGTCTTCATCAACTAACTCTCCTTCATACCATCTTATCTGAGGTTCCAGCCTATATCTAATAATGCAGACTCTTCAGCAAAGAAGTCATACTTATATTGTTGTAGCCCAAGATGGCTTTATTATGGGATTTCAGGCTACATGTACAATGCTTTTTGCCTGCCCTAAACAGACCGATTCACAGAATTGGGCCATTTGCGACTGCAAAAAAGCCTTTTACATGTACCAAACCCTATTTTATAATTCGGTAATCTATTTCCGAATCACAAATTGGGTCAGCGAGTCGGTTTTTGGAAGGGACGTTTTAAGGGCGTCTCTTCCTAATAGCAACTTGCACTGGTATGTGTTGATATTTTGCAACGGGAATGTAGTCGCAAAACATTCACATTTTACCACCAACTTCAAGCTGGTGGTAACCCATTCACAAATGGAAATCAGTTCCCAGGGGACCCCTTCCCCTTAGTGGATTCTTGCAAAAAAAAGTTTTTTAAGAAAGGAAGTGGTCCCAAGGACCACTGCTTACTCTTAAAATATTAAACTGAAACGTTTCATTTTTCTTTTTGAAATGCATCCTGTTTTCAATTAAGGTAAACGGGCTGCACAAAAAAATTTACAAAAATAAAGATGCTTTATTAAAAAGCAAACACAGACATGGTGGTCTGCTGTCCTCAGCAGGCCACCAGTCCTGTGTTTTTAGCGATTCCCATTGGGTCGCAAAGTGCGACCTACCTCATGAAGGAGGTAGGTCAATTCCAACCTCATTAGGAATCAGTAAATGTGTCAAAGACACGTTAGTACATTGGTGTTTGCGATTTTCTAACAGCGAATATCAAGAATTTGCTATTAGGAAATCGCAAACAGGAATCTTTCTACATGTGGCCCTTTATCTCTAGGACAGCTTGGTTAACACACAAATTCACTCAAATCACTCTAACAAGAGATGAGACCTACCGGCTTTGCCAGTGCTTCTTAGTCTTCTACTGATGCAATTTCGTTCTCGGAGGAAGTGTTATTTTTACATCTAACAAATGCCACATTGAATAAGTGTTATTAGAAATGTTTCATCATTCCTTGTACCAAACTTCGCGTCAAGCATCATATTTTATTTAACAAATTGTGAACTACTCGTCTAAGGGAAAAAGAAATGAGTGAATTTTTTAGTGAGCAGAATTTAATGTGAGGTAAAATGAAGCGCAAATTGTAATTCTTAGTCTATTATTACAGAAGGCATTGTAAAGACGTCTCTACGTTTTAGAAATGTACGCCTGGATGAAGGGTACTAAATCAATGCAGTTGAGCCTGTCATGGGGGGCATTCTACGACTGCCTGTATAGACATTCAGATTGGAAACAAAGTGTGCAGACATTTCCTCCCCAGGTAACTGCAGACGAAAGGAGGGAGCAGGACGGCTTCTATGAGAAACGATGGGGCTCTTCAGAAGCACCAGCAGGGAAATCAGTGCAGAATCACCAAAGATTAACCACAGAAAACCCGTGACGACGGCGGCTGGGAGGGCGTCAGGATCAATAGCTTTCAAGCTGGAAGCTCTGTGCTCTGATGAGCAGGAGTCCCGACCATCAATCCAAGCCGCCCTTGGACTGAGTGATAATACGCCACGACTGTTACGTCCAGTTTGTGCCCATCAGCCACAGGGGCCGCCGCTACTTTACAGCCATTGATTGCAGTTTCCACACCTGACGTGCGACGTGAAACACAACCGCATTTCAGCTGTGTGGCTATTATCTCTGTCTGCCACGCGGCTCTGGGTAGGGTGACCAACTGACATGGGTGCAAATTCAGGACAGTGAGTGTAAAAATTCAGGACAAGGGGTCAAAATTCAGGACAAAAATTCAGGACAGGAGGTCAAAATTCAGGACAAAAGGTACGTTTTACAGACACATCAGAGAAGGTTGCGCAATAGTATATAAGTAAGTAAATAGGCAACTACTAAAGTACAAGTGAAAATAAGTTTATATTAGGTTGAGACAATTGTGCACTTCATGGTTTGTCAGTGTGCGCGCAGCTTTAAGCAAAATGTGCAGGTCTTTTTGTGATAACGAAACCGCCCCCACCTTTTCAGCTCCCAGAGAAAACGCCCAATGCCCGGTTCGGCCAGTCCGGCCTTGATACCACCCTCCAATGGCGCCCCTCATGTTCACATAGACCCTCTCTCACGTGTATTTAATTTCTTCTATAGTGCTACTCATCCCAAGTATGTGGGGCAGAGTGTTGGAGTGCGTTACAACACACACATATTATATAGAGACAATCACTCATATAAATGTGAGTGTCAATGTATAGGAAATGTTGCTTAAGATAATGGGGGTTACGATGTGTAATCATTCTTTCATTCATCATTCAGTCTTTCACCATTCATTCTGTCCTTCCATCTATGTGCCCATCCATATCCATATTCATCCATTTACAAGCCTATCCATCACGTATCCTTCCATCCATCATTTCACTCATCCATCCCTCAATCCACCCTTTTACTCATCCATCATCCATTCATCCACTCTTTCACCCTTTCCATCCGTACACTCATCCATCCCCTCTTCCACCCATCCATCCATCCATTCACTCATCCATCCAGCCATTTACCTATCCAGCCATCCTTTCACTTACTTATTCATCCATCCAGTCACTCATCCTTCTACCCATTCACCCATTCAGTCATTCATTTATCCATCCCCCTTTCTCTTTCAACTCCCCTTTCACTTAGCCATCAATCCTTCCATCCACCCACCCATCCATCTACTCATCCACTCATGAATCCATCCATTGAACCTATCATTCATCCATCCTTTCACTCATCCATTCATCCTTTCTCATCCATCCACCATTTCACTCCTTCACTCATCTATCCATCCTTTTGTCCATCTACCCGCCCTTTCACTCACTCATCCAGCCTTACATCCACCCTTTCACTCATCCGTCCATCCAGTCACCCTTTCACTTATCAATTCATCAATTCACCCTTTCACTTATCAATTCATCAATCCATCCACCATTTCCCTCATCCATCCACCCATTCTCTCACACGTCATCCATCCTTTCACTCATCCATCAATCCATCATTTCACTCATCTATCCACCCATCCCTCCACCCATCCCTTCATTTACTTATTCACTCACCTTTTCACATTAATTATGAGACCCATCAAGAACTCCACCCTTGCTGTAGTTCCTAAAGCAAGGGGTGGGGTGGGGCAGGGTTCACTATGCTCCTGCACTTAGGCAATCTGAAAAAGTGGAAGGCATGAGTCATGCATGATGCACAGTGCCTGGACGTGGGGCGACTTTGACATGGTGTTGTTTCCAGAGCTTTAAGTGGGATGTAAAAACTATAGGGGTCTCTCCAAAAGGGTGTTTAATGTAATAAAATGCGTGGCTTAAAACACAAACTAAAAATCAGTGCTTAATATAATGTGCCGCCCGACTGGTATTTTTGTTGCTTGTGTCATTGCATTCAGATATATAATACAGCAAGTGACGTTACACTTAGAACAAGTAACGTTACACCTACAACAAGCCAGAACTATTGGCTTTGTCAATGGTTGTTAGTTGCATAAAAGTAAAAAGCAGCAACCATGGCTGCTATACTATAACTATAATCCTTTCCTTTGAACTTCTTTCACTGCCTTCCTTCGATTAACTGGATTCTCAGGTAGCAGCAGCATGGGCGTTTTTGCACTTCCATGTGACAGAAAGCCCTGCCCTGGACCGAGGCAGGAGGAGGCCACCACATGCTGTGCCAGCCCAGACTGACCCATTGTCATTCTGTATGTGGCAATCAGCCCCACACAGAATGACAATGGGCGGGAGGGGCTGCTCTTGTACTCGGAGGAGTGCGAGGCGGCCCCATCAGGGGGCTGAGGCCTCGCAGGGGAACAGATCTGTTTCATGAAATGCCTAAAATTACGGACAAAAGGCGTCCGTAAAAAGGATCCTCACGGACAACGGACGTGAGGTCCAAATTACGGACGGTCCGTGAAATTTACGGACGGTTGGACACCCTAGCTCTGGGGCCACGAGCCACCGCGGCCATGTGCCCGCGACCAGAACTCGTGAAATCCTGTGATTATGCTGCTGTAGTGTTTTCTGCATAATTATGGGTTGACCGCTCTAGGCACGAAACCCGCCATCTGTTGCATGGCCCATAGTTTGCACATTGTTTGAAAATAAATGTGGTTTTAGGTCACAGGAAAGAAAGTTACTACAGTTAATAAAATGAAGTGGGTAACCCTTTAAAAACTATAACCTGTCATCTTTCAGTGATGGTTGATGTAGAAGTGTGTTAATAATTAAATGCAACCTTTTCTTAGTTTTGACATGTGTTAAGATGACAAAATAAGTAACTAGTAATGCCCCAGAAAGTGCTGCACTGTGCCACATAATTTGTCTGTTCTTGTCACATAATGTATACAACCCTGCAGCATAATTTGGTCCTCTGTTGAGACATGATTACTGCGGCCCTCTCCATGACCAACAACCGATCTTTTACTGTGTAACAAAGAACCATAGTTGTAACACCCTCGCTGTAAGCATGCATGAACCATAGTTCTTACACCATCTCTGCAAGCATGAACGATAGTTGTAACCCCCTCTCTTTGACCATGAACCATAGTTGTAACGCCCTCTCTTTGGCCGTGAACCCTAGTTCTAACACCCTCTCTTTGACAATGAACCATAGTTCTAACTCCCTCTCTTTTACCATGAACCATAGTTCTAACTCCCTCTCTTTGACCATGAACCATAGTTGTAACGCCCTCTCTTGGACCATGAACCATACTTCTAACACCCTCTCTTTGACCATGAACCATAGTTCTAACTCCCTCTCTTTGACCATGAACCATAGTTGTAACGCCCTCTCTTTGACCATGAACCATAGTTCTAACAACCTCTCTTTGACCATGAATAATAGTTCTAACTCCCTCTCTTTGACCATGAACCATAGTTCTAACTCCCTCTCTTTGACCATGAACCACAGTTGTAACACCCACTCCTTGACCATGAACCATAGTTCTAACTCCCTCTCTTTGACCATGAACCATAGTTGTAACACCCTCTCTTTGACCATGAACCATAGTATTAACAACCTCTCTTTGACCATGAACCATAGTTCTAACTCCCTCTCGTTGACCATGAACCATAGTTCTAACTCCCTCTATTTGACCATGAACCACAGTTGTAACACCCACTCCTTGACCATGAACCATAGTTCGAACTCCCTCTCTTTGACCATGAACCACAGTTGTTACGCCCTTTCTTTGACCATGAACCATAGTTCTAACTCCCGCTCTTTGACCATGAACCATAGTTCTAACTCCCTCTCTTTTACTATGAACCATAGTTGTAACGCCCTCTCTTTGACCATGAACCATAGTACTAACACCCTCTCTTTGACCATGAACCATAGTTCTAACTCCCTCTCTTTGACCATGAACCACAGTTGTTACGCCCTCTCTTTGACCATGAACCATAGTTCTAACTCCCTCTCTTTGACCATGAACCACAGTTGTTACGCCCTCTCTTTGACCATGAACCACAGTTGTAACACCCACTCCTTGACCATGAACCATAGTTGTAACACCCTCGCTGTAAGCATGAACCATTATCATTCTTCCGCTGTGTGGCCATCCACTGTGGCTGCCATGCCCACTAGAGGTCCGTGACTACAGCTACTTTCTGACCATGAACCACAATCTCTGTGACCATCAACCACTGTTGACACGCTCATTCTGAGAATATTACCCAGTCACTCGTCAACTCCGTGACCCTGAAACAAACCCTGAGTGACCATTCAGTACACTGTGGCAATAAAGCACAACCATTCTCCTTCTGTGAGGATAGCACCAAGACAAGCTATAGTCTCTCGATGACCATGGACCACAGCTGCCCTTCCAATGTTGGACTGTTGAAAACTCTATCTGAACTGCCCGATCCATCACGAAGAAATGTGACTACACTGCGGCCATACACTGCAGTGGCTCTCCGCTCTTTAGCTGCGGCTTTAGAAGCAGCTCTGTTACAATAAACATTCCTACTGTATGATCATTAGCGATACTCGCTTTCCCACTCTCTGCTTCGTAATCACATCAATTTAAATGTGATCCTTTTGTAGCTAGGCAAACTTTGGAACCCCCTGAGTGATGCAGTAAACCAAGTAAACTGTATTCATTGCGGATAGCAAGAGTGTGTCCCTAAGCTGGAGGTCTTCAAGGCATCGAATGGTATCGTTAGGCAGGCTAAGACAAGGTGTAGAGACTACAGAAAATAAACTGATTTATAAAACACATTCTCTTGAATGCTCCCGCCACTGTCTAGGGGTGTGCAAAACTGCAATTTTTTCATTAAAAAAATCGTGACATTACACAACATTTCCCATAATGTAATTCCTGGTACCTTGTGTGAAAAGTGAACGTGTGAGCATAACTCACATTCAAAAGTCATGCAAGATAGCGGCAAAAGGTTGGTCCATGGGGAAAATATTCCTTGTCTGTGGTTGTAATGTTGTTGCAAGACCTTCTGCTCAAAACAGTTGTCCACGCCCGCAAAATACTCAAGGATGCGTGCCTGAGAAATCTTGCTATTTTGAAGATTGCAAATTTCACGAGATTAGAAAATCATGAATACATTTTTGCTTGTACCTACTCTATAGCTACTTTTGCCTATGTCATCAGCCATCACGCCCCCCTCTGTGACCTCTATCCAGAACTATCATGCCCATTCTACTAACTCTAGAAGATCATGCCCGCTCTGTGACCACTAACCACAGGAGTCCTGCTCGCTCTGTGACCAGGCAGCACATCTGTCTTGCCCACTGTTGTCTCAGTGCCCAGTGGCGCTTGGATAGCCCAGAGCCCAGTGGCGCTTGGATAGCCCAGAGCCCAGTGGCGCTTGGATAGCCATGTTCTGGAATGTGTGCTTGACTTTCCAAAGGAAGCATTCAAGCAGACAATTTCATGATTTACCAGGACCTGTTTTCTTCATCATTCCTGCCATTCAATCTATGTGACAAAAAAGGATGTCCTCATCCAATATAATTCACACAGCACACACATATATATATATCACTTGAGATGTCATCAGTGATGTCATCAGTGATGTCACTGACCATGTAATGAGTGATGTAATATGTGACATCATCAGCAGTGCATTGCCGGGGCGCGAATTATAGTTAGCTCAGCTAACTATAACGGCTGAATTTCACAGGTTTTGTATGAGTGAAATGTCAGCCTAACTATAACGTTCCTGTAACCTGTGTTTAGTTTCTGTAACCACCTCTAACCTTCAGTGTTCCTCTTATCATTGTTTTGCTCAGTTACGTTTTCCAGGTACTTCTTCACCTTCTCTCCATCCCTGGAAGAGCTGTGTCATTTTGTTTCATTCTTCATCTGTCTAGCTATTTTTTCCTCGCAAGAGACTTTCGAACTTCGGTGCCTCAGACACACCCGAATGGGTTCTTGGAGTTAGAACAACAGTTGGACAGTTATGCCATTACTTGCAATAACCGTGTGCTTGCGGTACACAAGGGGACTCTGGCTCAACATGCACTTTCCATCCAGTCCTTCTATGCCCCTGGAACAAGTGGTGAATGTGACAGCTCCCTGCTCCGTCCTCCCCTCCTCCTGTGTGTGACAGATCGAGGTGAGCTACTATTGCTCCGCAACGTGACTGCATTCTTTGTTCAGACACTGACGTCCTGGAAGGGATTTCAAACAGGCTTGTACGCTCGCAGGCAGCACTTTCCTTGAAACAAATGTCCTCATTAAACAAAATAAGGGCACATTCCTCCTGTGAAGCTCGCGCCTTTTTCCAGATTGTACAGCAGACTGCAGTTGCTCAGTTAGGGAGCATCCACAAACGGCTCGCCCTCTCATGAACAGATGTCAGCCATCTCATTTTCGTTTCTTTAAGCTTCTTTTGATGAGCCCTGGCTATTTTCAGAGTGGTATTGGTCTCGGCATGCTGTCAGTGCTTGATATGGTTCATCACTCTCAGCTTAATTTGAACTGGTGGCTCCCAGTGGGGCCCACCAGCACTTATTTTTTTTGGAACTGGTGCCTATTTTTTCTCATCTGACTTTGACCCAGAGGAAGAAAGCGAAAAACAGACAAGGGGGGGGGGGGGGGGGAGGAAGAGAAAACCTGTGGCAAAGGGAGAAAGCAGGAACCTGCAAGAGTGAGATAAATGGACAGGGAGTGTCTGGTGGTGGAATGAGGTGGATTGAGGTGGAATCAAGACTCTACAGCCTTGGGATTTGGCACACCAACATTCAGCCCCGTCACTGTGCGGTTGGGTCATCATGCTCCTCCTTGGGTTCTGCTCAGATAGCGGCTCTCTGGGCTCGACGGGGCAGGAACGCGTATGACCAGTCCATGCTTCATGTCCAGGGTGTCCAAGAGAGTTGTAAATCATTGTGCTCCATAAATTCCCTATGCATGCCATTGATCGATAATGTAGGTTTCAAAATTCCATAATGTATGTCCAGTCTGTGGAGCTGGGGCCGTAGTGCCAAGAATTGCTTCCGTCGGATCATGGTGCCATGTGAGAAATCCACTGTCACATACATTTTAGCTTCATTATAAATGAAGGGGCTGCTGTGTTGTTTTGCTGCTGATACGAGCAGCCTAGCACGCCAATGGTGGAGGATACAGGCTTTAACAGGGAGGGGCACTAAACGATTTCTGCCCCCATGAGAACAAATATGGTGCACTCTTTGGAATTCCAATGGGGGGGGGGTGAATACGAGGCCAATGATTTCTGGCAGAAAGGCAGCAAGTAACTCTTCCATTTCTCCAGCATTCCCAGGAAGTGCACATTGTTCCTCCTACTGCGGTCGTCCTTCTCTACCAACTTTCCCTGCATCCACCATAGTTCATGTTCCAAATCCGGACACCTATAGAGCGCCTTTACGTGGTCCTCCCTGGCAGTCACCTTGCACTCAGTGATGTCCTGTTTGACTCCAAGGTGCTCCGATCCACTCTCGTTTATTTCAGTTCACAGGCCATCATGTTGGTATCCTCCCGGACAGAGGCCATAACGGTTTTTACGGAGGCAAGCTACCTCACCAAAGTTTCAAGAGTGACATCCACCACGCCTTCCCACCTCTCGGTCATATTTCCAGCCACTACTTCCTTAAAAGAGAAGTTAGCATGATGTCGAGACTCTTGGCATTTCCAAACTGCTGCTCCATGTGGAGATGCCCCCATACACGTTTTTCACAGGGTGTCTTGACCACTCTACACACTCCCAGGTCCCTATTTGCATGAGGGGCGGACGAGAGGACAAGGCAGGTTTTTTTATAGGCTGTTGTAGGGCTATCATCTGTTTGGTCTGTACTCCTTTGGTTTTTGCTTTGTTCGCCATAAGTTGGCAGGGTATGCTCAGACGTGAGTCCCTTGCTCACTTTGCCACTGGATTCAAGCAAGCCTGGCTGAAGACGGCTGAAATGCCTGAAACCGGTCCTAGGAAGCTTGTTTCCGGTCCAGGGAAGACATGGCTTGGCAGTTCGGGCTGGACTGTTCCCATGAGGCACAGGGTCAGACTGATTTGCATATGGCCATGTCTGAACTGGGGTGGCAGAGTGGGCTAAAGAACGGTGATGGATTAAACCCAGATCAGTTGACTGGGGGTGAGTGCTTGCAATGTTTAACACTCCGTCCATCATTTCCTTTGGTTTTTGCTCCTGTACGGACACCCTGTCTTCGCTCTCCACTCCCACTGCACGCCTGCATCTGCACGCACTTGGTGGCAGAGGCTATGGAGACACCCCTCGCTCTCTGTGTGGTCTCACAGGCCCCGGGGTGCATGTTGCCTCTCAGAAGTAGGCCGCTCCCTCCTTGTCTGTGGGCAATTGCCTTCTTCCTCAGGGCAGGATTCTCAGACTCTTCTCTTCTCTGGACTACCACTCATAGAGGGACATCTTCACAACAGGCTGTGTTGGATGGACTGTAGCCCACCTAGCTTCTGTTTCTTGCAGTGCTAGAGTAAGGGAGATACAATCAGAAAGACATTCTGAGAACTGTAGTGCTCTTACCTACACAGCACTCCTCAACTCCCACAGAGAGCCTCCAAGCCGCAGATGTGGCTCTCGTTGAACACAGGCCTGGGCCGAGAGTGAAAGAAGTGGCTCCGGACGTCTGCCGCCACTGTCTTCAGAAGGCTGGGGGCATAAGCTGCAGCCCCTGTGTGAACCCTTCTTCTCACCAGCACGCCTCTCTCTCTTGCAGCTCTGCCACAGTTCCCCATTGGCCAGCTCTGCTGAGGATTATGGCGCCAATACCATAAATAGGATGATTCTCCAACTCAGGGCTCCATCCCACATGGTGTCCACCTGTAGTGGCTGATATCCGTTGCCCAGGGCCGTCGTAATGCTGAGTTTGGAGTCTTACAGAAGCCAGCAATTTCACTTGCATACAGGCTAAGCCCCCAACTTTATGAACTTTTTCTTTATAAAAATGGCACCTTCTCTAGAACTGCCTAATCTTTGGAGCCCAGACTTTCACCTTCCATACAGTAAGGTTCAGGATTTCTAATGCTATCTGTGGGAAGATGTGAGGGAGGTAGAAATGATGAACTTAAAATCGTCACTTTCTCCTCCCAAACTTCTATGGCACCCTGAGGAAAAGGGGAATGGGAGTGAATACATATAAAACGCCAAACGGCCTTGGGATTGACATAGCATCCATCGGCCATGCCTGATCATCCTACAACTCCAAACAAAATTGACTCAAGGACAGTGTTGGTCATGACATGAACGCATACAACCAAGGTTATCCGAATATCTCTATAATCCGTTGCAAGATCTCCTTCCTTAAATTAAAATTCTTCAAGGACAGGCTATCCCTGCGTAACGTCAGCATGAAAGTTGTCTTTCCCAGGTGTGCAGACATCATTCAGGTATAGAAGATGACACCCAGCCCAGGTAAAAATCAACCTTACAACAAACACTAGAGACATTATGTTGGTTTCCCCGTCAATTTATTAAACTACTTGCAATGTGGTCTTTTATATCACTGCCGTCCCCTCTGAGGATGACATCTTTGAAGCTCTCATAGAATGGCAGACAGTTCTTTCCAGTTTGAAGTTTAAAATTAATCTAGACAAGACCACCCCTCTTTTGTCTCCACCGAATTCAATGTGGTTCCCCAACCCCATGGATTTGCATTGGATGTTGAAACTGCAGGTGTTGGGGTACCTAGAGAAACTCCCTTTCAAGGATTCTTTGGAATCTTCTCGCCTTTGAGCTCCTTGACCACTGAACAAGAAACCCGAATTAGAGTCTTGCAATTCTTTGATCCTGGAGCCCAATGGGCTAGAAGGTGATCGAAGATTAGCTTTAGGTGAGTACACGCCCAGAGACCTACAGCTGCTTTGCCACTATTAGCCTTTGGACTCGGACCCAAAGTCTTACCAGAGCCTCTGGAATCAAATTGTTCTGTTACGTCACCAGTCTTTTCTCTGGCAGGAAAACTTGACCCTCTTGAGTGTAGAATAGAGCACTAATAAAGACTTTTTCCTCCACTGGGATGAGATTTGACTTCTGTAACTTTAACACAAACCCAATACTCTGAAGGCACCTTCTGTCTCTCTCCACATCAATCTGTGTCATAGAAAAGAAAATGCCAAAATTAGCCAGTTGTCCAAGTTTGTTAAAAACTGAATAGCATCCAAATGAAAAGAAATCACAACTGGAGCAAATACCTCTGTGAATACGCCCGGCGCTGATGCCAAACCAAAACAAAGGGGTTGAGACTGAAAGTCATGTTGATCCTGTAGTGCAAACGTCTGTAACGATTGACTTCTACAATGTGTGGTCAAAACCTATTAGAGAATCCCCTGTGAAATCAATGCAATGACAGATTGAATGGTGCTCATTTTGAAATAGCTGTAACACAGATAATGGTCCAGAAACTTCAACTCAAAAACCAGTCAAACCCTCTTTTCTGGTTTCAGTATCATGGGCAGATTGGAACACTTCCCTTGCTGTCTCTGTGGATATGGAACCTCCACAATTGCTCCATTCCTGAGGATATCTTATGCACTCCCAAGTTATAATTATGTTTTTGCAATTCTGTGGGAAGGAAGATTATTGAAACATTGGTTCTAGATTTTGATGAGTGACCGTACCCATCTGTCTTTCACTAGTTGACTCCGCCTGTCAAAGAACTTGGAGATTTTCTCCTTGAAAGTCATGATTTTGGAGGTTGGGATTGAGACCGCTATAACAGGGATTCTTCCTCAAGCACAGCCCGCGGACATGGGCCTGGTCCCAAAAGGGCCTATGGACCTACTAAGCAACCTCAGTCTTGGAATTCATCCTTGAATAAAATATTTATTTGTTGGATCAGATCTAAAAAGTTGCCAACTTTTCTTTTCTTCAGCTGTTTTTCTTATTACATCATTCAGCTCTGAAGCAAAAAGGCTTTGGTACAAAAAATGGAAGATGGATCAGTGACAACTGGCAAGCATCCAGCTTCAACAAACTTCAAGAATAACAGACTTCTAGCCACAATAAAAGCCCCAGCCGAGGTTGTGGAGGATATAAGGAGACAAATGTTGTATCTGAAATACATTTTGACAACAAACACCAAGTTTCCCAATATGGCTGAAAGAACAGTGACAGGGAGGACGGGTGAAGGAGAAATGCCTCTACCTTCCCAGCCATATCAAGGAAGGCAGAATAACTGTTTCCTCCTTCCAGCTAGTGTCACAGTCATTTTGCCTCAAAGAACGGATTCATTGCAAATCAATATCAGAGAAGTAGACTAGGAAATAGTATTTTCCAATAAAGATGCCACATCTAATTTGCCAATGAAGTGGCATAGGAAGCTAATTCATATCTTTAGAATACATGAGGATTCTGTTCACTGAGTGCAATGTTCTCAAAACAAGTTGAACACAAATATTCTGTTTCACCATTTTGGATTGATGGATGGGGCAGTGAGATCAAGGGATCTGTTTGTTTTAAGACCTATCTGCAATTGAAGGATTTTCCTACCTCTTTGCATTGGTTTTAATTTCATTTTTTTAACTGGTTTATGTGTTTTGGCCAATCCAAAAGCATGTAGGGAAACGTTTTGCTGTTAACTTGTGGCTGCCAGGACAGGATGGTAAGAAGAAGACGAAATGTCCTTAATCTAGAGCTGAGGTGACATAAGGTGCAGAATTTGACATCCACTTTTGAGGGAAATGACTTGCTCACCACCTTCCCAATCATATACCCAACCTACCACCTAGACTGGATTTTAAATTAGGACTGGGCTAAATTTAAATTACACCAGCTTAATTGACATAATTATCGGAATTTCAAACTATGCTTGTTATGTAAAATTCCCAAAATTATGCCATTACGCCACGTTACATAATAATGCCATCATTTGTGGCAAAATGATAAAATGTCAGAAAAGGGGAACAAGGTAAACAACCAGACCGTGAGCAGCTGTTGTTTATGGGAATTATGTTTTTCTACTATTTTTTTAGCATGAATATGAGATCTTCTATCAAAAATTAATGCGAGGAACCATTTTGTTCTAAAATATAGCACTAAATGATGGATTTGCATTTTATGTAGTCAACTCATAAATATCAATAGGCTTTGCTTAACTACATAAAAGCATATTACAAAATGTTCACACACTTTAAATTTAAATGTAATCTACAGCAGCGGTTCTTAACCCCTGGTCCAGAAACCCCTGGGGTCTGCAACGCCTACCGAAGAGTTCTTTGATTGCTTAGAAAATGAAATAATATAAACAGATAAATAAAGTGTATAATAAATGAAGAAGCAAAATGTACAATTGAACTTTTTAAAACATTCTGTCAATGTGAAGGAATCTGAAGGCTAAAAATTAAGCTAATATTATCAGATTGATTGGTAGGAGCAGTGCAAGTGCATCAAATAGAATGTATTTTGGTTGATGAGCAGCCTAAATTGAATTTAGAAAAGCTCTAACAATCCAATAAAATTAAAATGTTGTTTTTATATTTGCTTGTGAATTAAATTAAATGTTTAATTATTTGTGTATGTGTTTGATGAATGTTTGTTTCTCTTTTATTTCTGTATTGTTTTGTGGTTCAAATCATCGAAAATGCTTAGGCCGGGGTCTCCAGCTTCCAGCAATGACTCAGTTGGTATCTCTGGATTCCAATAATAATTGACAGGCGGTCCCTAAGTTCCAGTAATAATTGAGTGGGGAACACAGAATTGAAAAGGTTAGAAATCACTAGTCTATAGGCTTTCTGACATAGTAATATCAATCCACCCTAAAAGCCTATTGGCTTTAAAATGTTTTTCAAAATAAAGGAACCAGTCATATAGCCTTTGTGTACATTTTTTCATAATAAAAAGAACAGAAATATGGCACGTCACTTGGCATTTCCCAATTAATCAAGCAGGCCTGTAGCCTTTGTCACTGGCTTGTGACTATAACCAACTCAGGCCAGCTGTACTGAATATAAGCTTTCTCACAAGGCAACCATTGGACTACAACCATGAATTACAAATGTGTATAAAATTACAGGTGGCAAAACAACAGGCGCCCTATTCCTCCTAAGAGGCCCTGAAGAGATTCTAGTAGTGCTAATCTGATTCTTATTTAAATCTGATTCAAATTGTTTCTTGTGTTTTAGGTAACTAAACCTGCTTGCAAACAATAAAAATAAACATTCACAAATGACTACAACTAATACATTGAAATTTAAAATCACACTCATCAAATTATAGAACAACATTAATAACGTAATTATTCCGGAGGAGCGGGGATAGCCGCCAACGAGCATGGCCACAACTCCATGAAGCTCCCACGGTGATGATAGGCCTGAGTACTTGAGTGCTCCAAGGCAGAGAATTCATCATCCCAATTCATGACACGTGCCTAGTGAAGGTCCGCCACCATTCCTGCCCATCCCAAAAGCTGCGACACTGCACACACTGCAGCTTATTGAAGTGTGGCGGCGTAGCTTTTTGCTGACCTGGTATCCTTGCCAACTGCGAAATGCCCTTGCAGGAATGGCCCACGCGACTGCAAGACAGCCACCGCACAGCCCAGCTGATGCTGAATACCCCACTGCTGTGGCTCAGCCTTGCCCACTAAAGGCCCATGGGGGCAGGGCAGGTCGAGTGGGATGACCAAGGACACGCTCCACAAGGAGCATGGACTGACACCCTCCACATCCAACGATTGAAGCTGTTCTAGCTGCTCACTTACCACCCACTGGGCCTGCAGTGGCTGCAAACTGAAGCTGCTTCCCAGAGGTCATCATCAGTTGGGATCCTCTGCTGGAGCTCAGGGTCATGTCAGTGCCTGGGAAATCGGACTGCACTGTAAGGCCAGAGATAATCCACGTACAGCGGCCATTTTGTAACAGGCACTTTCCCTTTCCTGTAAGCTGACCGGGATTTCCCAATGAATGGCTTGGGTCTGATTTGATCTGACTTAACTTTGCTTTGCTACCCGGTGGGCCCCCACAATCTTAAAAGGTGACTGTGCCTGAAGTAGTCTCTTCCCTCACTACCAATGTCTGACCTTTATTATACACAGCAAAGGGTGGAGTTGCTGGACCCCTAAATCCCCTGGGGGTAGTTTTGACTCCCCACCTCAAAGCCACATGACAAATTGAAAACCAAACCTGGTGAGACAACTGTTATTCTCAGAAGCTGTAGCTAGATGCTCCCAACCTACAGTCAACCTCAGCCATGGCTTTCGTACCCGAGGTCCCGGATAATGCCCTAACGACTGGATGAAGGAACTGGCATTGGTAAAAACTGCAGTTGGTACTGCTACTGCAGAAATACAATCACTTTGCGGGGAAATAGTCACTTTCAGAATACAACTCACATCCCTGGAGGGCAGGGTTGCGGACCTAGAATGAAGAACCGATGACGCTTCGGACTCCGGGAATAAACAATGGAAACTGCACAAGAAGACCATATACTTGGAAGATCGCAGTCTCGGAGATAAACTGTTCCATATAGGTGTCCCTGAGGCTGAGGAAAAAGACGGCCTGCCAACATTCTTGAGCGCCTTCATCCCAGCAGAGATGACCTTACCTTCAATCCCCTTTTGGAATCGTAAAATGCTCACAGAGTGAGGGCACACCTGGGGTCGGCATCTACCCACCAGCGACACACCCTGGTGTGCTGCATAAGCCAACAACATGCTTGACTGATCATAATGACAGCCAAGAAATATGGTGAACTCCTCAGCCTACTTCGCAGCAGATTTTTAGGCCAATACCAACGATAAGAGGAAAATATATCTAGCGCTGTGACCCCTCCTGCAGAAGCAAGATCTCAAATTTGGCCTCCTCAAATTGACAACTATGATTGTGAACCTGAATGGCCATATGAGAGACTTAGAAGAAGTGGAAGACCTGGAGACCTTTTTGGATACCCTACAAGAATCTGCAATGGAGGTCTTGTCGTGTGCAGAGAATCACAACCCCGGGATGTCCTTCACCCAGGAGATGGGCCAAGACATGGACAATTCTTAATGGAGGAGTTGGGAGAAGGTGGTACAGAAGTGGGAAGCCGCTGGCACTCCGTGTGCTATGAGCCCCCCATGGCAAGGGATAAATCAAGCTCGCCCCTCGAGACTTAGCAACAGTGCCCAATCACAGATCCTTCCTGCCCTTAATGGACCCTCAGACTCTCAAATACTAAATTAGACCCACTACCTCAGACAGGTTTGACATCCTCTACAGGGTTGCATGGTTCTTATTAGTTGAACACTTCCTCTCCTCTTAACTCTGGACTTCTTAATTCAGTGGGAGGGGATACTAGGAAGGGGCTGTGACCTTTTCCCTCCTAGGTCTATTTCACTCTTTATGGTTCATTCTTCACACCCCATAATGCTCTCCCCAACATCCATACAGTTACTGCATTATCCACCTCCCTCCTCCCCCTATTATTGAGCATGTCATCGCTTTGCAGTGCAGTGAAGCACTCCCTTGCCTAAGTTCATGCTCTCAATGGGATTGGTTAAACCAGGCTAATATATATTAGCCATTACCACCATGCAACCTCTACTGATGGACTTGTGGCTCGACCGTAGTTGGTTGAGAGATCACCCCCTTCCCCTTATCTGCAGCTAAAAAGTGATCCATAGACCCGTGTTGCCTTATTCCCCTCGCCCTTACCTCTCCTGATCACTACACTGCCCCTGTCTCAGTGACCCCTTTCACAAATCGAATAAGCTTAGATTGTCAGCAGCGGTTTGAGTGCCCCTATCCCACCTTCCCCTGACAGGACTGGCCACAAACTCAACATTGCCGAATCTTATCAAAACTTCCCACTTGCTCTGCTGACTTGCCCTCCCTCTCGTTGAGACCATGAGTCTTCCTATGGCCCGCTTCCAATTGTGCTCCTGAGGCCCAGCACTCCAGTGGGTGTGCAACAGTTTATTGGGGCCTCAATCGACATCCCCCTCCTATTTGGACACATTTTCCCACCACATCACAATCACTGCATATAGTCTTCATTAATGTTCATGGCCTTACCCATTACATTAAGCATAAGAAAACACTTGCTTTCCTGGGTAGACAACGTGCAGACATCGTACTCATATCAGTGATGCACCTAACAGTGTCAGAATGGCATAAATTGTGAAGAGACGAGGTGGGCTGATTCATAAATGTCAGTAAAGACTACCTAACAGACACACATCTCAGTGACCAATTAGGATGAGAGGGGTGGCAATACTGATCCATAAAACGTTGCCTTGCAAGCTCATGTATACCTAGACAGACCCAGAGTAATGGTACATATGTGAGAAACTCAAAATTAGAGATGCCTTTCTAGTGGTAGGATCGGGCTATGTCCCCTAAAGCTGTAAACTGGACTTTCTTGCCTCCATCTGGAGACTTCTTGCATCCATGTCCAAAACATGAGTTCTGATTGGTGGAAACTGGAACCTAAAGATAGACTATGGGCATTTCAGCTGCGGCAAACTGAATCTGCCCGTTCCATCCCAGGGATACACAAGAAAAATGGGACTTTAATCACACACCCAACAGAGATAGTCCAGGAATTCAAAAAATATTATGATTCACGCTACACCATAAATACTCATCCAATGGATGCGGTGGAAGAGGCTTTCTTTGCAGATTCATGCTCACGTTGCTTGAATAAGCAGGATGCAGAGTTGTAAGAAGGCGCTGTCTCATGGAGGAAGTTATATCGGAAATCAACAGCATGGCCACAAGCATGGGTAGCCAAACCAAATGGGTTGATACAAGGGTTGGGAGCCTTGATGCAGGTTTGACTACAGGGCTGTCCACTTGAGCCCCCATGGAGGTAATTCACTCCACAATCTTGGGTACTACCCAATTTGGCAAGTATTAAAGCTGCCCATGCATGCTAGAAATTTATTTTCATACCTTGCACCACACTACAACACACATTAAATTACATCTGTGGTGATGACATTAGCAAAAATCCACTCTGAGCAAGACCATTGAGGCCATTACTATAGGACTGAAATATGTTGGTGTTTTAGGGTCACAGGACCATTGTATCCTTACATCCCTAAAATTGTCTTTTAACCTTACCCATCCACCACGCTAATAAAGGAATACCTGGGAGTGGATGAGGAATTTTTAAAGTTAAGCCATCAATTTTTTGCAAATCTACTTAAGAGCCCCTAGGAAAAAGGTCAAACCCACCCTGGCCTTTAGGAGTCAGGGTGAATCCGATAATGAATCATGCCACTACTAGAGTGGGTGAGTGTTATATATTAAACAATATATGTTTTTGCCCACATCGACCCTGAATACCTGTAAAAAATGTGGCGACCTTACCTAGGAATAGGAACACCTTGCCACGAAGAGTGCCACTTTTGTCAGTTGCTTCATGCCCCCCAGGCTCACATTAGCAAATCGCCCTCTACGCTTCCTCTGTCACCTTAAGCACAACATCTTCACACAAGGAAACATTTTAAGGGCACACTATACTATGCCTGCTCTTTTCTACACCTTCTTCTACCTCACTGAAACACTGGTGGACTGTGACAAATTACAAGACTTGTGGCGAAAAGTATGGGCCCACATGTTGTATTGACATATACATGCATAGCTCTACTGCATGACCTCTCAGACCTCCCTGAAGTACCACGCCCTCTCTCTCGCTGGCTCGCTACTGCATGAGGGATAGCCAAGAACTTCATACAGCTCTTATGGTGCTTAGCTGCGACCCCTCTGCTTAAAATATGGCGGGTGGAGCTGCATGAGAGGCATCCTTCAAAAAGTTAATAGACAAATTTCACGACAAACTAGCACAATTTTCAGACATCTGGGGACTCTTCCTCACGTGGTGCGTGCTCGGGGTCGATGAATTGTCAGTCTCGAATGAGGACTCCCCTCCCCCCCTTTTTCCCACACCTCCTCTCACATGTGAACAGGCACATAACCTTTGCTTCTGCCCACATGAATGTGGGCTGGGACCCCTGTATGAAGGCTGCAATTGTTAGTTACCACTCTCTGGATTTTTCTTCCAGACCTAGGGATCAGAGGAGATTCGCTTTATTTCAAACCCTTTTCAAATTGCCTGGTGTTTTGGCGCACATTGATATGCCCTCCCATACCAGGTTATGAATAGTGGCTCTCTATTCCTAGTCCCCTGCACCCTCCCCGTTCCCCACCCTCAACACCTGGTTGTCTTTAATTCCTGCCCAACTGCACTTCTATTCCTATTTGTAATTGCGTCAGGCTTTTCCTAATGTATGTTGGTGTACGTAAATCACTAAATTAGCGTGATTAAAAAAAAATTGAAATCGCAAAAGCCAAAATAAAAGAATGAATGCATGAATTAATTAATTCATCAATAATTCCAAAGGATTCACAATCATTGCATGCAAACTGTATGCTGAAAATAGTTGTGTATTCATATGTCTTCGGGGGGAAAAAAGAATAAAAAAAGAAGCTTTAAACCATTAAAGTGACTAATACTTTGAAGGCCTCTAAAATCCAGAAACTAACAAATGTGTTGATTTTAGGCCTACCAAAAAACTCTGCCGAATTCCGCTGAGTTCAGCCAGCGTGCAGAGTATTATAATGATTGCTCGCCCATTAAGACTGTGAGTACAGGCCCAGTACACAGCAATAAGGCCGCCTCCTTGTGTTCACTATCCAGCGCCTGAATACAGACCTAGTGCACAAAGGCAAGAATCCCCTCTATGTTCACTATCTAGCCTGTCAGTACAGCCCAAGCACACACAAATAGTGTAGGCCCTCTAGGTTGTGCACAAATGTGCAGTAGGGAGTGTGCACTGTTGGTCACTGCACCAAGCCCAGACTGCAGGAGACCAAAATCACCCTGATCCACAGGGTGACCGTATGCCAAGCAATTAGTGCTTCCCCACATAAACTCCACAACACTCCCTGCATGAGGTACTGTCCTCACACTACCCCCGACGGACTAGCGCCTGAATCTCTGTGTGCAGGGTGGGTGCTACCTATGTGAAAAAAATGAAGGACCTTCATATGTCTCGTGTACAGAGGACAAACATTGAAGGAGACATAGGTTTACTGTACAATTGTACTGTTGCGCTGATCTGCCAGCTAAGCCTGGCATAGTCTGGGCCAGAAATCGAGCATCAGCACAGTGTGTATAAGTACCCAAACCCCAGTACAGTTCGTACGTACCCATCTGCCCAATACAGTTTGTGCCAGTCCCCAACTGCTCTTCTCATCCTGTACCTGAACCAACACACTGTGTAGTAAACAAAACACAGCAATGTGTATGGCAGTAACCAACTGTCCAGCGTAGCCTGTGAATTACACAACTGACCTGTTCAGCCTACGCCAGCAATCAACTTTCCAGCCGGTGCCAGTATACAACTGTCAGCATAGCCCATGCATGCATTCACACAACTGCCAAAACAAGCCTAAGACAGAAACCAACCCCAAGCAAAGACTATTTCTAAAATAAACTGCTTAGTTTTTGCCAGTAATTACTAGCAAAGGTCAGCCTGTGTAAGTAACCAACAAACACCACGGCAATGCTTCATTCATCTACTTTTATGGCAATCCATTTGACCAGGAAATGACGAGAATCCCATTTTCCACCAAGACTGTAGTTTGAGACCTACCACAGGCTATTCCATATAAGAATTTGCTTAATTCCATACCTGGAGCGCTAGCTGCAATCAGGGGAAGCCTGGTCCCACACTGGCTGCAGAACCTTGTAGAAACATCATTGGAGAGGTGGTGACAAACCTCGCACCTCATTCATAGGCCACCCTTTTCCCAAAACAGCACCCTGAGCCTAAGCTGCACCCTGCCGTGGCCACCACAGGCTAAAAGCAGGAAGTACTAAGAGAAGCCCGGGAGCTGTGTATCTACAGACACGGACTCACAAGGTCACATGAGCAGCTACAAAACGGCTTCACTTTCCTTTTCTCCTAACATAGGACAGGAAATGAAGGCTAAGTCTTTCACAGTGGGGCGCACAACTTTAGGGGTGAGAACCGCGGGAACGCACCGCTAAACTCCACTCCGCCGGAGGGCTGCAGAGATTTTTTTGCTGAACTCCGTGCTCCAAGCGGGGCGCGGAGAAGCAAAACTCTATGAACTCTGACGACGGAGCGGAGTCCACCACCCACCCCTATTTAATTTAGGGGTGTGCAAATTTCGCATAGTTTGCTTTCACTTAATTATAAGAAATGTTTGCAAAATTGCACGTATCCATCTTTTTGCTACATTTTAGACAAAATGTCCTTGCATCAATTGTGGGAGGAGGATGCATTTAAACAAGAGCACAACAAACAGTGCTGCTTGTGTTTGGTTATTCCCATGCATTTGCTGTAAATGTTTCCTGCAAATGGCGTATTCGTAGTACATTTTTGACACAAAGAGCTCATAAATTCCCAAGTGGTGTAATGACATAATTTTGGGAATTTAACATAACAAGCATAGCACGACGTTCCGGAATTAGGAAAATTAAGCTGCCGTAATGTAATGGAAAATTTCACCTAGGCATAGAGATAACCTCTGCATGAGTTAGACACTTAGAGCTTTATTTCGAGTTTGGCACACAGGATACTCTATCACAAATATGGTGGATGCCCCTTCCGCCATATTATAAGTACATTACAGCCTATCTCACTTGTAATACAGCAGAAGGGATATCCATCCGCCAAACCCTAAAAAAGGCCATTAGTTTACGCAAATTGCATTAGGCATATTAAAGAAATTGAGCATGCATACAAGAATCAATTAATCAAAAGTAATCGTATGACCCTTTTTGTTAAATAGCACTTGCCTAGACCAATATAACGCAAATTAAAATTATTGTGGCACAACCTAATGTACATAGTGTGTTTAAATTGTTTTGCATGCACAAATCATATAATATTAAGTTATTTCTCTACACTTCTTTAAGCTACTTTGGGTTGAAAGTCTGCATTAAAGCTAGTATTCCTTATTACCATTTGTATACACTGATTAAATATAGATTTAAATATATATTTGACACAGAGGGGTTAGAGTTTTGTTCTTCTAGGTTATTCTGTGCAATGGGGAATTCAAGATGTATATGAATTTATATTTATTAAATGTTGATGCTGTAGTCCATGCCGGCCATAGACAGCTAGCCATCCACTTTATCAATTTATGATTGTCTGCTCATAAGAAGACCCATTTGATCAGCTAGTTTGCTCTTTGAAACCAGACCAATATCTATCCTCAAGGATGCCTGGGTGGTTGCTTGGAGTACATGCAACAGATATCCAAGAGTGTTTGATTGTAGCCAATCTAATCATCATTTAAGCCCCTAATGCATACAGTACTATTGCATAAACCTTCGCCACAACTATCGTCAAGATTGGAGTAGCAGTTAAGACTCCATATTTCTTAATTAATAACTTCAATCCCTTAATTATAATTTTTCTATTTTCAAGATGTTCCATTGTACTCGCTAAGTGCTCATGGTGTACTTTCAAAAGCACCTGCCCCAATAGGCTACACCATGAGACACTTGGCGCCAATCGGCTACACCTGTGGTCCTATATACTGACCCACACTTTTGGACCAATAGAATAGTCCTATTTTTTAGGACTATATTTCAAAGCAGTCTAATGCTGAATAACAGAGAAGGTACTTTTACAATTTATAAAATCTTTTAAATTGTCAAAGTACCTTCTCTGCTATAGTACAGCCAATTTCATCCATGACGTGTACCCCTTTCTGCCAGGAAGAGTGGCTTAGATCTTTGCTGTGTAGCTCTGTTAGGTTTCAGAATGCTCATATCAGGATCTGATTGTCCCTTTCCCACACTTTTAGCAACCAGTTGTGTCACTGGGACTATAGCATCAACTGCCTTAGCACACAAGTGACTGATGTATGCTGTAGAAGACACTGAACAGTTAATAGTCTTTTTATTTTGAATGTACTCTCTTTGCCATATATGTTCCTTCCCTGGTGTACATATTTACCTATAGGCTAGAGAAAGCAAACTTGGCGTACATGCCGATTGTCCATGCTTGCATCAATATAAAAGCCAATGATCAGACCTGCAATCCTACCATAGATCATCCTTGTGAGATGTAATGTGTGCTGGGGAATCACCTGGGTATCTCCTGTTAACGATGAAGATTTAAAAACTCTACAGAGTGAATCAGTTATTTTTCTATTTCTGTTCTTCACCAAAGTGGTATTTAAGACCTTTCTACTACTCCAAGGACTGATGGTATTCCTCAAGGGGTTCTTCTTCGCTATTCCTGTGAAAAAGGTTTCACTAAAATCCTCAGACAGAATTACCATACAATACTGATTCACAGTTATTATCTCTGACAAAGCTTTCATGAGGTTTAATAGAGTGTATTAGGATGATAATTAGTAGAAGTAATGTAAATATTACAAGTGATAGATTTCACTAATGGGAATACCTCATTATCTGCATGAACTTGACTGCCAGTAGATAATACATTGAAGGGCCAATGAGCACCGCATATTTAATAATGCTAATCTTCTACCCTACTGGCTTATCAGACAAGGTAACAAACAACCTCTCTTGCCCACTAGTGTAATATGTAAGATTCTGTGCAACGAAATACCCATCATGGGGTGGGGATTTTAAAACATTCCTATATAATCTGGGTCACCAAGAATTTTATGATGATCCTACCACTATGCTTAGGATATCTAGGAAGGACCTTAAGAGAGAGTCCTTAGGGTTTCTTAATGACCAGAGGCTCTGTATAGAAATGAACAAAAAAAACGGTCCAGGCGCATAACCTTACTTTAACATCTTTAAAACTGCAACCATACCTAGACCTGACAGTATCTGACTATGAAAAATTCCTCTTAATTCGTTTTCGTTTAGGCATTTTACATAGATTAACTAGCTTCCCTACAGCCAATGATTGGTCAAATGTACTGTGTAAATGTCCTTGTGATGATACGTCAGGTCAATCGACCATTCATGTGGTATTCTTTTGTAAATTTTATTCAGTGCAGAGGAATTTATGGATTATTCCTCTGTTAAAATTACTTGGTTTGAGGCAATGTCGTCCAGCCCTTATAGTCCTTCAACAGTTGGAGACACCTTATGTAATGGCCTCTATAACAACCTTTTTAAAAAATGTTTTTAGGTGTAGGAAATCGATCCAAATGTAAGATGTATTGATATAATGTCTTTTTTCCTTTTTTTAACTGGACAATTGTCTTAACTAGAATGTAAATATACGATTTTTAAGAAGTGTTGAACTGTAATTTTGAGATGTAATGTTTTGCACTACTTTGATCCAACTCTGCACATTTAAGCACTAGCACTTTCCCCCCCAAAGACAAATGTACTGCTCCCGGGACAAATCTTATACGCTATACCGCACTTTGTGACAACATGGGACATTATGACTACCCTGTTTTATCTTTTTTATGTACTCTTAAAAAAATGTTTTAACGTATTCACATGAATTATTGATGTATTTGCATATGTGTAAATATTCTGTGAGTGTATTCTTTTATGGTGAGATTTTTCACACCGAATAAAGATTATTTGAATTGAATTGAATATTGAAAAATAAGTAGAACCACATTAAAATGAAAACAACTATCCACAGCAATGTGCAAAAGATGAAAACAGTCCATAAACCCAGGGATGAATGGTAAATCCACATCACGAGAGGGAAACAGAAAAACAAAGGAGGAAAGAAGGATGAAAGGATAGAAGAATATACTAACACCATCCTCCTCCTTTAATAGTAAACAAAGAAAGGTGCAGCACAGTGTAACAACGCACACATTATGTTGACATGAAGCACAGGGTGACTTACACACATAACATAACGATGTAAAAGTACAGGGTGAGGCGCGGGGCGACTTACACACAACATGAGAACGTGAGGCATGGGGCGGCTTACACACTAAACACAGCAAGGTGATGCGCAGGGCGGCTTACACACTGGACACAACAACATGACGTTAAAACTTGTAAGCTTTTTACACAGCATAGTCAAACTAAAACCATAAATGCCTACGGGCTTCAACATGTACTTATCCTTATAAATAATTTAGAACAGTTGTCTTTATTTTAATTTTTCATGAAACCCCATGGCATTTGACTTAGCTCTTCCTATAGTTTTTATTTTTTTCCTGTGACCGCAACCAACTCAGGCAACTGTTTGCATGCAGTTTGAAATTACAAATATGTACAAAATAACAGTTAGCAAACCAATACACCCCCTTCCTGAGTAGGCATAACAGGAATTCTCAAAGTGCAATTCATCTAACCCTGGGGTTTGTCAGAAAGGGTCATCAACACCAAAGCCCTGCCTACTTTGGTAACCTATGTAATTTCATATACCAAAATATCTGTGTACGGGCTTTTGCAGAGTACATTACCAACCCACTCTTACAGGCCTATTTGCTGTCACTTATGCGTTTTATAATAAATAAGGCATACTGCCCTTGTCATTAACTATCCATAATAACAGACATGGCCTAGGGCATCTGACAAATGGCATCATTGACTTTCCACCATAACCCTTTCGAGCCTATTGTACTGAGTGTAAGCTTTCATAAAAGGCAGAAAGTGTAATACCAGTACTCTTCGTTTTAGCTCAAGCACACAACTTCTGCCCAATTAAATTCTGTAGGTAAGGGAATCACCATGTAGGAGGAGCCACTGGCTCAGTAGTAATTTTGCTTTTGATTACATAAGGTCTTTCAGCACTATCAAGTCAGACTTAAAAAGGGGCATGATTGTACAATAATCCCTAATACAGGATTGGGCGGCACAGAGAGAGAGAGAAGAGAGAGAGGGGTGGGGGGAGTTGGAGGAGGAGGGGGGAGAGAGAGGCATCTGGAGGAGATAGAGAGAGCGAGCGAGAGAGAGAGAGAGAGACAGAGAGAGGTTTATAGACAACATTTGGGGTTTGGTGTCATTTGTGTTATAACTTCTATTAAGTGGCTCGGGCTTATAGTGGCTGGTATAAACCTTCTGTTCCAACATTACAATGTTGGTCTTTCTGTTTGGTTCTCCCTTTTTAATTTAGAGCATTGTACCCTGAGTGGGTGGAATGCATTAATAGCCTTGTAGTGCTTCTGCCTTTGAGCCATAGTGGTTGTAATAGGCCTTTTCCCTCGATATAGGCCTGAGCCAGTGGCTGGGGGCAATAACTCAGATTCAGGACCTTCAACAACTGGTATAGCCTGTGGCAGTGGGCTGTAAGGCTGTATTAGAGAAATGTAATGTTTGGGGGCACTAATTAAGACAATGGAGTGCATCAGGGCCAATGGCAGGTAAATGAATTCTACTCCAGCATTCCAATGTTTGTTTTTCGATTTCTCAATGTTTGATTTAGAACATTCTACCCTCAATGTTTGGAAAGTTCGAATAGCCTTGTAGACTTTATGCCGAGAGTTATATTTCTGATAAAGGCCCTAACAACACCCGGTAAAGACCCCTCAGCAGTGGACTATAATGCTATAGTAGTTTGTAAAGCAATATAAATTCTAGAAAAAGAATTGCTAAAATCAATACACGTATTATATTTTTGGAAGCAAAGCACCTCAATAAAAACCGTTACTCTAAGTTAGAAATTCTATGTAGTGCTGACCTATCAAAAAGGAGAATGGGAGAGACTTGCACACAAAAAATGTATTGCCACAGGAGTATTTTCGCAAGAGTCCGATTTGACCTTCTGGAGTCCTGCATTGCGAAGAACTGGGTACATAAAGATTAGGATCCTGCTGAAGAATGTCATATGACCATCTTAGAAGAATTTCTGGAAATCTATGCCTTCGCAGGTTTCTAGATGTACTCCTGGCAATGTTTATGAATTCCAGAAAGTAGGAAATTACATTTGGGGCTTCTGAGGAACAGAGATCTTGCCTGTAATTTTCAGACTTTCTTTGTGAATCAGGCCCAAGTGTTTTCTCATCTATCAGTAAGTCGTTACACCCCTAAATTGATCTCTCCTACAGTTTATATGGTCCCCTCTAAAACGTGGTTATGTAAAATAATGTAAATTGGACAATTTAGCCTGATGAAGGCATGTACTGTCACTTACTGAAAAATTGATCTACTCTTTTCTTTTAATCTCTACTTGTTTGGATATGTTTGTGTGTCATTTTCTAATTTGTGAATGAATATTTCTTAACAATTTCGTTTGCATTTAAGTAGGCCGGTGCGAAAGTTTCTGTTGCTCTCACATAAATTGCATAATTTATGTGATATTGCAAGAAATGGCACGTAATGATAGACAATATGTCAGCATGAAATTTCTCGCACATTTTTGCACAGAGGACAGGTTGAGCAGTAAATGTGTCCTTGCCAGTATGTCGAGTGTCTTTAAAATGTGAGGTGTGCCACTATGTTCTATTTTCACACAAGATAACCCAAAGTGCCTTTTGTGTAATTTCGCCTTATTTTGGAAAATTATTACATTTTCACACACTCTTACTTTTGACCTCTTATCCCAATCAGTAATCAGAATTCACAAAAAATGTAAGAATCTATTGTTCACACTTTTATCTTTTAAGATGATATGTGCAAAAAAGGATACAAGAGATTTAGAAGCTAGATATGCTGGTTCTACTGAAGCACAGAACTAGATTTTCCCATGAACAAAAACTGCTTCAAAGCCACTCTGTATTTCTCCTGAAAGTGCTGCACCCAATGTAGTCACCTCTGCCTGTCTTCCTGGTATGCAGTATGTGACTACCATAGAATAGCTCACTTACTCCTGCGTCTTGCAGGCAGCACCATAGAAGACCAACAGTTATGAAAGGGGTGGTAGGCTTGGATGGGTGAATAAAATGTCACGAATCTCAAAACTAGTGAAATTCAATTTTTTTAAAATTGGGCTATAAAAACTGCCACATTTTAATTGCATGCACACTACAGAAACAGGCAGAATTCGGCTATTTTGTGTGGTTCATGGAGTTTTACTGGGCCAGCAAAACTTGTTCCAGGGAAAAATCACACAAACAAATCACAAACCAGGCAGTTTGTTGCAGTTGCATCAAATTTCACAGCATTGTATTGTGATCTGCTTCTACTTACCGGATTGATCAAAAAGTGTCCAGCCCTGGTGCAGGCTGGGAAGTTAGGGCATCTACTAATCTCTTCACATGCAACCAAATGCAACAGAAAATTGGTATCACATTATGAAGCCAATCAAATATCTGTAAAATCTCAAAATAGGACCTCATTATAGTAGCTCATCATTTGGTGAATGGATTCCTGGAGGTCAGAATCCACACACAAATAACAGGCCTTAAAAGTTACTCATTCCATAATTGAAAATAAAATGCAGACCCAAGAATGCTGGGTCCTTTTCTGTATGAAATTTCATATTCCAATAATGGACCTTTCACTACTGGCTTTAAGCAGAAGGTAAATGACAGTAGGGCAGTGCTGTGGGTTGGGGCGTGGGGAACAAAAGGCACAGCAGGCAACACATGATGGAGCGTCATTTGCTGCCTGGACTGTGGCTCTGCCTGTAACCACTGGCTGGAGACGTACTCTGTTTCACAGACTCTAGATAGTTACACCCAATAAAAACAGGTTGGTTTCTGGATTTGAAATTACTGGATCCAGAAACATTGTGCCACTTGTAGTTGCCCAAGGCAGCCCCCCCCGCCCCCACGAGAATACCCGAGTAACCAGAACTGCGACCCTAAAAGTTGTTATCTCCTGTTTAACATGTTCGCCTAATTTTCCTTTACACCTCCCCCTCAATGTGGGAATGTACTGTAGAGATTCCTTTCCCCAACAAGTTACATCGTTCATGGAATAATTTTGGCTCAGTTCCTCTTTACTTGACTTTTAAATTACTGCCAAAGATATTCTCCTAGGGCGCTGAGCTCCAGATCACAGCCAGGAGGAAAGCAACTAACGTGTTCCACTTTTCCATTTGACCGTTAAAATGGCCAAATGCTGGAAGTTTGTCACAACCTATAGGTGGCAAAAACTATGCCTAGATCTGCTCCTAATTTACACCCGTTTGCGACATTCACAAAATGTTCCTTTTCTAAAAGGATACCTTTAACAGGGTTCTTTTATACATGTTCTGCAGAAATTAGATGTTGGTCTGACTCATGCAACTTAGATATTCTGAAACGTGTGTGGATGTTAATTTAGAAATGTTCGTAAAAACCCACTAAGTAACATCTGGGTGGGCCTCCTCCAAAACGTTGCTTGACACATGCCTCAAACTCGGCCTGAAAATCACTACCACTGCCTCCTCTCACATTAAAGTCGGTTTTCTAGACACCAAAGCTCACTATCGACTTCAGATCTACAACCTTAACACTGGCCCTGCCCTTTGGTCTGACCAGCAGTGCATCTCATTCAATATAGAGCTCTCACCCCTACAAGCTTCAAGAAAAAAAACAATCTATGTCATTCAAATGATTCTTGAAGAAAAAAAAATTCTCATCTATTAACACGATTCACTCTCACCACCCTTACTTAAATTCCCACACTCAATACCACTCATCGTCAATGTCTCCTCAAAAAAAGATCTAAAATAATTAATCATAGCCCATTACATTCAAAACACTTAAAACTATTAAAAAAAGAATTGACAGGCAGGATTTGGAACCTGCCTTGGAAAGATCCCCTTCTCAGACCACTTACAATGCCCTCACCCCACTTGTCATATTGCTGTCTTGAGACAAACCAAAATTCTACTCAGTGCAAATCCAGAAAACCATCAATTGCCCCTGAGCATTCTTTACGGTGGCTAAATTATTTGTCTTCCCCAATTGCACCATAACCCCAATACCACCCACAAAGGAACTCTGAAATTCCTTAGGTTCCTTCTTCAATGAGGGAGAAAAATCTGTAATAACATATTAATTCCTTCTTTCTCTCAGACACTCAACATATTGAAGATATAGCTCATCTTCCTCAGCCTTTCCTTTTCTCTTAAATTATCAATGACCTCAAACATCTTTAATCTAAAGTCTTGAACCAAGTAATATACTAAGTGTCCTTTGCACAGCTGAAACTGTTGCCTACTACTCTCTGTTTCCATTATGACTGTTTTCAACAACTAAGCATGTGCTACGGAGAAGTCCCCTCCCAGTTAATATTCTGTTTTGGAACTCTCTTCAGAAAAAACCCTGAGGAACCCTGCAGTACCTAAAAACTTTCACCCCATAGATTTCCAAAATACTGGAAAAATTGTCATAGCCAAATCCATGGCAGCACGTCACTACAGCATTATGAAAATATAAATAGTTATGAAATTGTTACTCAAGAAATTTCCCAAAAACAATCGTAGATATTTTGTTTTGTTTTATTTGTTGGTGATTACGATGGGTCAGCATTTAAGACTCTTAGTTACAGCCACAATAACTGACATAGTAACAGTATACCAGCCAAATCACTTCATTCTGTATTCTGAACCTCAATTACCGAACTCATTTTGGAGCCCTGAAGAAGTCTTTTACTGGGCCAAAACATGTGTCGGCTGTTTTGTTCATGATAACTGCTTAGAGAAATGGGACCCAGGCCTAAGTCCTAGTTCTAGGACCCATCCACCTATGAGGCCCTCCACACCTTCTTTGCTGACACTGCCAAACAAAAGCTGTGTGAGAAGCCTATGCACCTCTGCGATGCTCACCTCGTTTTCATCTCCAAAACTGAGGCAGTGGTTAAAGCTCCATCAGTCAGCTTCAACTACTTAAAAATACTTAACCTATAATTCTTAAAACACATCACATTGCTGTGGTAGGACCTTGTGTTAGCTACGACCATAACTACTGCAACTCTCTATACTGTGACCTGCCAGCCTACCAAATAAATAGACTCAACAAGGCACACAACGTTACAGCCTGATTCTTAAAGGGACTGAATAAAAGCCAACACACCATTCAACACCTCAGAAATCTACACAGGCTTCCAGTCAAAACATGATCGCCAACACCTTTAAGATTAATTTATAATAAATCTTACAAATCCTTCACTTTCAAGATCCTCTGCTTTACAAGCAGAGACATATGTGGTTCAACACCCACCTACCAATACAATACAGAGCAACCCACCTCCAAATATATGCTATATATATACACACACACACACACACACACACAGAGTCAACCAATATATTGAAAACATAACAACTTTTTTGTAAAACATATATCTCTATTTCTTTTCTTTATTTTTAAGTTATTAACCAACATTTAGAAAAAATTGATTAAAGCATAATAATTCAACAGAAGAGAACAGTCTCACCCTCATCAACTAAAACACATCACGCTCACCAACTTCATACATACCATTCATACCTTACACATCATCCTCTAACACATTAAAATAAAAAGCTTCTTCGCGAATTCAGACATAAATATAGAGGTTTAATAAATTCCCTCGAAACACAGTGCCAAGTTAAGAATTATTCATGTCAAGATATTGTTAGGACTGATATACATTCACAGGTCCATACAAGACATCTGTTCTTTTCATATAATCCTTTAAATCATCCTGGCTAAATGTGTTTCAATTCAGTGTTAGAGAGGCAAAAGCGCAGGTTCCCATATGCTTTTCGGGGTAAGGTGACCAACCGACCATACACCTTCTGTTATCAAAGGAGCTGTCCACATGCTGGCGTCAGGGGTGGCTACTCAGGTACGGCTGAGGAGCGTCACCCTACAGCTGCAAGCAGCAGATGACAACGTCAAATAAAATGATAATAATGCAATTATTAAAACTGCTTTATTATCATTTTGTTTTACCTGTAGGAGCTGGTTAGAACACAGCAGCCATCATCTGAGTCCTGGGGGTGGGCCCATCAGCAGCAGGAGTGGTGGGCACTGGGCACTGCTGTCAGTGCGCATGTTGGATTGGCTGGCCTACTCAAGACGGACAAACCGACATGCACACTGACCTCTCCCCAACCCGAGCTGCAATGCCGGGTCGAGAGAATAGCAGGCGCAGCCTTCCAGTCCCCGTTGGAGCTGAAAACAAGCCTGCTCAGGCCAATCAAAGCGCTTCTCGAGAAGCGCTGGCATTGGCCGCAGGGGTGTCTGGGAGCCTGGCTCATGCGAACTGCAGTTTGCTGTTCCCGGAGCAGAGGCGCTGGAGAAGAGGATCGTAGAGGCAGCAGCTGGCAGCAGGGCCGTTTCTAGGTGTTTTGACACCCTAGGCGAGAATTGAAAAATGCCGCCCCCTCTCTGTTACTACCATCACTCTCTCCCCCTGTCATCCAGAGGAGAAAAAATACTGCATTAGATATAAAAGAACTTGTATTCGACATTAAACAATAAAACACATCAAAAATTAAATAACTAAATAAGCACTGTTCATGATATTTTATTTTTAAATTTCTCTCTTCTCACTTCAATGGTGTTTTCTAAGGCCATTGCACTCTATGCCACAACACTGCACTCTATGTCAGTGCCACTCTAGTTTACTCTGCACCACACTACACCGCCCTACTCTACGCCACTGTACTCTATGACACTCCACTATACTCTACGCCACGCTACTCCACTCACTATTTTCTGCTCCACTCCACGCCACTCTAGCGTACCACATTCCACTCAACACAACTCTATGCCACGCCACACCACTCAACTCTACTCTATGCCATGCCATTCTACATCACTCTACTCCACGTCATTCCACTCTACTCAACTCCACGCCACACCACTCTATGTCCCTCCTCTCCATTCCACGCTACTGCACAACATGGCTAAAAGACCCTGGCAAAGCCAATAGCTCTCGCGCAGGTGAAAACTATTGGCTTTGAAAATGCGTGTTTAGTTGAGAGGGCAAATATAAAAGGATTCCCCGCCTTCCATTTGTTTATGCTAGAAATCATTTACATAATGCATGTTGTTCCACTAGTGTGTCCTCAAGAGCAAAGTAACGCTTGCCAAAATACAAATCGTTTGCTATGGGTAAAAAAACCGCCAAAATAAGAGAACCTTAATAGTTCAAGTAGCCTTCTACCAACCCACCAGCTAAGGATAGTCCAATGGGTTCAACGCCTGCTGCTAGGGCGCTTGCATAACTAGAATGTACTAGCAATGGATCATTTAGGGCCCATTCAGACTTTAAGCCATTCTGGGCAGCTAACTTATGTAACACGTAGCTGTGATAATCAAAATAAAAACCCATGAGCCTAAGCTGCAGGTCCTTGGCTGTAGGCGCTTTATAATGACATCATCATTGCTATGCTTCACTGCAGGTAAGTACTTCAAACAGATTTTCTTTGTGCGTAAAAGGAAACAAGTCTTTTCACTGCACTTAAAATTCTGTGCAGCGCAGTCCCTTTCAGCGGCCCCTCCCCACCCCCAACACCGCAGGGTCGAGGTCACAGAAAGAAGAATTATGCATCGCTTTGATGAGAGCGCTACATTTGTCATTACAATCTTTCTCCCGGGGATGGGCATTTAATAATTTGTGCTTTACAGAAGTCTCCATCTGGGAGGCAGTACGGTGTGCGGCACGATGAGGGCTCTCCAGGGGCCTGGTGATGGAGGGCCTGCGCTAGGCATGAGCGCGCGCACAGGAGCAGCTTCAGGGCATAGTTAGTGGGTTGTGGCACATGGATGGCCTATGCGGAGGGCTCTACGGGGGCCTGGTGGCAGAGGGCTCCTCAAGGGCCTGTGGGCAGAGGGCCTGCGCTAGGCACGAGCACGCGCACAGGGGCAGCTTCAGGGCACAGTTAGTGGATTGTGGCACAGGGATGGCCTATGCCGAGGGCTCTACGGGGGCCTGGTGGCAGAGGGCTCCTCGTTACCTAGGCACATAGAAAAGAATTCCATAACCCAAGACCGTGTACCTGTACTATTGTCTTGCTTGCATTGACTACTTCAACACGTGTTGACTAAGTGATGACATACTTTACTGTACCTTGTATTCTTTGCCGCCTTCCTCTTCAGATCCCCCAGTGTAACATTTATGATTTTGGGGTTCCCAGCACACCGGATACACACTTGTCTTCTTTATTTGACAGTGGCCTTCACAAAAACTCATCTGCGGCCTTGCTGAGGCCTCCATCTTGTTCTGCTGAAAGGCCTGCACGACGGCTGAGAGCTCCTTGTTGGGCCTGCTCCTCTGGCCGAACCTGTGCCAGCACCTCGGGCACAAGATGGTTAAATCCTGCTGCTTCATGTAACGGGTGAGGCATGAGAGGCGGAAGGTGTGCCTGCACTCTATGGTCACCGGATCTGTGAAGTACTCCAAGCAAATGACGCAGGAAGAGTTGTTGTCACCGAGAGCAGCTGCTGGGTCGGGGAAGTACCCAGTGCAGAGGGAGGCCGGGGGCTGCTGGACGCCGGGGGACGCTGGTGTGCTCATGGCCATGGTGGCCTCTCCCAGCCCGGTGTGTGGACTATGATTTCCGCGCTCTGGCTTTCTCTGGTTATTTGTGGAGAGGAGTGTCCCTGCTGGGCAGGACACTTGTATGCGCGGTCCCTCGGAGGCAGCAAAAAAACAAACCGTACCCAAGTCCGTCAGGTTACACGGTGATCCGACCAGTGGAACGGGTTTGTACAAGCATAATGTGGTACAAAGGTCGGGGAAACAAGCTCAAGGGCCTGTGGGCAGACGGCCTGCGCTAAGCACGGGCGCGCGCAAAGGGGCAGCTTCATGGCAAAGAAAGTAAGCACTTATTAAGTACATCTTTTCCCCCTTTTGCCGCCCTCTGCGGCCGCCTAGTCTAGCCTAATGGTAGAAACGGCCTTGGCTGGCAGCAGGAAGGTAAGTATTCTTTCTTTTTCCTTTTTTCCCATTGGCTGCCCCTATGCGTCCCCTCACAGCCGCGACTGACCGCCATAATGGACAATTATTGACAAAAATGGATATCAACGGTCTGGTTCCGGGACTTCCCACTATATCCTATTTAGGCACATCCAGTCGCCTTCACTTTAGCCAAAGCTGGATGGTTTCCTCACAGAGGGTGCACAGCGATGAACTAAAGAAAGTAGGCGGTCCCATCAGCCTACCTACAAAACAAAAGACAAAAATATGCTCCTTTAAGGCTGCTGATCTCCACCAACTACAACCTCCTCCACATTTCCAAACCTAACTGCAAATCCAGAGGAGACAAATGCTTCTGGTGGCCATACCCCACTTGTGGAACAGCATCCCCTTGCAGCTGCAGAACTTTTACTACTTCCTCGCCTTCAGATTACAACATATCTGTTCTAATGGGTGAGTCCAACTGCGGACAGCACAGGTAAGCGCGGTGGGGAGGGGCAGGGCGCAGCGGGGGGGGGGGAACAGACAGACAACGGAATAGGTGTTATTTATTTAATTTAATAATTATTTATTATTAATTAATTTTACCTATTCCATCGTCTGTCGACTTCCCCCTGCTCCCACCCCACCCTACCCCTACCCCGCCCCATCGTGTTTTCCTGTGCCGGCTGCCGCTGGGTGAGTCAACCTGCGGTCTCCCAGCTCCTTCCCTTCTTGTTTGTAGCTGGAACTCAGTTATAAAGTGTGAGTGATACACATGTGATTAAATTAAAACCAATAATGAAAGTAGATTTTCTCTGACAGCACCTTAAAAAAGCTTAAACTTATTTTGATTCCTAATACAACTTACTAAAGCGTGAAGGTGTGTTCATATGAGTAAGTTGAACACATGGGGCATGATGCACAGAGAATTTGCTGTGTTGCACTCCTGGAGCAATCTTGGCTCCCAGGAGAAAATCAGGAGTACTACACCAGTAAATCACACCTAATCACAGCAAAATCATTGTGAATCATTCCTACGTTTTCGCAGTCTAATAACTTTGTAAATATGCGTAACCTATGCTTTCGTAGATCACAAAATGTTCTTTCAGTATTGGAAATAAGTGAGACCTGTAAACAGATCCAGAGATTTTGTTTCTTACAAAAACAGTATATTTAATTTCTACGCCATGCATGCGTATATAAAGTTCAAATACTATTTAAAAATGGAACTGCCACCTATCCCTTGATTGGAGTTTTTATGCCGGCAACATTTGTAAAAATGTACTAATTTTCAATTAAACAAAATTCAAGAAAGATTGTGAGATAGATGTCACTGCATTGAGTGATAATGTTCAGTCTTATAACGCCCAGCCAAGATGGAAAATGAAATTCGAGTTTTGCAACATGAACTATCCTCAGAGTCATAGCGCTCATTTAAATGTATTGAAATCATAAGACATTGCAGTTTTGGGAAGTGCCAAGGTTGAGAAAAATACATGCCATCTAATCAATAGCTCTCCTTTGAGAGAAAGAGAGTGTTCATAGAACTCTATTGTGGGACTCAAGGCACTCTATTGTGTGACCTTCCATCAGCCCCTCAATAAAAGCAGGCATTAGCACACCTCATTATGTAGAAGCAGGGAAGACGGGATGAAAGTAAAAATGTAAGCTACGGGTGTCTCTCTGTACCCTGAAATATGAGAAGTTGATCACGAAAGGATGGAAAGAAAGGCAGAAATGACAAAATAGTATATGAGAGGAGGAAAAACCAAAAGCACAAAAAAATGAATTGGCAAGTAATGAAAAGGGGAATTAAAAGGGAAAAAAAAGCAAAACTCTAAGGAAATAGAGAAATTTAAACGAAATCAAAATTAAGGCAAAATTACAATGGATATCGATAACAGTAGCTAAAAGAAAGATAAAAGCACAGATAAAATAAGGCCAAACATAAGAGAGAAATAAAGGCGGGAACTAAGGAAACAAAATGCCTAAAGATTTTTTTTTTAAACTGACAAAATGAAGGTCAGTTCAAGGACAGGCCAGCACAGAAAAGAGAAAGGAGATGAAGAAAGATGAAGAAAGGGCCAGCTCGGCGCGGAGCTGTGCCCAGGAGGAGGACGTTTCGCAGTCAGCGGCGTCATGCCACAGAGGCAGAGACTCGTTGGGCAGGATGCTGCCTTTGATCAGGCCTCAGTTCTAGGGCTTCACTCGCATATCCTCGTCCAGGGAGGGGCCTCGCCTGCCTTCAAAGCCCCCAGCAGTGATAGAAACAAGAAGTCACCTACCAGCACATCCGGCGCCATCCAGCAATAACACCCGCCTCCCTTGCTTCTAGGGCCTCTTGCGCACCACATTGCAGCACCCAACTTTGTCTTGGGGGGGGGACAGGAATAAAATATCACTTACCTAGAAAAGGAAAAAACAGAGAAGTCAGAACCGAGTGTTTGAAAGAAAGTGAACAAGACAGAGAGATTTATATTTCATCAACACTTTCAAATCTTAGCCTGTGGGTTCTTTGAAACATAAACAAGAGTTTCTTTGAAAAAATGCATGATTAAAAACCCCTGCGCCAAAGTCCATCCTTATTAATCTGAAGTGGTTTCTCGCCATAGGAGTCCGTCCACTGTTTCTCTGTTCTGAGGCCCGCGAGGGACGGGGTCAGAGCAGAGCCGGAATATCTAAGGCATCGAACGTAGAATGGACGGACTCACACGGGGATGGCTCGAGAGAAAACGTCTTTGAGGGCTCGCGCCCACACTCGACGTCAGCGCTCTCTGTTCTCGCTCCAGGGCCCTGGCGTTTCTGGCCGTTTGAAAGCCCTGTCTGTAGATCTAAGGCAACTAATCCCTTCAGTTTGATGTCTACCTGAATAATAAAATTTAAACAGAATTGCAAATTAAGTTTCCTTTATTGAAGTACTCCATTTTTGCTCAAATCACACTGGCGTTTCGAAAGATGGGGGCAATGAGGAGGGAGCGTGCCTGTGGTGGCCAGTGCCCTATATGTAAATATTAACCCCCCCTCCCCCCACAGCAGCCAAAAAATGAAAAATAAAACCACAATAAACTTGTGTTTATTATTGTTTTACTTTTCTCCGTATCGTCACCTGGGTGCGGGCCCCGAAGATGACAGGCAGAGGGGAAGTTGTAGGTGAACAGCTTGTCCGTGCGCATGAGACTTTGACCAGCCGTCTCATACTGGCCAAACCCTCATGCGCACTGAAGCTGTCTCTAACCCAGCTGCATTGCTGGTTTGGAGAGACCAGCAGGCACAGGCTCCCAGTCTCCCTGGGGGGTGCCAATCATCAGGGCTCAGGCCAATCCGGACTCTGCTTTCATACAGCGTCAGGAATGGCCCAGGGGGATAATGGGAGCCCGGGCCTGCATTTCACTGAGATGGAGCCAGAGAGGAGTGTCCCAGCATTGAACAGGTAAGCTATTTTATTATTATTTTTATTTTTGTTCGTCCCGTTCCCACTCTCTCCCTCCGCCACTTTGCCAAGAAACCGGCCGCTACTGCGACCACTGTGCTTACTCACAAAAAAATATTTGTAGCCTGGTCCGCTTTCACTTTGGGGACGGCGCTTTTTTATTTTTTAATTTATTTGCCGCGCAATTTGCTTTCACTTTTGCGGCCGTTCTTGTTCCTTCTGTTTTGTTACAGCGCAATACAATCGCCACAACTTTCTGGATTGAACGTTAACTACATAACTTCCAGTTAATCATATATCCCATCAGCACACACACATTCACAGTTCCTTATCATATTCATACTTTTTCAAAACGAATCAGTGAAACAGCATAGCTGGCATGTCACGGGCTGCACGAAGCTTTCAAATTCATATAATTAGCAGACTTCCTAGATTAACACAAAAACATACATCTTTTGCTCGGCTTTACCTCGCCACTGCTTACCGCTACATTGTGCGACCACTGTGCTTACTCACAAAAAATGCCTGTTTTTGAGAAACCCATGTTAATCATTGGGCAGTTTTGCAAAATTTCTCCCAGCACACGCTGGTAGGCCGCATAGAGCTTTGCCATTAACCATTGTGCACTAGGGTTATTTTATCCGACTGGAAATGCGTAGTACTTGCTGAGGCCTTCCTTGTCTGTGTGTGGCTAATGTGTATTTTGTGCTGTGCTCTTATAGCTTCATTTTACTGTTGAGGGCATCGCCCACTGCATGCTGTGCTGTTAATGGATCCAGGCGCGCAACACCCATTGGGCTCACCGGGCTTCAGCCCCGCCCCCTCTCCGTCGTGTGTGTCAGCCCGGGCTGAGACAGCCTCGCGGGCTGGCGTCCGTCTAATTGCAGCCGCACCAGAGTACTTCACGGGTCTTTAAAAGACCATTTACTCATTAATGAGGTTTTTGTTGTGTTTTCACCCCTTCTTACAGCCACTCTGCCTATGGCTGGAAGAATAAGCCCCCCCCCAAAATCTTTTTCAGCCCCCGTCCCCCCGCCCCGACATTTGGCTCTGAATGGATCCCTCCTCACATGGCGAGACCTATTGGCTTTGCCAATGCTTGTTCAAGATGGACCTTTGTTGCACCACATTCTGCAATGTGTTAGACGTTTTCGATAAAGGCTCTAGTAAAATGTGAGAATCGATAATAACTTGCTCATGTGCAGCAAGAGAGACTGTGAGTTGAGACTCATACATAGAAACATATCAGTGACCACTGGATGCTTAGCCAGCAAAAGTTTCACTCTCTCCAAAAGAAGCCAGGTCTTTAGCAAATATGGAGATTTTCTGGCAGGCCATTGCTCCTGAAAAGCTGACAGTGCTAGAGTTTTACAGTTTCTGAAGCATTTTGGAAATTTCCACACTACACCTCACGCTAGACAATTAAAGCTTATCTGATTACTATAATTTCAGAAAAAGTCTTGAAGACACGGGACTGATAATAAGCCTCTATTTTAATGCTGAAAAATGGAGGACTTAGCCTCCTTTTTAGGTCGAAGTCAATTTCAATTCAATTCATGAAGCTTTATTCGGCACATGTAAATGACCATAAAAGCATAAACAAAAAACAACAATACATTTTAAAAGAGACATTACAGCTAAAATTTACAATTGATAGTTATAGTCAATGACTCATTAGACAATGCATATTATCTTCATAAATATGTGAGATTAATAATCAGAATTCATTAAATCTCATACTTTTCCTGGAATTGATGCACTGGTTTAAAAATGTGGCAGTGTAAAAACAAATATCTGCCGATTGCAAATTAAAAATTAAAGCCATAGCATGTTTGACTGTACGTACTCCGTATTTAACAAACAGAGGTTTCAAAAATACTATACGAAAGCTCGTGTACAGTTTACAGAACAGCAGAAGGTGCACAGTGCTCTGTGTGGATACATCATCGCACCTACATGGCCCGATCGGATGTTTCTTAATGTTTGGATGGGCTACTAAACAATGTGCCATCCCAAATCTTAGTCTGGTGAGCACAAATTTGTGTGAACGCCTAGTCACCATAGTTAGGTAAGATGGAAAACCCTCCACTAAATTATATCTATTATAAAAAATGACAGAGGACAATGATCCGGCTATGATTGCTCGTTTCCTTTCCGCATAAGTCAGGAATATACTTTTCATTTCTAATTTGGAGATCGTTGATGCTGCGCTAGGGTTATTTAAAATATTCAAGTTAAAAATGTCTGAAAAACAGACGACGACATATTTAACCCAGGGAATATCTCGGTATTTATCCAAACGTAAACAATCCTCGACAATGAATCTATTAAGTGACTTCTCATCGCCAAGCCAAAAAGACCGCCAAATCATCAATGGTCTAAGCGATAACAAATCAATTAGGTAATTAATGGCTAGTTCTCGATGGCTTAATTCAGTTGAGACAGAGATGGGCAAAAACAGGAGCTTTTTTAAAAACATATTTTCCTCTAACTGTAAATTGTAAGCCCCATACTCCTGCCCCATACAAAGCTATTGTCACACATCTAGCTTGGTAAATCTTGAGCATATCCCTGGTACGACGATCCCCAACTTTTGCAGCAAATCTATAAATACCATGGGCATTTTTTGCCATTTTGTTCCGGATATTATTAAATTCATTGTTCCACTTCCTGTCGTTGGAGAAGGTAATACCTAAGTAACAAAATTTGTCCACCTGTTGCACCTTTTCACCGTCTATAAAAAAGGCATTTAACCTTTTAGCTTTAGCTCCACAGGTCATGGTATGCGTTTTTCCCTTATTAATTACTAGTTTTTTACCTTTAATAAAGGAGGAGAAACTATCCATTAGTCGTTGTAGTCCAACAGGTGTTCTAGAAAGTAAAACAGCGTCATCGGCATATAGTAACACCGGCACCGGAACACCGTTGATCTGGGGAGCATCAGCATTAACTTTTTTTAAAATAGCATCAATTCCATTAATAAATAAAATAAATAGGAGGGGTGCCAGAACACAGCCCTGTCTAATTCCTCGTGTAACACAGATTTTTGGGGTACATTCTCCTCTGGTTCCAGAACGTACATTGGTTTTCAATTTCTCATATAACCTAGCGAGAAAAAAGATTATGCCTTCTGGTGCTCCTAGCTTTAACAAGGTTGGCCATAGAATAGAATGATCTACCATATCGAATGCGCTGCTCAGGTCTGCAAAGCAGAGATACAGGGAGCCGGGTTTCGCTTCAGTATATTTCCCGATCAGTAAATCAAGATTGATGCACTGGTCGAGCGTACCCCGTCCCTTCCTAAAACCATACTGGCTGTCGGCCAGTATGCTATCCTGCTCAACCCATTCCTCGAATCTCACTAGCATGACTCTACTCATAACCTTAACTGAAGAGTCAAGTAGAGAGATCGGCGGTAATTCTTAGCATCAGACCTACTTCCATTTTTATGAATTGGCACAATGATTGATTCGCCCCAGGTTACAGGGGCCTCGGCACACACAGCTGCATTAAAAACGATAGTTAAAAGAGGGCCCCAGACATCTGGTGCAGCTTTATAGACATCTATAGGTACCCCATCCGGGCCCTGGGCTTTCCCTCCTTTGCTAGCACGTATACCACATTTAACCTCACTAATAGAAATGTCCAAGGGCAAAACAGGCCACTTATTGGGGCTGGCATCAGTGACATTATTAGAGTAAAAAATGCTAGAAAAATGTGCAATCCAACCCTCGCTTGATACGTTAGAAGTCAACTGGGGTGTTTTTTCATCCCTTAAAAAAGGCGAGTTAACCGTGGCCCAAAATAGGGTGCAATTCGATAACTCTGCTGCTTGGTTAAGGGAGTCCCAAGCCTGTTGCTGCAGTTCACGCTTCCTTTGTTTGAGCGCACATTTATATTCCGTTCTCAGTTTAATTATCAATTTTTTGTCCCTGGGCTTCACTGCTAGTGCCCGCTTGAGGTCAGTTAATGTGGAAGTGCAATGGTGATTAAACCAACCCGGTCCGTTCCTACGTTGCCCTCTATTACGCCCAGTGAACTTGGCATCAATAGCTTTATTAATTAGGTTAAAACAATATAAAACCTTCTCAGAGTCAGAACTATTTTCTAAAATAGAAACAATGTCCAGCAGGCTCTCTTTAATTATTGAGCTAGTTAATTCATCAGCTCTTTCTCCTATCTATCTTAGCCTTACACCATTAGTCCTGTGTGGTTCTACATTAGTGATAATAATTCCTACATCCACCGAGCTGCCAGCCCAAAGGGTGGTGTCCAAAATGATACGATTGTGATCACTTAATGTAGTTACTTCAATTCTTGATGGATCACAGTAAGAACTAATATTAGAAGATATGATCACGTGATCAATGACAGAGCTGGTGTGCCAATTTTTAAAAGTGGGAATGGATAAACCGTTAGCATCTTTACAACACTCCACTATTTCCAGGTCATAGCAGCCCATGAGCTTATGCAATGCTTCCCCATAACTGCTATGCCCGAAATGCAAGACATCCCAGCCAGCATTATTAGTAACCCCACAGGCCCTTTGTGTAGACAATTCGCACAATGTGGTATTAAAATCCCCTACCCAGATAAAATCAAATACAACATTCTCATCCAGACATAAATTATCAATAGCACCGGCTAAGTCTGTTACTACTTTGACCCGGATATCATCAAAAATATTGTTGTAGTAGTTAATCAGTAAAACATTATGGTCTTTGTCATCAACAAGCCAGAGGATCTGCACAAGATCCCCTACAGGTATATACTTTTTAACCACAATAGGACGACAAATCGTTACAAGTATAAGGAGACCCCCTTTAGCTCTACCTATACCGCCTCCCAGTGCCGGTAAATTATAAGAGACAAATCCCTCATAGTTAACTTCATCTTTACACCATGTTTCCTGAAGACATAAAATGTCATGGGCATTAATGAACGTTAACCATCCCGGGTCCCTCTCCTTTGATTTCAACCCTGCCACGTTCCAACAAACAATAGTAGTACCTTTACCCCTAACACAGTTGCTATCAAGCATCAGGCCATTCTTTCGTCCCCTATTCTCTTTCTGGTTTGAATTACATATGTCCCCACATTCGGGCGGTGCCCTTATATCCACCGCCAGTTCAATTTCTGTTTTGTTGGGGATCTCATGGGCCACGATATTATCTGTACATGTGTCCACACAGGGATTAATAATCTCCTGCGGTAAAAACTGCCCTGCCTGATTAAGTCAATCATTTGCATCCAAAAGATTTAAGGGTTGAAATCGGTTTTGCATTAAAATGTCAGGGTATGGCCTTTGTATAGCCGGGCAGAATCTACTTCTTCTACTCTCATAGGGGGCGATGTTATGGTGACTATAGAAGAAAGCAAGCGAGCGGACACACACATTATTATCGGTAATGAGGCAGTTCTCAGTAATACAGTGGCAGCATGTTGAGGGTTTTTTAAATTTATAATAACGCAACCACCACTAGAACTTTTCTTAGAGCTCCCTATCCAATTTACCCTTCTGGTAGTCAAAACTTGATCAGAAAATACAGTTGGGAATCCACAATGTCTGTGCATCCAGGAAACAGTTTTATTTTTTAAAGACTCGTGTGTTTCCTGATGATTCCCATTCTCGACAGGGGGAACATTGGTTAAAACTACCACATATGGTGCGCAGTCAGGGGGGAGATTAATGGCGCGCCTTCGCCTTACCACAGTCCAGTCCTCATTTCTATCGGGCATTTATACAGCCTGACTATCGTTACAGGCTGAGGGCTGGGCTGGCGGAGGATTCTGTACAGCATTCCTGCTAATATCTAGATCACCTAATCTATTAACCTCTGCGGTTAGCTGATCAATTTTTACCATAAGAGGTTTGATAATACCCTTAATCTTTGAGTCAATAGTGCTTTCTAAGTTTTTAATTTGTTCAGCATCCAATTTAACGGCATCATTATTTGCCGTAATATCCTCATCCTTATCTAGGTTCTTGAGAGGGCTAACTGCTCTTTTTCTTGCGGGACGTGAACCCCCGTGTTTAATCTGGGTTTTCCTACATGCTCTGACCACTCTAGGTACTGGGGTCGGTGGGTGCTGCACTATAGAATCAGTAGAAACCTCTAGATCGACTAAGGTGGAGGTATTCTGCTCCGTCATTTCCCTAACAGAAACACCAGGATTAATGCAGACACTCCTACTGTCGTCCAATGCCAATGGGACAGGTAAAGGTTGCATAATAGATAATGGGGGGGACTAATTAACCCTAAGGACTGTCGCCTCTCACAATTGATTTTACTTACAATCTTCACTAAGTAATTATCCAAAGTCTGAGGCGTTGGGGGAACTTTGTGCTTTGACATGCTTAACAGTAACAAATTATCACTAAAGAATCGAATAAAGCTTTTCCGAATTACACACACATAATGAAATATTAAAAACCGTTTACAAGCAGGGTTTTAGATAAACAACATATATAAACCCTTAATTTGAAACAAATAATGAAACCTCACTGTACACAGGACACAAAGACCGACGGCCTGTATGGATCAAAGTCTTTGGCCCAGCCCAGTCACGTCCTGTCACAGACTGTCCGCCCTTTGTCCAGGCTTCGTCCGGCGCCGCCCGCGCGCGGTCCCGCGACGCGGGGAAGTGCTGTGCTTAAGTGCGCCTCAGTGCACGGAAGCGGCGTTGGCGGCTTTCCGGCCGCTAGGGAACCTGGGGGTTGTAGTCCCTGTCCTCCTCTCTGTGGCCGCGTTGAAGGAAGCTGCGGCGGCGGGAGGGGGGAGTTGGCCCAGCGACCAGTGCAAGAGTAGAGAGCCTGTTCCACACCAGTGTCTGCCCCTTCGGTAAGTCTGAGACACTTATTCTTTCATTTAAAGCACTGTGAGGTACCGGCATGGCGTGTATAGTATACACAAGCCATGTTGAGAATAATGTGGTTCCTTAAAAATGGAGGCAGGCTAAAACGTGACGTAGACTGGCTTTCCTTCCTGGATATCTGCAGCGGGATGTAAGTAGATGGCAATGCGCTCCTGCGCTTGCCACAGGTAGAAATAAACGATAATGCCCCCAAAATGTAAGTAAACGGTAACGCGCTCCTGCGCTTGACGTAAGTTTGGCACAGAACACGGAGAAAAGGCGTGCGTTTTCTCAATGAAAGCAGAGAGCGTCTCTCAGACCACTAGGAAAAAACAGCTGCAGGTGTGTGTAACAATGCGGTCCTACGCGTTCACACACGGAAGGCAGTGTCGACGCTCCTGCGCCAGCTAGGAAGCAAAAAGCAGGGAAAGGAAGTTCAGGACTCAAAAACTCCGGGAGCCTCCGGGAAGCCTCGGTGGCAGTTCCTCGCTACTGGCGGCGTCTGACGTCAGAGGAAGTGAAGGGGAGTGGTGACACAATCATTGTACTTGTGTGCTCTTGGGACTCCTGGGCTCCGCTGGGTCTGTCTCCAGTCTACCAGACAGCCAGCTGTCTGGTTTGCTAAGGACATCTTGGGGACATTCAGAAAACTTCATTGGGAATGCATTCCACCTATTGCTTACCATTAGCTTTGTAGTTTGTAACTCACATTTGCTTGCTTTCTATTTGCTGCCTTTATTCGTTTTAGACTGCCCGGTTTGATTTTGTCCCTTCCGTTGCCCAACTCTATATATTGTGTTCTTCCACCAGTGTACAGCTTCTGTAAACAGGCTTTTAAATCTTGTTCCTTTCTTGTCACATTTGCTGTGCATTCAAAGGCAGAGGTCAAATGCTAGGCTCTGTCTTACAGGGAGCTTGGCATTTACTTTTCTTTCCCTGACTGCAAAATGAGAGGATTTATGTGACAATTATTCTGGCTAGTGGGGGTGTGCTTGAGGAAGGATGTATGTTGTTATTTATTTTTACTAGCGCACAGCTAAATTGATATGTGTGTGTAAATGAACTCTGCAGATAATTTAGAATATATCAGAATCAGAAAAGCAGAATTGAGGCACATTTTTTGTAATTCTGAAGTGTGGGGGAAACAAGTATTTGAAAATGATCAAAACAAATCAATACTCTATTTGATGCCATTTCCACACAAAATGTTTGTGGACTGTATACGTTTATCAGTAAAACTGTATGCCTGTGCCATGTAATGGTCATTTCAATTGAAGATGTGTTTTCTGTAATGACAGTAAGCTACCACACCATTCTTACTTCACTCTACCCCACTTCACTCTGCACCATCACACACCACTGCGGTCTACCCTGCACCACTCCACACTATGCCACTTCACTCCATGCCACTCCACACATTGTCACTGCATTCTACTCGGCACCACTCCACTCTATGCCACTTCACTCTACTCCTCTCTACTCTACACCACTCTAATCTATGTCAATACACTGCACTGTATCCCACATTACACTACTCCACTATGCATCACTGAACTCTTCTCCACTGCACGCTACTTTACTCCACTCTGCTCCACTCCATGCCACTCTATTCTGCAACACTGCACTCTAAGCCACTGTACTCAATGCCAATGCACTCTACTCTGTAACACTCCGCTCTACACCAGTGCACTCTATTCAGATACACTCTATGCCACTCTAATCTACTCTACACTCTATACCACTCTATTCTGTGCCACTGTACTATACTGCCCACCACCCCACTCTGAAACGCCCTACTCTACGTTACTGCACTCAGTGCCACTCCACTCAGCACCACTTCACTCTACTCTGTGCTGCTCCACTCTACGCCAATGCAATTTACACCACTTTACTCAAAACCAATGCATTCTAAGCTCCTGCACTCTATGTCAATCTACTCTGCACCACTGCACTCTACGCCGCTATACTCTACAACATTCTACGCCACTGCACTTTACCCCACTGCACTCTATGCCATTGTACTCTATATCACTGCACTCTATGCTACACTATTCTACTCCGCACCACTGTACTCTATGCCTCTACTCTCTCTGACACTCTGCATCACTACACAATACTCCACTGCACTCTACACCTCTCTACTCTGCACCACTCTACTATATGCCCATGTGCTCTACCCCACACAACTCTGTGCCACTTCACTTAACACTGCACTCTATGCCACTGCACTCTACATCAATGCACTCTACTCTATTCCACTCCTCTCCACTCTATGCCAGTGAACTCTATGCCACTCTAATCTACTCTGCACTATACACCACGATGCTCTAATGTGCACCCCACCACTCTAATCTGAAACAATCTACTCTCTGCCTCTGCACTCAGCACCACTCTGCTCAGCACCACACTCTTCTATGCCACTGCTCTCTACTCTGCATCACTGCACTCTACACCAATGCACTCTACAACATTTTAATCAGAACCAATGCACTCTACGCCAATGCATTCCCCACGCATCTCCTCTGCACTCTATACCACTATACTCTACTCTGCAACACTTTACACCACTGCACTCGAAGCCATTGCACTCTTCGTCACTGCACTCTATGCCACTCTACTCTGCACCACTCTACGCCACTGCACTCCACCCCAATGCACTCTACGCCACTCTATTATACACTACTATACTCTACGACAGTCTACTCTGCAATACTGCAGTCTCTGACAGTGAACTCTATGCCACTCTACACCACTGCACTCTATGCCACTGCACTCTACTCTGCACCACTCTACTCTGCCCCACTTGACTCTACACACCTCATTCCAATGCACTATACTCCACGACACTCTGCTCCACTACGCTGTGCACCACCACACTCTGCATCACTTCTCTCTACACCAATAATCTCTACCATACACTATTTCACTCTACTCTAAACCACTCCACTCTACACTACTTCACTTTATGCCACTCTACTCTGAAACACTGCACTCTCTGCTACTTAACTCTAGGACACTCTTCAGTGCACCTCTTCACTCTAGGACACTGCACTCTACTTTGCACTACTTTATGCAACTCTAATTCACTCTAATAAGTTCTTCTGCACTCTATGCCACTGTACTATGCATAACGCCACTCTATGCCACAGTACTCTAAGCCAATCCACTCTAAGCCATTCTAATCTTCTCTGCACCACTGCACTTTAAGACACTGCACTCTACGACACTGCAATCTATGACTGCAATCTATGCAGAAAAAAATCTACTCTACTTCACTGCACTCTACACCGCTCTATTCCACTCTGTGCCATTCCACTCTACGCCACTCCACTCTACGTCACTGAAATCTACCCTGCATCACTCCATATTATGTTATTCCATGCCACTGCACTCAACGTCAATGCACTCTAAACCATTTTACTCAAAGTCAATACATTCTGTATCACCAATCTACTCTGCATACTGCACAGTACACCACTATACTCTACCCAGCAACACTCTACTCTATGCCACCTGCACTCTATGCCACTCTACTCTACACCGTAGCACTCTATATCACTTTACTGTGCACCACCCTAAGCCACTGTATTCTATGCTAATATTCGATGCCACTCTACATGCACTGCCTCCACATTACCCTGCATCACTCCACACTACGCCACTTCACTCTATTCAGAAACAATCTATGCTACACCACTGCACTCTACACCACTCTGTACCACTCCACTTTATGCCATTGCACTCTATACCACTCTACTTTGCATTACTCTCCTCTCTGCCACTGCACTCTACCCCACTACGCAATGCCACTGCACTCTAACCTGCAGCACTCCACTCTACCCTGCACCATTCCACTATGTGCCTCTTCACTCTATACCACAACACTCTACGCCACTCTTCTTCGCTCTGCACCACTCCACACTAGTGCATGCCACTGCACTCTATGGTGTGCCACTCTACTCTACACGAACCTACTCTATTCCACTGCACTCTACTTCACTCTACTACTCTGCATGACTGCACTCTACACCACTACTCTGCAACACTCTATGGCACTGCATGCTATGCCACTACACACTATGCCACGCTACACCATTGCACTCTATGTCACTGCACTCTACGTAACTCTATTCTAGTCTGCACCACTGTACTCTATGCAGCTGCTCTCTGCACCACTCTGCTCTGCACTACTCTACTCTACACCACTGCTCTCTACGCCACTGCACTTTAAGCCACTGCACTCTAAGTCACTCTACTCTGCAAGACTGCACTCTCTGCCACTGAACCAAACACCAGTCTACTCTTCACCACTGTACTGTACGCCACTGCAGACTACACTATTCTACTCCATTGTGCTCTATGTCACTGAACTCTATGCCACTCTATTCTACTCTGTACCACTGTACTCTATGCCACTACTCTACTATGCATCTCTCTACTCTGCATCACTCTACTCTATTCACTGCACTCTATTCCACTGCACTCTACCCTGCACCACTCAACTCTATGCCCCTCTACTGCACTCTACGGCACTGCACTGTATGTTACTACACTCTGCATTGCTCTACACCACACCACTCTAATCTCATCTGTTTCACTCTACGCCACTGCACTCTTTGCCGCTTTACGCTACATCTCTGCACTCTGCCCTGCACAACTCCACTCTACTGTGCACCACTTCATGCCACTTCACTCTACTCTGAAACAATCCACTCTATCCCACTGCACTCTATGCCAATGCACTTCCCGCCACTGCAATCTATACCACTGCAAACTACTCTGCACCACTCTACTCTATGTCACTTCACTCTACACCACTTTACTCAAAACCAATGAACTCTACATCAGTGCACTATATATCAATCAACTCTGCCCCACTTTACTTTTGCTACTTCACTCTAGGCTGCTCTACTCACCTCTATGACACTACACTCTACGATACTCCAATCAATGATGCTCTACTCCATGGCACTCTACTCCAATCTATACTATTACTCTACTCCATTCTATGCCACTTCACAACACTACTTCACTTTACAATGTTCTATGCAACTCTCTATGCCACTTCAAGCCACTTTACTCCACTCTATTCTATGACAAACTATTCCACTCCAGTACTCCACTCTACAACACTCCACGTCATTTCACTCTAGGACACTCTATGCCACTCCAGTCTATAGCACTCTACTCTACACCATTCTAGCCTTCTACAGTACTCCACTCTATGTTACTCCACTGTACGTCTATCTACTCCACTCTAAGCCACTCTACTCTATTACACTTGAATCCACTTTACGCAACATCCTCTACACCGCTTCACTCTGCTCTACACCACTCAATGACAATCTATGCCACTCCACTCTCTGGCACTCTACTCTGACACTCTACTCCAGTCAACTCTACTCTACTCTATGCCTTTCCACTCTACGGCACTCTCTGGCACTCTACTCCCTCCACGACACTGTACACCACTCCACGCCACTCCATGACATTCCACTTCACTCCACGCCACTCAACTTTACTCTACCCTACTTTGTGCCTGTAGGAAGGTGGAATCTGACTATATGGTTGCCCCCAAGTTTTTGCCTGGTATTTGAATGGTTTCTGACTAGTCTGGCTGGGATCCTGCTATCCAGGACCCCAGCCTATCTGCTTCCTCCCTAAACTGATGTGAGTACCCTAGGTACATACCAATTGGATACTGAGGATGCCCTATCAGCCCCTTGTAGATGGTACTCTAGGTACCCAGGGCATGGGTCCCTCAGAGGCCTACCAGGGGCTGCAGCAATTATTGTGCCACCCCTGGGACAGCCATACAAACTGACACCACAAGACCACTACTGTAGTCTGGGTAAGGTGGTGCTTGCACCCCTTACAGGGATATAGGTATCCTGTATCCCACTTAATAAAACACATATATCCTCATAGGTCACCCCGAAGGCAGGCCTTGCTAATCCTACAAGGCAGGGTGCTGAGATATGTGTGGGGGGGAACCCCTACCTGAGTAGGGCCCCTCTGCAGCCTTCGTAAAACTATTGCTGGGTTGTTTGTAGTGCAGCCATACCATATACTCTTAACTGTATTATAAGTAATCGCGATAGCGTGATAACTTGAGAGTGGCTGCACAGAACCATGTCGTGTTTGGTGTCAAACATGTAGGAATCATACCCCCAATCCAACCATGGGAGTGAGGGCATGATTCCCCCCTGCTAGAGGGGCGATATGGTAAAAGCGGCAGATTTTAGACACCAATTTAAAAGTGCACACTTAGTACAAAATGGATGCTACCCGCCACCCACACGACTCTGGCTGCCTGTTGCTGGGCAGAACTCCAGCCACGGCAGCTGGACAATAGGGATCTTGTTGCAGGGATGTGCTCCCACCTCCCCAGACAGACTATGTGGATTGGAACTGGGTGGGTGCACCATAGGATGTCTTTCAGACCTGCACGTAGGCTTCTCCAGTGCCTACTTCTGCATACACCGCCTCAAACCGGTTCAGGGGCATCCTATCCCCTGCCCAGGCGGGAAGCCACACAAAGAGGAGCGGGTGTAGCCACCCTTTCCCGCCTGAACTCTCATTGGTGGGCTCTGATCTGGACACTCCCCTAATCTTTGGATAAAGGTGAATACAGGATCCCCAGAGCATCAGATTATTCTTGGACTTCACAGACTTGAACTTTGACTTGCTGCCGCACAGCTAAAGGAAGAAATCTCCCTTGGGGTAAAGGAGTTACCCCCCTGCTTGGCAGGCACCTGAAACACTGCAAGTGACCCGGTTGGAACCTCGCTGCTCCTATGGACATCGACAACTCTTTCCTACCTTGAGGTGGGTTTCCAAGCATCCCAGAGGCCAGGGAGTGTGCACAGCAAACCTCAGCACCGTGGACTCCGTGGGTGCCGAGATCCCTAATACCCCAGGACACTGGCCACCTCTTGCACAGCACCCGACCCCGACAAGTGGGGAAGTTGTGCTTTGGCCCATTATTGAGCCAACCTCTCAGCATCATCTGTGCCAAAGATCGACGCCCTAGCCCGCTCCGGCGATCCGTGGACGCATCTTTACACACACCAAATTGCTGCCTCCCACGGTCCCTTGTCTCTCGACTGGTGGGTCCTAGCAGAGGTCAATCTTCACTTCCAAGAATTCCCCTGCATGGGCCAGGCCTGCTCTTCAGTCTCCTTGCTGGAGACCTTGCTCAGACCTTGTGGGTTTGCACCAGTAGCTATTTTGTGTTTCTTGCATGGGTTGTGGTTGCCAAGGCTTAGTGAATCCAATCTGGACACTAACACCGCAGCATCCCTCATCCTTTGTGGTACAGGCGGCCTCCAGAAGCTGGCCTTCCTTGACACCTCCTGGACTCCGTGGCTGATGATCCAAGCTACACCTCTTCCACCTGGAAGCACCCGACATTGAAGGGCTCTTTTTCCTGAGCCACCTGGTCACTGTGCCGTGACCCAGACTCTGTCCCCTCTGCTTTCAGGTCCTTCTCTTCAAGATCTACATTTTCAATCTTCACGACATCGACGACGCTTCTTGCTAGCAGCAGTTCTTCACGTTTTGCCATTGAAAATCAGCCCGCGACCCAACATCGAAAACGACCTATGCACCCGGCTTCCCTGGGGCACGTAACAGTGGTACCTTGGTACTCTCGTGGGTGTGGGCCCTTCAAAAGCTTAACTCTAAAGTATTGAACTTGAACTCCTGCTAGAAGTGTTTTTAATCTTGTAAAATTCAACCGCGACATTCTCCATAGGCTTTAATAGAGATCCCGACAGTAGCTTCTGCCACTGCACGCGTCTCCCGTGGGTCCCCTTCCTCACTACCTTGGTTGGTTTCACAAGGGGCCAGCGACCCTAAATGCCCTAGGCATTGTCTGTAGAATTGTCGTGGTTCTTATACCACTTTTTTGATATATGGTTTGGTCCCCCCTGGGGCCCTATGACTCTAGTGCTATTTATTGTAACTATCAATGCTTGTTTGAATTGTATCTTTACCTCCAGCCTCATAAAGAGACTAGTGGGATTATTCTTAGAATAAATACATATATTTTATATATATACCTGTGTGGACTACTCTTTCATTTGGTTATTCAAGAGGTTATCTATGGTAAAACAATAAGCTTAACACTCCTTCAAGACTTAGCCTGAAGGCTGCTCTCCACAGCTACCACTAGGATAGCTTTCTTTAAAGGTTGTCTTAAACCTATTATCAATAAGAGTCGAATTGGACTGGTGCAAGGTGTCCCTATAACTAGAGGACAGCATATGCCAGGCCAACTTCTCACAATGCCACTCCATGCCATTCCATAATACTCCACTCTACTCCACTTTATGACACTCCACTCCATGCTACTCTCCTTTACCCCACTAACTTTCAGCCTTGCCGAACAGCTGCCATGCTGGTGTACACCATGGCTAAAACATATTGGCATAGGCGAGACCTATTGGCTTCGCAAATGCCTATTTCAAACTCCTGCTGTACCTGTCCAGCTGCCAATTATGAAGCAGATGTGGTGATACCACCAGCCGTACAACAAACTGGACGGAAGTCCGTCCTGATGCCTTCTTTGCTCCATGGGTCCCGTTGTGTTCCTACCACTCATCCGCTGCCTGTGCACATACGGCTGGGTGGAGGAGATGTTGGAACCACCTGAGAACCAAGGACACTGGTAGTATTACCCCCTATTTGCCAGGGAAACTACTTTACCCTATGGCTGTATCCCCCTGTTTTGTGAGCAAACATTGCCAGTGACAAATCTGTCACAACAAAGGGAATCTCCACAAGACAGTAATTGTTTGTACCCCCTGGCACGGGAAACCCTGGTGTCCCCTATGCCCTGCTGCATATGCACAGTGTTCCTAAATGAATGTGTTTCACCATGTGTATGGTAGAAACAACCAGTGCAGGTGCCCAATATTATTCTTACGAGGCTCCCACCCACTTTCCCCACTGTCACTATTCATTTCCATCACTGGCAAAGCCAGGTACCTGCCAATTGGGGGAATTTTCTCCCTAAACAATATTTCCCTTGGCACTTTCCATATTTTAAAATCAATGCAATATCTTCAAGATACTTTATATAGATATAGAATGGCCATCGCAATTGGCATATATCTAACCATCGCTCGGTGCGAGCTGCAGAGAGGCCAAAGATTAGATGGGCATGTGGTAAGAACACCTTTACGACAAAATGACTCACTGTCAGAAACTGGCTTTGCCTTTAGCCAATCCATTTCCTGAACTCACTCCAGCATTTGCGGCAACTCAGTTCACAATAGGGGCTATGCAAAGCTTGTGTGCAAAGAAAACTAGAAAAATATCGGCATGGAAATGAAAACATGCCATAAAATAGTGACACTGTACCACGCAACATGAGGTTAAACGTGTGAAATGTAACAGAGAATGCATCGCTGACTTGGAGAACCCTGAAGGGCCCTTACCGGCGCATTGTTGAGAAAGGAACCATTGTGTTTGCTTGTAAAGTTAAGGGCTTGACAGACTGGGCTCAACAGGGGCCTCTTTTAAAGTCTGACTTTAAATGCTGCCAGTACTGAGCACCCATGACTCACCCACATTCACAATTACATATGGTCTCTCTATCATGCAGGGCAGCACAAAAACGTCAAAATGTATTTTATCACTTTTATTGTGTTCGAGAATACCAATAAATTATAGTCATTCACTTATAACTAAAGCGTGAAAGTCAAACTCCATGTTAATAGTACCTTAGTACGTTGTAGCGATTGCAAGAACACTTTGCTTGCTGCACGGTATAATACCTTTACAGAGAGAAATGACTCACCTAATCCGCACAAAGTATACTTGATGTGATTTGTAATCCTTTGATAAGTGGCTCCAGGCCTCTGTTTATAATTACTATATCTGGGAATAACAGTATGACGAAAACCAATATATGCAGATAGACAGAGGGTGACATTTACTTATTACTAGTATTGAGGGAGAGAAAAAAAACATCATGTCTATTTCCTTTAGGGAGTCACACCCACGCGCACATACAAACATGCGCGCGTGCGCGCACACACACACTTTTTTTTAGAAACAGACTCTGGAGGAGTTCTTAATTAACAAGCATTGGCATAGCCAATAGGTCTCGCCTTTGGGACCTTATAAGTGTTTAGCCCTGCAACAGTTGCATAACTAAACACTTATAAGGTCCCAAACGCGAGACCTATTGGGTATGCCGTGCGGCCGCTAAAGTTAAAGTGATCGCGATCAAACATCAAAGCGGCCGTGCAGCCGCGAAAGTGAAAGTAATCGCGGTAAAAGCAGCGCGCGCGCCCGCGCACATGCACTGTAGCTCTAGGCTGGCCTGGTAGCACTTTTTGGAGCCCTCTCAATAAGTCTCGCCAGACCAGCGCATGCGCTGGGTCAGGCGAGACCTAAAAAGGGCATTGGGCAGTAGAGAAGAGGGTACAAAAAACACTAGTAATGCATGATTATAATTATGTTAGTTCATGTATTTATTAGTAAATGCCTGATTGCTTTTAGTGAATAAGATATATGAATTGTGTGGAGCATTTTACTGACACTAAATGTATGGACCTGAGAGGGATGAACGCCGAACTAGGATGGTCCACCATTTTTACCTTTCAGTTGCGGGTTACAGACTGATCTCAGCATCAGAGGTTTCATCTGCTGAGTTGAAGCAGTGCTTTAAAAGAGCCGGTACTTCTCAGTTTTCTCCTCTTGAGTACCGGAACTTTTCCTTGTGTCAAGAGAGTAACAGTACTCCTAGAGGCAAGCTGGGATCGGGCTCTGAGGTATGGGGACGTGCAGCGCATGTGCTTCTGAGTATGACACCTTCAGAGGGAGCATGTATGTGGGGTGTTCTGACAGTCAACAGTGAGTGTATTCCAGCGCTAGTTTGCTGCTGCAGCCTTACACTCTAACTGACATCTCCACCGGAATGAGATGTCTCCTGGCGGCCAGAGCTCCAGACATTGAAACTATTGTGCTGTCCAGAGTGTAAGGCTGCAGCGCCGGAATACACTTGCCATTGACTTTCAGAGCGCCTAACGTCTTTCGGCCATGTTTGGTTCAAGTGTGCAGTTGGCACTTTTTTGTAGTTATATATAGCGCAGACTTGACACCAGGACATTAAAGCGCTTTAAATGAGAAGCACAAGTTCTACATGGAAACCACAAATTATTTTGTGCCTGATGTGCGAAAGGGCTTTTCCCATTCTGTGCTTATGGGGAAGTGTGTTCGTACATACGGACCTTTGTTTTTATGGGTTGGAGAGTTGAAACGTCTGCTTAACATCCTGTAATTCTGGGGAAATCACTTATGTGCCATAAAAACAAAAAAGTAGTCATTCATGTAAAACTTCTGATTCTCAGGTAAAAAGCATTAATGCCCTCTGGTTACACTCGTACTATACAAAACTGCTAAAAAAAACAATTATACCCTACACATATGAGCCGAACTTGGCTGAAGCACACTAGGGCGCTTGGCATTGAATAAGAAAATGTCGATATTGTAAAATGCCTGTTTCGAATCCGCTCTCCCCAGACACGCCCCTACCAGAGCCTCAAGAACCACCATGTCAATTCGGTGAGTACCGGCACTTCTCTTTTCCCATTTAAAGAAGTGCTTTAAATTGGCCTGGACTGTCCGGTACTGAGCATTGGCAATATATATATATATTTAATGAAATTACCGGCACTTCTCAGGAGAAATGTAATACGTTAAATTGAAGAGTGCAGGCACTTCTCAGGAACACGCAGGCACTCTAGTACAGAGTACCTGCACTTCTATTTTTCAATTTCAAGCTCTGATTTAAAACACTAGTTTGAAGTGCTACCTTCCAGGGGCATTCACTCTATGATCTGCTTTGTGAAATATCTGGATTGCTAGCAGTGCACACTCATGCAACTCAGGAATGGCGTATGCGCCGAATAGTTCTAAAGAACGCTAGGCCTATCTAACATGCTCCAGTATGCAGTAAAATGTCAGCCTCCCCAATTGTAAGAGAACGAATTTTCCTTTTCTATCCAATGCTGCCCCCCGGCGGCCTTACATGCACTTGCTTTGATTACAGTAAGCAACGTTTCCGGTTAACTTCTAGAAGCACTCGCTGAGCTTATTAGTAGAGACCCGCACCCGGCACGTCTTTATAATTGAGAAAGACATTTCACATTTCTCTTTAATCTATTCATGTTTAATAGTTACAAGAGAAAAGTGGCCTTTATGAGGAAACACATGTATAATGTGTTCAAAACATTAGCCTAGCAGCGAAAGTGTTTGTTGGGTGTGGAAACCGAAGACCGGGGTTCTTACAAGACTTTCAAATTTTTAAGCGGAGGGGAAGGGGGTACCACTTTATCTTGCCTCACCTTAGTCCCATTCGGTGCCAAAATTGGAAGCCGCAAGAAACAAGCTGCCCCCCGCAGTAGGTGTTATTTGAGCACGCATGGGCACACAGCTCCGTCATAGCTCGAACACGCTACCAACGTCCACAGACCACTCACTGTGCCTGGTAGCAGCGGAAGTTAAGCATGGCTTCACTCACACTGTAAGGCAGACTCTTCACACTTTTTTTTACTTTCAACCCCCCTAAGCAAGATGTTTTGAATCCAGGTCCCCCTCCAAACTTTATGAGAAGGATTGGGGGAGCGGTAGAGACAGGGTTGAGCAGGGGGGGGGGGGGGGCAAGGCTTATGATATCATTTCAGTGGTTCTTTTTCTGTAGTTCATGGTCCACACTGAATGTGAGACTTATAAAACAGCAAATACATGCAACAAAACCAGTAACCTTCCCAAAAATACTGCTCCACATAATTGGGGTGTTGTGAGCCCCCTGCACTCTTGGGCCCCAATGCAACGGCATTTGTACCTGCTGCACCAATGATAATAGAGGCCCTGAGTAGCAGGCTATCACCTCTGCCACTTTCACCTCTTCCCCACCCATCATGCCAACCTTGCAACAGCCTCTCTGTCCCTTTCAAGAAAATAAAGCTCCCACATGATATCCCTCTTTTTTTCTGGAAGGGTGAACTAATGCTACATATTAAAATAAGTCCCCCATGACCCCTTTTTAAAGTGAAAGTCATAACTGTGATGCACTGGGGCACTCTGAACACTGGACTGGTGCACCTACTTCTCTAATGATAGCTTCTGTCATGCAAAGTGGGCTATCTCCTCTGCCATTTGTTGAAAACAGGGCTCCCATCTTGCCACATCCCCACCCTGCCAGCTCTCTGAGGCTAAACTAAGGTGCCTCTTCTGCTTCAAAGTTCCCCTCCCTTGAGCCATTGCTCCGAGGCTGAAAGCAACACAAGCCAAGGAGGGTAGTAAAACTGCCATGATTGGGGTACACTTGGCTCCTCATGCCATGGGGCCCTGGTGCCACTCTACCTGCAGCACCAATGATGCTTTCTGCCCTTGAGTGTTTAAAAAAAAAAAAACAGCAAGGGCGACCAGGGCTCTAATGCTAGCAAGGCCTATGGGCCCCCACAGCACCTTTTTTTCATAATAAGGAAGACATAATTGTGGGACAGTGGTCACTTACACCCTTGCCTCAGTACCTGTTACACTAATGATTGTGATGGGTATTTTTTAATGTTTAAAAGCCCCTATATACCTCACCCATCCTAGCGGGCATCACTCTGAGGAAGTTGTCTGTTCACTTGTAATTGAAAAAATGAGCCCCCACACAGTGCCCCCTATTCTGGGCCATATCTTTGACACTTCCCATGGATCTTGCTCCTTTCGTGTTTCTACTCTCCCATTACTAATTAATAATGACATATATTCACAGTGCTTTCTGACACGGGCTGGGACTTCAAAGCACTATAAATGCATAAGTCAATATTCCAAACTGCACCAACTAGGATACAATTCTGTGCCTGTCTGGTCTCGCCCACGCACACACAATCACTTCTACAGTGATCACATTAACCAATTGAGACGTCACATTTGGCACAATAAGATAATTCATTTTTTGGGGTAGTTTTATATAGCGCAAATTTGACACAAGATACACAGCATTTTACATGAGCACCAGTTACACTGCACGAGATCACAGGATGCTTAACTTGCATTTATTTTTTATTTCATTGTGTGTGTGTTACTTTTTTGCCTTTGTAACTGCATATAAAATAACAAAATCCTTACAGAATAGTTTGTTCTTCCTAGCCACCTCTTTGACCCTGCCACCACACTCAATGACCCCAGTCCCCATAGCACGGTTTCTATACTTTACACCTCATATCTGTTTATAAATAAAAACGGCCTGGAAATCCCCCCCCACACCCAAAAAAGCTACACTTCTAGGCCATCTCCATTTAGACTTCTTTGCTGAAGCATTTTCTCTCCCCTGTGAATGCAGTCACAGACCCCAGGGGGGTGCCCCCCCCCCCCATAGTTTGAAGAACTCTGCTGTAAGGGCAGAGAATAGGGGAGAGAATGTGGCATGATGGCCACAGCTGCTGACTTTGAAAATGGGAACTGAGTTCAATTCCAGACATAGGGGCTTGCACCCCTTCCACCTATCCCCTAAACCAAAATACACGCACAGGTAGGTACAGCCTGTGTGGTCAAACTGTATATTTCTTCATTCACAATGAACCATTGTACTACTGGTATCAGAAAAGTATCTAGTTCTGAATATCTTGTAGGTCATGTTGCTACCACTTTAGTTAGAAGACCCCAACTACTTTTCTGCCAAGTTACAAAATAACTTAAACGTGTGAGGAGAGGGCAGGGTCTTGGAGGGGCGGGCCTTGTGCAGAGAGCTAGATAAGACGCACTCTGCTCCTCACAAAGCTCACCAGCCCCTCCAAAAATAACAAAAAACTAAGGAAAATCGAGGGTGTCTCCTAGTCCTATGTCCTGGGTGTTTTCTCTGAAAACGAGCTGGAAATCCACTAAATCAAGTGGTTTTCTGCTCGTTTTCACTGCCACCGTGTGATTTCGGCTCCTCACCAGGTGACAGTGTGAACAAAACTGAAATCGTGTGACATGCGGTGGCACCATGTGAGTTGGCAGGTCTGACATCTGGCATACCGTGTCCATGACTTTAATAGCCACAGTCGGGGTGCTGTGCTCAGTTCCGGTGGGGTTCACCTGAAGTACTCTGCCAGGAGTTTGTGTCTAGTTATCAGTGTATCTGTGAACTCCTGCACACATATTGTTCTATTTTGAAGACACCATCTGCCATTTTGGGTATCTTACTAGAGGCGTTATCTGAATTCTGCATCCAGAGTGGGGGCGGGGGGGGTCTTACCTAGCGTACAGTGCCCAGATCACCTGGATTATTGGGAACAGGTCTGGATTCTTCTTCTGGGTCTTTCTTTATATCATGTTCTTGCAGCCACATCTGTAATACTGTGTCCAGTTCGACGGGCCTTTCAGAAGTATTGCACTTAGTTTTGGAGGCTACGTCTGAAGTCTGGCTCTTAGCGCCTCAGCAGAGGCATTGTTACTTATTTATATGTCACAAAGCATCTTACATGCAGTTCTGGAGGTCTTGTCTGGTGTACTGTGAATTCTACATCTGAACTGAATGTCCTCATCTAGATGGGTTTGCGGAGTTCTGGGGCATCATCTGGAGTTCTGTGTTAATGTCTGGATGACACCCATGGACTTTAGGTACAGATCAAGATCTTGAGCATCATCTATACTACTGGAGGACTCATTTGGACTCTGTGTCCAGTTGAGGAATCATCATCTACAGCAGAGGTCTTCAAACTGTGGGATGTGTCCCCTTGGGGTACATGGCTGCATTCTCAGGGGAACTCCCTTTCTAAGTACTTGTAAATGAAGATGGCCTAGAAGCACAACTTTTTAGGTCGAGCATTCGAGACCTCTTGTAAATACTTTAGTATATACTTCTCTTGGGCTTAAAGCCATTCCCCTGCTTTTCATTCGCTTGTTTCGGTGTCCTTCAAAATTCCTTGCTTGCTAGTGGTCGATCCTCCCTCTTTATCCCTCCTTTTCGTCAGTTGTTTACTCCCACAGAGCAGGGGCTTAGCTCTTGTACCCTTCCACTTATCCCATTGTAGCATCTGTTTAGGGACTACTTCTACTTTTCTTTAGGAGCATTTGACCAGAGCACTTCATGCTTTAATTGGCTCCAGGACTGTTTCTGTAAACAGGGATATAAATCACGCTCTTCCCTTGTAACATTTGCTATGCAATTAAAGGCCGAGGTCAAATGTTAGAGGCTGTGAACCGAACCTCTCCATTTACCCCCCGCCCATTTGGCCCCATCAGCCTTCGACTGACCCCAGCCAATGAAAACAAGCATTTACAATGCAATAGGTCTCGCATTTGCGAGAATTTGAGCCATTGGAATTGTAAATGACAATGCCTTTTATTTACGTTTTGGTTTTGGTTTTGAAAACATAAATAAAAGGTATTGACATTTACAATGCCAATAGCTTAAATGTGCACAAATGCTTGTTTTATTTAGGGTGTTTCCAGGCTGCCTTTATTTACATGCACAGTTGAAATGCTTAAATGAAAGTGTGGACTGTAATGAATGCCATGGTGGTGGGCGTCGAAGACTTAACTAAAAAACTAAAACATTCTTTGTCTTCATGTTTTATCACCTTCAGGTAAGTGCATGTAAAGCGCACAAACCTTAAATGCAAGTTAGATTAATCAGTCGCAAATGCTGTTTTTTAATATTATGAAACTCAATTGGTTAATGTGATCACTGCAGATGTCTGCATGTGGGATCAGAGCGCTTAAGAACTGAATTTTGATTGGCACAGTGGGGAATCGTGACTATGGTATGTATAGTACTGCAAGGTCCAACCCTGTAACAAAGCACTATGAAAATGTAAGTAATTATTTTAAACTAAATAGGCTGCTACAAAATGAGTTAATGTTTAAGATAAAAACAAGTGCTTTCAAAGTGCACATTTTAGATATAGGTAAACTGCTCATAGTGCAAAACAAGTGTCAGTGTCCATTAAAAGGATGCTTTCCAGAACTACTCAGCTGATTAAATCCTTATATTAAATCTCAAAACAAATAAACCTTTCTCACAATAAATATCCAGTGACTCTATTGATTAAAGCCTAGCCTGGCTCCAAAGCAGCCTCTCCATTTGGTTATTAACCAAATGCATACATTTGCATGTCTTTGTGGTAGCAGGCGCCTGGTGAGAAAGGCTTGTTTTTTCTTGATCTCTGTCTCTTCTTCTGCTTCACAGCATGGTCCCCCAAACCCTCTACCACCCACCCTCCCTTCACTCAGAGGCATCTCAAGGTCTGCATTAACCGTCGTGGGAGGGTTGCACTTTAGCAAAAAGTATGGGAACTGTTTTTTGAAAATTAAAGAAGCATGGACATTTTGGTCTGTGCAGATCCTGCCCACTTGGAGCTCCATTTCAATATCCTTTCGGGTGAGCCCAGGAGGATGATGGCAGGGGGGGAACCAGAATAGTCACTTTCAGACACAGAGCCCTCACAGCGCGGACCCCTGGGGCCTCATAGTAATATCCCAGGAGAAAGGGGGAAAGAGCAAGATCTATGTAGTGAGTGAGACATGGCCCAGAGGAGGGGACACCGTGTGAGGGCTTATTTTTTTATTTACAAAGGGAGAGAGACAGCTTCCTCACAGGGATGTCCTGTGGAAGGTGGAGGACTCTGTGGCTTGTTTTTAGGTCTCGTGAGCCAAAGGCTCGAAGAGACATTTTATATCTGGGCTTTTTCAAAGTGCTGCCGTGGCCTAAAGCTACAGTGCACGTGAACGTGCACGCGCGCAGCGCCATGTGTCTTTTAGCGATCGTAATCACGATCACTTTCACTTTTTCTTTCTTGAGGCTATTGAAACACTTCGACTGCTATTACGCATGGTAACCACTAGATGGCATTCGTCCAGTAACATGGTCCACCGGCTGCTCACTGCAAATTGTCAACAGCTTTCAGCCAGAGTTACAGATGCCGAGGGGCTCCTTTAAGCTGTCATTCATTTCTGTAGCGGAAAATGAATGATAGATCTCGTGGCATTCCTAAAAGTGGCGGGGCACGCACCGAGCAGAGAAATTCTGTGTCCCCGTTGTTTTTTTACATTGAGTTTCAAACGTGTCATTTGTCAGCCTAAAAATCGTAAAGGCACAAACACAGGCCCTCTCTCAGTCAGATGGTGTCAAAGCCGTGAATCTGTTTTGAACAATGACAATTTCAATGCAAAATAAAGCGAACGTGTGCAAACTCGTGCACCCACTAGTATTCACAATCAGTTTGTAGGTGGCGGCTCACCCTGGAAACGAACGTACATATATGACTGCCAAATGTAAGATCAAGCGTCTTTTCAAAGTGGCAAATGATAGGAGTGGCACGTTGTGTTTAGGCCTGCAATGTTTGTAAAGTTTCGATATATCCCAAGTCTGCAGCTGGGTTTACCATCATCAGCTGTGCAAGGTTTGTTTGTGCACCACGAGAAAGTCTCACGGTCGAATCAATCCCCCCACAGTGGAAAAGGTAAAAACGTATTCTCTGCGAGTTTACATGTTACAAACTGCGTTGCACCCCCCGCACACACACACACCTCTAGTAATGACCTGAACTTTGCATCAGTGCACAGGGCTCTCACTAGACAAGAAGCAAGCTTCGCCTTCCTCCGGGTCACCCGTAGACGCTGAGAGTGAAAGCAACCGCCACGCGCCCTGTGTCTGGCCCAGAAAATGTATATTCCGTCCAGACTATCGCCCTCCTGGGATTTGGAAAGTCGCGGAAAAGCTGCACGTTTAAAAAGATCCACTCAGTGAGAAGATATGTTAATTGCAAACTGTGCTCTATGCGCCCATTGAAGCCCCGCTTCTACCTGCTACATCCTGGATGTCATGCAGTTGTATTGAGCGGTGTGTTGCTGTCCACAGTAGAGCGCTATTTCATTGCTAGTTTAACCCACGCCCTGAAACCAATGACAGAAAATGAAACACACCCGTATTCCAGGGGTGCCGGAAAGAAAAAAGTCTCTGTAAAGGGATGAAAACTATTCTGATCCACAGGTGTGCTGGAAAGTTTCTCACTCGTTTACTCGGGGAGATCTGCACCAGGGGGAAAACTGGCATGAGTAAAGTTTGCAAAGTTGGAGTAAACCTTGATATCTACAGTTTTCAATTAGCCCTCTTTACTGCTGTGATTAGGCGCCCGGTGCGGACAAAGATTATACCATTCGCGGCGTGGACTGTCAATACAAAGCTAATGACTTCACGCGCAGCCGAGAAGTGAGATATTCTGCGCAGTCTCCGTCTCGCACGTCTCTCACTGACTCCCTGCCCCAAAATGTCTTTTAATTCACCCTTCATTGCCCACCTCTCGTTCCTTCCATTTCCTCTGTCTCCCCATGCTCTCCTCATGCTTTATATTAATTCCCTTCCCTCCAGTGGCGCTCTCCCCCATACTCCTTTCCTCTCATTCACAGCATCTCTCCCTCTTCAGCCTGCCCTCCTTCCTGTCAGTGGCGTCCTGTCCCCTCCTTACCACATATCCGTCTCTTCACCTCTCTTTTGCCTTAGCCCGCTCCCTGACCTCAGTAGAATCCTTTCTTCCTCCTCATGACAACTTCTTCCCTCCTACTCTTCGTCTCTCTCCCTCTTCATCCCGCCCCTTCCCTCCAGTTATTCCTCTCTCCCCCTCTGTCACATCTTCCCTCCCAGACCAGGCTACCTCTCCCCCTCCTGATCGCACGCCCCTTCACTCCATGTCTCAGTGCACTACGATAAAAAACAAGCATTGGCATAGACCATAGGTCTCGCATTTGGGAACTTATAAGTATTTAGTTATGCATCACAATATCCTTGGTGCAACACCATGAACTGTTGCATGGTTAAACACTTATAAGGTCCCAAAGGCGAGACCTATTGGCTATGCCAATGCTTGTTTGATGTGCAATCATTGCCATCAGTGCAGCAGGTACAGTGGTACTGAGGTCAGTGGTTTCAGGGGCCACTGCATCCAAAATATGTCTGTATTTTTTAGCCAAAAGGGGTTGGGGTCCATCTTCCTTGCTTGCATTAGGGCCTGTGTTACCGTTTCTGGACGGGGAACTAGGCCCAAGCAACAGAGGTTTAAATGTGTAGCTTTGTAAAGCTTTTTTCGTTTTCTTTAAAAAAAGAAGCAGATAGCTTGCTTTGGACCTCAGGCCTAGCTAAGAGTGATACCCTAGGGGAATGGGTAGAGGATGGCAAAGTTTTAGCTATCATTGGTTGTGCAAAGTCGAGGGACGCATGGATGAATGAATGAAAAGGCGGTGTGTGTTGATGGTATACGTGTGGTGGGAAGAGGGCAGCAGACCAGGCAGATGGAGAGCACGTGCCACAGGGAGGAACAAGGGATACTCTGTCAGCTGCTCAAAGAGAAGCATTGTTATGAGGAAGAAGCAGCAGAACGCTGGCAGGTGAAGGGCTACGTCCCATCCTGAGGAGCGCACCAAGCCAAGCGCACCCCAGAAGTGCGTCAGAAGATCACCAAGGGCGTGGCAGGAGGTGAGTAGCTTGTGTCGAGGTGGCGCGGGAGAAGTAAAGCAGCAGGGACAAGCGTGAACAGAAGGTGGGGCTGGAAAGTTATGCGAACTATTTCTTGGTATAAACACTGCCTGGGGAGGGGCAGCAGCGAGAATGTGCCATGATCAGTGCTTTAAGTTACTCACTCAGTGCTTTAAATGGGCCGGTACTCACAGGTACTGAGTACCGGCACTTCCGATTTTTTTCGCCCTCAGTACCGGCACTTCTCTGTAGCCACGGAGAGTACCGGTACCGCGATCCACAGCACGGCAGGCGCAGGTTAGGTTTCTCCTCCAGGGCACATTCCGCTCTGCTTCCGAGGAGCATGTAATTATGTGTAATCGGTTAATCTGTTTTATTGACATAAACGCATTTCTCGTGTGTTTTGATATGTGCTGCAACTGCTACAGAAGTCATTAGGTACTGTCATATATTGCTCTTCGCCCCGCCCACTTGCCACACCTCTATTCTAATGAGTACCTGCACTTATTTTATCCCATTTAAAGCACTGTACTCGCTGGTACTACTTGCACGTCTTTAATTCGAAAGGCAGAGTTATTGCACTTCTCAGCACTGTTGCAAAATATTTAATGGGAGAGTACCGACACTTCTTTGGAGCAAAAATGTACTCCATCTAGAGAGTACCTGCACTTCTACATTTCCGTTTCAAGCACCGGCCATGATGCGTGGCTCAGGAAAGCTTTCTGCATGACAAAGGAAGAATAATGTACCTCAGTGGTTCATCACAACAGCACTCTCCTTTACTGGTACTCTACACTTTCTCCACTGATGATGTAGTGACAGTATGTTGGAATGTGAAAACTGGGCATTTTCTACTTTTTGGAACTTCGTTTTGTGCTGGCGCTAAAGTTCCAATTTTCCACGTATGAATGCTAGTACACAACTGCTACCAAAAAGACAAACTAGGTCGCAGATTGCCATCTTTGGGGGACCCAAGATCCTGGGTCAAAGGTTTTCTCAAGCACGCAGTTGGAGGGCATCTGGAGGCTTACTTACTATTGTTTGGAGAAGTATGAAGGAGCCATGTAGGAAGCGTACAATCAGTTAAAGGCCTCGCTCCTTCCTTGACTGCAAATTAATTTTATATGGTAGTGTTATTTAAAAACTCACGCGCACCCCCCACCTAGATGCATTTCTGCCCCCCACGTACACACCTCCAGCCATTCGTGCACTCACATATTACCATTGACACAGTAATACACATACACACACGTACTGTGCCTGACTACAAAACACACGCACAAACCAACATATACTTACAAACCCAAACGCACCTTAAGATGAGGGCAAAAAAGACATCCTATCTAACAATTAAATATTCAGGACAGAAGCATTACTCTCATTCTAAATATTTGAAACGTAGGAACTCACTAAAGCGGGCAAACACAAATATACAATGATACCAGCCAGCACATCTATATAATCACAATAATATGGTCCGAAGCGACAAAAATGCCAACTAATACACACCGATAGAAAAGACAATACCACAAGAACCCAGCAAAAGAAAACAACAATACTATACACAGAGCCACACTGCAAAATTAAACAAATGAAAACTGAGTAATGTTATCAATACTCACTCTCACTAGAACCTAATGATGCACAGATAATACACAGAAAAAAACTTCAATCAACTCCTTCCAACAGCTCACACATCTTAATATATGTCAATCCACTAACACATATAAACATTGACATAATCAAATATTGAAACAACGTTGTGCTACAAACGCACTATCAAACAGTAACATCTGCAGACACTCCTGCCAGTAGATTAGCACACAATGATATTTAAGGAAACTAACAAAAATAACAAAAGAACACAGCAAAATTCATCAAATGAGAACAAAAAAATCCCAATTTTCAAGCATTGGCACAGTATAAGGAAAGCTTGCGACAACCTTAAATAACAGCACAAAACTCAGGGGCACATGCACAGAGATTCACCATGACAGAAGCAAGCACCTAACCAGCACTGACAAACATTTTACAAAGCTATGACACATACAGTTTTACAATGACCGCAATAAACATTACCACAATGACAGCAAGATATATTAACACTGTGAAAGTAAAAAAAAAAGACACCCTTGCCTATCACATAATGACAAAGCAGAAAGCAAATACAGGGACATACAATCTCCCCTGCTAAACATCGATACAATACAGGCAGGCTAACAAACTCCAGTAATCACACAAAACGCTATTACAGAGCACTACACTGACACCCACTCGCAACATCATACATTGGAAAGCAAAACAATTCCAAAACTGTCACACATACATGCATCTAGACATAGGCCTTGAGACCAGTAGAACGTCTAGGGAGAAACACCTTTGCTCTCTTTAACAACCAAGTACACTTCTCTGCTTTACTGCTCTGCAACAAAAACAAGCAAACGTACATAAAAAAAAACACCAAACATCTGCACCACGGAAAGCACACCAACCCCCAGCGCCTTGCACCTTGCCCAGGGCTTTAAGTGGGATGAAAAAACTGGGGGGGGGGGGAGGGTCTCTTGAAGGGGCGTGGCCAATGTAATTAAGGGTGTGGCTTAAAATACCTACGCTAAAAATCTGTGCTTAGTATAGTGTGCCGCCCGACTTGTGTTTTGCTGTTTCTGTCATTGTATCCAGATGTATGATACAACAAGTAACACCATACCCACAACAAGTTAGGACTATTGGCTTTGTCAGTGGTTGTTATTTGAATAAGATAAATAAGCAACAACTATGGCTTGTATATAATATTGAAACAGCTTCCACTTAGAGCCCTGGTGACACCACGACAATGTTGCTGCTCCTGAGTTTCAAAAAGAGAAGGAAATCCAGAGAGCAAATGACCCTCTTAGAAGGATTTCCATTCCCATACAATGCTCACCTGGCATGACGTCATGCTGTAAGTTCTCCACTAGTGAGCAGTGTGAGCAGCGGACATCGATGTGCCTGCTGTCACTGCAGTCCAGAAAAAAAAAACGACCCGCCTGTGCCAGGGCCCGATAGAGACCCGTTTCGAGCCCCCCTTTAACCCTTTCGCTGCGGCGGGAATTCCGCTGCAGCGCTGGGGGTGCGGGGGGGCAGCGCGGTGGCGCTGTGCTCATGACGGAGCCACTCCGTCATGAGCCACGGTTGAGCTGTGCTCATGACGGAGCGGTTCCGTCATGACTCCGCCCAGTTGCGTTGTCCCTACGCACAGGCGGGGAAACAGCGCCGCGTGGGCGGAGCGGCCGCCAACGGTCGTGGCATGACAGAACCGCTCCGTCATGAGCACACGGCAACCGTGGCTCATGACGGAGCGGTTCCGTCATGAGCGGGGAAGGGGTTAAATAACTGCCGGTTCTCAGGTGAGACCCGGCCCACTTGTTAAATGGTAGCGGCAGTTTCAGTCGATAATCTTTCAAGGATTTGCCCGGCAGTAATCGCCTCTCATACCACTCGATGATTTACCAATAAAAGAGGCAGGCGCCGGAGACTGGAAGGAAGGAAACAAAGTTTTATTCCGTCGGAGCAGAACACATCAGATCAGACAGCAAGGTATCGTCACGAGGTGCTCTAACTGCATCTCTGAGACCTGGTCTCTTATACACTGGTTTATTGCTTTATTACATATAGTACATTCTTGAGATTCCCTTGATGTGCGGGGAAATATCCCCTGAAGCCCCGGCTCAGATCCGATCCCACACATGGTTACAGTAGAGGTTCCCACCCTACCCGCAGTGGGAGATGGCTATCGCGCAGCAGGGAATTCCGCTAATTCCCGGGGGTGTGTGCAACCGGCCGGGTCTCAGGGGGTAGGGGCTTTGATTCTACTGTAATCCCTTTGATGTGGGGTGTTTCCCTTACAGTAGGGGCAATAAACTGCATCCGCAGGGCTAGGCGATGGCCTGGGACCAGTTCAGACAATGGGGCGCAGAGGAAGGGGGGGTTATCAAAGGAGAGGCATGACCATGTATGGGTTGTCGGTTGGAAGTGGTTCCGTAGCAGGGTCGCGCAGAAGGAGAGGGTTTATGGCCTGTATGAGAGAGCGGGGGTGGCCGGCGCGCGGGGGATGCTTGCAGCGCCAAGGGAAAACGCTGGCGGTCGAGAGTGAGCGGGGAGAGAGCGGGGTGCCTAAAATGGCGGCCGTGCATTCGTTGTGCGTGGCGCTGGGGAGAGGCAAGATGGCGCAGATAATGTTCAGTTTGCACGCTAAATTTCCACAGTCCTCCCTTTTAACATGTCTCGCCAGCTTGCCTAGTTTGGATCTATCCCCATAATACCCCGTACCTCCACCTCGTTCAGAGCTTTCATCCGCTCAGTTTCAAAGTCCAAAGTCTTAGGGCAGATGCAGTTCATAAAAAGTGAACATAAAGGTGGCAGACACTGAATTCCCAAGCAACATCCACATAGTAACACAATCGGTATCAGGATAAATGAAAACAGTCTCCATCCCCAACCTTTAATAGTGTCCCAAAACCAACTCCCCAGTGACCATTCTTCTTGTTCTTGATGAACCTCTGCGGACAGTCTGTGGAGATGTTCAATTGCTTTGTAGACTGAGGGTGAGTTATCCGGTACGTAGGTACAACAGCTGGACCCAATGATGCGGCATGCTCCTCCACGATCTGCCAGAACCACGTCTAGAACAAGGCGGTTCTGGAGAGCCACCAGGCGGACGGCCTGAAGCTCAGCGGTGTTGTTGGCGAGGGCGCCAGCTGTAATGTTCATTGCCGTTTCGACTGCCTGGGTTAAGTGGCGGATGGCACGGCTGTTTGCCATCGGACCCCAGAGTGGAACAAGGCCTTTGACTGCGTCCATGAACTGTGCTCCGGTGGAGTCGGCCTGCACAATGTCTTTGGCCCGTTTCTGTCGGTGATGGTTTGCTGGAGCCACATACGTCGGAGGAAGGACAAAGGCGATGTAGCAGGTGCCTCCCCAACCTTTCGGAAGCCAGGTGTAGGCCTTAGTACCACAGATGAAGTACATATTCGGGGAGGCAACAAAGGAGGGTGGGTCAACTGAGTCCAATGTTCGGGTGATGAGGCAGGAGCTGTGGCCCACCAGCTGTGCCCCCAGGCCTTCGAGGCATACAGACCCAGTGATGTTGATGACGGACAGGGCCACTGTTAGGGTGGCGGCCGTCCGTTTCCGGAGGTAAGAGAAGGTGGGTCTGGCTGGATTGTTGAACACTTGCATTTCAACTCGTTCTTTGGCAGGGATGTCCATGTGAAAGGAAGTGTTCGATCTCAGAGGGCAGAAGAGGGCAGAAGTTCTTCCAGTTTTGTTCAGCCAGAACCCATGGTAAAAGTGTGACATGGTTCTGCCGGAAGTGGCATTGTCCTTGTAGCTTTCTTGCAGGAGGATTAGCCAGGCGAGGCAGGAACCATGGACAGAAAAAGGTGAAGGGATGAAAGGGATAGAGTGTCCAGTGGCGTGTGGTAGCAGTCCACAGATCCAGCAATTAGTGGCGTTGGTAGCAAGATTGTGTTGGTGGAGCAACTGCACAAAAGAGTTATTCCAGAACTCCTTACGCCTTTCTCGGAGTTGGGGTGAAAGCGAGATCAGATGATGTTCTTTCGTGGTGGTAGGTTGAACGGTGGTCAGTAATGTCTTATGAGCGGGTGTGCTCTCCTCCATGATCCAGAAGGTGACCATGAGGAGAAGGCAAAAGAGAAGGGTAATGAAAAGTGCAATAGTCTTTAAGCTGTGCATTCGGTCAGTCTTTGGGTTTCTGTAGTGGATCTTCGGACGTCCGGTTGCTTCCATCATCTTCATGTCGGGCGCTTCCATCACCTTCAAGAGACTCGGTAGCGGGCAGAACCACAGACTTTGTTTTAGTTTCTCTCCTGGTGGCCTTTTAGGTGACTAGGCTACCGTTCTGAGATTTCCACTTAGCCTGTGGTCTGCTTAGCCGAAGTTCTCTCCTTTCGTCGCAAGTTATACCCTTCTTTGGATGGCACAGTGGGATCGGGATATTCAATCAACTCAAGTGTCTCTGTATCCGGGCCGCGGTTCAGGGATGGTCGGTCTTTGTCCAGTAGTTCCTCTTGGGTGGTGATGTTGTCCGTGGTTGTCAGGGTCGGTGATACCTTCTTGCAGTGGTGTGCATGCAGCCAATTGCGTTTCCCCTCCACTCGAAGAGCTGTTCGGGTGGTGATCAGGACTTGTAGGGGGCCCGTCCACCGGGGCTCCAGACTCTTGGTGCGCTGGAAGTTACGCACTAAGACGAAGTCACCGGGTTGGATGTCGTGTCCCGGGCCCCTGGAAACATCGGGAATGGCGTGCAGCACCTGCTGGTGGATAACAGACAATGTCTTAGTTAGGTTATACAAATAGTCAGACATGAGGACGTCCGGGACGTCGTGGATGGATGATGGTTTTGGTGCAGTCCAAAGGTTCATGGGCCGCCCAAAGACGACCTCGTAGGGGGTTAAGTGGTGTTTGGTGGGGGTGGAACGCATTGATAGCAATGCTAGTGGGAGAGCGTCTGGCCATCTTAGTCCTGTGGTGGCGACTATTTTTGCTATCTTAAGCTTCAATGTGGCATTGTGTCGCTCAACCAGGCCTGCAGATTGGGGATGGAAGACCGCATGGAACTTCTGTTTTACACCCAACCCTTTTAAGATGAGTTGGATAACTTCGGCTACGAAGTGGGGGCCATTGTCGCTCCACAAAATTCGACAAAGGCCGTATCGGGGGAAGAATTCCTTCAGTAGTACTTTTGCGGTAGTCATAGCGGTGTTATCATGGGTCGGGTAGGCTTCCACCCACTTGCTGAAGGCACATACAACGACAAGCACATACTTTAAACCTTGGCACCTTTCTAGCTGGACGTAGTCCATTTGTAGGACTTCAAAGGGGTGATTGGGGACCCCAAACCCTCCCCGGGGTACAGCAGTTCCTTTCCCAGGGTTGTGTTGGAGGCATACTAGGCATTGTTGGACCAGACGTTTGGCTGAGTCCGGTATTCTGTCGTTGTGCCAGACTTTGGAGATGAGTTCGATCATGGGGGCAGACCCTATGTGTGCGGGGGAGTGTGCCATGGTCAGCATGGGGGTCAAGTATGAGTCGGGTAGCAGCCATTTGTTCGAGTCTTTAGTTCGCCAACAACCGTCATCGTCCTTCAATCCTACCCGGGCCCATTCAGTTAATTCGTGTGGTGTGCTGGCTAGTTGGATATCCCTAATCGTTTCCCTAGCATCCTTCCATTTCTCAGTTTGTGACCTGGTCACGTACATACGGGTCGTGGACCTATTCTCGGCTGTGGTTCGGGCAGTAATGTCAGCTAGTGCATTTCCCTGACCTATAATGTCTGTCACCTTCTTGTGTGCCTGGCATTTGATCACAGCTAACCGTGTGGGGAGGAGTACTGCTTCGGTCAGGGCAGAGACTAGGTCTCCATGCAGGATGGGTGTGCCATGAGAAGTCAAGAATCCCCTCTCTTTCCATAAGAGCCCGAAGTGGTGAACTACCCCAAAGGCATACTGACTGTCTGTGTAAATGTTTGCGGTTGTCCCTGCTGCCAGGATGCAGGCTCGTGTGAGGGCAATTAGTTCAGCCGCCTGTGCGGATCGCTGTGTGATGCGGGCCGTCTCAACAACTGTTCGAGCTGTGGTGACTGCATAGGCAGCTGAGGTGGTGCCATCAGGGAGCTTGATGCATGAGCCATCCACCCACAGTTCTCCGTCAGGGTTCGGGAAGGCAGTATCCCGGAGGTCAACCCTACTCTTGGTCTGTTCGTCGGTGAGGGTCACGCAGTCATGTATAGGGGACGCATTGGGGTCAGTGTCAGGGAGAGGTAGTAGAGTGGCTGGATTCAGAGTGGTGCATCGTTTCAATGTGATGTGGGGTGCAAGCAGAGTCAGTTCGTACCCAGTCAGTCGTGCGCTAGTCAGGTGTTGAGTTTTGGTTTGGTTCAGGAGGGTATCAACAGCATGGGGCACCAATACAGTGAGGGGGTTCGAGAGCACGATCCCCTCACTTTGTCGGATAGAGACAGCAGCGGCGGCTACTGCTCGAAGGCAGGCAGGCAAGGCTCTGGCTACGGGGTCGAGAGTGGCAGAGAAGTAGGCACAAGGGCGTTGTTTAGGGCCTATGGACTGGGTTAGGACAGACAATGCGCATCCCTCCCTTTCGTGGGTGTAGAGGGAGAAAGGTTTAGTGTAGTTTGGGGTTCCTAGGACTGGGGCTGAGCAGAGGGCATCCCGTAATTCTTTGAAGGAGGATTGGCATTCGGGTGTCCAGGGGAGGGGGAAGGGGGTATCTTTAGCCAGCAGGGAAAGCAGAGGTTTTACGATAAGACTGAAATTTGGCAACCACTGACGACAGAAGGAGGTGAGGCCCACTAGGGACCGCACTTGCTTCTGAGTTTTGGGAACAGGGGTTTCTAGGATGGTTTGAATTCGGTCAGGGGTAAGTTTCCTCCCGTCTTTGGATAGTAGGTGGCCTAGATACGTTACTTGGGGCTGGCAGAATTGCAATTTCTTTCTGGAGACCTTGTGACCGTTCTCCGCAAGGAAGCGGAGGAGGTGAATGGTGGCTGTGACGGCAAGTGGAGTGGTGTCGGCCGCTAAAAGAATGTCATCGACGTACTGTATCAACGCCACTCCATCGGGTAGTTGGACTGCATCTAGTTGCCTCTTGAGGGCCTGGCTGTAAATACTGGGACTCTCAGTGTAACCTTGGGGTGCCCTACAGAATCTGTACGAACGGGCTTTTAAAGTGAAGCCGAACAGGTAGCGGCTGTCTGGGTGGATGGGGATGGAAAAGAATGCGTTCTTGAGGTCAATGACAGTAAAGATGGTGGCGGTGGATGGAATCAGGGTGAGGATGGTGGTGATGCCTGAGACTACGGGGTACTGGGGTATGACTACTTTGTTAACCTCTCGCAAGTCAACAATGAAACGGTAGGCTTTCTCATCCCCCTCGCCTTGCTTCTTTACAATGGGTAGGATAGGGCTGTTGCAAACATTACTCGCTACTTCTTCTACCACTCCTGCCTCGACCAGGGACTCGATGATTTCCACCAATGCCTTCTCGCCTTCGGGGGATATCCGATACTGAGGAAGCTTTGGGAGCACTGCGTCCGGTCGGACGGTTATGTGTACCGGGTCGATCACCATGCGCCCTACATCTGAGTCGGTTTTAGCCCATAGATGTGAAGGTAATGTGTCGAGTAGGGACATATCGGCATCGGTTATAGAGAGCATACGCCGAGTGTGACAGGGTCTGGACAGATCTGGGTTATCGTGTAGGATGACTCGAACTCCGTCTGGGGAGCATCTGATAGTGGCTCGAAAATGTTTTAGCAAATCAAGTCCCATAATAGCATCGGGGGTGTTGGAGGAGAGCAGAAAGGTCGTGTCAGTGGTGTTATCTTCTAAATCAAAGGGGATTGGTGCTGATAAGGGGTTAGTGGAGGGCGTTCCGTCAAAGCCTATTGAGGTTACGTGTGAGCCAGACAAGGGTGCCCTAGGAATCAGTCGTTTAGATAACGCACTACGTGTCGCCCCAGTATCTACCAGGAATGGAGATTTTGTGCCCAAGACCTTAGCAGTGACGTAAGGACCTTGCTGGTCAACACGGAGTTCGACTGGATCCCTCCCTTGCCCCTGGCGGTCCTATGCGAAGTCATGAGTGCTTTCATAGTCGGACTGCTGACACTGGTTTTGTCGGGGGCGATCAAAGGTGTTTGATCTGCCTGGCCTGTCGTTGATGGCGTCGTTCGTGTGCCCTCGTTCCCGTCCTCTATTTCTGTGGTCATATGCTGTGTCTCTGGGGTTCCTATTTTTATTCATTTCCAGAAGGACCGGGCACTGGGATTTCCAGTGTCCGAACCCTCTACAGAACGCACATTGGTTCCCATCTAAGTCTCTCCGTCCGTTGTAGGGCGTAGGTGTATGGTCTCTAGGGGGTAGCTTTCTAGGGGCGGTTGGTTGGTAATTCTCTTTTGGGGGTTCCCTTCCTATGGTCACCCCCTGCAACTGTGCTATCATCACCCTCTCCTTTAATTCCTTTTTCTTCTTCTCTGACGCCCTATCGTTCTCGTTCTTCTGGTTTTCGTAGTATTGGGCCATCTGGAGAATTGCTGCGGGTTTGGAGGCTGCCCAACTACTCTCGCTGGTCTGTAACTTCTGGGAAACTTCTGGCGACAGACCCTTTACATAATTCTGGACAAAGAGGTGGTGTCCGGTTGCGGTGGTCATGTCTTGGCCACTGTAATCGGAAAACACAGTCTCGAATCGGGAGAAGTATTCAGACACATCTTCCTGGGGTTTCTGGCGGCAAGCTGTCACTATCGACCAGTCTACCTTTCTTTCTGGGATTAGAGTCTTCAGTTTTTGTACAATCTTGTCTGGGAGCTCTAAGATGGCTTTCGGGGGTTTCTGTCCTGGCTCTCGCTGTTTATCTATGGTATCGAGTTGTACCCAGGTATATCCGAACGGCTCAGCGTGGTCAACCTTCCGGATTTGTTTCCACACATCAGCCGGCAAACATAGCCCAAAGAACAAGTCGATATCTGCTAACGTCATTATCGTTGAGCCTAAGGCTGTGCCTAATTCAGTGTAGAAGGCAGTCGGGTTCTTTCTCAAGTCGGGTAGGGTCTTTCTAAAGGTCAAAATATCTTGCCGGTCCCACGGCTGGTAGACCCAGTTATATACAACCCTTCCCTTCGCATCTTGGTGGTTGATGTCGTCGTGTGTTCCCTGACCCCGTGGGAGGACCCAGTAGGGGGCAGCTTCTTTAATGGGCATCATGGCATCGGCCCTTCCTCCCTGGGGCTTAGTTGCCATGGGGGTTTCCGTTGTGGTTGTCTGTCCATGTTCTTTAAGGTGTCGGTAGACCTCGAGTGTACGAGTGAAGAGGTTTGTTACATCGCCCTCTCTTTCTTCCCCAATGTCTACCTTCCTATATAGGGCCGCTAGGCCTTCGGGACCTTTATCGTGGTACCTATTCTCATATGTATTCAGGGTGCGATAACAGAGCCGTACGACGAAGTGTCGTCTGCGGCTGTCGGCATACGATTTATACACGTCCGTTATATACTCCTCACTTTCTTTTCGCTCCACCAGCGTCCCTACTATCTTGTCAATTCCTGCTCGTTCATCTTTAGTTAACCGATTCATTCTGGTGGACTCTTTCTTTCCTATCTCATGGTCGTCTAACGTTGTAGTCGACGTTAGGTTCAGTACAAGAGGCTCAGCCGGCGCGGAGGCCGTGAGGGCCGAGGCCCCTGTACTGCTTTCGTTCGTGTTCGGGGGTTGTGGGTGTTGCACTACCGATTGGGAGGGTGCATACGGAGGGGGCATGTAAATGGTCGGGGGACCTAACAGTAATTCGTCATTCGTTTGCTGCTTGGAGGACAATACAGGGTAGAGCAGAGAAGGGGTCCTAACAGCGTACTGGCCTGAGGTTTCGGGCTCCTGTCTTAGTTTAGTTTCCCTTCTCTCTTTTATGTCTTCTTCTAACTTTTTAGCGGCAAGGTGAGCTGCCTTTCGTAATTCCTTTTCTGCTCTTACTTCTTCCCTCTTTTTCCGTTGCGTTGCTTCTTTGCGCCACATGCCGATACTGTCAAGCATAGTAGGCGTCGTCTTATTGCTACGCAGAGCTATTTCTAGTGCTTCTATCTTATGGTCGTCGAAGGATCCCATCAGTGGCCTCTGACTTTCGGGGTCCTTCTTGGTATATTTATGCCACAGCTTGCTATAAGCTACGGCGACTAGTCCATATTTAGTGAACATGTCCTTATTAGGGGTGCCCTCCAGTGGAGCCGGATGGTTCACCTCTAATAAGCGGTCCGGGCAGAACCAACTACCAATCAGTGGGGAGAAGATAGGCATGACGGGTTTCAACGGGGACAAAAGTCAGCACTACCTATCTTTTCACTGCTTGCAAAGACTGGACAGAATATCTCTATTCTTCGTTATTTGTAAGCAGAGAATACCTCCAAAGAACCAATATCGAACAACTAGTGTTCGGACAATCAATCAATCAATCAATGGAGAGATAAAGATAGGCACGACGGGTTTCAACGGGGACAAAAGTCTGCGTTACCTACCCTTCACTATTTGCAAAGACTAGACAGAATATTCCTATTCTATGTTATTTGCAAACAGAGAATATCTCAAAAGCACTATTCTTCAAAACAATCAATGTTCGGACAATCAATCAGTGGGGAGATAAAGATAGGCACGACGGGTTTCAACGGGGACAAAAGTCTGCGTTACCTACCCTTCACTATTTGCAAAGGGAGAGAGAGAGAGTATTCCTACTCCTCCCCGTTTGTAGACAGCGAATATCTCAAAAAGAACAATCAATGAGCAATACTAGTATTCAAACAATCAATCAATTATTTCGCACTTTTGTCGTATTTCACGACCTTACCCGGACCGCATGGACAGTTTCTCGTCTTCCGCCTCCAGCGCCCGATCGTCCTCTATTCTCCGTATTTGCCGCGGCACTCCTGATGGTTCCCAGTCAGGACCGTAGATCACTCGAGAGAGGTCTGCTCGGAACCAGTGAAGTTCGGATGATCGGCTGCCAGACGAGGGTCTATTGGGCAGGAACTCTCCCGATCGTTGCAGTCGTTCACTCTGTCGTCGGGACCTCTCCCACTGGATCCACGTGTCGCTGATGGGCCCCACGTTTGGGACGCCAATTGTTAAATGGTAGCGGCAGTTTCAGTCGATAATCTTTCAAGGATTTGCCCGGCAGTAATCGCCTCTCATACCACTCGATGATTTACCAATAAAAGAGGCAGGCGCCGGAGACTGGAAGGCAGGAAACAAAGTTTTATTCCGTCGGAGCAGAACACATCAGATCAGACAGCAAGGTATCGTCACGAGGTGCTCTAACTGCATCTCTGAGACCTGGTCTCTTATACACTGGTTTATTGCTTTATTACATATAGTACATTCTTGAGATTCCCTTGATGTGCGGGGAAATATCCCCTGAAGCCCCGGCTCAGATCCGATCCCACACATGGTTACAGTAGAGGTTCCCACCCTACCCGCAGTGGGAGATGGCTATCGCGCAGCAGGGAATTCCGCTAATTCCCGGGGGTGTGTGCAACCGGCCGGGTCTCAGGGGGTAGGGGCTTTGATTCTACTGTAATCCCTTTGATGTGGGGTGTTTCCCTTACAGTAGGGGCAATAAACTGCATCCGCAGGGCTAGGCGATGGCCTGGGACCAGTTCAGACAATGGGGCGCAGAGGAAGGGGGGGTTATCAAAGGAGAGGCATGACCATGTATGGGTTGTCGGTTGGAAGTGGTTCCGTAGCAGGGTCGCGCAGAAGGAGAGGGTTTATGGCCTGTATGAGAGAGCGGGGGTGGCCGGCGCGCGGGGGATGCTTGCAGCGCCAAGGGAAAACGCTGGCGGTCGAGAGTGAGCGGGGAGAGAGCGGGGTGCCTAAAATGGCGGCCGTGCATTCGTTGTGCGTGGCGCTGGGGAGAGGCAAGATGGCGCAGATAATGTTCAGTTTGCACGCTAAATTTCCACACACTTAAAGCCATGACCTTGTCATAAACTCACAAGAGGGAAGAGAGTATGGAATACAAATACCCTCATACAACACACAAGCAGAGCTGCTCACATGCTTTCACACATGACCACAGGAAGGTGAGCTAGAAATCTGATTCATGCAGACATGCTCTTTAAATGGCATGTTTGCATTCATAGAAGGGACTCTTTGTGATAGTTGCCAAATGCCCGCATGGCTTGGGCAGCAGGTATTCCACAGCACTGTTCGCCTGGCTCACTCACCCACACACAGGTGCGGACACTGCCCCGGTAATAAAGCACTTTTTACTGGTGCAGTCAGCGCAGCTGGGTATTGATCGCTCAGCCTCAGAAAAACCTGTTCATCTGCCAAGGGACGTGTTTGCTCCCAGACTCCGACTCTCATTTCCAGCCTCCTGCGAACACCCCGGCGGGGGATCAGCTGGTGAGATGGCTCGGTCATGAGCCAAACTGTGACTGCTCCTGTGCGTGGCGCACTAAACGGATAAACATGGCTGCGCTCCTGCCTCAGATGGGACCACCACCAGGACAGCCGCCAGAGAAACTGCAACACACCAGCAGCGACACTGGGTGTGTAAGCTCAGCGCCGAAGACCCCCTCAAATCACTGCCAGGAGATTCTGGAACACAAGGAAACACAGCGCGCCTGCTCAGCAATGGCGCCCACATAAACATTTACAGAACATACCTTCAACACAGAAGGCAGGCCCGGCTCCAGGAATTTTTAATTGGGTGGCCCAAGGGTGCATTTGGGTGGGCCACTGCGGGCTCGATTTGTCGCATATATGTCTAGGGAGGCCTGCTTCAGGGCCCTCCTTTATCTCTTCTTAGTCTTACAAGGCCCAGTAAAACGCACTCTTTTCCAAATCTCTTTCTAAATATTATCACTCTCAAAAAGTGTTTTTTCCATGTAATGTTCCTTTGATGGGAAGAGGAGGATTCTGAGGTGGGAGTATCAGGCAAGTGACACTACTCAGGCTCCCTCTGTGCGAGTCTTCAGGGAGAATCCCTCTTCATTACTACCTCCACCTGACCCCGGACTCTGCAACGCACTCCCTTACAGGCTCCCTCTGTGCGAGCCTTCAGGGAGAATCCCTCTTCATTACTACCTCCACCTGACCCCGGACTCTGCAACGCACTCACTTACAGGCTTGATTATCCACTACTCCTCTCCAGTGCACCTTATCTCACAGCTGACCTTGGGCCCCAGCCCCATATCAGGCACCATCAGGCTCCACTTTCATTTTTCCCGGTAAAAATATTAGTAAAATCACCTTCAAACTTAAAACATTGAATATAGCAGTAAATATAATTAGCACGCACTTTAAAGTATGTTCCACAGTAGCCCTTATGACCGACTGCTAATTAAATAAACAAAAACAGAAAGGCCATGACAGGGCGGCTTTAGCGCTGATGCGAAAGTCTTTTTTGGCGCCGCACCAATAACCTCTTTCTCCGTAAATATCTTTACTCCCACCTTCCACCAGTGCCCCTCCTCCCTCCATGGCCCCTATTGACCTCCTCCTCGGATTCCCTCACTGCCACATGCCACAAGTGCCCCTCATCTCTCTGTAGCCCATCCGCCTCATGACCTCCTCCTCGGATTTCCTCACTGCCACCCTCCACCAGTGCCCCTCATCTCTCTGTAGCCCCTCCCCCTCATGACCTCCTCCTCAGACTCCCTCACTACCACCCTCCACCAGTGCCCCTCATCTCTCCCTAGCTCCCCCCTCCACCCCATGACCTCTTCCTCGAATTCCCTCACTACCACCCTCCAACAGTGCCCCTCATCTTTACGTAGCCCCTCTCTCATATGCATTTCATTTGTTGTATAGCGCTACTCATATCAGTGTAGTGTTTGTCAGTACTTTACACCACGCACACATTATACAGAGACAACAAATCATACAAGTATGTAAATCAGTCTATAGGGAATGCCACTTAAGCCAATGAGAATTACAAGGTGTATGAATTACGTCATCCATACTGGTGGGCAGTATATTTTAAGAGGGTTTGGTCTGGAGAAGCACAAACTCAGGATTCAAAGAGTACTCCAGTGGTGGTGGATTGGCTTTACTGATAACAATGTATATCTGATCAAACATACTCATTTTAGCAACATTAGAATAAGGAAAGACTGAGAAAGTTCTAACTATATCACAAAACAAAAAAAGCTAAGTTCTAGCTATACCATTCATGTTTGTATGCATCTCTTTGGTGACAGTTCATTGGTCACTGTCCTATGTTAGGATTGTAACTTCTGAACTGCAAGTAACACAAGGATCTCTGTGACAAAGGCAGTAACCCACTGAGCTTCTACATCAAATACAGTTCATCTGCATTTAAAAATGACTAACAGACAAATGATTGCTCTCCAGCAGGATCATTAATCACCAGCGTTATTGGGGCATCTTTTATTGTCTTATTGTTGTCCTGCATCAGCCATGATAATGATAAAAACTGTTTAAATGAAGCACTCGCGAAGTACGTGTCCTGCTGGGCCTGCGCGCATTTTTAAAAGAAAAACAAATAGTAACACGTTCTCTTACCTATTCCACTAGTCAAACGTTGTGTCATAGCCTGATGTGATAAGCAGCTGCAGGGGTCAGGAAAGGTGAATAGGAATAAACAAACTTCTTTTCTCCTGCTGCATAGAAAAAGAAATATCCACACAGCAGAACAGTAGGCAAAGGTTACCATTGTCAAAGAAAGGATTTGTCGCCTTTTGCCATGTGGAGATGAAGGGGTGAAAAAATAAACAAAGCCTCGTTAACATGTAAATGGTCTTTGAAAGACCTGTAAAGTACTCGGGTGCGGCTGCGATAATCTCAAAAACTGTCTGTGTGTGCGCCTGGGAAGCTGTCTCACCCCGGCTGGGTCAGCCCGGCTGAGACAGCTTCCTGACGGAGGGTTTGAAGCCCTTTGAGCGCAATGGCGTTGCGCGCCTGCCTTCAAGCCCTCACTGCGAGGGCTAAGGCTCATGTTTGGGTGGGCTGGTCTCATGTTTGGGTGGGCCTGGCCCACCCGGCCCACCCGCTAGAACCGGGCCTGACAGAAGGTGCTCGATTTCAGTGATACTCAAAGTAGGGCCCCCTTGACCGTCACAAGCGGCCCCCTTGACCTTCACATGTGCCCCCTTGACCTTCACATGAGGCCCCCTTGACCGTCACATGCGGCCCCTTTGACTGTCACATGCAGCCCCCTTGACCGTCACATGCGGCCCCCTTGACCGTCACATGCGGCCCCCTTGACCGTCACATGTGGTCCCCTTGACCGTCACATACAGCCCTGCAAAATTACGGGTCTGAGCTGCTGTTTACTTAAGAGAGCACTAACTTCCAGAAAGATGTTATAAAAATGGACAAACGTTTATTTGTAAGTTAACTGAAGTAGAAAAAAAGAAACTAATAAGGTTTCCTGCATCATTTCACTTTAGTAACACATTCATTTTTAAAAAACATCTTGCAATAAACTTGTATAAAAATTGAAATATAAGTTTTACCTTAGTGCATCAAATTATATCAGTGCCATGACAAGTATTTTTTTAAAGTGGTAGTTTTCAAAAATGAACTTAAAAACATTCATGCCTCCTCCCAACCTGACAACAATGCCAATAGTGAACTAAGAGGAAAGTCAATTGTGTCAAACTCTCTGAGTGGCCTGGGATATAATTATACACGAGCAACAATATAGTTTATTAAAACAAACACAAGAGAACGTTTTGTACAGTGCATATCCTGAACACTTATATTTCAAGCTGGGATTACATAAGATAAGGTAGAAAAGGGAGGCAAAGTGAACGGAAACAATTGCCTAGGATCACACAATTTGGTCAAGATGGGAAGATGGGCTTGATCGTAGGTTTTCTGGTTTCACATTGTGCAATTTTATTTTATTCCAAATCAATAATGAAGTTACTTGTTTTTTTACACTTGACTCTACCAAGGTAGTGATAGCAAGTATAGAAGACTTTCCCTGAGGTGCAGAAGAGGGAAGGCGATTCAGATACTGCATAACAAAGTATTGTCAAATCGATGACTCTTCTGGAAAATAGAGGATCAATTTAGAGGGCAGTTGGAGCAGTTCCTGTGCCAACTCCCCCTGACGTCGCTGTGCAGCTCTGTCTTGCTGCCAGCTTCTGTCCCTCCTGGTGTCCCTCCTCTCTCTAGTCAGCCGTTTCCTTGTTTAGTTACTGTGCCCACTTACCCCCGCCAGTCAGCTTTTCTTTTTTTGCACTAGTGCATCCCCTGCACCAGCCGTTCTCCTACCGTTTTTCCTTTTTCCTGCTTGTTGGAAAACGAGGCAGCATCTGTGAGGCCTGCACAAATAACATGACTACATTTGTCCTTCACTGAGAACCAAACACCCAATTGTAGCGCCTGACTCTCAGAGGGTAGCGTTGCAGAGCAGTCTGAGGCTTACTCAAGGGAGGTGGTGTGGGCTAGTAATCGCCATTTGCAGGTGCACAAAAATAACACTCAATAATTGATTGTCCAGTCTGTACTTTGCTTTATAAAAGTAAGAGTACATTTATTAAACACACACACTACTCGATACTATGCACCAATTTACAAATATACATAAGCTGTTGGAATTACTTTGTGACATTGCATAACATCTCCACCCCTCCCGCAGGGGGGGGTGGGGTCTAGTACCACCACTCCCATGTATGCACATCAACTTGCCCCCAATGCAGTTAGTAGAACATAACCTGGAGCGAGGGCCCTGCGCACTGGCACCATCCCAGTGGCGACCCACCCCATTAACTCAACCCGCATTAAAAAGGGGTAAACCTGCCTTGGTGACACATGGCCCTGACTGAGCATCTCCTACTGACCATAAGGTATGCACCTCTATATCTTAAGGGCTAGCAGTCTGGGGTCTTCACCTAAGCGCAGCAGCAAGAATCCATGTTTACGCACACTTTAGAATGACAGTACTCATTACCTTAGTTGATCATTTGAATGTATTGCAATCACAGCCCCTAAGGGCATCACAGATGAAATCACAGGATTACGCATATACCGCCAGACACCCTAGCAGGACTGTCTGGCAACATAACCCCACTTGGCTTATGGCATCACCTTACACCAGCACATCACATTAAACAGATGAATTTCAGTCCCTCTGAAAGAAATAGCCATTAGCAAATACATTTTGGTGCAGTTACACCATTTCACTTCTAGGGGATGGCCTTCTCCAGACATCCCCAACTCAGTCCTTCCCTCCGTGATGCACTTCTCGTAGTACACCCTCAGCTGTAGAACATAAGTTCCAGCCCAGAAGGTGATAGATGCTGACTGAACCCTTGAGGGGTTATTCTCTCAGATGCCCCATGAAACTTATAGGGGGACGGTTCTCTGTTAGGCTGGGGGAGGCTGCGGTGCTCCTGCAGCCCCCATGCACTTTCTGACACACATGAGGGTGACCCCCTCCTCTGGGGGCCACCCGGCGCCCAAAACGAGGTTCCCTCCATGCCTTACAAGGCGTTATGGGGCGCTTAGAGCTCCTTCCAGTGAATACTAGATGAGCGGCTCTCCCGCTGTGCCGGGGAGAGCCGCGCAGGCTGTGCCGGCGGCTTTGCCACATCTCCTTCCTTCGGTGGGGGGCCCGGTCCCATCCGGACCCCCAGGTGATGACCGGCAACTCGGGGAGCCCACCCCCGGCCGCTCCTTCCGATTTCTGGGGCCCGGTCCCACCCGGGCCCCTCGTGCCTCATCTTCCGGTTCGGGGTCCCGGTCCCACCCGGGACCCCCGCCTGCCTCCGCGATGGAGGGCAGCCTGGGGAGCCCACCACCTGCTGCCCCCGCCGGCTCCCCGCCTGGCCAGCACCCTCGCGTGCTGCCGCGGCAGCCGGCACGGTTCTTCTCGTCTGCCCGCTCCAGCGGGCAGACACGCCGCCTCCTCCATGGAGCGGTTCTTCGGGGGGAGTGCGACGGCACTTCCCCCCCACCTTCTGCACCCTCGGGGCCCGGGGATGGGGTCCTGGGCCCCCGAACATCTTCGGGGGGCGCGACGGCGCTCCCCCACACCCAGCATCGGTGGGGGCCAGGGTGGGCTCCTGGCTCCCGGCTTACGGTCACCTTCCCGGGGAGCGCGCCGGCGCTCCCCATCCTCCCTTTTCGGCGGGGGCCAGGGTGGGCTCCTGGCACCCCGCGGGGGTACCTTCACGGGGTGCGCGACAGCGCACCTCGACTTTTCTTCCTTGGGGGGCAGCCCCCGGGACCTGACCCACCCCGGGGGCAGTTGCCAGACCGGCGGCGGAGCCCCACGTGCTTCGTCGTCGGTCCCATCAAAGGTCAAAGGTCGTGTACCTTCTGGGGGGCATATCTCAGCCCCCAGGGGTCCGATCTTCTCCATTTTCGCGTCCTCTTGCTCCTGGTGGTGCCCCCCAGCCACTGGGTGCACTCTACTTCCTCCTCCGGGTCTCCAAGGGGGTGCCTTCTGCAGGGAAGGGTCTTCACTGGCTCCCTGCGCCAGCCGTTCGCCTGGCTCTGGGCCCCTCTTCTCCCTGCGCAGAGGCCACTGCTCCTGCGCACCGGTCCTGGGCTTTTCTTCTGGTGCTGTTAGGGTCCTGGGGGCAGTCAGGGGGTCTCTCCTTCCAACTGCCCATTGCGCCAGGCTCCAGCACCTTCTGCCTCGGCCGACCACACCCCAGAGAGCTTCTCTTCCTGTGCAAGCACTTTTTAAAAGTTGAGTAGGGCGCTGGCAGGAAGTCCCTGTTGGTCCTATCAAACAGCGACATCACTTTCCTGCCCCTGCTCCCTCCTTCCTGTCCAGCCTCTGGGTTTGTTCAAAATGGCGTCGTCCAGTGTCTCTGGCCACATGGCCTCTGAAACCCAACTCCTTCCACGCTGCCTTCCCTCCTTGGTGCAGCCTGGTGCCTGGCACCCAGCGACAGCAGTTGATGGATTGGCCTGCAGCCCCTCCCATCTTCCTTTCGTGGAGAGGAGGCCCTAGCTTGTGGAACAAAGGTTATCAATCCATCCAGCTGAGGTCAGCCCTCAGCCTGGGTCTGGTCCTGGCTGGCTCAGAGGAATATGACAGTTCTGGATGACCCAAAAGCAGTACAAATATGACTTTGGACTCTGCAGAATACTTCTTTTCACATTTGCTACAGTGGACTTAAGTGCGTGTCTGGAATCTGTAGGCCTAATTAAAGTTAAACTAGCCCCTGGCTCCACATTCCCACAGGGGAATAAGGAAGTGAAAACACAGTAAAACACACTGACTTTCCCTGGCATGTCTCTTCCATCCTGAGTTCACTGTGGGTGAGTCCCAACTTATGAGGCTCCCCCACAGTAAAAGCTCCACAATAAGGTGCTCAAAAAGCGAAAAATCGCGGCGGCCCATAGTGTCAGAACCACCTTCTAACACTGCTTTTTCAGTCTCCCGCCTCCCAGCGGCCCCCCCATCCCCAGGACCTATTTAATAGAGGCCGCAATTCGGCAGCACTGCCAATGCAACAAAGGTGTGCCATAGGCAAATCTGTCTGCGTCTGTCCACGCCTAGACTGCACCACAGCGGCAGGACCTCAGGCTCTCCCTCCTCCCACCGGTACACCTCCAAAGAGCTACGGTCCCTCAACCACAGGAGAGGCACCAACTGCTGCATCTCATCACCAAGGACCACAGAAGGCCCCTTCATCTGTCAGCAATGCCACTTCACCTGCAACATGATCCTTCCTGCTACTTCGAACCAGGTGGTACCTGACCCTAGGCTTCACTGCATGCTACTCTACGTCCGATCCCTCTGCATACAAGTCTGGGATACAATACCCACCCTTGCTCTAGCACCTGATGTTTATCACCGAAACCTGGCTAACGGCCGCATTGGCGCCTGACATCACCACAGCGACAACTCCGGCTACAAGCTGATACACCGCAACCGTGCCATCCACAAAGACACCCTCCAATTCACCACCTCAGATGACAACAGCACGCCAATCATGGAACACCTCTTCTTTCAGATCAAACTTGATGCAAAAACCACCATCAGAGGAACCCCTGCATACAGACCTCCTGGCCTCCACCCAAGCTTCTGCAACAACACCCCCGATTTCATCGCCCCACTGGCAAACAACTCCAATCACTACAACTTCTTTTTACACCTAAACTTCTACCTTGAAGATCCCGAAGACACCAACTCCGCCACTTCCGGGAGAACATGAGCAACATCGGCCTCTCACAACTGGTCTCCCCCTCTATGGCATGCACATTGCAATACACACTCTTTGGACCCTATCTTCTCCCCCAGTGGCAGAATCACGTTCTCCCACACCACTGAACTGACCTGGACAGAAAACAGCATCGTCCACTTCACATTCATCGGCTCTCCAGAACCCCCCACCAGAGGACCTCACCGAAAGTGGAATGGTCACAGACCCTCTCTGGCCCACCACCCTCCAAACAAGCAAGTTCAACCACTCCATCAATCTCATCTGGAAAGCCCAGAACTTCTCAAACGGGATCTCTGCTGCTGCAAACACGATCGCCCCCTTGATAGATACCCCCAGCAACAGGCCCGCAAGGCATGTCAGCTGGTTCAACCCTGATCTACAGACCATCAAACACAACTGAAAGGAACTAGAGAGGCGCTGGTGCACCAGCAAGAACACCTCTTAGCTCAGCTCATTCAGATCCACCCTCAACGAGTACTACCACCACGGCAGGGAGACCATGCCCTCACCAGCCGTATCGAGGCAAGCAACAACCACACCAAAGAGCTCTTCACCATCGTCAGAGAGTTCTCCTGCCCAGCTGCCACCGAAAACATGATCCACCCCTACTAAGCCCTCTCCGACACCTTAGCGGACTAATTCCACCAGAAGATCACAGACATCTATAGCAACTTCGACCCCCAACCTACCAACTTCAAACAGCTCCAGTCTCCTACCAGTGCCACCTACACCCACAGACTTTGTAACTGGGAGCAGCTCTCGATCCAACACACCACCACCATCATGAACTTAATCCACTCCGGTGCACACACAGACCCCTGCCTGCACCACATCTACAACCTAGGGAGAGAAGAAATCAGCAAAAATCTCTCAGAGATCCTCAACGTGTCCATCATGACAGCCACCGTCCCTGCTGCATGGGAGCATGCGCAGGTCAAACCTCTCCTGAAAAACCCTCAGCAGACCCCAGCGTACTCAAGAACTATCGGCTCATCTTGCTACTCCCCTTCCCAGCCAAAGTCCTGGACAATGCAGTCAACTACTAGCTCACAGAGTTCCTCAAAGAGAACAACTTTCGTGACACCTCCAAATGAGGCTTCCAGGCCAAACACAGCACTAAAAGTGCCCTGATTGCAGCCACAGACGGCACCAGACGCCTCCTTGACCAAGGGTAAACAGCACTCGTCATCTTCCCTGACTTCTTAGCGGCCTTCGACAACATCGCCCATCACACCCTCATCACCAGACTCCACCATTTGGATACCGAAGGCAACACTCTCTGCTGAATCGCCTTTTTCCTCTCCAGCCAAACAATGAGGATCCACTTGCCAACTTTTTACTCCGAACCCAAAAACATAATCTGCATCATCCCCCGGGGCTCCTTCCTCAGCCCCACCTTCTTCAACACCTACATGACACCTCTAGCAGACTCAACATCATCTCTTACACTGATGACACACAGCTCAGCCTCTCCCTCACAGAAGAAACCGACACCACCAGAGCCAACTTCCATAACATCTTGTCCGATGTCGCCAACTGGATGAAGGCCAACTGCCTGAAGCTCAACTCAGTGACAACGGAGGTACTCATCTTCAGAAACAATTCCTCCCCTGGGCCAACTTCTTGTGGGTCACCGCACTCGGCCCGCTCCGACTTCCTCCAACCACGCACGCAAACTCGGAATCATCCTGGACAGCCAACTAACCATGAAGAACCAAGTCGACACCATCTCCTCCTCCTGCTTCCGCACCCTTGGTATGCTCTGCAAGATTTTCCAATGTTTCCCCGTCTCTTCCAGGAAAACAGTCACCTAAGCCCTCATCTACAGCCGCCTCGACTATGGCAACGCACTCTACGCCAGAACCACCAAGCAACTACTCAACCGCATCCAAACCATCCAGAACACTGCAGCAAGACTTATCGTTAACCCCTCCAACACCTTCCCCCACATCTGAGCAATCCACTGGCTCCCCGTACAGGAAAGATGCCTCTTTAAGTTCCTGATTCATGCTCACAGGGCCCTCCATATCTCTGTGCCCACCTACATCAACCACCACCTCATGTTCCAATGACCCACCAGGAAACTCAGCTCTGACTCCCACACCCCCGGCATCTGCTGAAACCGCTGCAGATGTCACTTCTCCTCCTACCTCGCTGCCAAGTCCTGGAACAACCTCCTCCTTCACACCTGCCCATCACTTGAAGAATTCAGGAAGAAGCTCAAAACAAGGCTCTTTGACCAAGGGCGTAAGGACCTAGCACCTGGACCCCCCCCCCCACCTCCCTCCACCCCCAGGGTGACAAGCTGCACATTATAAGAACCCTGTGATTGATTGAGTATTAAATGAAACCCTCAAAATAACCCAATGACTCACTGACCACATTATGTACATGCTACGTATCCCCAACACCCACCTTACCTCCTACACCGGCCCGCAAAGCCCTACTCCCAACCATGGGGCAGACGACAGACCATACTTTGTGGCCGCTCAGACAATGTTTGCAAGTACCATGTGCTATATCAATGCTAAACCTATGATAAGTACAATATTCTCAGGTTTCCATGAGTATTTTGTTTCTCCATTTTATTAGGTTTGATTAGTTACTCAAAGCAAAAACTCACTCTCTAGTGACTCCATCCATCCCCTTTCTACTGCCACCCCCTATCTTAGAGTATTTCTTTCCATCTTTAGCACTGCAAAGAAGCTAGGTTATACTTCAGAAGTCTAAAAGTGAAGCAAAAAAAGAAATAACAGTGAGGTGGGAGGATGGGAATATGGAAGTTGGTGAAAGTGGGGGTATGGTCAGTTTGAATGGTGTGGCTAGAAAAAGCGACCAACCGCTTTAACATAAAGCAGAAATTACATGTCCCAGAATACACTTAACAAGAAATCTAGACCTGGGCTAAAATGTCACACTTGACATGGGACCTGTGGTCCCCATGTTATTTTGCCTGTGCAATAAGCAGTCACCAGTTTTGAAATTAAAAATTCTTGCAGGCAACCAAAGCTTATTTAGAGGTAGAAATGGGAGAGATGGCCTTTCCTCCGCAAACGTGTACATCAAAATGCTAATGGTCCTCCATTTACACTCATCTGGAACAAAGAGCCTTGTTAATGGAACATACAAGAGGCTGTTGTGGGCAGGAAGTACTGAGATCCGCGCCCCCATACATTTTTTTTATGAACATCCTTTCTTATATTTATTGAAAAAGAAAGAGCATTCCCGGAGGACGGCGAACTACTGCAAGTGCATTTCATGATGTGAGAGCAGTTTTAAACAGCCATGTCGACCTGGTAAGTGCTCCCCCTTGCCAGGCCCAATCCTTCCCTTTTTTTTGCATGTAAGGCACCCCTAAGGAAGGCCCAAGGTAGCTCCATGAGCAGGGTGCAGTATATGTGAAATGTAGGATATGTACTGGTGTGTTTTACATGTCCTGCTAGTGACATACTGCTAAATTCGTTTTTCAAATTGCAAGGACTATCTCTCCTATAGGTTATCACCGGAACTACCTTGTAACCTCTTACAGGTTTAACTTTCAAATTGGAAAGAGATAGAGATTTCGAGCTTGGGCTCTTTGAGCTTAGAATTTAAAAATACATCTTTTGAAGAAGGTGGTTTCTAAATTATTAGTTTGAAAATGCCACTTTTAGAAAGTGGGCATGTTCTTCTTTTACAATTATGTGCCTATGCCTGCCTGTGGAATCAACATCTGGTTTAGACTGACAGGGGCTGTTTGTGCATTCACTCTAGACAGTCACGCAAACTGAGCTGAGGTGTGCCCTGCATATCCCGGTGGCCCATCACTAGGCTGTTGAGCATTCCTGAGCTAGAGTGGTGGGAGAAGTTGTCACTGACACATGAATAAGGCTGTGCCTGTCCTCTCACAAGCTGTCTCCACCCCCTGTAGTGTGGACTCAGGGCTGGGATTGAATGGGGTTGTTGTGCACTCCTAAAGTTCTTCTGAAGTTACCTCCATATCAAATACATTTTGAGTATAAGTACAGGAGCTCTGACCCCATGATTGTAGAACAATTCTGGATCTAGAGGGTACTCTGCCAAGAGGAAGAGCTGAAGAGCTGTCAGTAGGGGTGCTGCTTTGCTGGGTTGGCCTGCAGTTGCAGCTTATGTCTTGGATAGACTAAGGACTGGACTTTTGCTTTGGTATCCTGCTTGGGAAGATTCTCCAATGGTTTGTGTGTGTTTTCCTCCTGTCAAGAAGTCTCAAGGCCATCACATAATTCACCTCAAGCTCCTTGATTCCTCTGCTGGGAGTTCTGACCTGTCAAGTGGTGCCAATTCCAGTCCTGGGCCCTTGGAGGTGATTTTTCTGCTTCAAGAACCAAAAATCCATGCATCGCCCCTTAAGCATCATTTTTCCTGACGCAAGCTTACCGCACAGTTGAAAAACCAATGTATCGCCATGGTGATGCCGAAAAGCCTGAATCCAGAGTACCGTGTCTCCGACACCCGCGACCCTCACTTTGACTCAGACGCAGGCTCTGCTATGCGGCTGAAGCAATAGACGCATCACCTGCTCAAGGCTGGGAGAATCAATACAATGCCTGTTTCTCCGCTGTCTCATCGACCAGATTTTTCATGCATTGCACCTGCACACCAAGTCTACATCGACGCTGGGCTTTACTAGGGAACCAAGGCCACGTGTCTGGAGAATCAACGCATCATGTCCCCTCGCAATACGAAACTGATGCATCACCTCCTCTCACAGTAAGGAACCAACGCATGACCTCCCCTGTGTAGCAGTCAGGAACCGACCTTTCACCTCCCCTGGGAGCAAGGAACCGACGCATCACCAGCCACGGCCCATGCAGGTAAGAGCAGTGGGGACGGGTTGGGGGAATTAGACAGATGACCACAAGGGAAAATTAAATAAGTAATTAATTTTCCCTTGTTGCCGTCTGTCAAAACTCCCCCCCCCTCCCCCGGCCCCACTGCTCTTAAATTCAGGGGCACAGCTGCACATCACCTTACCTGTGAATAAGAAACCGATGCATTGCTTGCTTTTCTAGAACCTCACGTCCCCTGTGCCTGTTTCAGTCTTTGATTTTGACACATCCCAGGTACTTTGTGCTAAAAGTGGTGACATCGTTTCCTATGTACTGAACTGTTTTGAACCTTTTAAAAGAGATATCTTGATTTATGTGTGTTAGATTTTTGTTGTTTTGGTTTTGTTTTGTTTAGATAAAGATTGGTTATTTTTCTAAACTGGTGTGGTGCCCATTTGTAGTGTTTTCACCCTGTTACTGTGTGTTTATGTTCAAATGCTTCACATATTGCCTCTGAGATAAGCCTGACTGCTTGTGCCAAGCTACCAAGGGGGTGATCGGGGGTTATTTTATCTGTGTAATCCCCTTACCCTGACGATAAGGAAGGGTCCCTACTTGGACAAGGTGCAAGCCCCTGCCAACTAGAGACCCCATTTCTAAGATATAGTATATTTCTTGTGGTGTTATGCATGATGTCACTTTATAATGGAGTGCAAATGTCATTTTTGCATGATGTTTTTAACAGAGTGGAGGTTTTATACTTTTTAACTGCTGCTTAACATGTACTAAGCATCTTTGCATTATTATTGTTTTATGTTATGTGGACCTCCGTAGGAGTTCTGTATCATAATAAAGATAAACTAGAACTGCATTTAGGCTCCATATTTGTGCACAAACCAGTCTCCCACAGGAAAAAATATCCAGTTCAAAGAAATGTTGTGAATTTTGCATAATGAAAAAATCGGAAACTTCGTTAATTTTACTTAAAAAAATAAAATGTTACCCAGCCCTACGCAATACACTGCTCTTAGTGCAGCCACTCGTATTTGAGATATTTCTGTTGCAGATTTTTTTTTGTTGGTCTGCTTCCAGTATAAGAAATACCTAAACTATAATGTGTTCCTATAACACGTAAAAAAGAGACCCATCAGGAACATAATTTGGGCTGATGATACCAAGAATGGGTGAAATTGCATTACATATTAACTTAAGAAACCTGTGCCATTATCAATGTGCCAATTTTGGTGGAATTGTGTATGAGATCAGGAGGGCTGAGAATCAGTGGACACAACAGAATATTAAATAGGGCCATTGACCTTGTCAATCATTAGATTCCATTCCATTATTAACAATATGAGGCTTGTGATGCGGAAAATGAGTAGGACACTATTGGATATTTATCAAGGGCATCGATGCTGGAATTCAGTACGGCCCTATTTAAAGGCAAATGTGACCAGGGATTCTAGGAAAATGTTAACATTTGCTGAATAGTCTATGATGCCATTACTTCTGGTATTACACGAAGAGCCATTTTATAGTATACATGAAAAATGACAATGCTGATGTACAGTGGCATTAAAATTCTAGACGTGAAGTCTATTTTTTTGCAAACGTGACAACCTTTTAGAACTTATCAAAGTTTAAGAAACCTCATTTTCATTAAAAAAAGTATCTTCATTTTATTAGCAGATTTGTTCCATTGATCCAATACCTCAAACTGTCAGGAACATTTGTTTTGTTGCAACCATTATGAGGAATATCACGGTTGCCTTTCTCGAGTAGGGGCATTCTGTATTGAGGGGGCAACCTGGAAATGTCACTTTTGAGAATTTTATAAAGGTAGCATTTATATTTTTTTCTGTCTCCTGTAGAGTTTCATCCTAGAAGTTTGCAAATTGTGAAGAGTACCAGAGTATATGCCTAATTGAACCTGTGGATTCACATTCCCCTCTGGCATTTGTTGACGGTGAGTTACCTATGATGTGTAAGTAAGTATTAAGTAGTCTAGAGCAACAGTGGAATATTTTATGGATGTGAAGCAAACTTATTTGTCATAGTATTTTCCTCCAATGTCCCTTTTCAGTCTCTATCCCGATTTCCGTCATCTGTGGACCTTGAAATGTTAATCTATACATCTCTTTTGCTTCCTTAGACATTTGCACAGTGATAAATAAATGGCATCGGTCCTCTGGTGCGCCCTGTTCTCACCAGTGGAAGTTCAGTCCAATGGCTAGCCTGAAGTAGTGGATCCATTCTGCTTCAGGTATGTCACAATCCTCATTGGCCTGGTCCAACCGCTTTAATATTAATTTAAGAAAGATGTCTCCACTGGCGACAACAGCTGTCCTCCTAGACAACGGGATCTCCTCTGGCCTACCCTGGAGTTAAATCTTCATTACCCCTAACTGGTGTGAAAGGCATGGGAAAACTTGGGAGCCCCAGTTTGAGTCCCTTTTGGTCACGTTCTCTTAGAGTGGCTGTAATCACTGTGAAAATATCATTGCCTATCACCAGGGCCACTGGAATTACACAGCAGTAAATGGCCAAATTATGCGGCAGGTTTAGGTATATTATGCGGCAAGAAAAGCCACATTATGTGGCATAATGCAGCACATTTTGTAATGGGATCACTTAGTTTGTCATTTTTAGGTCTCGCGTGGCGTTGCAGTACATGCGCTGCTCGCCTCGCAAGATTTATTGTGAAGGAGTTTTAGAAAAGGGCTTTAAGTCCCGCCCCTCATTTTCATTGGAAGGCGTCATCGTTTATGGTAAACGATGGCCTTCCATTGAAAATGAGGCTTCTTTGTTAACGCCCTTTCGCCTTTTGGTCCGGCCCATTCGAACTGGCTCGTCTGCTTTGCGGCTGTTGCAAAGCAATTTCTTATCTGTAGGAGGCGTGTTAGATAAGCCGTGAGAGCCAGTCCAGATGGGCCGTCTCAAAAGGAGACAGGGCGCAGAGTGTTTATTTTTGCATCGCGCTTTCACATTAAAGTGAAAGCGCGATGCAAAAATAAACAGCGGCTGCCTGGCGAGCGCTTGTTTAACTTCATTTCGTGGCGAGTGGCTTTGAAACATGCTTGAAGGGCATGTTCGATTTTCTGGCGAGCACTTGTTTTAACTTAATTTCGTGGCGAGTGGCTTTGAAACATGCTAGAAGGGCATGTTCGATTTTCAGCGTTGGTGAAAAGCAGCACAGCGGTGTCACCCACAAAATGGCTCGGGGAGTTAAAAAACTTCCCAGTGATCTGGAGATCTCAACAAGATCACATGCCGGAAAGGTCACCTGAGCTTTCCGTCATTTTAAGGTCAATACATTGAGTAAATTTAAACTGAGTAATACTAAGCCCATTTGTTTAAAGCGCTTAGAGGCAACAACACTGCAGTTTGCAGCACTATGTAAAAAACAAGCCGTCAGAAATAAAACATCTTTACTGAAATAGCCTGTAATAGACCATGTGATGATAGTATGGCCCACTTTTTTAGCGGCGCTGTATACAAATATATAAGACGTCACCATTTAAGTAACCATATATTAAACAGCATTGACTCAAGGGGCCAGGATTATTGCAGGTCCAATGTAAGCACAGGAAGAGAAATCACCATGGACTACAAAAGATATCGCCTACAGTGACACTATAGGGCGCTCGTGGAGCCATCTACATATGGCAAAGCATTTTTCTAATTCCGAAAAGTGGGTTTTGCACTTGTAAATGGACTTGCTCAGATGCAGATTTTAATGTAAGTAAGGCTGAGGTGGGGCGTAACATCAGAATGGAATTCACAAAGGATTTCAGGAGGACGGCTTAAAGTCTGTGATTGGTTCCCAGGAGTACTTCGGAGACTCCTGCGGTTTCCTGAAAGTCATCGCTCGTCTTTCTTTCAGTATCGGGCACTGTGTGCACAGATTGCTAAAAGCACTGTATTCCGAGTTACGCTCGAGCCATCTCTTCAATAATTACTACCCTTTCCTGGAGCAGGCTGCTGCCCTCTGTGATCTCTGCAGTGGGTTCAACGATGCCCACACACAAGGCTATCGCTCCAGGAAGCACAGCGTTTAAACTACGTACACATTGCATTTTTCGAATGATTGAGGTAGGTAAACACAGCTCCCAGCTCCACTGCAGACGCTCGGTGCGCTCTGAGGCACAACGGGATGTGCCAATATTGTGCAATCCGGGCAGGGCACATTAGTGTTTCAGTGTTCTCTCCGGGTCAAGGCTGCCCCAAAAAAGTAGCCCCGCCGAGTTAACTTGGACATCGTGCTGTGTGCCCAGGGCAGCACTAGGCCCTTGTATTGTCACGTCACGCAGACGTCGCAGAGCCATAAATCCATATCTGGGATGCAGTGCGAATAGCAAATTGATGTTCCGTTCCCCCTTATCCATCCCTCCCCGCAGTATGCAAGTCTCCCATTTCTCAAATATAACAAACAGCCTTGGGCTCACCAAGGTCCCCCTAAAGAGTTAGATAAAGATCCCTCCCCCTGCCCCTTCATATAGGTTGTTGCTCGGGGGGCCCTCACTCATGTCCCTGCCGGGGTGCTTTTTTGTTCTTTTTAACTCTTCCTAAGAATGTACCAGTGTCATTAATGTCAGCGCAAAGCCAGACTGCTGTCTCCCTCTGCCCAGGGCTCTGCAATGCCAACACAAGGCTGCAGGTCTGTGCACAGGACAAGGTGCCCTCCTCCAGAAGGGTCGGTGTTGCCCGTGCAGTGCATGAAGTCTGTATCTTTGAAACCGTGCACTCTGCCCAGGGCTCTGTCATGCCGACTCGAGGCCTGTGTCTGTAGCTGGGGCATGTGCGCTCCACTGCTGAACACACGAAGGTGTGTTATATCAAAAGAATCGGATTAGTTACGGCACAATCATTAAGGGGGTCCTACCATCTATGCTTAAGCCTGATAACAGATGCATCCTAAATGTTCAGAAGGCCACATAGGCTCTAACTTAAGACAGCAGTGCGATTTCTCTGGAAACTAAACTTACAGCACCAGCCATTCCACAAAGATCTACACATAACTTAAATAGTCAGGCCTTAAACAGTCAGGCTCTCCGTCAGGTTACACAGAAGTTAAAGACCCGGCCTCACACAGCAAAGCTATCCCTCAGGTTACACAAAAATTAAAAACACAGGCCTCACACAGCAGAACTATCCCTCAGGCTATAACCAACACGGCTCATGCCGCAGACAACAGAGCTATCGCTTAAGTTAGACGAAGTTTACAGGCCTAGTCTTCACAGAGTAAAGCTATCCCTCGTGACACGGAAACTACAAGTTCACGTTCCAGACGGCAGAGCTATCCCATAGACACAGGCTTAAAACGGCAGAGCTACCCTGCAGGACACAGAGATATAGAGTCTGCATAAGACATCAGAGCTATCGCGCATATAACAGAGCTCAAAGGCTATGACTTCAGACTGCAGAACTATCTCTCAAGTTACAAAAATATTGCAGGTTTTTGCTTAAGAAAGTAGAGTTAGCCTCAAGACCATACGGGATTAAGCCTCCGACAGCACAGCTATCTCTCAATCCACACAGAACCCACAAGTCCAGGCCTCACATAGCATTGCGATACCCTAGGGGTCTCAGAAGTTACACGAGGAGGCCCCAGACAGCTGAGCTATCCCACAGTTCCAGAACTCAACAGCAGATCCGACAATCCAGGGATTAATGCAGCAGAACAGCCCCTCAGATCGCACAGTTCCTATCACATGGCAGGTAAAGGCAACACAGATCAACATTGCCAGGTAGCTGTCCAGGATCACACCAAGTGTCTGCACTGTCACCGGGACCTTCTCACCTGAAACCCAGTCCGTCGCATTAGCTGTCCACTCTGCACCCTGCCCGGCCTGTTCTCAGATGCTGCAACATGAAATGTCAGTTTTCAGAGCTCATTCTGGTCTGGGCTCTGGCATTAAAAATGCAATAGGTCTCGCCTTTCATTAAGTTAAAGCCATTTGCTTTGCTATACAATACCATTAGCAAAGCAGATGGCTTAAACTTAATCAAAGGCGAGACCTATTGCATTTTCAATGCTTGTTTAAAACTCTATCTGGGCATTGGTTTCACCTCATTAGTACCACTTTAACACAAATTTAGCAATAAGCCACAGAAAGCTGACCAGTCAAGTTTTGAAAAGGGCCTTCCACTGTGATTCAACAGGTGTTGCTGCATTAGCAACTTTGAAACCGTTTGAGCAAGAAACATTTTTTGGGGGTTAAAATCTGCTGTGGCAGATAATTGATTATGTGGCAAATGCGGCAAATCTATAATTATGCGAAAAACGCTGTGGCTGCACAATGGCCTAATTACAGTGGCCCTACCTATTACATTTCTAAACACCCCCTTTAAATAGAAAATTACGTCCGGGTTGATAGGAATTGCAAGATTTTCTATTTTTTATACAAAAATAAAAATGCAATTTCCCACTCCCCTCCACAATCGCACTAATAGTACCTGAGAGGGTAGTGCTTCCGGTGAGAGCTAGGTACCAGGGAATGAGGCTGGAGAACCGGGAATGAGGCTGGAGAACCGGGAATGAGGCTGGAGAACCGAGAACGCGGCTGATTCCGCAGGGTGTTCAGAGCCTCTGGTGACCCACCGTCCAGGCACGCGCTGTTTGTCGCTGGGTGCCAGTACCATGGAAGAACAGAGCTGTGTTATCTGCAATGCTTTCACCGACAGAGGTGATTAACTCTCTGACCCCAGAGCCTTTCTTGGGGCCCAGCGAGCAGATAGGATCTTGTTATCAGGTAATGAGTTCCCCAGCTGAGAGCACTACTCTTTTTGCAGTGATTGCGCAGCTATCGCCTCGTCCATATTCTCGTTGTGGATTATTAGGATTTAACGCAGCTGCCCCGTATTAAGCTGCATTCCACATCCTGTCCACTGATAGAGTAACTTACTGTAAATATCTACCTCAGTGCTGGCTGTGTCGTACACCGGACTTGAGCAAAGGCGAGCCTACTGGTGGTACACCCCCCTTGCCTCCCCCACCCAAATCCCAATAAAGGAGACATTTGTTTTGAAGAGTAAAGGCTGCAGTTTATTGGCTGCTTTCACTTTCAAGCAATCCACCATAGGTCCACTGTGTGCTCTGCATTCAACCTAACAGCCTCATATCCTCTCCCACACCAGTGAATGTTCACCGGTACCACCCTACAATCCATCCAGTCAGACATGCCATAAAGATGTGCCACTGAGGCCGTGTTGAGGTAGCAATGCAAGAGAAATTTGAACAGCGCTGAGAAATGATGGCGGTAATCATAAAACGACCCAGCGAGGCAAGCAACATGGTTGGAAGGCTGCGGCGAAGATTCCTTTGGTTGGTCGACCAATGAAAGGAATCTTCACTGTGGCCCTCCAACCACCAGCGTTTGTTGATTACCTGCAACATTTCTCAGCGTGGTTAAAATTTTCTCTTGCAAAACTGGACCACATTAATTGCCCATTAACTAAGTGGTTGTACCCCATAGTGTGACCCTTTGGCACACGCCAGGGTCTTTGTTACTCCTGGAAAACCTATGGAAACCTATTTAAAGGATGGGCCTCCAGCCTTAACGTGAGGCTCCTCTTTCTTTCCCCCTCGGACCCGCTGCCCTGGCACCCTGAGTACATGCTTGCTTACAGACTGCGCCCAGCACTTAAAAGTGATTTGTGGAATCTCTGTCCTGATGAAGACCTATCGTAATACAGGTCGAAACGCCATCAACATAATCCAGCGGATTTACAGATACTGGCAATTAACTTGCTTCTGTAAAATGATTCCCCCCAGTATTCATGTTTTTTACCATTCTAAGTTACCCCCTTTCGCTGTTGCTTTCACTCTGTCACGTGCCTCACATGCGCTGTTCACATTTTTCAGGAGAACTATATGTGCACTTTATATTGATTACACATACTTCAATTATAGTATTGCTATCCAAACTTATTCTTATGCTTGCTAATGAATTCAGACTGCAATAGTCAACCTTCGTTGTTTTTACCTTTCTTTTTTATATGTAATTATTTACCTTATCCAAAAGATTGTTATAGTACTACCTGTTGAGACACTGTTGTATGCTATTGCATAAAGAAGGGTGCACATTGTGAGATGCTCCAGGTCACAGACCCTCACAATGGAACTATTTTGGTTATAGAGATCCGGGAGCAGACAGGCTCTCTAGAGGCATGGAAGGGGTAATTTCTCTCACAACAGTAAGTTTTTAATAACATCTTGCCTATCTGATATACCATGGGCCTAGCTCCAAGCAGCTACCGAATGCTTTTAAAAGGAACCTTTTCAATTAATGGCCAGTATCATCTTGCAAATGAGGTGCCATACATTTACAACGGGGGGGGGGGGCATGGTGGTGTGTGCGCGCGCGCATGCCTATGTGTGGTGAGCTATTAGAGAAATCTGGATATTTAGCATAGGTGATCAAGGGCTTGCAATTCTTATGCTACTAGAAAGCACGCTCATGTTTTTACATCATATGATTTCACATATTTACATTACACATATCTTACAATTTAAGGCCTAATTAGATAAAGTTGTTTGCCCAGAACTGCTGAATATCTCATCAAGTGCACGCCAAAACCAGGATGAGAACTAGGTCAATCGTGATGACAACTAACCCACATCACCACGTTTGATTCTCTACCTTACGATGGTGTCTTCATTCGAGATGAATTGAAAAATTAGTCATGTTCAGGTAGGTTTGAAAGCAAGCGGGAAGCCTTCTTAAAAGGGCCACAGGCCTGGTGCTTAATTTGAGCCCGTTTTTGCATGTGGGGCCCACCGGTACTCATGTTTGGGGACCTGCACTTACTTTTCACCAACAGCCTCCGATCTGAAGCAAGAAAGAGATACACACAAAGGGGGGAAGAAAGTTGAATAGAAGGACGGAAAACTGCGGCAAAGCGAGGATGAAAAGGGACCTGCAAGAGTGGCATAGAGTGGCAGGGAGTGTCCAGAGGTGCATAAGAGGCATGAGGTGGAATTACGACTACGTAGTTTTGGTATTTGACACCCTGATCTTCAACAGTGCTGCTCATGGGCACCAGCACTTTTTGTTTTACAGACTGAATAAGCTACAATCCTCAGCTATTACTGGGTCAGGAGGAGTACACTATGATGCCATCCAAGGGTCCAGGACCTGGGGGATGCCTCTTGGGGATCAGGACTCACTCCAGCGAAGGCCAGGAGCAGGGTACAAGCAGGTCCATTTTAGTATGGGAAGATGCATGCCAAGTCTCTGGAGCTTGTTCTGTCCCTGTAGCTCAGAAAAGGAGGACATTCAGCTAGTCCTTGGACTCACTCTGGTGATTCTGGGTTCAAGGAGAAGATCCTGTCTTGCTTCCTGGAGCAGGACAGTCTTCCAGCAGCATGGCAGCAGAGCAGTCCTTCTTCTGAGTCTTCCACAGGTCCAGAAGGGGGAACAACCTTTACAACGCAACTTTTACAACGCACTACCATTACAACGAAACTATTACAACGCAAAATCTGTTACAACGCATGCCATTACAACGCAAGTCTTTACATCGACTTGCACTAGATGGCGTGCTAACATTAAAAATAGAGTAGTTTACTATCCAAACACCTTCCCTACTGCAACGTGGACTGGAGTTAGAATAGTAAATTACCCTTTTTTAATGTCAGCACGCCATCTTCTGCAAGTCGATGTAAAGACTTGCGTTGTAAAGACTTGCGTTGTAACAGATTTTGCGTTGTAAAAAATGCGTTGTAACGGCATGCGTTGTAAAAGCATGCGTTGTAACGTCATACATCCGTCCAGAAGTGATCTGAAGAGTGGGTCTGAGGGTCCTACGTTAATACCTTTATAGCTATGAAATGAAAGAAGCTTCTGGAGTGTCCCCCATGCCCTCACGCAGGTGTTTAGAATTTCCTGCCCTAGTACCAGCCTGTCTTCAGTCACAATACGCTAGTGTAAAGTTCTTTGTGTGTGAGCTTAGACAGTGTCCTTGAAGTGCAAGTGGGATAAGTGACAGCTCCCTCACCCCTCATCAAGCCAGGATGGCTCATTCTGCCAACACCCGAGTCTTTAAATGTGATACAGTCTGGGAGGAATCCACAAAAGCCAACTACACTTAGGAATTTGACCCAGGAAACAGGCTTCAGGCACCAAATGTTTAGGACAAGATAATGCAAACTTTATCAAAGTGTTATTTTCAGACTTGTGACTTAAAATCTGACTTTACCACCAAAGAGGGTTTCCAAATACTATTACTCAGACACCAAACATGATATCCCTACCTCCTACCACATGGAACCTATCACTTATTAAGTGTTATTAGGTAACCCAATGTTATCCTATGTGAGAGACAGGCCTTGCAGTCCTCAAAAATGAATTAGAGAGTGTTTCACTACCAGGACATCTAAAACTGAAAAAGTACATATCCAAATATCTAAATACAACACACCCTAATCCATGGGCTGGCTAAGGCCTACCCTAGGGTTGACATATGTATTAAAAAGGAAGGTTTAGTCTTGGAGAAAGGTTTGTTTTGCCAGGTCAAAATGGCAATAGTTTAAAACATCATACAGGTTGCAATGGTGTCCCTGAGATATGTTTTCAAGGGCTACTTAAGTGGGTGGCACAATAGGTGCTGCAGGTCCAAAGCAGCATTTAATTTACAGGCCCTGGATACCTGCAATACCACGTTAGTAGGGACTTATAAGCAAAGTAAATGTGCAAATTGGGAGTAAGCAAATTTCACCATGTTTAAAGGAGAAAGCACATGCATTTCAGCACTTGTTAGCAGTGGTAAAGTGCAGAGAGCCCCATATGCCAATAAACATTGGTTCAGAAAACAGGAGGGATGAAGGTAAAATGTTTGGTGGTGATCCTGCAGAGAGGTTCACATCCAACACCTAGCAAGATCACAACACAGATTACAACTTAACTCCTTCATTTTTGATTGACACAAATGTCTAAAATTCATGTTGCCACTGCCAATATTAAATAAACTGCACCCTCATACGTGTGTAGATTAGTGTTGGGTTAAATTGCAAAGCTTGCATTGCAACCTTTACGAAATTATATTTAAAACTTTCCAACTTCACAAAAATTGATACATTTGTTTACTTTGCCACATTTGTGTGGAAATGATTACTTTTACCATTATTTATGTTGGATCTATACAAACTTAACACTTACAAAACAGCTCTGCTAAGGTGTAATTTACAGAAAACAGAAACAGTTTGTTTTCTCATACACAGTTCAACTAGTCAAAGCAAACTCAGCAAAACTACACATATAGAAAGACATTCTACATGAACTTGCCATTATGCATTTAAAAATTAGCAACACTAATCATACAGAGAACAAGTGCATATATGATCCAACTTGGTTGGTTCCGATCATACTCAACTTAATATTGGAAATGAAGGCGGGCAAGGGAAACACTACATGCCTGACAAAGTGTAATTATTGCAAAAACGATAATACTTTAATGGTGAAATTAACATTAGAAAACGTTGCACACACCCAAGGATGCATTATATATATGTCCAGCCTTACATAAACCTTACAAGACACATAAACAAGACAAATGATCCTAAGGAGAGAAGTGGTTTATCATAAATTCATCTAGTTAATGGACAGAAGAATGGCACGATTGTGATTTGTATGCTACAGTATAGCAGTAAAATGTGTTTTTATTTTGGATAAAAATTAGGGGGAAAAGTGACAGAGAAAGAAGATGATAAAAAATAACCTTTTATTTCACATACCTGTTGATAAATGTGGAGGTGCACCGTATTATGAAACAGGATTGCGAAAATGGTAATGCGTGACAAAAATGTTTGCGACCTTTGGTAGTCACTTTGATGTATCCTGTTGTTTTTTGTGGTGCCATGAACTTATGCTGCTATATTGCAAAGTTATTTTGTTGTATTGTATTGCAATAGTTGTGTTTTGTTTGAATGTTTTGTTGTGATGCACCCTATTATGTATTAAAGTTTTGTTATGTAGCTGTGTGTATGTTATTGTGCTATGATCTGTAATTTACCTTCGAGATGGCAACAACTGCTGCTACATTTCCAACAAAATGCAGCGCATACCTTTAAAGTTCCCTGAGCAAGCAAACATTTACTAGGCTTGGGTGAAATTTTAATCATGCCGGAGTAATCAAAATAATTTTGGTGATGTGGTGTTACTCTTTTGATGCTAAATTACAATAAATTATGCGATTGCACCCGTTCGCATAATTATGAGTAATGTGTCACAAAAATCCCACCACAGGCGCACAGGAACAATGGATTCAGAGAGCAGGTGTGGCTGCTGTTATTCATGCTCTCTTGCATTTAGCGCTGTTTTCATAGCACAAAATTCAACCTTAAGTCGAATTTAAATACAAGGGTGCAAATTGCACTAGGAAAATAGCACCAAATTCTAGGTTACCTTCCTTGTGGATTTCTGCTTAGTCCAGTGTCATTTTGTTGTAATTCCACGTAATTCCGCTACAGCAAGTTATGCAAGTTACGTCCACCCTTTCCATTCACCACTGTATAGGGTGGCAAATGGCACTCATCCTTCTATTCAGCTACCTAGACACCATTCAGCCCCAAACCATCACAGATACTGAGTCTCAAATTAGTGCTTACAGTGCTTGCTTTATGTGATACGCCTAGCCCACAAACTGAAGAGTGGTGGCAGCAGGAGACATGAGATGAAATTGCCCATGGCAGGCTGGATATTTGTTGGCGCTGGTTGCACCATCCTTAGAAAGTGGTTGCACTTATTTATTTATAGGGGTGGGTGCAATTTTCTTTCGAGTTACATTAAAAACGCCACGAGATTCCACGGAGTCCCACCAATAGGCAGAAATAGGCACGTTGCGCTTTCCGTGCTGTGATTTTGTGCTGGGAGTGCGTTTCGTGCTGAAAAGTCAGCACGAACGTCACCACTCAGCACGACAGAGGACACAGCTACTCAAAGTGATTTTGCTGCTGCTTCAGTAGATTTTCTACTCAAGAAGCAGCCTTCTGACTGTCAAAGTTTGCAACTGCCTGTGTTAGAAAAATCTCACCAGGTGTCCTCCTAGCGACCAGAAATAGCGCTAGGGGATGTCAAATCTTGCTCAAGCCCGCCAACTTACCGTCCTGGAGCCATGCGCAAGAAAAACTTCAAACACATGGCGATTAGAGGAATTTGGCCGGAACTCCACCCTTTCACCAGTGAGGGCCTGGGATCTCCGTTTTCACCCTTTGCCCCAGGACTGACTTTCAAGATGTGTGGTTGGCAGATTAGTGAATTAATCTGTTAGCAAGTCCAGTGTCACTGTGGAGCAGGGGAACAAACTTCAAAGGTGTCATTATGCGTAGAAAATCGGATCCTCCACAAAAGGGATTTACAAATACACTAAATGAAAAAAGTCCAAATCTAAACGGGCTGGAAGTGCAGAAATCAGGAGGACTAGCTAGCCATAGTGCAGCCAGTACAGTGATAATGGCGATTAGGTGTTAAAGACTCATCACCTCAATTTTAGTAGATTTGACATCCAAACGGGGGCGAAAAGAAGGGGAAATGTCCTTTATTTGCATTAGAGCTCTTTTCGGATAAGTAAATAAACAATTATAGGGTCTGTGTCATGCGCCTAAAAGTTATGTGGCTGCGTCATCGCATTTGTTTTTTCTTTTGTTCATGCCGTACAGCAACACCATTTTTGACGATGCTACAGCTACATAGCATGACCAAAATGCATTGGCAGAGGGAATAGGTTTGAAAGGGGAGACATATTTGATTTGTCAATGGTTGTTAAAAATGGACCATAATTGTTAACTTTTAAATCATATACAAGAGAGAGGTTTTTTTTCTTGCACACACCCTGCGACAACTCTTACATGTGTGGATCAAGAAAAGTGAGACACGAAAGGCAAAGAGACACAGTTTGGTTAAGTGGAAAGCTGGAATTTGAACTCAGAATTCCAAGTAACACACTGTGCGATTCAGCAACTTGATGTATAACTTCTTCTCTTGCCCTTAAACCACTAAAGACGTGATTTGTGTTTACTCATTTGAGGATCAATATGTGCAAACTGTGTTAATTAAATACATGTAACACATTTGAAATCACTTGAGGACAAAAAGGCATTTTCTAACAAGTATAAAGTTGTGTTAAAGAAAGGTAGGATACTCCATTTTTATGTTATCATCGCTGACTTCCTCTCATTGAACAAAGAGAAAGATTTCAGGAGTGGCTCAGCAACTTAGGGAGGGAGATACCACATTTTAGGCAAACAAGAAGACCTTGGAGGTATGACCAAGGTGGTGATCTTGTTAGAAGTCTTTGTTGAGGCGTAAGCAAACCGATGAGTTTGGAGATAGATAGATAGATAGACAGACAGACAGACAGACAGACAGACAGACAGACAGACAGACAGACAGACAGACAGACAGACAGACAGACAGACAGACAGACAGACAGACAGACAGACAGACAGACAGACAGACAGATAGATAGATAGATAGATAGATAGATAGATAGATAGATAGATAGATAGATAGATAGATATTAAATATAATATTTTTTCATTGAAAAAACAAAGGTTACAGGGACGTTATAGTCAGGCTCAGGTTTCACTCACACAAAACCAGTGAAATTCAGCAGTTATACCTATAACTTACAACCCCCACAATGCACTGCTTTTGACCTTACATATTACATCACTCATGACATGGTCAGTGATATCACTGATGACATCTCAAATGACATCACTTAAGACATCATCCAGTGAATGTGAGTGTTTTAAAAATGTTTATGTCAGTTAAAGGGATATACCAATGTGTATTGGTGAATCAGTTGGTGTATGAGTGCCTGTATGGATTATTCAGTGGGTGTTTAACTGACTGCATAAGTGAGTGATTAGGTGTCTCAGTGAATGTATAGGTGAGTGACTGGTTGTGTGACTGTCTGTATCAGTCTTTCAGTTGGTGTCTAAGTGGCTGTATGGGTGTGTGAGTTGCTGTATTGGTCACTTTGATTGGTTGTCTGAGTACCTGTATGGTTGTCTGTGTGGGTGGTGGGGGTGTATGACTGTCTGTATAGATGAGTGAGTGAGCGAGTCAGTGGCTGTATGGGTTAGTGAGTGCATGTGTGAGGGTCTGTGTGGATAAGTGAGTGTGTGTATAGCTGTGTAGGTACGTAAGTGGATGTGTCAGTGGTATATGAGTGAGTAAATGGGTATGTGGAAGGCAGTATATGTGAGAGGGGGTATATGAGTGACTGTGAGGGTGAGTGAATGTAAGAGTGGCTGTATGGGTGAGAGTGTGCCTGTGTCAGTGACTGAATAGGTGAGTGGGTACATGTTAGCATCTTTCTGAGCAAGTGAATGGGTGTGTATATCTGTATGGGTGAGTAAGTGGCTGTGTAAATGACTGTATGGTGTGAGTAGTTCTATGGGTGACTGACTTGGTGTGTGAGTGGCTGTATGGGTTTATGAGTGGATATATCAGTGGCTGTATTAGTGAATGAGTTGGTGTATGAGTAGGTGAGTGAGTGGATGTGTGTGCAGATCTATGAATCAGTGAGTGGGTGTGTAAGTACTGCTATGGGTCTCTGAATGGGTTTGTGAATGGTTGTATGGAAGTGGGAGTTAGTGTATTGAAGGTTCTATGTGGATGTGAGGGGATGTGTCAGTGATTCTGTGGATGATGTTATCAGTGATGTCATTTGAAATGTCATCAGTGATATCATCAGTGATGTCACTGGCCATGTCATGAGTGATGTAATATGTGGGGTCATAAGCAGTGCATTGCGGGGGGTGCAATTTATAGTTAGCTTAGCTACCTATAACTGCTGAATTTCACTGGTTTTGTATGAGTGAAAGCTGAACCTAACTATAACGTCTTTGTAACCTTTGTTTTTTTAATGAAATTCTAAGGTTTTTTAAATTCCATTTCCAAACAATAATGTCCCTGTAACCTTTTGTTTTTTCAGTGAATTTCTGTGTTTTTTCAAGAAACCATCGTGTTTGCAGAGTGGTGGAGAAAGGGAGCTGGGCCTCTGACCAGCCCTAGGTAATCTTGCTGTGTATGACTTGCAGGAGGTACCAGGGAGGCTTCTTGGCCCCCAGTGTCCCTCAGGAGTAAAGTGGACCAGTAGTGCAACAGGAGGTGTATTAACTATTAGCTTAGAACGAGAAATGGATAGTTTTGAAAAGATAGAAAAGAGAGAAAAGTAGCAAGGTGTGGAGTTTACTAAATGCTCAGCAAGACTGAGCTGAGAGATAAGTTTGAAGGCCGTGATGATCACAGGTTACATCAACAATACGATCAGAGAGTTGTGATTATCCTGTGCTTGAGGGAGCTCTACTATTTTGCAACGGCCAGGAGCACCCTGATCACCATTCCAGTAGCGGCTCCTGTAGGGAGTGCTGCGGGGAGGTGGGCGGGGCGGGGGAGGAGCAGGGTGGGGTGTAGTAAACTATGGAATACGGCCGAATGGAGGTAAATAAACAAATAAATAAATAAAACACATTTTGTTGCGCGCGCTGCATCGCATTTGGCAATGCAGCGCGTGCAATGAAATTCGTTTTATTTATTTATTTGTTTACTTACCTCTGTTCGGACGTATGCCATAGTTTTCTACCCCCCACCCTACTCCTCCCCGACCCGCTGCCCCGCAGCACTCCCTCCAGGAGCCGCTAGTGCACCATTCTTTTATCTTTACAATATTGGTATAAACAGTCATCTTCCCAACAGTGAAAAAGATGTATTTATTGTCTTCCTGGATGAGGGCAAGACTGTTCTTTTTTGCAAAATGACATTCAGATCCCTAATCATTTTTAGGCAGGCTTTTAAATTGTCCATCCAGTGTGGCTGTGTTCCTCAGATTTATCAAGCCATCGCATTTTGATCTCCAATGATGAGGACAGTATTCAAAGAGATCTTCCTCAGGGAAAAAATAAGTTTCCTATTCAAGACAATAAATAATCAATACCTATGTCCCATAATATTTATTGAACAATTATTTGGACAGACAAAACAAAAAAAAACTAATAACAATATGGATTACACTGGATTTCACTTCCCCTCAAACTCAGGTAAGAACACTTTATTTATACCTCAATACACTTGAACTACAATGACAGCAGTACACATTTGATATAGGAACCAATAACACACAACAACACATGTGCGTAACACACAACATCACGTGCGTAAACAAGACGTCTATGAAGGCCCTCGCAAAACCGAACCAAACAGCAAAAGACTACGGGACATTATTCCATCCAATGTGCAATTAGTATTGCCCAAGGAGAACATTTTTTTTATCCCACCCATTTCATTTCAAACACAGGAGTACCTTACCAAGGGTGCTTGGTGGGACTGCACGCTCAATTCAGAGTAGCATTGTGGCATCCTGCACCCCCAAGTCTTCACACAGCTTCATATATGGCAACAGTGTGCCTCTCCGCGATAAGAACTGCATGCCATGACATGTATGCAATACCCTAAGAAGCATCCAGTGTGCTTGAGGCCTCTTTTGAGACACTAGACAATTGAACGATTGCGTGGAGTACCTTTATACAAAAATTATGAGTATGAGCAATCAAATGTTTTAATGATTCATATTTTCTTCCAACAAAGAGAGGTACACAATCAGTGATATTTTACAGGTGAGACCACTATGGTGACTCCTGGTGATTCATATGAGGTTATGTTATGTTATGTTATATGTGCTTATAGAGGGCTCGAATCACCCCAAAAGGGTATCTCTGCGCTAGGACCACCTAGGTGAGCTGATGAGATATGATTAGAACAGTGAGCTTTTCAACAGTTTTCTGAAAGCTAGATAATCCGTGCATTGACGTAGGTGTAAGGGGAGTTTGTTCCAGTAGTGTTGGAGCTAGATGGTAGAAGGCCTTACCACATTGGCGTTTTTTTTTAAAGCACGGGACTTGCAGCAGGGCTTTGGCTCCAGAGCGGAGGGGTTTGGGGGGCACATAGTTAACAAATGTATCATTTAGGTAACTGGGGCCTGATCCGTTTACGGCTTTGTATGCCATAAAGCATATTTTAAATTTGATCCTTTTTCGTATAGGTAACCAATGTCGTTCATGAAGCAAAGGGAGAGAGGCAGTTCTAGGGGGGGGGCATTGGTCACCAGTCGGGCCGCGGTGTTCTGGACCACCTGGAGTCTGTTTAGGACACTTTCGTTGGCTGAAATAAGCAGCGCGTTACAGTAATCCAGGCGGTGCACGGTCATATGCATATTTTAAACCGACTGATCACTATGACTCAGGCTGGTTACTGGTATGAGTGCATTTTTGTTTAGTCTGTCCAAATAATGTTTTCAATAAGTATTAAGAGATATTGATTGTATGATTTTGTATTCAGTGTCCTGAAATGGAAACATATTTTTGCCTGGATGAAGTCCTCTTTGAAAACTGACCTCACTGACAGAGGTCGAAACACGTCTGCACATTAAATACTTGGAGAGCACAAACACATCGGGTTCACATTTTAAAACCGCACCTAGAAATTGTTAGGTGATTAGGTGTAGCTTTGTGAAACAGAACGTCTTGCCCTAATTAGGGACAAAATCAATTGCATCTCTAACACTATGGAAAAAAAGATTGTTCAAGACATTTCTTAAGAATGAATTGGCAAAAAGTACCATTCATATGGTTACTTAATATGTGTGTTAATGTATTTGTTGTACGTAATGTCACTTGTAGAGAGTCTATACATGTCGAAATTGTGTTAATCAATACATTGCCATTTTTCACCCTTTAATTGTGCTAGTCAGTAACGAATGTGAAATACATTGCATCAATAAGTAATTACTGAAGAGTATATTGAATAAAGTCCATATGTTGAAAAAGATAAAAATGTGCCGAGTCTATGGCCATTATGGGGTATTATTGTACTTTGAAAAAAGTTCAAGGCATCAAGATACTATATTGTAGGTGGCCAGTTCCTGCTCAGCAGGAGTCTCGTCTTCAGAGCTCCCGTTTCACTACCCCACTCCCTCATCGAAGCGTGTCTCTTTTCTCCCATCTCATATGCGCTCCCTAGACTCTGGGCGCCTGTGCACGAGACCCCGCACACACAGTCAGTCAGTGGCGTGACACAGGCCCCCACGGCTACTGCGCTGCGGGGGGGGGGGCAGGCTCCAGGGGGCCACCTCAGCACAGTACTCTGGTCGGAGTGACCCTGATTGAGTCGAGAGTGGGCCCCTCCACGTACCTTGCGGGGGGGGGGGGGCTCAAGTTTCGTGACTCCAGTGCAGTCTGCCCGCCCCAGCCCCTGCCATACTGGGAATCCACACTGAATCACTTCTTAGCTGCAGAATGACCAAGCCCTCTGCTGCTGGAGAACAGTGACTTGTGCAGTGCCTGTATGCTAGTGAGGGAAACTGTGCATCTGCAAAGTCACGCAGAGACATACAATGTTGTCATACTTCGCAGATGTGAAACTTCCATTATTGCCCAGATTTGCGGGTGAGGGTTTTAGCTTTGTCAACCTAATTGTGTTTTTTTCGTGACTCGCCTGTGCTTACACTCCTGGACAAACAATGCTTTCTGTGTGATCAACCTTGGATGGACTTTGCCTAAAGTTGTGTTTGACTGCACAATTACCCAGGTGTCCTCGTTCGACCTTCAACTATCACCGTCATTCTCTTAATCCCCCCCAAATTCCGCTGGCTGCTGGAATGATTTCCAGTTTCGTGGCCGTGCTGCAGGACACTGGCCTCGGCTGCACCGCTGTTCCGCTCTGCTTGCGGCTGCAGCTTAGTGGCAGCACCTACAGCCTTGCATTGGCTTAACGAGAACGAGCGAATGTGGGCGGCCGCTGTGAATGACAATATCAGACTGAACACCTCGGCGCGAGCCGAGGGAAGGCGGGAAGAAATCCATCTTGCTTTGAGTGATCGCCGGGTGACCTGCACGTACGAAGAAAACGCTGCCTTTCCCTGCATAAAATATAGAGAAATTACCACGCGAGATGCTGACCCAGGAAACTGTTTCCAGGACATAAAGATAGGACTTCATTAAAAAACAATTACTGGGGATTACAATTCCACTGCTGGCAGCTTGTAGTTAATAGCATCTCTGTTCTACGGGTTTCTGCCATAGTACCCCCAGGGGCACCCCGCTTTCCCCCCTCCCCCAAATTAGGTTACCCAAAGAAGACACAAGAAACAGTTGTAAGTGGGTAACAAATGCTGCAGGTTTTATTACATAATTCCAGGATATGTAATAGGTGGGTTATCTTACGGGCGATCCAAGGGCAGGCGGCCATCTACTTCACCTGCCCCGCCTGATGAGCCGGGCAGCACGGGAACGACCCGCAAGTGCTGCCCCCCAAGTGATTCTTTTTTCGATCACGTGCCGTTGAGATTCTACTCACACCCCCCCTCTCGGGGCGGAGCGTCGCATAGCAAGCCCCCGGTTGTTCAGGCCCACAACCGCCCGCAGGCCTAGCGGGGCGCCGACCGGCTTCCGGGACCTCTCTGGAGGCTCCTCGTTTTGGCTCAGGCACCACGTGGTGCCGCGCAGAGGTACCCTTTGTACCGGCCTGCTTCCAGATCGCCCTGTAACTCCGCCTGCAACGAAAAGGAAAACATTAAAACGTTCAGCAAAAAACCCCACCCCACCACACCACGCCGGGTAAGCGGTAGGGAGGGTAAAAAGGCGAGGTGGGCGACAAAGAGGTCGCCAGTGAGGGTGGGGGAAGGCTAAATAGCCTTCCCCTCACACCTGGGCCCGGAAGTGACGCGCATTGCGCGTCACTTCCGGCCCCCGACACGAAGGGGGGCAACAATCAGGATCCCTGCCCCCGCCCCCCCCCGAAGGAGGGAGTGGGGAGGGGTGACCGGGGCCCCGGGGCCACTAAGGCGCCGACCGCCGAGTGGCCCCCTGCGGGGGCCGCGGTCAGCGGCATAGTACCCCCAGGGGCACCCCGCTTTCCCCCCTCCCCCAAATTAGGTTACCCAAAGAAGACACAAGAAACAGTTGTAAGTGGGTAACAAATGCTGCAGGTTTTATTACATAATTCCAGGATATGTAATAGGTGGGTTATCTTACGGGCGATCCAAGGGCAGGCGGCCATCTACTTCACCTGCCCCGCCTGATGAGCCGGGCAGCACGGGAACGACCCGCAAGTGCTGCCCCCCAAGTGATTCTTTTTTCGATCACGTGCCGTTGAGATTCTACTCACACCCCCCCTCTCGGGGCGGAGCGTCGCATAGCAAGCCCCCGGTTGTTCAGGCCCACAACCGCCCGCAGGCCTAGCGGGGCGCCGACCGGCTTCCGGGACCTCTCTGGAGGCTCCTCGTTTTGGCTCAGGCACCACGTGGTGCCGCGCAGAGGTACCCTTTGTACCGGCCTGCTTCCAGATCGCCCTGTAACTCCGCCACAGCCCTGGAGGCAGCTAACCGTCGCAGCCAGGGCCCCCCACCAACCCGCTATAGTCTTACCAGCACCTCTCCTATCAGGGGCTTCCTGCAACTAGCTGGAAGGGAACCATCCCTGCAGACAGAAGGGTTTGACATTCTGCCACCTCAAGACAGTTTGACAGTGCTCGCGGGACTCAAACCCTGTGAGATCCCTTATAACCACAGGCCCAAGACATACCAGTGAGCTATAGCTCCTGGATTGTAGATGGCCCCATCTATGTCCCCAATCCCTAGACGCTATCCCAATCGGATAGGGTCTGTTGAAATAGAGGGGCCTGTGAAGATGTGCGATAACTATTCGCCCCCCAGCGGGAAGGTTACACCTATTCACAATCCTGGGCCTGCCCGCTTTGACTATTATGACGAGAAGGGTTACTTAACATTTGTACAGTCCCCTCAGATAGTTAACCTGGGGCACGGGAGTGCACCTCACTGCCAGCGCGTGACCATGGGCAAGGGGCGACTCTTGCCCCTGCCCACCATCCCTTATACCTTATAGGAATTATGCCACTACGGATCCCTCAGTGATGATCCCTTAGGCATACCAGCTACGGGAATCTGTTTGGCTTAAGCGTTGCGCGCGGTCATAATGTCCCCTTGTGTTTGCCCCGCTGACACCCCAGATATTGGGACAGCAGCACCAGTCTCCTGCAGCTGCCGTACGCGACCAGTGATTCCGGTGGGGAGTGCCACCAACCGCAATGGTCCTCCAAGCATTACGGAAAGCCCATTTTTACCTGGGCCTCTCTCCAATTGATGGTGATTACACCCAGCTGAAGGCCAGAGGCCCGCCTAAGGAGCCTATTCACTTGTTTTGCTACCCGGCTCCCTTGTGGGAGGGCCACAGAGTTAGGGCAACGCGTGTGCTCCCAGGGCACGGTGCTGCTGGAAAGCAGATATCTGATACTCACACGCTGATACCTTATCTGTTGCTAAATGCCCTGCTGCAGGGAGTTTCCCAAGAACCGTAGACTTCGCGGTCCCACCTAACTTGATCCCATCACCTGGGGGGAACCCAGTGGTGGCAGGACCTGCATGGTAACTCCATCCCGGCGTAGCTATCGCTTATTTGTGCCGCCGAAGCAGGCCATGCCCCCTTAGTCTCAAGTTCTACCCCTAGAGGATAACCTTGGGAGCAGACAAGTCTGTTGGAACCAACCGGAAACTTTGGTGCAAATACCGGCCCTATTCTGAGCGTAGCGAGTGCTGCACGGTCAATAATGTCCTGATGCCCTGGGGCTCTACGTGGTCTTTACCAAACTTTGAACGACCGCACACTTGCTATATAACAACCATACCACCCACCAGCCGGGTGGAAGGTCTTCATTGAAGCAACCCGAAATCTGTCTTTGGTTGCAGGGGAATGCCCCCCAAAGTACATCTGGACCTATTCCTATATGGTTCCTTCAGCTACTCCTCCTGCAGGCCTAACTCTTGGTTATGGTGCCCAGCTCAGTGTTCTGCAGGCCAATCGGCTTAACCATGAACTATCGGTCGATTTGAGACAGAGGTAAACCACGGGTTGCAATCCGCTCGCGAGCGGCGCACCCGCAACCACTTGGACAATCACGCCGGTAACCTTGTGCCGTGATTTAGGCCCTAGTGATGCGCTATGTGGTGACCACTTATTCTTTTGCCGCTATGTCAGTGCGTCCCCGAATTCAATGCGATTGGGGCGCTGAGCTGCACCCATATCTAACCCATCTAGTGGCTCAATCCAGACTTCCTTTAGCATTAGATAATAACTACCATCCTATCTCGGTTGCGTTGCCCTGCCCGACTAGGCACCCACCCGGGTGTCTAGGTTACAGTTAGATATGTGTGAGTTCCCCATGTCAGTGACCGTTGAAGGCGGCCCACATAAGCATGTTGGCGGGGCCAAGTTGCGGGCTTAAGCATACCTCTTTTAGACTGTCAGCAGCGGGGGAGGAGCCTAGCGCGCAACCAAGATGGCCGCGTAGGTGCGAGGCTCCCGAGGACCTCCGCGACCTCCTGAATTAATCCTGGCGATATCCTGTCCTTGTTGAGGGGACTGTGTTGGGGAACCGGAGCTGAGGCGCCACCCGTTTTTTGGGCTCGAATCGGACCCCGAACGCCGGTGGGAGCATCGATCGAAGGTTGCGGCCTTCTCCTCGCCGGCCCCCCGGATTGGAGTAGTGGGGCGATCCGGGGACAAAGTGAATAACAGCGGCGAGCGGGGCTGGGCGACTGGCGTACCCCGCACTTTCACTTTCGCTTTTGCGCCCTCCTAGCTCTCAAGCCGGGTCGGGCTGCGGAGCGGGGTGCGGTGGCCTTGTCCAGGAGCCCGGCTGACCCGCCGGCGGTGGGTTGACCCGCGGTTCGGTGGTCGCCCCTGCCCCCCCCCCTGGCACCCGTGACTGGTATAGCGGCCCGTTTGGGGAGCTTGGCACGACTGTGGAAGAGCCAGCATGTCCACCAAACAAGATGGCGACCGGGCGAAGGTGAAGACGACCCGCCGTGGCACGGCGCACCAGGCCAACAGTATGGACCGCTACACGCTTCAGAAGGGTTCTCCGGAGACATCGAGTGCATCCCCGGTGGGCCCGACGGAGGCATCTGCTCATCCAGGGGATCTGACCCTCCGGGACGTCATGGGCGCCATCGCAGAGATGAAGGCCTCGGTGGACCAGCGTTTCGACACCTTAGCGCAAAAAATAGACTCGGTCCTTGTGGATGTGAGCCTTGTGAGGGCAGACTTGTCCAAAACAAACGACCGAGTCGACTCCCTGGCCCACACCACGACGAGCCTCACGACAGACGTGGTGGCCCTCCAGAAGGAGGTGCGCCGGCTTGGCCAGGCGAGCGCCCTGATGGACCGGCGATTGGAGGACTCCGAGGGTCGGGCCCGGAGGAATAATGTCCGTATTGTGGGGGTCCCGGAGGGACGAGAGGCGGAGGCGGCGGATCTCTTCGTGGAAGATTTGATCCTGACCCATCTCCAGCCCCGGGGGCTGAGTAAGCTTTTTGCGGTGGAGCGTGCTCACCGGGTCCCCGGGGGCAGACCTAAGACTGGTGCCCCGCCGCGGCCGCTCATCGCCCGGATTTTTAATTTTCGGGACAGAGATGCTATCCTCCAGACCTCCAGGCAACAGGGACCGGTCAAGCTTGACAACATGGAGATACATTTCTACCCAGACTTTACTCCGGCGGTCCAGAAGCAGCGACAGAGCTTTCTTGGGGTTAAACGTCGCCTAAGGGACCTGAACCTCAAGTACTCAATGCTCTTTCCAGCCAAGCTGAGGGTAGAGGTGGATGGTCGCACGCACTTCTTTGACCGGCCCGAGGCGGCTGGGGACTGGCTGGACACTCTGCCTGGAGATCGGGGCCGGGGGGGCGGGGGGGGCGCGGCTGGCGAGGAGGGCCCGCCGGATCAGAATTGAGGGGTGACTGAATAGGCCTTGCTCTGGACGCTGTTCCTTCACCATTTATTGATTGCGTATGTTCCCCTCCTATGGAGGTTGCGTGGGGTCTGTTGGGGGCTTCCCTCCTCCTCTGGGGGACTAGTTAGTATTTAGCTATGGGGCGACAGGCACACTGCACTTTGGGGGGGCTGTCTGGGCTCATGCAGGGGTGCAGGGAGGGGGGAGTTCTGTTGGGACCGGGGGGTGGGGGGGGTGTGTTGTTTGTTAGCACCGCAGGGCAAACCCGCTACTATGTTCTTGTTATTAGGATGCTCGATGGGGGACGACCGATTGATTCGACGTATGATGGGGGGTAGGGATTTGACTGTGTTGTCATGGAATGTTAACGGCCTGGGGGATAGGATTAAGCGTGGTGTGGTCCTGCAGTACTTAAAACGTATTTCACCAGATGTTGTCTTCCTGCAGGAGACGCACCTTATAGGTAACTCCTTTCATGCAATGAATCGGCGGGGATATCGTTTGGTGGCACATTCCGGCTTCACCTCGGGCTCGCGGGGGGTGGGTATTATGATCAAGAACTCGCTCCCGTTGGAGATTGATGAGGTGCGCCATGATGAGAGGGGACGCTACACGGTTTTGGTGGGAAGAATGGAGGGTAGAGTGTTTATCTTTATATCCGTGTACGTCCCGCCTGGGTTACAAGTCACCACATTCGCGGACCTGGGGCGCCTCCTTCTGGACCTTCCGAGTGGCCTGCTGGTGGTTGGAGGGGACTTTAATGCGGTAGCCTCTGGGTCTATGGATCGCCATCCCCCTAGGGACCTCCCCCGGGCACAGGCGTGGCTGCCCGGCCTTCTGGACACGCTGGGCCTGGTGGATTGCTGGCGATTAAAGCATCCCGAATTGCGACAGTACACCTTCCACTCGGGTGCCCATGGTAGCCTCTCGCGGCTTGATTACATCCTTGTCCCGGCGGCCCATGCAGGGAGGGTGGGGGAGGTGCGCCATCTAGCACGGGGTATCTCAGACCACTCCCCATTGTTGTTGCATTTCGATGTCTTCCCGAGGGGGGATGGCAGGGTGGCCCCAATCAATGCATGGTATTTGCGTGACCCCACCATTCGTGCCGATTTGATCAAATCCTTACAGCGATATTTCGACGAGAATGTGGGGTCGGTCTCTTCCGCCATCTCCCTGTGGGAGGCTTTCAAGGTAGTCCTTAGAGGGGAGGCCCTCTCCTTTATCTCCCATGCCCGGCGGCTCGAGCGGGAGGAGGTGACCCGGGTAGAGGCCGAGATTGCAGAACTGGAGGGTGACCTGGGGAGCGGGGTAACAGACGCCAAGTTGCATGTTCTACACCTAAAGCAGGCGGCCTATCGGGCCCTCGTCACGGAGGCGGCCAGGGGCCTCAGTAGAGAGCAGCAGGGGCGATTGTATGATGTGGGTGATAAGGCTGGCAAATTGATTGCGTGGTTGGATAAGAGGGAGAGAGCGAGCCGCGTGGTGCCTGTGATTGAGAGTATTGATGGTGCGTGTGTCACCGAGCCGGAAGCCGTTGTCTCCTGCTTCGCGGATTATTTCCGCGAAGTCTACTCCCCGGTTTCCCCCTGCTCGGAGGAAGATTCCCATGCCCTGCTTCGGGACATCGCACTGCCCTCCCTAACGGTGGAGGACAGGGATTCGCTTGACGCCCCTCCCACCTCGGACGAAATTGCCTTGGCTATTCGCTCGGTTGCATCCGGCAAGGCCATGGGCCCCAATGGTATTCCCATCGAGCTCTACAAGCTACGCCCGGATGTGTTGGCGCCCCACCTGCGCGCGATGTTCCTGGCGGCCCACTCGCAGGGTTCCCTTCCGCCGGACCAGCGCCTGGCCACAATTGTGGTGATCCACAAGGAGGGGAAGCCCCGTGAACGGGTCACATCCTATAGGCCGATTTCGCTTTTGAACGCAGAGCCCAAAATCCTTGCCAAGGTGTTGGCCAACCGGTTGGTTGGCGTGGTGGGCGACCTGGTCCACCAAGACCAATCTGGCTTTATACCGCACCGCAACACGGCGCTCAATCTGCGGCGCTTGCACGGGGTGCTCGCGCGTGTCCCCTTTGTGCGGGAGCCGGCCATCTTGGCATCCTTGGACGCCACCATGGCGTTTGATACGCTTGAATGGCCATACATCTGGGCGATGCTGGCGAAATTCGGGTTCGGCCCGGGTTTCATTAGCTAGGTCAAATTGCTATACTCGGGCCCATTGGCGCAGGTGGTAGTGAATGGGCGAGTCTCGGCCCCATTCGCGCTGGGGAGGGGTACGCGACAGGGTTGCCCCCTGTCGCCTCTCCTGTTTGCCCTGGCCCTGGAGCCCCTGGCGGAGTGGCTACGGTGGCACCCCTCTATCCGTGGTCTCCGCTGGACCCCCGAGCATGAGGACCGTGTGTCCCTCTACGCTGACGACATCCTTCTGTATCTCGCCTCCCCGCGTAAATCACTGATCGTCCTGGTTGATGTTTTGCGCTCCTTCGGTCGCAACTCGGGCCTGGTCATCAACTGGGCGAAATCCTGTGTCTATGTGCTCTCCGGGGAGGCTCCGGCCCTACCACGGGACTGTCCGATCCAGATTGCCCCCCACGGTTTTCGGTACCTGGGTATCTACATCACACTTGACCCGGAGGCCCGCTATGAGCGGAATTTGCTGCCCCCCCTCCAGCGCTTGAGGGAGGACGTGGTGCGCTGGCGGCGTCTGCCGCTCTCGCCGCTCGGCCGAGCGGCTTTGTTCAAAATGATGTCCCTGCCGCGATTCCTCTACGCCCTCCAGAATACTATGGACTTGGTCCCGGCACGCTATTTCCGTGAGGTGGAGGGCCTCCAGCGGCGCCTGTTCTGGGACGGGAGGCCGCGCATTGCTCTGGCTAAATTGACGCTCCCGTGGTACGATGGGGGGGTCGCCCTCCCGGACATTAAACGGTATTACTGGGCCTCCCAACTAGCTGCAATTAATCATGGCCTTTATGGGCCCGCCTTGAACCCGGCATTTGAGATGGATAAAATGCTCCTACCCGGTGGCGATTACAATCGCGCGCTCTACTCTGGCGCGCCCGACTCCCGTTTGACGGGACCGACGCGTGTTATGGTGCGTGTCTGGCACGCGGCTAATGCAGCTATGGGGTGGAAGAACCGTTTGACCCGGGCGTCACCGCTGTATGCGTCTGAGAGGTTGGGCTCCCTATGGACGTCGAAGGGCTTCGAGAAGTGGGACACGATCGGAATCAGCACGGTGGGAGATCTCTGGACGAGGGGGGGATTCAAAACTTTTGAGACGCTGCAGGCGGAGTTTCAGCTGCAGGGCAGTGAGTACTTTCGGTACCTACAAGTCCGCCATGCGCTGGGCTCCGTCTTCCCGGACGTCGCATCCATTCCGGAGTCTTCCCCCTGGAGGACAGAGTGCTGGACGGCCATGTACCGGACAGCACGATCTCCCTCATATATAAAAAACTGATCAACGATAGATCGTGCCTGCTGACTAGTCTCCGCGAGGCCTGGGTTGCCGACGGGCTGGAGCTGGACGGCGAGGATTGGATTTCCGCGGTGGCCTCCCCGAAAGAGGTGGCCATCCCGGCTCGCCTTCGTTTCGTCCAGCTCAAGATCCTTCACCGGGTTTACGTGACGGGGCCAAGGCTTCTGCGTATGGGTTTTGCTGGTGACGGACTGTGTAAGCGTGGCTGTGGTGCGCTGGCGACTTTCATGCATATACTGTGGGAGTGCCCGAAGGTGGAGCGATTCTGGCGTGGTGTGCATGAGGTCCTGCGTGTGGTTACGCGTGTCACGCTGCTGCCTGAAGCGAGGAGATGCTTGCTGAATGTATGGGAACCGAATGACTATTCGGTCCCGCAGACGCGGTGGGTGACTCTGGGATACATGATAGCTAAGCGTGACATTGCTCAATTGTGGGGATCCCAGAGGCCCCCTGCGGTATCGGCCTGGAAAGAGCATATGGATTGGTGTATGTTTCGTGAAAAGGTGGTGTATGTGGCGAGGGGTAAGCCTGGGGCGTGGGTGAAACTCTGGGGCCCCTGGAACGCCTACCGCGGGGGTATTTGTGAGCCACCACTGCTACCGGCTGCCTCACCTGTTCCGTCTCCCTAGACGGCCCCCCTCCCTCGGCCGCGGGCGCGCGGTCCCCCCAGTCCCTGACCTACTCCCATTCCCCTCCTCAGAGTTCTGCTGCTGGTTTGGATCCCCCACTTATGGAGCACGTGCTGTCACTTTGGATCGCGGGTTGCCTTGCGGGTGTGGTTTTTTGGTGTTGTTTTGTTTCAAGAAAAGGGAACCGTACTATGGGCTTGGAGCTGTGTGGCCTGCACCACTGATTACTCCTGTTTCACTGCTCTGCACTGCCGAGAGACTTTTACTGTATGTATGCAATATGCTTTTGTCATTCTAGCGGCCGGCCGGGTGGTTGTAGGCCCATACCTGTAACTTTTACAACCTGCAATAAACGGTTTAAAAAAAAAGAAAAAAAAAAAAAAAATAGACTGTCAGCAGCGACCCGTGTTTAACTGTTACTAACAATGCAATGACAGTTCTACGTTAGGACTATCCCCACACTGGTCCGCCCTGCCCAAGGACTGATGCACCTGGGAGGGCGAGGCCGTAAGCAATGGGGGTGGGTAACGAGACAACAACAATGACAAGCGACCCAAGCCCCCTTTCAGCAAAAGGTTGGAGACGAGCGACACGTGGTCACGTGTGGTCAGGATCGGACTGCGCGACCCTTACTGTAATTAGCCCTTATATGTCGCGCGAACTCGACCCGAAGGTAATGGCGCGCCGTTCATGAGCACCGTATATACATACATCATCAGGCACGTGGATAATAATTATCTGGCCAGAGTCACCGCGTGACCCGCCCGAAGGTGTTGGGAGTGCAGAACATGAGCCCCGTATTTACATACCTTATTCGGGCACGGTCGATTAGTGATTAGCTCAAACCGTACTGCGCACCAAATAATTAGAGCGCCGGACACAAGCACCGACCAAATAACCCGTTCCGGTGCAGGAGGAGTCGTAATGCCCGGGATCGCCTAATGCGCGCGAATGTGGGCACGAGCAACTTCTTGTGAGTAATACATGTACCTGTATCATGTGTCTGCATCATAGGAAGCCAGCCACCACATGTTGCCTATTTATCTAGCGCGCGCTCGACCGAAAGGTATTGGTGCAAATTTTGTGAACAATGCCTGCACTTGTATCAAGTATCTGCCTTATAGGAAGCCAGCACATACATGTTGCATATTTGTGTCGCGCAAACTCGACGCCAAAGGCATTGAAGCGCTGTATATGAGCACCGTACTTACACAAGCCGACACGGGGAGAATAGGGGATTCGTACCATATAACACGATCGCCGTGCCCGGCCACACGAGCACCGCACCAGATTAACCCTTGAGGAGCGGGGGGGATTAGTAATACCCGTAATCGCGTGATGTGGACAGTGCATGTCTTGGTATCATGTGTCCGCCTTATAGGAAGCCTGCAATTACATGATGAATAGTTATATCGCGCGAACTTGACCGGAAGGCATTGGAGCACTTTAACATGAGCACCGTATTTATATTACCTCTTCAGGCAGGGGGTGTTTACGACATTCATACCATATTACCCGCTCCCCGACCGAACCGCGCGAGTCCCGCACCAGATTCTCCATTGAGGTGCAGGGGGGTTTATTAATGCCAGTAATCGCGTATGTGAAAATTGCATGCACTTGTATTATTTATCTGCCTTATAGGAAGCCAGCAATACATGTTGCATAATTATATAGCGCAAGCTGAAGGTGTTGGAGCGCCTTACCTGAGCACCCTATTTACATTACACATTCAAGCACGGGGAGCTTACAAGATTCGTATCATACTAAACGATCCCCGTGCCAGGTCCATTGCGCCTGCCGCACGCAGCCCACTGCATGCCCCCCCACCCTCAACGGCAGTGTAGCCGACGGGAGGGGGGGGGCGATAACCTTAACCAGGGAGCGCCGCATGTGTTGCACCTCCCGCGATCAGCGGGGACCCAGGCAGCTCCCAGCCGTGCAGTGCTGGTGTTTTGGGGCCGTGAACCCACGCTAGTCTCCTACGTGCTCGAGTATATGGAGCAAAATCTTGCGAGCCATGCATGTACTGGTATCATGGATCTGCCTATATAGGCAGCCCGCAATTACATGTTGCATATTTATATAGCGCGAGATCGACCTGAAGGTATTGGAGCGCTTTACATGAGTGCCCTATTTACGTTACACATCCAGGCACTGGGCGCTTAATTCAAAATACAATATTACGTGATCGAGTGTAACAGATAACACGAGCACCGCACCCGATTATCCAGTGCGGTGCGGGGGGTATAGTAATGGCCGGATGCGGACGCAACCCCGCGGGCTGGACTGGTTACCCTAAACCAACAGCCAACTCACAGGTTACAACGCCTACCCCTTGCCCCCGCTCGCCCCAGCCGCGTGGAATACCGAAATTCCTTCAAACCTGTACTGTGCGCGAAAACCCTAAAGCGCCGGGCACTAGCACCGCCCATTCCGGAGCAGGGGGTGTCATACTGGCCGAAATCACCAAGGATGGGGCGCACCACGAATGCAGATGGGCATAAAAGGATGGGCATGGCCCCCATGCGGACCACCCTGATTCATTTGCTTTTATGGATTGGTCAAAAATGATCGAATAAACTATAACTACTACTTCTACTAGTCCCTTTGCAGGCTGACTCGTCAACAGTCTGCATTAAATCACAAAGTAGAGACTGTTGATTTCACCCACGACCCAAAAATGTACATCTTAGCGTCCAACCATCACATCATAAAAAGTTGAATATTATGCATGTGCAGATGCAGATTTAAAGTGTATTGGGTTCCGAGTTGACAAGAAAGATTACAGCGATGTCACCTTCTATGCAGGCAATCCTTGGTCACCCCCTTTGCACAGCCCTTTCAGCGCCTTATATGTTTGATGGTACTAGTGTTTGAACACTACGCCCTCTAGCTACCAGGTTTGACGTTTTAGTTAGGTCTTTACAAAGGATATAAGCCAAATAATCACTATTTATTAACTACATCTTTTATCGCCACGTGAGATGAGATCTTATAAGGCAGTGAGTGGGGGTGGGCTCAGGCGCTTGGAGGAACATCGGGTATCATAGCGAGGCGGAGCACAGTTGCGGACACCATTCCTTTTATATCCGGCACAGGGAGATTAAGTGATTTGCCCATGATCACTGGGTTGTACAGCGCCATTGCCGAGGCTTGCAACCGGGTCCCCCCATTCTATAAAGACCGCCTGAGCCCGTAGGCCAACTACACCGATTCACCCCGTCACATGTTTCACCCCGCCGAGTGGCCGGTTGCCGTCGCTATGCACTATGCGCGTCATTCTTTTTAAGCCGCTAACACCTTGCATCCTGTGACATGTTGTTTTATGTCGCAGGAAAGTGTTTGCACGGCTGAAAGTTAGTTCTAAAACCCCTTTCAGGGCACAGAAAGATTAAGCAACCGACCTCGGGCGCGTTTACATGAGCCCGTATTAGTATTACGCCCGGCACGGGGGGCTCAGTAGCCACTTACCCTATTTAATGTGGTGATTAAGATTAAGTGATGTGCCCCGAATCACAGAATGCGGCCCCGAGACTCGAAACACCAACCAGATTGAGATTGAGGACCTGAGCCTCGGTCCTTGTATACGTTTCGCTCTTTATGCATATATCCCGTAGCACCGTATTTACATACACATTGAGGCACGGAGTGATTAAGTGATTTGCCCCGAATCACAGAATGTGGACGCGACCTCGCGGCTCGCCCCTGGTTAAGTACCCTGTATCGTTGTCAGGGCCAAGGGCCATTCGCTATTCAAATCACAACCCAACTATAGTTGTACATCGCGAAGGTCTGAAAGCGCTGTACCCGAGCACCGATGTAAAAGCCGACAGACGCATTTGCTCCCTACGAGTGGAATCAGGGTGGCCTATCGACTCGCGATGCGGACGCGGCTCCGAAGCTCTAAGACCTCGCACCCCCTGAGTCAGTGCGGCGGGGGTGAGGAGATGCCACGACAGGCGGACAAGGTCCCGCACAGGAGGACACACCATGGGACAGGGATGCTCCCACCGCTCCCGTCCATACGCCCGGCCTCAGAAACCGGCACCGCTCCCCACTCTCCCTTGGGCCATATCCGTTCGCTGGGGATGAAGGTGTCTGCCGAACCAGGGATCAAACCAGGCGCGTCACATTACACAGGCCCTAGTAGAATCAGTGGCTGGCCTATCTCGCGATGCGAAAGCGGCCCCGAGCCGCGAAAACACAAACCAGATTCGGACCCTGAAGCCATGAGGCGTGGTTCATGTCTAGATTATGCTTTTATGCATATTTTATGAATCGTCTCCGCATTCAATATTAAAGACAATACCGACTCTCGCACCCTGGTCCCCCGCTCCGAGGTTGCTTGTTTCTTGTTGGGCACGCGGAGATTAAGTGAATTGCCCCGAATTACGGGATGTTTTGCCGACGCCGAGGCTCGAACCTGGTTCCTATTTACAATGTCGGCAGCTCTGGCCGTTACGCCACAACCTCTTTTCTCACGCTGATATTGGTGAAAAAGACACCGTTTTAGAGATTAGGGTCCCGCACAGGAGGACACACCATGGGACTGGGATGCTCCCACCGCTCCCGTCCATTCTCCGAGCCTCAGTGAACTGGCACCGCTCCTAGCGGGCCTTGAGGACATGAGCCTCGGTTCATGTATAGGTTACGCCTTTACGCATATTGTAGATAGCGCGAGCTCGACCCGAAGGCATTGAAAATATTTGCCGAGTTTTATATAGCGCGAACTTGACCCGAAACCAATTAAGTATTACAGCGCCTTATATAGCCCCCGTTACGTTACATGAGGACCCACATTCACGTTTTGTAAGGCACGGGGAGATTAAGTGTTTTGCCCCGAATCACAGGAAGTTCAGCGGCATTACCGAGACTCGAACCTAGTTCCCGAGGTCCGAGGTCGAGCGCCCTGGCCGTTAGGCCAACTCATCGTAGCGAACGCTCTACATAGAACCATAATTAAATTCATGTTTACGTACATATAATTAGGCACGGGAAATTGAGTGAATTAGTGATTAAGTGACACAGAATGTGGACGCGACCTCGCGTCTCGCCCCCTCTGTATTACTGCACCAGAGGCGGCCGCGCAGCCGACGGACCACAACCCTTTCCCCTGCGTTTCCGGCAATAAAGTTGTCAGTATCGCGAGCCTCAGCAGCTCATTGGACGCCAACCCCCACCGGTGGGCGGCGCCACCCTCGCGAGGGCAGCCCTGCACTACTCGCCCCGTTTCCCCCGATTCAACGAAAGGACGCGGGCCGAGGCCCGCCCCAGGCTCTTCAACGCCCGGGAGCAGGCAGGCTGCAGGGCACGACCATCGACACAAGGGGACGGGGCCGCAGCTCAATGGCATCAGCCATGCGTGGCCCGCACTCCCCAAATTCCGCAACGGTCCGAGCGAATTCCCAACTGCGCATGCTCATTAGCCCAACCCCGCCTCTCCAAACCCCCATGCACCCATCTTGCGCCCCCTCCGCCCGTGGCGATCCTTGCCACAGGGCCCCGTCGACCTGGTACTGCCCAGGGACAGGGCCGGGGCGGAGTGGGTGCTGCAAGACTCACCAGAAAGAAGTGTGGGAGCGACGACAAACAACAGTGCCGCGGGGGCCGGAGGCGCACGAAGACGGCGCGGACGACGGACCGATGCGGTGAGTTCAAGGCGAGGTGGGCGACAAAGAGGTCGCCAGTGAGGGTGGGGGAAGGCTAAATAGCCTTCCCCTCACACCTGGGCCCGGAAGTGACGCGCATTGCGCGTCACTTCCGGCCCCCGACACGAAGGGGGGCAACAATCAGGATCCCTGCCCCCGCCCCCCCCGAAGGAGGGAGTGGGGAGGGGTGACCGGGGCCCCGGGGCCACTAAGGCGCCGACCGCCGAGTGGCCCCCTGCGGGGGCCGCGGTCAGCGGCATATAAGTGGCTATGTTTGTGGCACAAAGTGGCATGATTAAAATGACTACTGGAGTAAAACCACATAACTGTATTTTTGTGTCAAGGCAAAAGCTTGACAGTGCAAACTAGCTTTTCCGTTTATACAAAATTGGCCTTAAGCTCAGCACATGGTCAGTTCTCACAGGTCAGAGGGAGCCTGATTCATGCCATATTTTCCGAATAGCCACTTAAGATAAATTAACATACCATTTAAATGGAATTAATTTACATAATCAGTGATTAGCCTGAAAACCTGGCATAGATCTAGGGCTCAGTCACCAATGATGCACCCTGCTGTGTTGTGGCGGAAATCCCTTTTCAGACAACCAAACTCAGTTAGTTCCTAAGGCCTTTTCCTCTTCATTTAAATAATGTACTCAGCTCAGATTATACCAGTACAAGGTCAATTTTGAAGGTAACAAAGAAAAAACAAAATGTAACTCAAGGCGCGAATTTAGATTTAATATTGAAATTTTTCATCTTGATGTTTTATTATAAGTTGCATGACATGCCAGTGGCTGTAGATATGAGTTGTACGCTAGGATTTTAAACAAACTTTTTTTTATCTCCTTGGGCATCACTAGACAATTCAAGAATTTCCCATACCCAACTAGACAGAGATACTCAATTAGAAGTTTACCCGGACCCAGTGCTGGATTTACCTACATTCCCCTAAGTTTTAGCTTCTGGAAGAATTCCACCCTGATTCAGGAGAATTTTGATTCTCTCATTATTGTCAGACTCGTCATACACTGGATGCTGGCGACCATGGGTAGGATGTGTGGCTCCTGGGAAGACTGTCTCTTCAGGTGCCAACCAAGTCGCTGCTTTACAATCCAACCCATTTGTTCTGTTGGGTGAAAGACTTACTTTACGCATTTGGCATAGTCAAGCTTGACTATGCCAAATGCGTAAAGTAAGTCTTTCACCCAACGGAACCACAGTTTACCTTATAACTTATTGCCCAGGTTCTGAGGGATACTGGGTCACCCCATTGTTTGTTTAATTACAATCCAACCCAAGCAGCCTCCTGAATTGAGCAGCACGGAAATAAGCAGGCATAAGTCTGGAGCAACCCTCACATCCCGCCCCCGGATTGTAGAGTATTTAAGTGCAGTCAAAGAGTCTATAATAAGTTAGTTCAGAGCCTCATTCCATTCCTGATATATTGTTAACAATTTGATCAAACAGACTTGCACAGAAGGCCTCAGCGGCCAGCCTAGATCTGCAGAAAATAACAAGGTTTCATATTTATACAGTTTTATGGCACTCAATGACAAATCTTGGAGAGATGGAAGGTTGAATGGGCTTAGCAGGGTACAAAATAAAGTACTGCAGATCACTGTTTGTTTTATATATCACCGCTCAGCTCACTAAGCAATCCTGTGGCTACAATGTGTTTATCTGTCTCTACTGCACTCCAGGTATGCTAGGTGGCTAAGATGGCATTAGCATGCAGACGTAAAATGCTAGAATACAAATCAGGGCAAGTGCTATGTAGTTATGGAGACTAAACTTCTAGGGTACAGGTTGTTTTTATTTCGAACATCACTCATTTTAGCTGCGAACTACATTCATCCTGGAACTTCTGGGCAGATTAATTGAAAGCTGATACAGGACATGTTCACTTGTCTCCGGGCACTTTCCCCCAGAGTAAATAGCTTACTATGGATTCATTTTCTATTATTTTAGACTGAATAGTAGTCATTTTCAGTTCCTGTAGTTCATACACACAGGTTGGTTGTGGGAAGTTTTTGGTACTAAAGGGTTTCATTTCATTCACAGCTGTAAACGAAAATCATTACACCTGGATGAGTCACGGGTGAGATAAGATGCACCCTGTCTGCTACAAAGAAGTAAATGCTAAACATGTATTGTGACATATGCTACAACTACTTAGAAAAACAAACACACGTGACTGGTGGAATGCTTGAATTAATCTCAGCTACTGCTAATTACGTGGGACCACCTTGCAGTCCATCTTTTTGTTCGCTTCCAGATAGGAACACAAGCCTGCAGTTCAGGGCAGACTGTTCCTATTGGAAGTATATCAGTACTGATTTGCATCTGGCTGGTCTCTGTCTAGAGTTAAATAGCAGCCACAAACAGATGGACTGGAACGTGGCACAAGCAATTACCAGTGGCTGAGATGAACTCTAGCATTCCACCTTTGACATTTTCATTTACTCGTAGTCCCAAACCTGGGTACATGTTGACTTAAGCTGTACCTCACTGTTGATGTCCAAATGGGTTGAACACGATCTAGTGTTGCTTATGTTCAGGTAGCAACAGTAAAACAGCACAGCTTGACATGTTGTTTTACATTCTGCTTGCTTTGTGTACGTGGTGTTTATCAATGATTTGTTTTCCTTTGTCTTCATCCGCCATACACATATATGTAATATTCAATATTGTTAATTGCTTTCATTGAAAAATTTGGAATGCCCTCCTTCATTTTGCAGAACATAAATTTGATGCCTCATGTTATTTCTCTTTGGTTGTATGAATACATAAAAGCATAAGTTTGTGATTGTTTTGTATAGCTAATTAATTGACTTAGTTTATGTAGTGCTATGTGCCATCTGTTGCTACTTCAGAAGGCTTTCAGAACAGGGTGCATATTTATATGCATGTGATGGTATTTGTAAAGCATGATCTGAGTTGGAGAGCAACAAAGCAATGTACAATGAGTGTGAGCCAAGGACACATTAAAGTCTCATTGCAATAAATGCAAGTAATATTCGTGCGAATGTGGTGCCCTGAGAAGAGATGAGTTTTCAATTCCTTTCTGAATCTCATGAGCGTTGGAGCCTTTTCCGACACTGACAGTGATGTTGTCCACAAACCTAGGTGCATAGATGAAAAGGCCTATGTATTCTTCTTCATCTCCAGTCTGGCCATGTCCTGAGTCCTTGTTTGGCGTGGTCTACCAGAGGTGATTATTTTCCTGGCCAGACTCATTTCCGACTGTCTTGTATGTAGAAGAAGCTGGCTTTAAAGGTGAAATGGGCTTCGAGGAGCACCAATGGGTTTGTCAATGGTCAATCTTTTGCAAGCCTTAGATGAGGCATGCAGAAGTACTTTTCAGGATTGACTCAGTGGTGCTGGGAAGGCTGATGAGCAGAGCATAGTCTCCAGCCAGGTGAGTTAAACCTAAGGCATGCACACCTAATGTCAGTTGTGGGCGGGTACAGTGTAACCTTTTCAGGAGGGAAGCTAATACCCTCCTGACTTGGGTTACTTGGCAGCACTCACTGAAAAGAGGTCTGTGTTGAGGGAAACCTTAAGTGAGTTTACATTGATTGTTAACTGGAGGTTGCAGCCATCAAGGTTAATGTCAGAAAGCCAAGGTTGAATCTAAGGGTGATTGAGGTGGTGAGATTAAGTGTTGGGTGGGATTTAGGAAGATCCTAAAACTACAAGGGGTATTATGGAGAGGCATAGGTTTGCAGAGTCACTGCATATCAGCATGGCACAGGAGGCAATTGTGGCCATTTACATTATTCATTCTGGATTAGGAGGCGCCGTACTAGGCAAATTAAGAGCAAGGCAGACGCAGCAGCTTTTATTCTGCAATCCCATACAATTTAGAATAACCCAGTAGGTTTTTCTGTGCAAGTTAAGATGCATTATTACTTTTGGTTAATTGCGCTTTCTGAATAAATGTCAGCTCTATGTGAATAAAATTGATAACGATGCACACTTATTTGCCGCACAGCTATTTACAAGGTACATAACAATCTTCTCTTCCTTCTTTAACAACCTCCATATATTGGAGAAAGCTGTTATACCTTGAATGCAATTAAACTCTTAAGCTGTAAACCTGTTCTGCTTTTGTCCCAGATTCATCTACTTAGAAATTCATCAGGAAGATGTTGGCTCCAGCTATCACCAATCTTTATAGGTTAATCGCAAACAAAAAACTGCATCTTAAAATACCCTTACAAAGAGTCCGTGTGTCACCAATTTCAAGATGTGTCACATATTCATGACACTAATATATATTTATTTTAGACATTTAAAATGTTATTTCAAGCACTTGCACATTGTTTAAAATGTATTTCAAGTGTTCCAGTAATTGCATAATTAGAATTCTAACGTATGCTTCATCTTTGCACAGTCAAATCATTAGTAACTGACACCAGTGTCATAACCCTCTTACAGCGTGGTACAATTTTCTGTATGGATTGAAAGTGTGGGTGGACAAAGATTACATTAACAAACCCTTCCATACCCATTGTCTTGTTTGATTGCTCAGCAGTGCAATTCCTAGCAACAGTAATCAGAGTTCCTAAAGAAAGGATGGTAGTTTTTCTTTCTGCAAACATCTCTCCATTGTGGTTTGTAGGACTCGCCAGATATCACCAAACACCTTACACGGCCAGAGGATAGACAATACTAACATCCCAGGCACATCCATAAGTTTGAGACAAGCAATTAGGATGAAAGTCTCAATGGGACTGCTTATAAAAATTCTGCACCAGTTCTGTAATCCCAAGTGGGACCATTCTATAAATCAAGACAGGACTACACTAATTTGTAAGGTTCAAGAGAAAACTGTGCTTGTGGTGCTCTGCTCGAGGAAAAACAATCCCCGTGACCCAACAAGAAGAGGTGAACTCCAACACTCAGTTGGCTGACTTCAGAGCCACAAAAGCTGAAGAAGCCTGCCTCGGTAAGTTGGTAGCCAAAATAGCTTGATCGCCACTGACCACTAACTAGCAGCATGAGAGACCAAGTCCAGATGCTCAGAAGATGTCCCCGAGTCTGCTGAACCTGGGAGAGTCATCGAAGTGCAGTTTGGTCACCCAAGACGAACACTAGTCTGAGTTAAATGGAATTGCTTGATTCACTGGAACTGGAGACCAATGGACCAGTAGCAACTGGGTTTTGGCTGGACGTAAACCGGACTTCGAGGAATATCCACTTCTGTGGCCAAAGTTGCCCCACTATTTTCATGGTCCAAGCGGTGGCCCAAGAAAGACCCCTCTCAACTGGATCATCATCCACAGCATCCTTCAGTATCTTCAGCCTCATGTATTCCTAGCCTCAGGACCACTCCATTGTTGTCTATGACTGTTTGCCCATAAAGCCTGGAACTGGACTGGAGACTGATTTGACTGTAAGGTAACTGTCTTGCTAAGCCTTATTTGCCCCTGTGACTTGCTCTCTGCTGCAAAAGTTTTCCAAAGTGTTCAAAGTAATCACTAACCACAGCGAAATTCATAAAAATAAGAGCTATATTTAGGTTGAGCCTAAAGGCTTTTGTATCTACTCTGTGTGGGTCTGACTCCTCCCACACATTGGATTGGCTTTGGCATGTGTCTTTCTATAATGAAAGCACGTAAATGGCTAAAGGTGGGTGCATGTCCCACCTCTTTTGAACTGTTCATTTCCACGGCGTTTTGCCTCAGGATCGAGCAGCGGCGCCAGAGCGGCAGCTACAGTGCTCGTGGGTCAGGTTACTAGCTACACAACGCGCAATGCGTGTGCTTTCGCTTGCAATCTGGGGGCTGCCCGCTTTTGCATACGTTATTTTTTTTTTTAGAGCGCTGTGCTTTTCACAAGTGCTACTGCCTACTTGTTCTAGGTTCCCCAAGAATATTTCACCCAAACTATTAAATGTTTGCAGGAAAGTTTTCAGTTTTCCCGTTACGCTGACAAACAGAAAATAAGAACACATTTATTCCCTACTTGAAACATGGGTTTCGTTCTAATCCTTACACAATCCATTCACCTTCCATGATTAAGTATTTCACATCTTCGTTGTTTTGCCGTTTACCAATAACACAAGCGAAGGGACACGCGTTTGTGTCTTTCTGTCACTATATTATGCTGTTTTATTGAGTCCCCCTACCCCGTTTATAATTATTGTGCCTAGCAATGTTTAATTGGCCTTTAGTTTACTGAGGGAACACACACGAAAAACAATAGTTGACACACATCGAAGAGCCCAATTAACCTTGGCAGCGGCAGGGTTGCATATTGCCCCCACTCGCTAAAGGCTGCTCTGGCAATTATGAGGCGGTTTAAAGCAGCTTTCCTTTTCGCCCCGGCGGCAGCAGCAGCGGCGCTTTCAATATGCGGCACAGAATGCGCGCATTTGCAGTGTTCTCTGCCCAGGAGAGGCAAAGCCTAGGTTTATCCATACAGTGAGAAACGCAGAAGGCATTAACCCTGCGAGCACGTATGCGATTTGGAATCTATCACCCCTTCGGCCCTCACCTTTTAGTAACACACCAGAGAGTGATTTGTCTCGAAACTAACTGCAACGTCCCTGTGACTCTGATTCCATTTTAGGGGGAGGGCATAATGAAGTTAAGAAATATTATAATTGTTTATTTCTTTTACTTTCGCCATTATTTACCTGTATTTCTCCGTGTTATTTAACGCACCACGACGCACCTCGTGTTGGTAGGGTGCCGCTATATCAAAAACAAATTGAATGAATACATTTATAACAAGCATTTGCAATGTAATAGGTCTCGCATTTACGCGAGTTTAAGCTATTGGCATTGTAAATGACAATGCCTTTTATTTATGTTTTAAAAACGAAAACAGAAATAAAAGGAATTGTTATTTGCAATGTCAATAGCTCAAACTCGCGTAATTGCGAGACCTATTCTATTTAATTGCAAATGCTTATTATAAATCGGTGTCTGATTTTCTTTGTGTTGTGTTTCTTTCTTATTCAGATGTTTTGGTACTACTAAATGCTATACACCTGTTCCTTGGACAAAGCCTAATTGATCGGAGGCAGAGATACCAATGGTTGGGCTAAGGTCTTGCAAACAAACCTGACTGGACCTAAAATGGGTTGGTGTGTTTATAACAAAATGAGGTCGCACAACCATATTGTATAGTGATCTGGTTTCCTCTCACAGACTTTCTAATTTTCTGAGTTTTATTGTGCCCCTCATTGTCAACTCCGGCTCCTTCAACCTCATTGGGTACTTGAGCTTCCACCTAGAAGATAGTGCCAACCCGAACTCAACAGCTCTTTTAGAAAACCTCATAAATCTCAGCCTCACCGTATGTGCAACTTCATCATCCTGTTTTACCGCCTGTGTTGTCCAGGTTGTCTTCTTACCTATTCTTTGTGGCGAATCCCCACCATCAATATTTACTAGTAAGGTTTCACCTAGGTTATATTCTCTTAATGCTGGGTTATCCATCGAACACTTACTCATTAACCCCTTCGCCGCGGCGGGAATTCCGCCGCGGCGCTGGGGGGTGCAGGGGGGCAGCGCGGTGGCCCGGTGCTCATGACGGAGCCGCTCCGTCATGAGCCACAGTTGAGCTGTGCTCATGACGGAACGGTTCCGTCATGACTCCGCCCAGTTGTGTTGTCCCCCCGCACAGGCGGGGAAACAGCGCCGCGTGGGCGGAGCGGCCGCCAACGGTCGTGTCATGACGGAACCGTTCCGTCATGAGCACACGGCAACCGTGGCTCATGACGGAGCGGTTCCGTCATGAGCGGGGAAGGGGTTAAACCAACTTTTTGGATGCCCATGCAATGCTACAGCAAACCAAACAACTTTGAATATATATTTATTTTGTACATTTTATCAAACAGAGCGGAGAGAGTACATTGTACCATTATTGTGTACGTTTAGCCTAACCGATTATATTTTAGCTCTTTCAGTCCTTCAACAATTAGAAACGCCATTTGTATGTTTTGCGATTGCAGCATTTCTGCAAGCCGCAATATGAACTAGAAGAGAATCGGTTTTATAAACATAAAAAGCAAAACAGAGTGCAGCAGATATGGATGTATATGAATAATTAATGGAACAGTGCTGTATTTTATAATTGTTTTATGGATTTTAAATGTGATTATATTTTATTGCAAAATGAAAAGGAGGTATTATTGTATTTACAATTGTTTACAATTAATTTTATGTACTTTTATGCATTTTTTTACGTATGCGAATAAAGTTTGATGATGATGATGATGATAAACATTAGTCCCCACTGCTCTGCTGTTGCTTCTAGTCAGTCTCTCTTTTTTGTGAGCACCAGGATGCTTCTGATGAAGGAGCTGTGTTGTCTATAAATGCCTTTGATTGATTACTTGAATATGTGACAACACCCAAACACTGCCTGACACTTTCTGGACCTGATCTTCCCCTCCTTTTACAACATCACAGTTGATAAGCCATCTCTGATGGCCTGGACATTCAATGCTCTTGTCAGATTCAGCATTCCTGTCACACACCACCAGAGACCAAAACAGACCAATGGACCTGCATCCAGGAACAAAGTCCCAGAGAAGGACTGGACCACTTTTCTCTCAGCACACCAGTCCAAACACACCAGCAGCCTATGGAAACAATCAAACTTCTACAGCTGGATCACCACCTACAACGATACCCTGTCCCCCCCCCCCCCCAAGTGCTGCAAAACTACAGCATCCAGACGATAAACCAACTGGTGCCCTAAGGCACTCCAGACGACGAAGCGCCACTTTAAACAACTGGTGCGTAGATGGAGAATGAGCCATTGTGAAAGATTTCAACTCAACAGAAGGTGTCTCCAACAGCATCCCCCCCTCACAGGGCCTCTGCAGTAAGCTCTCGGAATTCACCTGCAGCAAGATGGCCTCCATATACAGCAACTTTGACCCTTAACCAGACCCAGTGACCATTCAGCAAACTCTCTGTTATGACCAAAGAAGAGCCCTCATAGATTGTCATCACACCAGAAGTGTCTTCTGCCACCATTAAGCCTATCCACTCCGGGGCCCCATCAGACTCCTGTTCATCACACCTTCACTCGAGGACTCTGACCCATCAACGAAGTACTCACACTTATCCTCAACATGTCCATCTCTTCACCTACCTTCCCGGACACTTGGAAACACGCCACAGTCCTCTCAGTACTCAAGAAACCCTCCACATGCCAATCTATACTCCCCAACTACAGATCGAACTCCGTACTACTGTTCCTAGCAAAAGTCCAGAGAAAGTCAATCACAGATTTTTCAAGGACCTGCTCTTGACTGGACTTGTTCCTTCCGACTGGAAGGACTCTAGCAGTCAACTTGGCCTTTGCTCTTCAGACATCCACAACCTCATGTGTGGATTGCCACAAGGTCTGTCTGTCACCCCAACCCTCTTCAACGCATACATGATCCCTCTGACCAGGGTCATCTGAGCCCATGCCATTGACGTCCTCTTCTGCGCTGATGACACTAAACTGATACTCCCCTTCTCGGATAAGATTCCAAACACAAGGTTCAATTTCATCACCCGCTCGATCGAAGTCATCAACTGGATGAAGTCCAGTTGTCTTAAACTCAACACCAACAAGACAGAAGCTGTGACCTTCATCAAGAACTCCTCACCATGGGATTCCACCTGGTGGTCAACTAGACTAGGACCCGCGCCCACACCAAGATGCTGAGGAAAATCTTTAAATGGTTCCTGAACTACACCTGTATGGCTGTCGCACATGCTCTTGTCACCAGCAAGCTGGACTATGGAAATAATATCTACACTAGATTCAGCAAGTTACGCAACTTCTCACCCACACCTTCAAAGCACTACATAACATAGCCCCACCTACCTTAACAGTCACATCACCTTTCACATGCCTTCCAGACAGACACCGTCTGCTCGGCCGGACTCCTCTTGCACACATCTCACCCATATGAAGAACCAGATCTGTTGGTTTGGCCTTTTCCTATATTGCTCCTATTGCATGGAATGACCTGCCACTACTCATCAGAGACTTTACTCTCTTCTTGAGTTCTGCAAGAAGTTGAAGACCTTGCTCTTTGAACAGCTACCCTGCCTGCCCTTGGCGAGGCTATAGTCTCACCTGCTCAGTGCCAGGATATCCTCCCAGGTGATAGTGGGCTATTACAAAAATACAAATAATGTAACATAACATTAGGAAGGGTAATTATCAAAATTAAGTAATCTCTGTTTATGTTATTTTGTTCTTCTCATTCCTTATCACCACATTTTTTATGATCTGTGCCTCCTTAGTCTGTTTCCTCATTAAAGCTTCTTCAGTTGCCTCATATGTTCTCTTTCTAAGGAAAGGGTGAGAAGAACCCAAGAAAATGCCTGTTCCTAACATGGATGTTTTTCAGGTAGATTGGGGGAGCTTCACTGGATGACTGTCCTTTTCCCTACTCTATTCTAAGTTGAAATACCTGTATTGCCTAGGAGATAAGGGGAATCTATATGGTGTGACCCCAGGGTTAGCGTGGTACATGATTCCCTCTTATTCACCCTTGGTGGTCACCTGTCTCGGGGTAATCCTGGTGGATTCCCCCAAAGTCCTCTCTGGCAGACCATCAACCTTATCTGCACTCCAAAGCCACCCTGGGCCTTCCGCCACTTGCCAGGTGACTGTGTGTCCAGCAAGAGTCAGTAGTGATCTGGTAGGAGCAGTACATAGAGGTCCAGGGGACCACTTCTCTCACGTTTCACAGCAATTCAAGGCCCGAGAGGAAGTGATAGAGCTGGGGCAACCAGCCTGTAGAGAGTCTACAAAGAGTCAACAGATTCATGCCTTGGATGCATTAGGCCTGTTGGTCATTCCTCCGGTTTTGCAGCTCCTTCAGCGACTGTATATGGACTTAAAAACGGGAGTATATTTGCATTTGATTGCTGTGGTACCCACCCATTTTGGTGGTACCAATCATCTCTTCACCCTTTAACGTAGCTCAAAGGTACAAGCTCACTACTTATCCCACCCTGTGTTGCACTTTGTGAAGGTCTAAATGACAACGTTTCTCTAAAACTTTAAAAGATCTTCATCTCTGAGTGAAGCTCCGCCCACACAGGCCTAGTCTCTTTCCTTTAGGGTTTCAGAGAACCCTTATGTGATGACCAAAGCCAGAGATCTGCTTGTCTTCCCTTTGCCCCAATGGTCAAGCTAATTTACAGGGATATTCTCCAACAAGCTATGACGATTCCAACCCTGCCCTCATGCTTTAGATGACCCAATTTCTCTGGAATGGTCCTATTGTATTCAGGAGTATTTCATCCGCCTTGTGGAGTAGCAGAGAGTATTTAACTCTCGCCAGCAATTCAGCTCAAAGCATGAATCTAATTGTAGGACGCTCAAAGGAATATGTCAAATTAACAAATGGGTGAAGAAATTCAATCATGGTAAACCAATCTCATATTTTGATTCCTGCCCCAGTACTACCACTTCTCAAATTTCATATTTCACTATACTAATTCACCACTAATCCTTTATGGGTTCCAGAGTAGCGTGCTACTCGCCCAAAAAAGTGCTTCAACACCTCATCAGGGGAAACAAGCGCTATATAAACGCAAACCTCTTTCCCTCTTCTATCCTGCCGCTACTCTTCTCTATCCAAATAACTGAATAACATATCCATCACTCAAATTACTTTCATATTTCACTAAACTGATTTTCAACACTAATCCTTTAAGGGTTCCGGAGTAGCGTGCTACTCACCAAAAAATCGCTTCAACACCCCATCAGGGGTAGCAAGCGCTATATAAATGCAAACCCTTTCCCCTCTATCCCTCCGCTATCCTTCTCACTCAAATAACTGACTAATATCCACCACTCAAATTACTTTCATATTTCACTATACTAAATCAACACTAATCCTTTATGGGTTCCGGAGTAGTGTGCTACTCGCCGAAAAAGCACTTCAACGCCTCGTCAGAGGTAGTAAGCGCTATATAAATGCAAATACAATACAATACAATGTATAGAAGCACCGTTCACCCCTATCACATTCAAATCGGGATTTACAGCACAAAATCCTATTCATGTATGCCACACCACACAGCTTTACATAAGTCACACTATTTTCAAAATTGAACTGTGCAGTCCCATACGGTCTCCAATGAAATCCCATGAAAGTCAGTCTGGGCCCCAGATGCTAGGCTTAATGAGGCAACAGTCTTTTTGCTCGCTCACTTTACGAGTGTGCCCACGAGCGTGCGACGAGGCGACGGCCCGGATAGGGCGTGTTACCGGGGCGGTGACGTGGGGCAGAGGAGATGCAGGGTGGGGGGTTGCAAAATGCGGCATACGGGCGATTGCAGGTAAGTTACGAAAAAAATAAAGAAAAGCGATGCAGCGCGTGCAACAAAATTCGTTTTTCTTTATTTTTTTCGTAACTTACCTGCAATCGGTCGTATGCCGCATTTTGCAACCACCCACCCTGCCCCACGTCACCACCCCGGTAACACACCCTATACGGGCCATCGCTGGTGTGAAGTGTGTGTCCAGAGCAGGCGCGCAACACCCATTGGGCTCACCGGGCTTCAGCCCCCCCCCCCCCCCCTCATGTGTGTCAGCCCGGCTGAGACAGCCTCGCGGGCTGGCGTCTGTGTAATTGCAGCCGCACCTGAGTACTTCACGGGTCTTTAAAAGACCATTGACACGTTAATGAGGCTTTTGTTGCGTTTTCGCCCCTTCTTACAGCCACTCTGCCTATGACTGGAAGACTTAGCTCCCCCCGAAATCTTTTTCAGCCCCCCCCGAAATTTGGCTCTAGTTGCCCGCCTGGTCCAGAGCATGCGCCGGAGCTCACGCACAAGCAGCTGCATTCTCAGGTACATCCGCTGCAGAGGACTGGTGCTGACCTTATTAAAAAAAAACGTGTTCCATAGTTAACAGTTCACAATGATCGAGACCACGTTAGGAGCTCCGGCTCTTCAGTGAAAGTCTGAGAGGGAAAAACTCTAAAGCGTTCACAAATGAGAGCCGTACTCCCTACAACAAGCAAACTGCACTTGTGAATGTAGAAACAGAAAATACTCACACAACAAATGTCAAGTTCCCAAATAAGTACTGCTAAAATCTGCATAGACTTTTGTTTGCTGTAGGCATCTTCAGGTTTGTTGTTGGTTTGTCATTACAAATGATCTGTACAATACTATCGAATTCAAGTCTATTCTCTTTTTCTAATTTCTTTCTTTTTCAGGTACATATTTTTTGCATATGCATTACAAATGTAAGAAATAAAAAGCACAATAAAAAAAATAATAATACACATTGAACGTGCTGATTTGCCTTCCTAAGAATGGCTCATGGTTCCAACTATCCATATGTGGTCAAAGTGCTGACTGACCACCCACCAACACCACAAGACGTCAGGCCTGTGTAAACAGCAGTGGGTTCAGGCCCAATCAGATGCCTCGAGAGGTGGCTGTAAGCCGTAGAGTAGTAGTGATGAGAATGGTGATATATTGCGTCATACACCACTTCCCCATTTGTAAGTGCTATAAATAACAGCTCTCACTATTATCCAATATAATGATACTCAATTAACTGACATTAGTAAGATAGAAGGCTCAATTAGCTTTGCAGAATTCAAACTAATAACTCTGATTACTGAAGGTGTCAGAAGTGAATGTTAATTCCCAGAGTCAGCTCCATTCAGCAAAGATGTTAGCTGAGGAACTCCGCATTCCCTCCGTCCACAGCGGAATGTTCGTGGCTTCAGTGTATATGTACAAATGCAGCCACATATAAGTAAACAATCAGACAACCAGGACAGTAAAAACCCAGGGAATCACTACAGTGATGAGATCATAAACAAACTCATTTAAAAAGTACAAACACCCACTGCCTGAGTAGTCGGGTAGAAACATGGGATGCACACAAGTGTGAGAATTCTGACTTCTTCCATGCCAAGACCGCTGTGGCTAATTATGTGTCCTAAAGGGCCAGGACTCCAAAATCATCTGCATCTACCGTGGACCCAAGACTGCCACAAACTGCCAAATGCACTAACTCCGCGGTACAAAAGGGGGTGGTGATGCCGCTGGATTCAAGCACGCCTGGATGAAGACGGTTGAAATGCCAGAAATCGGTCCTAGGAAGCTTGTTTCCGGTCCAGGGAAGACATGGCTTGGCAGTTCGGGTTGGACTGTTCCCATGAGGCACAGGGTCAGACTGATTTGCATATGGTCATGTCTGAACTGGGGTGGCAGAGTGGGCTAAAGACCGGTGATGGATCAAACCCAGATCTGTTGACTGGGTGTGAGTATTTGATTGGTTCTGATGCTCCGTCCATCACCACCCCCTTTTGTACCGAAATGCACTAACTCAGCAGGGCCGGCGTTCGTGCTGATAGCTTCTGGTGCGATAATCTTTTTTGGCGCCCTCCCCCATTACCTCCTCCTCTTCCGATTCCCTCGCTACTACCTGGCAAAAGTGCCCCTTATCTTTCCATAGCACCTCTCTCATACATTTCATTTGTTTTAAAGCGCTGGTAAAGGCTGGCATTACCACCCCAGCCAGCTATCTACATAAAATACAGATCTGTTCTTTGCAGCAGGCATATTAACTCTCTTTGCTACTTTATGGCAAGTCAAAACTGCCATTAGGCAAATCCCCCATCTCACTCTTTAGCAGGAACATTAATCAGAAGAGTTATCTTAACATTTTTTATTGCTGCCTGAAAGCTGGATGCACGAGGAACTCTGCATCAGGTGCTTTTAATTCTTAAGTTATTGCTAAACACAGCAACCACTGAGGGCAGTGCCACTCCTCCACGTCAGCGTCCAGTGCGGCTGCACCAGTCACACTGCCCTAAAGCCAGCCCTGTAATTTAGTACCCGATCTGTGGCACTTAAAATGTCTTCAGACAGCTTATTAATGCTATATAGAGCTGTGATTCTTCAATATCATCAAGAAATGCTTTAAAATATAGTATAGCATATGAAAGAAATTAAGGATTGTCACTATCTCAGGGTGAATTTTTAACAAGGGTGGTAGAACTGTCTGTTTACCTTGTATTGAATTATGCCTAATGTAAAATAGGAATTAGCTAATGAAAGAAGATTAGTGTAAACCAGATGGTTAATTGATCTGCTTATAGAAGGCCGACACCAAGAATGTGGGTGATCCCATGGCATAAAATTTCTGCCCAACCCTTAAAAACTGTGGTTTCTGAAGTGACTGAAAAGACAAAAATAATGTATAAATTATTGAGGCATGGATTTCATAGTCTGCTAGCAGGGTGGGCTCCAAGGCTGTCACAGTTCATCCACTTTAGAGAAAAAATGCAAATAGGAATATAGACAAATCGCAGTTGGAGACTGGCATAGCCAACATCGATTTTTAGAACTAAAAATATGTATTTTTATCTGTCAATGAAAAAAGCTCAGTTTTATCTTTAGTTTTCTAATACATGAATGTAGAGCTCTTCCTGGGTCATTCCTGTACTTATTTCAATTATTCAAACTCTATTAATCGTGGAATAAACAATTTATGTGGCATCATAAATAAAAGAGCCGAATCTTATTTTCAAATGGGCAAATTCTTCGATTTGTTAATATTCATTGATCAATATATTGAGAATCACCAAACTGCATGAGTCTAACTACTCCTTGTTACCCTACGCTTGGTTGAGGGTGTTAGACTAGAAACCTGTCTCATCCTAAACACAGCAAATCTATATTTAATATGGAAACCAGTCTTAACCTAAAGCATAGGACATCTATATTTAGTATGAAGTTAAAGGTATACACTGATGTCGAGATTATTGCTGATAGGCTCATGGAATAAAGGGCCCCAGGTGGAGTGGAGACCTGTTGCCCACCCAGGATCTGCCAAGGTTAAAATAATACACCTTGCAGTCCAGGTCTAAGAGCTCTGGGTAAGGGCATAACATGACACACACGCGGCACTAGACATACAGTGATGCAGGCACACAAGGTAAATAATAAGACACAGACATGGGAGGCACGTGCGCCAACAGACCAACGCATTCCCAAGCATAGACATCCCACGATGGTCCAAATACTTGAAGGGAGAAGCTGTGAGAGGAGAATATTATTTATTCATCACAGAATTAGTTAATGCAAAGTATTTTTTCCTGTAATTTTCTGTAATTATCATGTGTTCATTATTGGAGCAGGTGCGCACATTTATGCCTGGAGATTTGTAGATGAGCCAAGAAGAACCTCGGTGGGGCAGATCAGACTCAAAATAACGAAATTAATGATCCTTGGCTGGGGTAAATCCATGAAAGGAAAATAGATAATTGTGAGCGTGCGTCTCCATTAGAATGTATTTTTTGGATAAATATCATTTTTATGGAAATGTGAACCAATTAGTGAGATTGTTGAGAAACATTAGAGACCTCGGAAATGCATTTAAATATTAAGGACTGTATTCTAAAGAAATGTGTGTACACAACAGTACATAGTTTGTATCCGCATTGTAGCTAAAACATAAAATTAGAGCTTTTACCAACGAATTTAAATATAGCACAGTCTGATTTTAAGTTGTTTGGTTGTGGGAGAACAAAATGTGATTTTTCCGGCTTTAAAAGCAGTTGGAACAATAGCACAAGACTTTCAGCTTTTTTTTCATCTAGCAGGGCAAACCATACAATGCTTGGCCCTGCTTGGAAAAATCATCCAGTTCCACCCTCTTCTCCCCACATCCTCACACTGATGCTTCACCCCATGCACCGGCCCCCATATATGTACCACCGTCGGAGCTGATGATAAATGTCGGAGGAAGAGCCACATGGAATTGGGAAAGCTGTGTTATTTTCTGGATCAAAAAATTATCTCACATGGTAATTCCCCATTCACTTGAGTTTTACTCATAAATGCCCAGCACTGTGGTGATTTTACCATATAGTAATGTTAAGTTTGCATGCAATTTTAAAAGTTTGGTAAAATCCCCCTAGTATCATTCTGTTGGACTTGGCCCTCTCTGTAGGGTCACCTCAAAACTGCTTGCTTTCACTCCTCCTGTTTTGCGGAGTTATGTTTGTTGTCTCCAGTACTCTGTGCACTTTAGCACTGATAACCAATGCTAAGGTGCTTGTGGTTATTCCTGTAAACATGGCAAATTGGCGTACACCCAATTGGCATATTTAATTTACTTGTAAGTCCCTATCAAATTGTTGTACCATATACTGATGGTAAATTAAGTGCTACAGATAGGCCTGCAGCACTTATTGTCCCATCCCCTTAACTAGACCTTTAAAACCTATCTTATGACTGCCATTGCAGCCTGCAGTTTTAAACCGTCATTTCGACCTGGAAAATTAACCTTTTGCCGAGCCTTAACCTTACTTTCAATACATATATGTAACCCTTACGGTACACCCTAAAAATCCCATATGGCAGGGTGAGTTGTGTTTGAAACTTTGGATATGTACGTTCAAGTTTTGCATGTCATGGTACTGAACAATCCTCAAATTGGTTTTTTTCTACTGCAAGACCTACCTCTCCCATTGGATAAAAATGGGCTACCTTATTACATATAATAAGAGATCACTTTTGGTGGGGTAGGAATGTCATGTTTGGTGTCTGAGGAATTCTAATTTAAAACCCTCTTTAATGTTAAAACTATATTTTAAATCAGAATTTTAAAAATGCCACTTTTAGGAAGTTGGCATTTTCTTCTCCTAACCATTTGGTGCCTGTGGCCTGTTTCCTGAGTCACATGAATAGGTGTAGTTGGCAGTTGGCCTTTATGTATTCCTCCCAGACAATAGAGTGTCTGGGTGTTGGCAGGATGGGTCAGCCTGTCAAGATGAGAAGGGTAAAGCACTCACATTGGCACTTGAAGGACACTGCCTTGGCTCACAAACAAAGGACTTTACACTAGCCCCTTCTGCCTGCAGACAGGTTAGGACCAGGGCAGAGAGGTTGGGAATCCAGAGACTTCACTCTACAGCATTCACAGCTTGTGGTGACCACCAATGCACAGCTCCAGCAATGATCGTCTTTGATGCCCGACCGGATTTTCACCCTACTGCGATGACCGCTCGCAATGCCCAGACTGCTCTTCGCACTACAGCTACAACCATCCACAACCCCCTCCTTGTAGCCTCCTAAACCATCAACTAGTCTCTTCATTCTGGACTTTAGAATGTATGTTTTTCAGCTGGACTAACCTAGTCCCTTTATCCGGCCCGTTCTCCAACACGGTCGTCCTGAACTTGTGATTTTCTTCTGGTCTTGCATCACCAGATAACTGTGAGTGGCGCTTTGTGCCTTTTGATTGAATACTTACCTTAAATCTTTGAAATGACATATATCCAGTACTACTGAATTTTGTGGTTTTGGCGTCAAGTAATTTATTACATTTTACTCTATTTTTCTAAATTGGTTGGGGATGTTTCTTGCATTGTGTTTTCACATTTCTACTGTTTGAGTGCTGAATAAATAACTTACACATTGCCTCCAAGTTAAGCCTGAGTGCTTTAGTATCAAGCTCCCATAGGTTAAGGACATGTCAATTTAGTGACTGTTGTGGTCACCTTGGCAAGGATTGTTGCTGTTGCATGAGAAGGGCTCACACCCGACCCCCAACCAACAACCCAATTTCTCACACATCAAAACCATAATTAGGGCAAATGTGCCTGGTCAATCTGGTTCACAAAGCAAGTGTTGACTCTCAACAACAGTAGAACATTTTCTTTGCTTTTGTGCTTCTGCACTGCCAGCCCTAGCCGCTACTTCTAGCTGATTTAGTGGTGTTCTGCTCAGTAAACAAGCCTACAAACTTACTTAGATTGCACTGACCTTAGACCCTGAGGATATAATTACTATGAATGATATTAATTATACATTCCCCCTAGAGTAGACTGAATGTATAATAAGAGCATACCAGACACCGACCGTCAGTAACTGGAGGTCCTATCTTCAGAGGCCGACATCATGAAGATGAATTTCAGCTCGATTACTCAGCTCGAATCCCCAAACAAAGTGGACATATAAAGAAAACCTCTGGTTACTATCTATACCTTCCTTCTTAAGTTATCTCTCTCAATATAGCGTGGAGACCTTTCCCCCTTACCGGAGTAAGACCTGCTACGGCACAGTCGTGATAACAGAATTGTGATTATACATTGGGATCAAATCTATCATTTATCAATTAGTATATAGATATGTCTGCAGGACTTGTGCAAATGAAATAGAAAATTAAAAGAGACATGGCTTTACTATAGCCTTAGGAGTCACCCTGGAGTGGAGAAGAGCAGAATGCAATGCACACCACCCAAGCCAGGGACCTCAACCCACTAGGTCCTCACTATGGTCTTTACATATGGACTGGATGTAATAACTAAGCCATCTCCACTACAAGAAATGCCTCACTACCCAAAATTAGAAGTAAGCGTCAATGCTCAGCACTTGAGGAGCTTCTTCCAGACTGATGAGACAGATTACTCTAACCATGTCTACCCTCCCTCCTACTTCTAATAAAGAGATCTGCAGAGCTAACTAGAACTGTCGGCCTACCACAAAACGATAAAATGTGTTTTTGTCGCTCACACCACCCCATCCATCACACCTCCATGTGCCATGGCCATATTGGATAACTGCACCTCAGTGGACATGGCATATAACATGGAAATACTTCCCAATAAGGCTCAAAGGAAAGACAACACTTTCAAGCAACACACACCATGCAGAAGGGTAGATGGTGTCTACCCTCTTAAAATAGTGGGTAGATGACATCTGCCCGCGTCTACCCTCACCTCAAGCTCTGGAGGTGGGAAAATGGTTGGGCATTGCAATTACAGAGGCACCAATGGTAGCTCCTACACTAAGGCAGAGGAGTGCCACCCCACTGCTTTTAAGCAGTGTAAAAACGGAAAAATACAATTATAATAACATGATGTTATTATCATTTTTTTTTTTTCTGCTGCTGCAGCTTTGCAGTAGCGGCGGGGCTGGGCTTCTCCCACAGGAGCAGTGGGAGGAGTGGTGAGCACACAGTAAGTGTGAATGAATGTCTTGCCGGCCGTCTCGGAACGGCCAGTCATGTGCACTATACATGTTCTCCACCCAGGCTGCATTACAGCCCAGGAGCCCACTGCTTGTCTGGGTGCCGAACTAAGGCACCATTGTGATTGGCTATGGGGAGCCTGGGTGTTCCTGCTTCCTGTTCCGGCAGGGAGAGACGATGGGGAGAGACGCACTTAAAGGTAAGTGCATATTTTTCTTTTTCTTTCTCCCCCCATGCCCCCCGCCTGCCAACCCCGATCCCTGTCAGCCACCGCTGTGATGCACCTCAGGTGGAAGGGACAAGGCTATTTATTTTCAGTAGGTATGGAAAGGGATTTACCTTGGGGAATGGTCTTGGAACAGGCAATGGTGGAATGCTTCTGTGGACGGAGGATTGCCTCCAACTGCTACTTTTTTGGAGGCAGTCCGCCGTACCCTGTTTCAAGCCCCTCCCCCTTAAGCAGCCTTTTGCTAAAGCCTGAAAATTAAAAAAAAACGTGTTCTCAAGTTGTGAGTTTCCCAACTTTGCACACAAGTAATGTACAACCACACCATTGTAACTTTGTGCATATTAACGAACATTTTCAATGTGTTTGCCACATGTATCTATACTTCATAAGTTACATCCAAATGACGAACAGAAAGGGTTCCAGAAAATGTGAACGAATTAATGTAATTCACATATTTTTACAGAATATGTGTTAGAATGGTAGAGTATATATGAAAATGATTCATATGTAACGAAAAAACTGCGTTTGCCAAATTTATAAGTTATTTACTTATTTTTCTAACTCTACACATGCAGATTCTCTGCAATGCAACCCACTGAAACTGAAAACTGGCGTATGTCAGGAATGTATGTGAATAATAAATGTATAAAGCACACTTATCATTGAGGTCTTAAGGATGAAAGATTTGGAAAATCTGCTGATATTCAAACTTGTGATGTGAGGGTTATACACGCTGGCGTGGCCAGTATTGCCACTGAAAGGTGCAGCGGATCATTGACTGATCTGCTTATTGGGCTCTGCCTAGACATTGCCTGCTCGCTGGATCTGCAGTGGTCACGCCGAGATCTAGTGTGCATGCCTATTGTTTTGCATGTGTGGGTTAGAGTTTGCTCTCTGGTCACCGCCATACTGCACTCAATGTACAAAGGCCTCTAAAACCCATAAATTTACATGAAACTGTCAATTTACTGCTCCTCACTCCCGGGTGTCCATGGATCCCACGATCCAGTGTCCAACCATAAGAGGACAGGGTGTTTGCACCAACACCACATGAGTGGAGTGATTCAACACCAAATGTCTCTGTGACTTTTATATTTCACCAATCAACAGCTTACTAACACAGGCCTCATATTCCCACCAAGGCGTGCTTAGAAACTGCATGCGCCATGAATTACAAATCATTTACCAAGTTCACAATCCTAGGGAAAACAGGCTTCACACATTGATAATACTATATTTGGTGGTAAAGCCATCAAATTGTGAGAAAAAACCAAAGTAGTGAAATAATTCACAAAGGCCTACAAAAGGCTTTTGAGAGTGAGTCTAGCATATTGCAACAACAAACTTGGAGAATAAGCAGGTTTTGCACTTTTTGAAGTAGATGGGAATACATTCAGGCCAAATAGGCCATATGTTCTTTCAGATATTATCACAAAGTCACACAAAGAAGATACACTGTGCAGGAAACACGAATGTATACACGGTGTTAGCCAATTAACTGAAGTCACCTCTCTCAAACAGGGGTTTAGTGCCTTAAGTAGTGTCGGCCTTGCAGTTCTATAAATCCCATTTCAAAATACCAAGGTTTTATTATGGAAATTTGTTGGTAAAGTTCAGAAATACAAATCCTGGCTCTTGTAAAATTCCAGTTACGTTTGTACAACTGAACGCTTCGTGGAATTTTTCACAACACAAACTATGCATATTTTAGAAATTCATCAAGCACATCATAACACACAGTATTTTGCTTCAGAGATTTGTTCCAGAAGAAAAAGTTTTCTCGAAAGTATTGTGTCTTTGAACCAGTAGGTATTTTTAAGTCACTTTTAAATGCATTCAATTTTCACTCAAAAAAACAAAAAAATTATTTATAATGTAATATAATTTTCCTAACAGATCACATAAATTTTTGCAAAGCACCTGGATACCTTCCCGGGTGAGATGTGCACTCTACAAATACTCAAAACATAACAAAAATTGCACAAATGTCCACACCTACAGTCTGAAAATGTAATCTTAGCAGTAACTGCTATCGGTGGTCCATGAAAAGCACAACAAACCTATCAATTTGCACCATATATTCAATGGAAGACTGGCAAACTCTCTTGCCATTAATCATAGCTAAACGACCAAGGTTTTGATTGCGTTAGCGTATGGAATGCACCAATGACTTGATGTCTGGATGAGTCTGATACACGACTTACCAGAATTCTAAACTTAGTGGACAGTGACTTCATTCATTGGAATATATAACATGCAGTAATTGTATTCTTATGCAATGTTTAGCAGGTCCGCAAGAGTTTAATCTACCAGATCCCTCCAAAAGATCCCTCCACCCAAAAGATTTTTATGCATCCGAGGTGTCACGATTGATGACAATTACATCGCGCAAATACAATTTGACAAAGATTTCAATTTAAAGATGATGGAGTTGCTGATTAGCAACCACCTACATTACTGCAATCTCCAACCTCATTTTCACCCCTTAGTCCCACATTGAAAAAAAAAACCTTTATAAGGAAAAAAGCACCTTGTGGCTACTTTAAAATTCAGATAGCAGCCAACACATCCATTCCCCTGGTTGCCATTTCATGCTAGAATGAAATTCAATGTTCTCTTGATCAATCTCTAATACTTATCATGATCTGTTCTGATCTGTCCATGATGAGAAATCTCATCCCGTGCTCCATAGAGCGATTTATTATAACCGATAGTTCGCTAGCGCATAATCCAAAAATGTGGTTAATGCCTTTTAACAGATAGTCCAATTCATAAATACATTGAAAACTTGTTTTCATATCACTCACAGATCACAACAGGATGTGTGTCAAAGCTGTAGAAGAACCGTTGAGCTATTGTGTTCATCGTGTTGTGATGATCGACATGTCAACATAAGGAAACGATGATCTGCGTCACTGTGGATCAGCTCAATAATGCTGAACTCACATCCCAAAGGGATACAGCCTGGGACACTGAACCTGATGGAAACATAAGATTTGTATATGGTGAAAATGCAGGGTTCGAAAACGTGCTTCTATTTATTATACCCTGTCACGCGGTGAGCAAACCAAGTATCTCATAAACATTCACACAAATTAATAATAATAATCATAGCTCTCTAGACCATTGACAGCAAACAGCCTAAGTTCATGGTGATGTGGGGGGGGGGAAGCTTTGCAGATTGTGCCCCAGATTCTCACATCTACAACTTGTCTCCTGCCAGACTGAATCCCAGGCGCGCCCTTTTGTAAAAAGACAGGTCTGATGGGGGGCCGGATAAATACACTTGTTCTGAATGCCAATGGTCAACCCTTCCTGCCAGCGTGCAGTACCCAGACGTCTTGTGTGTCTTGAAAAAATACGTGGATTTGCAGTCTTTGCTTTTTAGTGTGTTAGTGCTGTTCTGTGCTTCTACTGCCAATGAAACTTCTGACAACCCAAAGCCCAATGCTTAGGGTCTCCTGGATGATGCATCCACTGGTCAACACATTCAGATTTTTGAAGTCTGAGAAAATAGCAACTTTGAGTAGCAGACTGTATGCATATATGGGCCCTAGACCGCAGCCAGCTCTGCAAGGAATCCCCGCACATCTCATTCAGTGGAGATTGCAGGCTGCACTCCTCCCTCACAGATAATTTCTCCTCAGTTCTGTAGGTATGTGGTGTTTGTATGGTGAGAATCTAGTCATAAGGCAGCGAAGTGCTGTACAGGACCAAAGACAAGTAGAACTACAGTGAATGAAAGGAAAGGTAGCTGGTTTGGGGACTGCTAATGTGTTGTGATATATGTTTTTTGGAAAGGTGTATCTTCCATTCTTTCTGATACTGGAGCGAGGTTGGGGTGGTCCGGATGGATATGGGAATTTGTTCCAGATCCCAAGTGCATAGAAGGAAAAGGCTAGCTGCATTGCTATTTTGTTTTACACTTCTTGGTCTACGGTCTGAGGCAGTTCTGGCTGTGGGTGTGCTGAGAACCACCAGAGATGGTGAGCTTGTCTGCGATATCAGCGGGGAGGGGGGTCTGAGCATGTTGGCTTTGTAAATATGCAGCTGATTTTCAAGATAGTGCCGGCCAGCAAGGAGAACCAATGGAGTTCCATCGGTACTGGGGCGATGTGACCATATTTCTTCATTACCTGGATGAGATATGCTGCGGTGCTTAGGATGCTCTCAAGGCATGCCAGTGAGGAGTCTGGGAAGCCATGGAGCGTTACCACCATCCAGATGGGAGATTTCATGTGATTAAACAACAGTTTAACACGGCTTTTGGAAGCAATGGTGTTACTTTCTTTTGAAGAGAGAGCTGGTAACAGGCCGCCTTTTTTTCATTTTTTGGCAATGTGTCTCTTGAGAAAGTAGTGACCATGAAAACCTTTTAGGGTTTGAGCAACCAGGAGGGCTGAAGCCTTGTTCATTTTATTGTGGTGCTGAAGGACATCAGTTCTCTCCTAAGAGCTGGATGCCCGGGTAAAGCGCCCTGCTCTGCCCTTCCCTTGGATGAGCAGCGCCACCATGTGGTAGACTGTTCTAAATATGGTGTTGACAATTTGGTGCCAGTGCAAAGCACCGGAAACCAATTAAGTGCCGGTCCTGAGCACCGGAAAGCACCAGCTCAAATTAAGCACTGGATGGAAGAAACAAATGTTCAAATGATCCACAAAAGGGAGCAAATGCAGCTTTCGTCATAAATGGTCATCATCGCATCAAACCCTTCACAACTTCTGAGCAGCAATGTCTGGATTTTTTAAAGCAATTTAAAATTGTCTGACGAGCAGCAACAAATAATGCTACAATTTAGAAGCGTGGGTCCCTCTATGTCATTGAAGATAATTTATTTCTTCATTAACAGCAGGGGCATAGAAAGCAGCTAGTTTAGTCATCGAGTCCGGACTTTCATGTTGAGCTAGTAGTTAAATGTTATCCTGATGGGCATGTATGTTGTAAAAATCCCCAACATGTCATCTCTCTTATGTGACTGACTCAGATTTTTTTAATGATCAAGAATGGGTGTTCAAGGTTACTCTTACTGCTCTGCAGTTGGAGAGATGGCTGCAGAAGAATCACATTCCTGAATCCATTGTAGATTTTGTGTTCTTTTCGGGAACAGGCGGCACAGCTCATACACGACAAGCACTTTCCACATATTTGGGTTATTTTCCTCTCATCAGTAGTTACATCATGCCATCATCTCTCTACTTAATGTTTCTACTTTTTGACAAACTCTACTCTATCAACCTACAGCACTCTTTCACTTTCTGCATAGTCTTCTTTTGCTTTCCCATATACCAGGGTGCTCTTAATCACATTCCTACTCTACTACCATATTTTCTATAACTCATTTTCTTCCACTCTTCCATTTCTATCAGCCAACCCTTCGTATAACTTGGCTTCCCTTCATTGGTTCCTCATTCTACACTGTGAAGATGGGGTAATTTTTTGCAACAATTGCAGTATCATCTGTAAATATATGTGTGTAGATTATACTGACCAGATGGTTACATTCACTGGGGACACCAAGGGGCTTATTCATGAGAGCCCTCCGTCACTTGTGCACCACACAAAAAGTTGACATGCATAATGCAGCGCTCTCATAGTGATTTATGAAGGGACGCAAAGCCAACCTGCATGGCTTTGAGCGGCCTCATAAATCAAGAGTAAGACAACACAGCACAAATCGCTGCACCGCCTTACTCTGCACCCTGTCGGTGTTCCATGGGCATTCCAGTGGATTTTCCCACGCAACATCCATGGAATTTGACGCTGCCCCAGATTTACACAGTGATGTAAACCTGGGAAGGTGTCAAATCCATATGCCTCCCGAGGTGAGGTGTAATCTGTTTTTCCTCTTTCCATGTGTGCTGCATTCTAGAGAAAAATGTCTTATAGGATTGTTTTTGTGAGCAGGAAGGTGCCCCTTCCTGCACAAAAACAATCCTGCCTGCAATGGAGGCATCCTTACACCTTGGTGCAAGGGTGCCTATGTTGGCACTAGAGTGCCAAAACAGCACCAGCGCATGCAGAAAGGACAGGAAAGCAACACATTGCTTAAATGCGGTGCCTTCCTGCCCTTTCGCTTTTGTGTAGGGTAGTGCAGCAAGGTGCCTTGAAGACCAATGCCAAAATGCCATAAATTAGGCCCCAAGTTAGCAGCACTATATGCGGATTTACAAACCATGGGCACTTTTGGAAGTTGAAGTCTTGGCTCACTTTAACTGAACCCACAAGTATCATATCGCAATGGTCTGCAGCAGGAAAATTATCTTGGCATCTTCAATCACATCAAATCCAACATGACTAAAGGCTGATTACAAAGCAGGCAGAACAAAAGAGCGCGTGCTTGCATGCATTCATTTCACTCCACTTGATTATTAGTGAATAGCTTTTCCTGCCCTGGGATTTACGAGGTGTGGAAGAACCTGAGACAATTTAATTGCTTAAGACTTTGGCTGCAGAAGCAGCCGACTCTCACCCCTCTTTTTCTTTCCAACAGGGGAACGCATACAATGAGGTAAACGTCCCTTTCCCACCGTTGGTCTCTCTCTCGCCATACACTCATGCACCACCCTCAGCATACATTTACCTCCCGCCCAGACTTGAGTTGACTTCAGTTGCACTCTCTCGTCATACACTCATGCACCAGCCTCAGCATACATTTACCTCCCGCCCAGACTTGAGTTGACTTCAGTTACTCTCTCTCGCCATACACTCATGCACCAGCCTCAGCACATTTTTACCTCCCGCCCAGACTTGAGTTGACTTCAGTTGCGGATTGTTAATGAATGCAGTAAATTTGTGTGGAACTGGGTATTCTGTGTGGCTTTATAGCTCTTACTTGTAATTGCACAGTACTGGGGCCATTTTACCTCACAGAAAGTCTAAAATTGCATGCAATTTAAAAATGCAATAAAATCACCCCAGAAGCTTCAAGTCGTAATTAGGGCCAAGGTAGACTCGCACTCGTTTATCTACGCATAACAATCATACACGGACCAGAATTAATTTTTCCATGCATCTATCTGATTACTTTTTTTAATATTCATTCCTGGTTATAGATATAAATGAGCCCTGAGTGAGCACTAATCTCAATGATAGTTACTAAGCAATGAGTTTGAATCAATTATTACAATATTTCTTGCTTAATTTTCAGTGGCTAGCAGAGCATATGACATTGTTTCTGAAATTATGGGACGGCACGGTAAAACAATCAACATAATTCATACAGTTAAAAAATAATATGATGACTTTCCACACCAGTTCATTAAAATTAAATGAGAATTTAATAAGCTCAAAACAATAAAAAGCTACAATATAATTACCGGCGACTATTATACATGAACGGCCCTGACAATACACAGAGCAGAACAAAATGTTTAAAAATGTGGAATGGAATGGAATGGATGCAGTCAATACGGAGAGATAAATTACATTTTTTTAAGTGTTGATGTCCCACTTTGTGAGAATTGATATCAATGGCGAGGACAAAGCCGTGGTCTCGATCTGGCCAATAAGTGTCTGACCAGAATGCCTTCACCCTGCTCTTGGGTCAAGAGGGCATTAAGCCTATATTTTAGTATTTGGTCCACACACTGCCTCTCAGATGTCAGTACAAGCAGAACAATCAACCCAAGACCCTGGATCAACAATGATGGCAGAGACGTGGCGATCTCTCTGGTAAAATATCCTCAGTCTGACAAATCAACGCTTTGCTAAGCACAGCTATGGCCGGGACACATTCTTGCAGGAAGAGATGAACCCTCTACCATAGGTTTGAGGATGGGGTAGCCACCCCTGTCTTAGTGCCCTGTGGTCTGAGAAACATGGGACTCCCTATTCTCGCTGTGTGTGTGGATGACTGGATTGGGTCTCTCAACTTGCCCATGGTGGTGACACGGTCTCCCCTCTATTGCTATTGCCAGTCACCTTCATCCACCTCTACATCTGCTTGCATTCTTCCCTGACCAGTTCATGGGTGGCAGAAGAAGTTGGAGTGAAGATAGACTATGGACATCAGATTCGTAAACTCTGCTGTTACTGCCTCTATGGGCACGATTATTCAAGATATTGGGAAAATATTAAAGAGATTATTGACACTCAACTCAGCGTGCTGGTGAGCAGGAGACCTATGTCTGGTATAAAATTTGCCAATACTTCCACCCTCTATCAAAGAGGTAGAAAGGACAATGAGGGAAAAAACTATCTATGTTGAAGATAGATTCCTCTAAAGATGTTTCTGATATGCGATGTTCTCCTGATTGGTATATGGAATGAATAGGATGGTTCGGATTTGAAATGGTTCAGTTACAACGAATATAGGTTATGGAGGTCTTCAAAATGTACAAAGTACAACATGCTTCCTTACCATCCTGAGATCTGTGATTCAGTAAGGCAAACACTATTCAACCCCTCAGTAATATTATATCCATTCTCCACAGAGTGATGCACCATTCCTCATGCTTCAGATTATAAGAAAGTAAGGACAAGGCCCCCCTCTAGACAAACAGATTAGGAACAAACTGAAATTGGAACACCTTCTGTCTTCAATTGCAGACCAGGGTTTAACAGGGTTTAACATTTCCTGTTATAGACCCAATCTCCTTATATTTTCCACAAAATTCAGGTAGGATATAACAAACAATATGGGTTGAGCTTGGTCCTCCTGTCAGGACAAGTTGTTCAACTCCATGGGAAAATCACTAAAATGTTGTAAATGGGCAAACAAACAGAGGAAGGAGGCCAGTCTATTGGCCCTTCTGATTTATCTAACTGGATTCAGACAGTTATATGCTTTATTGGCAATGCCAATTCCACAGTTAGAAAGTCACAAGGACCATTTATTAAAGATGGATTTCAAAAGGATCAAACCATCATCCTATTGAGACCTATAACAGTGACCCCCTTTGACACTATGAGCCGCCACTATCAGGCCATTGGTGGCGGTCCCACCGCATCGGCCCATGGAGGACTTCGTGCAGCATTGGGATGGCGGACGGATGGTGGGCGGGCAGAGAGACCGTCCGCCACGCATCTGACGGACTGAAGGAGCCCGTCGGACGTTCTGCAATCCCTACAATGGTGTCGGTGCCTGATGGATTACAATGTCCCTTTCTACCGGCTGTTTCATGGCGGGTAACCCGCCATGAAAAGGCTGGCAGAAAGTGACTTTGGGGGCCCTTAGCAGGCCACCCTTCCTCCCTGGCCCGCCGCCATGGGCCCTGGGGAGGACCTGTGGTGTCTCCCTAAACATTCCTGCACCATGTGGCAGGTACCACATGATGCAGGGATGTTTACAAACATGCCTAAATGCTACGAGGCATGTTTCCAAACGCCTCCACGGTGGTCGGATCATAATCAGTCAGGTGGGACCGCCGACTCCCTGTTTTCCAGTCCCGTTCCCGACAGTATGGCGGTCGGACACTCATCCGACCGCCATCATAATCGGGCACTAAATTCTTAGGAACAGTAGAAACAAAGCAGTTGCTTTAAAATTCGAGGGATAAGGTTCTCTTGGGAGGTCTGCAATTGGGTCTCAGAACCAATCTTTATAGGTATGCAGGACGGGGTGTTAGATTTTTCAGATGAGGGCATGGCAACCCTGCTCAACCACACCTGATACATACATCATGGTGTCACTGGCAGATGCCTCAAAGATATAACTGCATAACTTCAGGTGTTCATACCTTTTCTCTGACACGGAACAACTCAGAGGATCAAAAATTGTGTTATGTCATATGTGGTAGATTTGAGATGTGGACCCCCCCCCCCCCACCTCCAAGGGCTGCCCATTGTACCTCGTACTATTCAGCATCTACATAAAGCTGTGATCCAGCCTGTAAGTGTAACAGGACTGGAGGAGTGAAAGCTGGTTGTCACTAAATGCATCTAAAATGGATTTGATGCCAGTGGGCAAAAAAATCTGAGTCAGTCACGTAAGAGAGAGGACATGTTGGGGATTTTTACAACATACTTGCCCAACAGGTGTAAGCCATCAGGATAACATTTAACTACTAGCTCAATATGGAAGCCCAGACGGACTGGATGACTAAACTAGCTGCTTTCTATGCCCCTGCTGTTAATGAAGAAATAAATTATCGCAAATGACATAGAGGGACCCACGCTTCTAAATTGTAGCATTATTTGTTGCTGCTCGTCAGACAATTTTAAATTGCTTAAAAAATTCCAGACATTGCTGCTCAGAAGTTGTGAAGGGTTTGATGCGATAATGACCATTTATGACGAAAGCTGCATTTGCTCCCTTTTGTGGATCATTTGAACAGTTGTTTCTTCCAGTGCTTAATTTGAGCTGGTGCTTTCCGGTGCTCAGCACCGGCACTTAATTGGTTTCCGGTGCTTGGCACCGGCACCGAATTGTCAACACCATACTTAGAACAGTCTACCACATGGTGGCGCTGCTCATCTAATTTAGAGATGAGCAGAACAACGGTTGTTTAGGAATACAATATACATTACAATTCTTAATACCTGCCTGCCCAGCCATTCCTTTAGCTTTGGGGACCTGGAATAATCTGAAATGGCGCATTTACATGCAGGAGAGATGGTTAGTAGTTGTTTTGGCAGCGATGACAAGGGGGTGGGTGGTGCAAGCTGCAATAGCCTCCAGGTCAGAGCCCTGGCACTTAATATTTTACAAATTAAGTACTGCTTCCATCTGATTTGTAAGATTGCCCAATGAGAAGAATTGCTGCATTAGAGGTCCAGAATAAGTCACACTGTCAATGTATTTCATTAGATCTTTGTACAAACGTCTCCTTGAGGTTTTAAGGATGAAGACTGGTGCGGTGGTGGGTAGACTGCTCTAGGTCAGGGAGGCAAGTGTTGCCACGCTCTTTTCAAACAGAGGACGGAAATAATATATCGGTTTAAGAGTAGAGCAAAAACTTTACTTTCCACATCTCTGTAAATTCGGGTGACCAGATTGTGTTGGAGCATGTACTAAGCAGTGGTCGAAGTGGGCGGGAACGGCAGGGCACAGCGTGCCCCTACTTCTTCAATTCCAAGGATTCCGTTCCCCTACTTTTCTATTTTGAAAATGCGTCCCAGGACTAAATAAATCACCATTGCCTATAAATAAAGCTCGTCGTTCCTGGCGTTCATTGGAGGACGGGCGGCAAAGAAGTAACAGGACTCTGTATTTTCCTTCCAGCCCAGAGAAGCACAATACAGTGTCCACTTCTGCTCTGCTGCTTCAGGTGCGCCCCCCCCCCCCGCCCCCCACTCTTTCCTTCTTCCCTCTCTTTCTGTCTAGCAGTTCTTCTCTTACTGACAACCGTGACTTCAAGACGAGGTTCTCACTGTTTCCTCTCCTTTCTTTTATTTGCTCCCCTGTGAAATGGATCCAAAAAAAGAAAAAGAAAAACGGGAAATGTATTTTAATTCCAAAGTGCAGCATCTGGAATAAAAGGTTAAAAATATGAAAAATAACTAAATAAAGTAAGACAGGGTGGTAGCAAATTGGCCAGATTGATTTTATTCACACCCAAACACATTATCGCCACTTTTACAGAGTTTGCCAATGAAGCGCTATTTTTGTTTTCTTGTCTTTGTTTTCCCTGGGCTTGCAACTAGTGCACCAATCCTGGAGGTACTGCAAAGTGTGGATTGGAAAACAAAACGTGTACTGCGGCTCTGCGTCCAGGGATGTGGTCTTTTTACCATACTGCTTACGTTTTGTAAGGATATAAGCAATGGACATTGAAATGGGTCTATTCAGGGCCCTGTAGTCATGTCCTTAACTTTTCAGGCAAAAGCACTCACTGATTTCTGAATAGTGAGTGTAAAAGCGTTAAGGTAACCATGTTGTTCCTGCTTACATTTCACATGGTTTGCAAAATTTTGCATTCCCTATGAGTGTTTGCTTTTTCCAGTATGTTGTTACTGTTTTTTTGTAGGCCGCATATTGCTTTTGTCTAGTGCGTCATTTAAATTGAGCCGCATCCAGGTGTATATAGCCGGCAGCAATTGGGTTGTAGTTGAAGGCAGTGTGAGTTTTTCTCAGTGGGGCAGTATGGTGCTCAGTGGGGGAGAGGATGTGGCACTATGGCCAGAGCTGCTGAATTTGGAACTGGGGAACCAGGTTCAGCCTTAATAACCAGTCCACTCTCATGAGAGAGCACAATCCAATGCTAGACCTTAGAAGGCTTCGCAAGAGCTTAGAAGCCCTGGTGTCTTGGCACCAGCAGGTGGACCCTAGTAGTGGCAAGTGTGGGTTAACCTTCAAGGTTTGTCCACCACAATCCATACTGAAGTTCACCTCCAGTCTTGCGGGCAGGCCTATGAAGCCGCGCTGTGACTCTGTCACTGTGGTCACAGGACTCTTGAGAAGGGCCAGCTCTAGGGCAGCGCAACCGGTGTGACCGCACCAGGTGCTGACTTTGGGTGGAGGCATTACGTTTGCAAGTATATTAAGGTTTTAAAAGCACTTGCTGCCTCCTTCCTGGCCTCCAGCAATTTTCGGCAACAATAAAAATGTCATGATGACTCTGGTGTTTAATGCTCTTCCTAGAGAGAGATCATTTTGTCTAGTGGAAGTTTTGATTCATGGAAAGGTAGCTCAGAGGTTTAATGTGCCTGCTGCAAAGAACATGTACCATGCAGTTCACAAAGTGCACATAATGTAAATAGGTCAGTGGGCTACTGCTTTTTCAGAGAGATCCTTTTGTTACTTGCAGTTTATAAGTTAAAATCCTAACATAGAACAGTGAGCTATTAACTTTCATCTAAGAGCTGCATGGAAACTGCAAGGTATAAATTAGAGCGTTATGTTTCCCCCCCCCCAGTCTTTGATTATAAGTTAAAATCCTAACATAGAACAGTGAGCTATTAACTTTCATCTAAGAGCTGCATACAAACTGCAAGGTATAAATTAGAGCATTATGTTTTTCACCCCCAGTCTTTGATTATCCTAATGTTACAAAAAGTGTTCTTTTGGACAGAAATCAATTCTGATTATTAAAGAGAACCCCAAACCATGGTATTATGTTTTAAATTCTGAGTTTATGTTTCTCCAGACCAACCACTATAAAACTATGCAGCCTACTAGTATGGTTGTGACTCCTACACCTTGCAGTCCTTAGTCTTATGTAACATTTTCTATACAGTGATTTACACACATATTGTCTCTGAGTAATGTGTGTGATGTAAAGTGCTCTGACACCCTACACTGGTATGAATGGTGCTGTAAATCAAATGAAATGCATCTGAGAGTGTGATTATGGAGACTTGAGGGACACTGTTAAAGGGTGGTAGTGAGGGAATCCATGGCAGAGGTGGTCATTGCGGGGCAATAACAAACATTAATGCACAGGGCACCACCAGTGCTAAGGCCGGCGCTGCCCTTGAGGCCAGTCTGCCTCACCCAAAGGTACCTCCATTGGCCTTGTTTCAGAAGTAGTAGCTGCAACTCACCAGGGATTGGCAATGCAGAATTTTCTCGCACACCAAACTAAGTTCACAAACTTCACAGTCTCTCTGCTTCATTCACAAGCACTTTTAACATGTGCTGCTTGCTGTGGGGCCACTGGAATTAATTATGCAGCAAAGGAGGACAAAATTATGCCGCAGTGTTGACTAAATTATTGCATTGAAAAATGGCTGCAGTATGTCTATCTTTTATGCCAATGTGATATGTTTGTGTCTTGGTCTTGCCTTTTAGGATGTATTCTTAAATGGTGCTGAGTTCTTTGTTGCAACCGAAAATCAATAAAAATTGGTTATCAAAAAAAATAAATGGCTGCAGCGTAATGCAGTATATTTTCTGATATTTTATTATTTTGACATGTGTACACATGCTAAGAGTCTCTGGAAAGATTTTGCCTTATTAGTACCAGTGTAACATACAAATGCAATGGTGAGAAAGGTGATCAGTCAACCTTTGCAATAAGCCATCCACTCCGCAGCAAAACAAGTCACATTTTTTATTAACTTTTGATACGTTTGAGCTATAAACAATTTATTAGTTTAAATGGTCAGATCATGCAGCAGATCTTGCATTATGAGGCAAATATGGCAGAGCCATAATTATATAGAAAACATTTGCAAACTAGGATATTTTGCCATTCATGTTTGAACTGCTGTTGTGGAAAAAGGGAGAAGTGCTGATGACAAACTCCATGGCTTGGCGACAAATGGCTTGTGCTTCCACATTTCATCGTATTTGGGACATTCTGTGCTTAGAAGCATATCCCACTTTGTAAATGTGTTTTAACGTCAATAACTCATTATAACCTTAAATATTCATGTGTATCCATTGGTTGATTAAACTGGGCAGTGAAATGCCAAACAAATACTAAAAATTGGGATGTTTGCGCATTCTGATCACACCTCTGGCTCCGCCCACTGATCCAATCCTTGGGTTATTCCCGCCCTCTTATTCTCCACCCACAGTTCCCCTACTTTTTGTCCCCCACTTCGACCACTGGTACTAAGGCACTGGCACTCATGATACGGCACGCGGGCCGTCCAAAGACCTTGCCTTGCAGTTTCCACAGCCGACAGTAAACACAGAAGATGACCGCAGGAGCATACGTAGGACGCCAGAGGGAGGGAGACAGATGGAGATGGACGCAGGGAGACAGAGGGAGGGAGACAGGGGGAGACCGACAGAGTGAGGAGGGAGACAGACAGAGGGAGGGAGACAGACAGAGGGAGGGAGACAGACAGAGGGAGGGAGACAGATGGAGGAGGGAGACAGATGGAGGAGGGAGACAGACAGAGAGAAACAGACAGAGGGAGACAGAGGTAGACGGACGCAAGGAGACAGGGAGGGAGACAGACAGACAGAGGGAGGGAGACAGACATAGGGAGAGAGAGAGAGAGAGAGAGAGAGAGAGAGAGAGAGAGAGAGAGAGAGAGAGAGAGAGAGAGAGGTGTGTGTATGCCAGGTCTAGTGGCTCAGTGGACGAATGCATCCGCTGAAGAGGGCTGTGTTCAACCTCATGGTCTCAGTTTTTTTTGTTTCTATCCCTGCCCCCCTCCCCCACTGACTCCGCCCCCACCGGTGCGGCCCTCGGCCACAAACCACACTGTAAATTTGGCCCATGAGAGAAAGTTTGTGAGTACCCATGTACTAAGGTATGGTTGTAGCACCTTTTAAATTATTTGTCGTGACCATACAGTTGGTGAAAAATTAGATCAACGTTGTACTGTCCTAGGTTTTTCCACCTATGTTTTCTTTGCAATGATTTGTCGTTTCCAACCAGATGCCATAGCAAGCAAATTGGTTTTACAAAATGTAAAATGCTGGAGTTTGTTACATGTATGTCGAATTGTCTTAACAATGAAGATTTGCATAACAATGCATTGCAAATTGAAGAACGTGATGACTGTTGTGTAGTTCGTGGCTCCTAGTCAAGATAGTGACTTATATTTACGATGCTGTGAAACTGCAACTGGCAAACAACCCTCTGTTGTTACCTGGAATTAAAACGTCTTTTGTTTTTTGATGTAATTAATCATTGTGAACATACCACAGAGAAAACTCCAGATTTCTGAATCAATTCCAAAGTCAAACCCGACTGCTGTTGGAATGGCGAACCTGTGAGGGATTGTGTGCTATGTGACAAAGCATTTTTGCGCTGCTGGAGCACAGATTTGATTGTGCGTATGTGTTTTAAGCTCGGGATGAATAAGTGATTTGCCCACAGTGCAAGATATTGAGATATAGCCGGGACTCGATCTGCCAGCCTCGAGCCTAGTTCTCCGATAGAAAAATCAGCAGCTCTTGTCATTAGGCCACATCTCGATTTTGGCATCGTTTTTCTTAAGTACAAAAGTTCTTAATACCAATAACGGTATTCTCTAGCACAGGCTTAGGTTGTTTTCTCGCCAGTCCCAGTTTTTGGGGATGTTTTTTAGACCCATGAGGCTTATTTATATTTCATCATTGATTCATTGACATATGAAATCCAACTATAAATGTAACTGCTTCCCCTGTGTTTCGGTCATTCCCTGGTCCTGATTTACAACTCAACTCTGCAACACAAAAGGCAATGTTGACCAACTTTCAGGCTCGAATTTTTTGCTCAAATGCTCCGCGAGTGCATCATTAAATAGCTTTTGGGCTTACTCTTAAATCATACTGTATGCAAAGTAGACAATACAAGGTAGGAACTGCCCAAAAATCAATAGGGGTAACCTCAATTCTGTGACTACTAATGCACTCGATACTATGACTCTTGTGTAAAAACAATTATGCAATAAACCTCTATGCGCCATGGTGCACTGCTAGATCACCTTTTATGTTACATTTTTCATTAGCATTTGTGGTGTAAAAAGGAAAAATGAGAAATCACATTGGAGGACACCAACTAGTGGAAAAACAATTTTAGGGAAAGGCAATTTTAAGGAAATTAAAATAAATTGAACATTAAAGCGAAAGTTTTATAGGAAAGACATTTTTAAAGCAAATTTGACATTAAATCCAAAAAAGAGAAAAACTAAAAAAATAACCAGCATTATTATATTAAACGTAGAAATTAGAAACTACAATAAATCTAGAACCAAACATGTGTTAACAGAGAAAACTCTGTTGCGGTTGTCACAACAGGGCCTGACGACTCTGTCCCCTGGGCCTAGTCCTGAATAATTAAACTGAAAAGAGTCATAAGCAGGCACAGCAGCACCCCAGCACCCCCCGACCCTCTTGTTAGTTGAAACCAGCACCTCTTTCCGCAGGTGTGTAGACCTGTGTCAAGGTTTTGCATCTCTCTCGGGCTGTGCAGGGACCTGTGAATCCTTCTGTGGTGTTTGTACACCCTTTGGTTGTATTCTTTGGCGGTTTCCTTTTGTGACCCCTCGACAGTGACCCGGGAAGCAAAGGGATTCTGCTCCAGCTCGCTTTTATAAGACTCATGGACCAGGCCCTTACTTTTTATGCTCGCCCACTTAAACAATTATTAACGATAGATTCTCTTTTCAGGTTTTTTATTTTGTATGTATTTACAGAAAAAAAACATACAAGGTTATATATTCAGTGATACAGAACATGAATTTTGATTAAACCAAATATCCGGAAAGAAGCAGTGGTAGAGCCCAGTGCTGGAGGCTCTCCCCATAATCCCAAGAGACGAGGCAGCAGACAGGCACAGAGGGGTGCCGAGATCAGCTGGGGAAAGGGAGGGGGGACCAAGACCACAAGACAAAGACCGTTACAATGAGAGGGAGGGCCTGGTCCTAATTAGATGGTATGCCCCAATCTGTTTGTGGAAGCTGGGGGCTGGGACAGGAAGGGGAGGAGTCTGGCCATCTCAGCCTCCAACGCTCAGCGAGGCGCTTGGGTATGATACAACTGCATGGAGTGGAAGATTTAAAGTACTGCAGGGCGGTCTAAGATACAGAATTCCGATAGTATAAAACATAACATACGCATCTTATGCAGCTTATTTACCTTATTCAGGTTAGGGCCAGAGTCCTGTATTGCAGTTCAGTTTATTTCTAAGTAAAACAATAGTTAGAATCACTTCAAGCATAGTCTGAGCGAGGGCGGGTCGAAGAGGCGGGACAGGGAACCAGAAGCTACAGTCATGATCATCACAAATGCAGGTGGGAACATAAAACAAGGATAATAACAAAGAAAGGTTTACATTCACAGACTTCTTGTTAATCGACACAGAAATGTGTTTTTGAGGTTTAGTTTAGGCAGGGCTTTGAGTGGGATGAAAAAACTGAGGGGTCTCTCAAAGGGGCGTGGTCAGTGTATTTAAGGACGTGGCTTAAAACACGGTTAAACTAAAAATCTGTGTTTAGCACAATGTGCCACTCGACTTGCATTTTTCTGTTCCTGTCATTGCGTCCAGATATATGATACAACAAGTCACATCATACCTACAACAAGTCAGGACTATTGGCTTTGTCAATGGTTGTTAGTTGCATAAGATAAATAAGCAGCAACTATGACTAGTATATAATATTGAAACAAGCATTGGCATAGCCAATAGGTCTCGCTTTTGGGACATTATAAGTATTTAGTTATGCAGCACAATATCCTTGGTGCAACAACATCAACCGTTGCATGGCTAAACACTTATAAGGTCTCCAAGGCAAGATCTAGGATTACAATGAAGCTGTACGACAGCTGATTTCACTTTAGTAATTCTGTCACGCAACACAGGTCTAGACTGGACAGACACTGGTTCGGACCCAGAGATTGGCACCAGATCCTCAATGTCCCATTTGGAGGGAAGCAACGTGGATATCTGTATTGGAATTGATACGATCCAAGTACAAGGTCTAAAGGAGGCACTCTGCATCAGGAGAAGACCTACTAGCTATATTCAGATTGGAGACCCCCTGGACATCCATGTGACCCAAGTGCATGCCAAAAGGAAACAGAATCACACCAAAAATACACAGCATGGCCTTCTTGAAGGTCGCTACTAGCAGCAGAGTTGACAATGGCCTGGAAAACTAGGGCTGTGCTTGGACCAATAGTGGATTTGGTTTGATGCTAGGGATTTCAAAGAGGTGCGATTTTTATCTTGATGCACTCTTCCATCTCATGGTATTTTGAGTGGCTGGGTGGGGTTGCGTCTCGCTTCATCATCTTATGCTTGGAATTAGACTTCGACTTACCTGAAGACTATGAGCATCAACTAGACCTCTTTCAGGAACGGCCTCGTGACCAGGACAAAGACCCACCTCATGACTGGGAGCGAGAACAATGCTGTAGCTGTGACCTCTTCTTGGCCACAACATTTTGCCCCCCTAGCTTTGATCATCTTTGGGTGCTTGAGGGCTCTACTGCACATCTTGGAGTCCTGCCTGGCGCTTAGGCACCAAAGAGAAAACTCATGTGTGTCCGTGACCAACAGTTGTTTCTTACAGTTGGCACAGGTTGAAGCCCGATGTTTTGGTGGAGACATTCATTCACTAGCACACTGTTTGAGAAATTCGAAATCATTGCAAGACTGACAAAGTAGTAGTACCAAAGCTCAGGATCCGCATCAGAAGGCATGGCAAGAAAGGAACGGATGTCAGCTCGTTGGGGTGGAGCTTATATGATGTCTTTTGTGGAGTTGCAGGGAGTCACTGCAGAGCTGCACAATGCCACCTGTTAGCACATTAGAGCACTACTAAGAAAACCTTTGGATCCAGTCTGCCATCTGGGGATATTCAGTATCTATCAGAAAGAGATGCTCCAGGGAATGAAAGATGGTATCACAGGCTTTAAGTTTAATGTACAGCAGAAAAACAGAGCAAGGAGGATGTTCTCAGAGTCAGACCATGCGAGAAACCATGTTTCACCACAACTGAAAAATCAGTGGCCACAATAAAAACCTAATTGTTGACTACAAGGCTTTTACTTGGGACTACTTAAAATTCTCCCCTTTTGCCTTAAGAAAGTCACACCGTAATGGGAGTGTGCACGAAAGCGTTCATACTCCCACAAAGATCTGTAACAGTCCAGTAATTATGCTGCACTCGTTCCATTTATTGCTGCATTTAACTACAAAGTTTCCTTGGCACTAAAGCCTTTTGTTCCTCTTATCAGGAAGAACTAAAATTAACAGAGCAGTGGAAAACCACTTTTGTGTGCTAATCACAAAAACAGATTCCGATTTGCAGAGAAGCTTTTAGGAACAGAGGATCCGACTGTAGCAACATATTTCTTGAAACAACTTGAAGTTGCAGCCTTCCTAGAAGCTGGTTGCTAGAAGACCAGGATACCTTGCGGGTTCGAAGAGACCTGGAAATAATAAAGACATTGGCTTGAAATATTATGGCAACTGGTGATAAATAGATGGCCCCTGCTCTTTAACCTAGAACTAACTATAACAAGTGAGTTCATGAAGGTCAACAATCTTTCCCCTCACATAGATGCAAAGCCAAGTGAGGTAAAAAGAGGTCCTGAAAGTGCTATAAAAATGCAAACAAAACTTAACCGGGAAAAAAATAGTAAAATATTTATGCAAATTAATAAATCTACACAGGAAATAGACACGGATACTAAGCTCAAAGAAATAGGTGGAGGCAATCTTTTTATCTCGGAATGTCAACAGCCGAAAATCAAACGGAAAAAGTAACGTGACAACGCAGGTTTAAAAAATCAAAATCGGAAAACCTCATACCACACACACACCCACACACACACGCACACCCTATTTGCTGATCAGGAAGGTGACATTGAATAAATAGTCACCATTTTTAGAAACACTTAAAGGGAAAGAATAGTTATAGATGAACAAGGGAAATGGAACTCGGCGAAAAAAGGAGGTTCCAAACCCAACAAGACGGCAAAAGTGAAAGAAGGGTTGCGCACGCGCGCGCCAGCAAACATGCGAGTGGTACGCGCGCAGCAGCTCCAAAAGTGAAAGTAATCACGTTCCAGATGGCGTCTCGGGCACTGAAAGCTGGCAGCTGTGCACGTTCATGCTCGAGTGAACGCAAGCTTTAGGCCAGCAAAAGCCAGTGGGTAGCACTTAAAAGCTTCTACTTAAAGCCCTGGTGACACCACGGCAATGTTGCTGCTCCTGAGTTTCAAAAAAGGAAGGGAAATCTAGAGAGAAAATGACTCTCTTTCAGGATTTCCATTCCTCTACAACACTCACCACGCACACATCGACGTGCCCGCTGTCACTGCAGTCTGAAAAAAACAGAGCCAGATAGAGACCCAATTCGAGGCCCTCATAAAAAAACTGCTGGTGCTCAGACCCGGTGAGACCCGGCCCACTTAAAGCCCTGAGTTTAGGGAAAGAATAGCCTGAGAATTAACGAAGAATTACAGTGAGTGTGCACAGGCCTCAGATGGGCACTGGGAGGATGAGGAGAGCTGTTAACACACTTGTTCACTAAGTATCGGGTCTTGTTCTTCTTCGGGTCTGGGACTGGAACCAGCTAAGAAGGATTCCCATATTGGTGTTCGCATCTCTATACAGTCTTGCAGCCTATAGATGAGTCTTTCATATGTTGCTATTCTGTACATTTAAACCAGCCATTCATCATGGATAGGTTCTCGTGGTGCTCTCCAGTGCTACAAAATGCATATTTTTGCCACTGTAAGCTCCATGGCTATCACAGGCCTCAAATACCTTGTCAAGGTTGGTAGTTTCAACCATGTCATTCAGAACAACCAACTTGCATGATAGAGGTACGCGCATGTGTATTGTCCCAGCCAATGTCAACTAAATTATAGTCGCAAAAACGATTGCATGGATTTCTACCAAACTAAGCACAGAAACAGAATTGGGTAAAGGTCTACTTCCATGCCAAGTTTGGTGTAATCCAGTTTAGTATTTTTTTCTCATCGTGAAGAACGAAGATTCATGTTTTTGGTGCAACATGTATTTATTTATTGTACATATAAACGCACAAGCATTGTACCATTTAAACAATGAAACATTTAAACATGTAGATAGGGTAGTGCAATCAGGAGAATCATAATAACATCGAGGTACATGTAGTGAGAGAAATGTGGGCAGATGTTGTGGAGGTCTGCATGGTACAGCTCCAAAGTTCTCTTCAGGAGAGACAGTCAGCATTGTGGTGGTGAGTAGAATAGAGAATGCCAAGGATCAGCCATTGGCCGAAACGTGAAGTCTGAGTCCCCCATGCAAAAAGGATCAGATCCCCAACAAACACCCTCGTAAAAAGCAAAAGGCACTGTTTGTCAAGGTGGCAGAAAAGTGGGAGAGGTAAAAAAAAAGGAGAATGGGAATGGTGGGAGTGGTACACATTCAGGAGCCCCCAGTGAGGAAATGTGTTTCTGGCAGGGTGGGACCACCTCCCGCCAGGTGATGGTGTGTCTCATCCCTCCACACAAGAATGGTATCAACTCTCCAGTGGGATGAAAGGGTCAGTCGAGGGACCTGTCAACACATGTCATGAAAGGGCCCCATTTAGCTTCAAATATGTGGTACTGATCGTCAAGGTTATAGATGATTTTCTCAAACTCTGATATAAGGTATAGTTCAAGGAAGCATTCAGTGAATGTGGGGAGAGTGGAATGTTGTCAATGACGGAGTATACAAAGTTTGACTGTGGCCAGTGAGATGGCTAGCCATCTACGTTCATGGGAGGTAAATGTCAGGGAGATCAGAGAAGTCATGCAAAAGGGTAAGGGTGGGTAAGGGAGTAATTTGGGAGTGCCATGTCATCGGAACCTTTCCCAAATATGCTTCCGGTAGGGAAAGGGCTGTGCAGGACCTTAGGATATGATATAGGTCACATCTGGTGCCTCCACATTTCCAGCAGATTACTTGGGCAGGAGTTTTGTTCTACAGATTTTCGAGGGGGTCCAATACCCATCTTGCAGAATTTGGAAGTAGAGGAATTTCTACCTGATGTCTCTAAGGGCCCTGTCATGGTCAAGAAGAAACAAGGCACCGTCTTCTTGGGAGTATGCATTGCCCAGTAGAGGTTGTCATCGAAGTCTGATGGATGCGAGAGATGGTTGGGAATGTTGTCCTTTGATAAGGACTTTACACAACCCCGATACCAATCCCCTATATTGTCCAAATGCCTGAGGTTACTGGACTAGTGGGGAATTGAGTAGTTCCGACAGCCACGTACCGAATGAAGGCAGAAGGCTATTTGGCGATAGCACCAAGCGTCAGTGCTTCTTAGTCCAAATTCCACCTGCAAAAGCTCATATAGTTAAAGCACATCTCTAGTAGGACCTGATCCAGGCATTTTATGCTTCTATCTCTGTAGCTCACTCAGTAGAATAGGTGTCCACTGATTCAGAGGGCAGGATTGAGCAACACTGGGGCCTTCTCATGGAGGTATTGAGATATTCCCAGTTGATGGTGCACCTCCTGCCAGACCGTCGTTGCCAGTATTGGGTTCAAGGACACCCCATTTTTGGTAAAGGCGATATCTATATGCACTCATTTTTTGAAAGTATACAGCATGCTGTATTCAAGGTTACCCGATGCATTAAAATAAACAACAAACTGCCTTTTAAAGTAATTTGATCTTTGAGTTAAAGTGGTACTTTAGAGGGATGAAACCCGAAAAAAGTACAGCAAGTGGTAAACCTACCAGGTAAAGACATTTTTCTTTTATTAGAAGATGGGTTTCTTTTACTTGGTAGGGTATGATGGCACTGGAGTTTTAGAGCTAATGGCACAGATAAAGTTTGAAAAGAGCGGTGGGGACATTTATAGGTCACATGATCTAGCAAATGGCAAGTGGAACTCATTTATAAATATGCACTAAGAATGTGCCTAGTCGTAGAACCACCAGCAGTGTGGCAAACTAGAACCTGAAGTCCAATGTTCACCTGGTTACTGGTTCCCTGGATTTTTAGTATGTGAGCTACTTAATCTCCATCTCCTCCTTAAACATGTTTTCCGCTAGGGGAAACTCCTTTTCCTAAAGCTCTATTAAGGAGGTAATTACTGGTTCCATTAAGTTTCCTATCCTGGAACACAACTTACTCGGCCTTTCACAGGCATACGTTTGTACATTTCCAGATTTTGAAATTAACCCCAGGATTTTGTGTGTTCACATTATTTGTACAATGACCCTCCGTAAAAAATTGTGTAAATTAATGCTTTATGATGTATTCTTTTATGGCTGATAGTCGAATAAAGATTATTTGATTTAACTGAGATTGAAAATGGATTTCGGCTGGATTTCTATCATTTCATGATTGTGAAATTCCACAAGATCTTATTCTGCAAATCAATTTGTGACATGTACTTTCATAAATTGCATTTTTTTGCCCGTGTGCACTGAAACACCCAGCAACCTTCCCTCCATCCACTATGCCCATTTTCCTCCTCCCATACTACACTACACATCCCCCTCAAAACACCATGACAGGAAGAGCCAAGAAACATAACTGCAATCCTTTTCAACACAAACAAAAAACATCAGCGTTTCTAATCTGCTCTCAGAAACCACACCAGACATAATCTTCATTACAGAAATATGGCTCAGCTATGACTTTGCACCTACGTGCCATGAAGCCATCCCTCCTGAATTTTGCATCATCTATAACAAGCATTGGCATAGCCAATAGGTCTCGCTTTTGGGACCTTATAAGTATTTATTTATGCAGCACAATATCCTTGGTGCAACAACATCAACTGTTGCATGGCTAAATACTTATAAGATCCCAAAGGCGAGACCTATTGGCTATGCCAATGCTTGTTACTGTTTGCACTCTGCCCCATAGATACAGGCTGTGATGAGACCATTTCAGAAAGTCTTGGTGTGTCCTGGCCTTGAGTGGGAGGAGGTCATCTCCTACCATGCCAGAAAGTCCCCTATTCACCCTTATGCCCAGATAACAAAGCCCTGTCAGCACCCATGTAATATTGTACCCAGGAATGCATGCAGAGGTGGTGCTTCTAGTCATCAGGAGGGCTCACTTTTAGACCAACTGACAAGGAGTAACCTGTCACAGGGGAGGGTTCTCACTTGTCATTGACAATCCTGCTACTACCTATTACCCTGCCCACCCATTCTCAGCGTAGCTTGAAAGTTGCCACAGGAGACAGGTGCATCTCCTCTAATAGGGATAAATGTCAGTTCATTTAGTATGTAGGTAGTCAAGGACGTTCTTGCATTCAATGTAGCGATTCAGGTCACTGACATTCAGGGGCACTATCGCAAGAGGCGCTGACATCTCTAACACCTATCCCGGAGAGAGTGCGACAGTCGCCAAGGCAGAGAGATGCTCACTAGAAACGTTTGACATGGAGGTAAATGAAGAAAATGGGGTATGGATGCAGGGGTGAATCGGGGGAGAGGAAGAGAGGAAGGGAGAAATCAGAAATAGAAAGGGAATAGGCAAAAGAGGGATGGGAAAACTAACCAATAGCTTTAGAACTTGAGCTTCTACCTGTGCCGAACACAGCCAGGCCTGGGCCCACCCCATTTGCAATATCCATATGTAGAGACAGGTATAAGGTCAGAGGTGTGGGCATAAATCCCTCTAAGAGCACACCTGGTACGAAGAGAGGGCAAGAGGGAGATCACTCCGGAGGCTATAGGAGTCTCTGAAATGTCATGGTGGCTTGGAAGAGAGGACCCCTCAGCGTGCACTCCACAGGGAGCCACAAATGAGCTCCCTGTCAGGAGGTTAAAGGGTAAGGGTTCAAATCATGGAGAAGCGGGCTTCTGTGCTCCCCATCCTCAGGGGTCTATGGGGAAACTGTTTAGAAAGAAGGGGACCCCTACAAACCTAATAGACTTGCTATATGTAAGGAAATTAATTAATTATGTAAAAAGTGCTATAGCAAGTGAATGAATCTATCAAAAACCAACATCTAGGTGTGAACCATACAATCAACTATTCATGACAAATCAAGTGAAAAATATATAGACCATACACAGTTATTGGTTAGAAAAGTATATAAATATGATGTTTATTTATTCATTTTCTGTATATATATCATTCATTTAGTGATTTATTTTTGTTGATTTATTCCTTTATATACAAGTTCATATATCATCACTAGATAATCAAACAGACAATATATACAAATACAATTGGTACAAGCAATGCGGCAGATGTAGAACATCTGCCGCATTGCTTGTACCAATTGTACCAATTTAAAAAACGACCTCACTAAAACATGGTTTTAAACTGTGAGTCCAGAGACACCAAACTCTAATTTTGCATCTTCTCCCAACTGGAAGTTACTATTGTAAAGTGTTACAAGGGAGTTCCAAAGCTAACCTATGGGAGTGATAGGCCTTGGTGTAGTGAAAAACGAATTTAGCATTTTTTCACCACCAGGACATGCAAAACTTAAAAGCACATGTCCTACCTTTAAAATACACTGCACTCTGCCCAAGGGTCTACTTAGGGCCTACCTTAGGGATGCCTTACATGTCATGTAATAAAGGGGAAGGTTGGGCCTGACAAGTCAGTGAACTTGCCCGGTCAACATGGCAGTTTAAAACTGCACACTCAGGCTCTGCAGTGGCAGGCCTGAGACAGCTTTGAAGGGCTACTCATATAGGTGGGACAATCAGAGTTGCAGGCCCACTACTAGCATATGATTTACAGGTCCTGGGCACATGTTGTGCACTGTACCAGGAACGTATTACTAAATCAAATATACCAATCATGGAGAAACCAAATGCTATTACATTTTAGACATATAGCATATGCACTTTAGCACTGGTCAGAAGGTTAAGTGCCAAGAGTCTTAAAGCCAGCAAAAATAAAGTCAAAAACAGAGGAGGAAGAAGGCAAAACTTTGTGGGTAACCCTTCAAAAAGGGCCATTTCCACACCTGGGCTCAGAAATTTGGGGAAATTATTGGACCAGAGGGGCCACTGGCAGGAAAGGTCGAAGATTCGGCTTAAAGATCCAAGATGTCCGCTCCCCAGCTGACAGGGTAGGGATGAAGAGTTCTCTTCAAGGACGGATCAGCGATGGGGCTCAGATGTGAGCAGGACAGGTATTCACACATCAGACGGTCTCACCACAGAATGTCCGACCCATGGGGAGGTCAGCAGAGGTCCCCACTATGCCAGTCTGCGATTATGGAGGGGTTCAGTCGAAGGAGGGAGTGGAAGCCAGTCCCACACAGTACATTCATCTCAGTCCCAATACCAAGAGGATAGTGTCCCTCCTAGGGTGGAAACATGCTGGAGGGAGGCAGGTGACAGTTGAAGCAGGCGTGGGTCTCTCCAGAAGATGCATACGGAGGCACCCGGCCCTATGGCACTATGTCTCAGGCCAATGGTGGTGGCAATGAGTCAAGCCGCAGGATGAACGGTTGGGGGCCACTCACAGTAAGGCAGTCTCTCTCATTGGTCTGGGTGTCACCAGGTGCCTCGGTGGCTATAGAGTGATCCCCGTTACCCAGGTGGGTAGATCGGGGGAGCTCCCAGATGGCTGGTCTCCAGAGTATTTCTCTGCGGCCCCCTGCAATCTCCCCGGGGGTCACAAGGGACCAGATTGTCAAGTCAAGTCAGTGAAATTTATTGAGCGCACATATCACCCGGGGGTCTCATGGCGCTGCCGTACAACTCCACTAGGGCTGAAGGTCAGATGAGGGAACATTATAGATGATCAAATAGCCAGGCTTTGAATTCCTTGCGGAATAGCTTGTGATCTGAGATGGAGAGGAGCTGTAACGGAAATGTATTCCAAAAAACAGGTGCAAGGAAAGAGAAAGATCTACAGCCATTCCTGGCGGTGCGGATTCTACGAGGGGTAAGGAGAAATATGGTTCTTGAACTGAGCGTCCTGTTGGCTGATTCCAGCGGATTGTTTTTGCAACGTAGCTTAGCCCATTTCCGTACATGTTCTTGTGCACTAGACACAGGATCTTTAAGCGGATTCATTTTCTAATGAGAAGCCAGTGGAGAGACTTCAGACTGGGTGCTGATGGAGACCTCGATGGGAGGTTTAGTGTTTAGTACAAGTCTGGCAGCAGTATTTTGCAAGACTTGAAGCCTAGAGAAAAGCTCCACGTTTATGGAGGCCAACAGGACATATCCATAGTCGATATGACTTATGATTAGTCCCTAGACAAGTGGTTTCCTTGATTCGGTTGGAATCCATTGAAAATGTTTGCGTAGATTGTGCATTATTCCATAACAGGTGCTGATTATATGATTTATATGGCTTTTCATTGACAACTGATTATCGATCATTACTCCAAGGTTCCGCACCACGGGTTTTGGAGATGGACAGGGACCCAGATTCTGAGGCCACCAGTAATTGGACCAAATTTTGTGAGCCCTACCAAAGAGAATGACCTCTGTCTTACTGCCATTAAGCTGGAGATGGTTGGTACGCATCCAGTTATCGATGGGGGTCATGCAGTTTTTGAAATGGATCCTTATGTCGGTGGGATCAGGGCCTAGGGTAATCAATAACTGGGTGTCATCAGCATATACACCACATCAAAACCGTAGGACCTGATCACTTTGGCCAGAGGTGTCACATAAAGATTAAAGAGCATGGGACTTAAGATGGAGCCCTGAGGGACTCCCATTTTTACTAAACAACTGCGGGAGACCAGTGTGCCCACTTGTACAGTGGTGGTTCAATCGGTTAGATCGCTTCTGAGCCAGTCCAGGGCCACACCCCTGACACCCATCTCCCAGAGCCGTTGTTCTAAAATGCTATGGGAGATGGATGGTGTCGAAGGTAGCAGACAGATCCAACAGGACGAGCATGGCTGACTGCCCATTGTCCTGGGCCAGTCTTATGTTGTCGACAACCTCCACTAGCAAGGTTTCAGTGCTATGGGCGGCCCTGACTGTGAAGGATCCAACAATCTGTGACTCTCCAGGTGGTTGGTAAACTGCTTGGTGACCAGGGGCTCGAGTACCTTTCCTTAATTAGGAAGCAAAGAAATTGGGCGGTAATTGCTAAGTACCTTGGGGTCAGCAGAAGGTTTTTTCAGAATGGGCTTGACCCTTGCTGTTTTCCATCTAACAGGAACTGCAGCTTGTGCTAGTGACATATTAAATAAATCGGTAAGGTTTCTGAGGAACAGGGGGGCATTCATTTTAAAGAAATGGGGTGAAACCGAGTCTACTGCAGAACCTGATTTGATCTTCACCAAGGCAGTTGAAACTTCGTCTGAGGTAAGTGCGGTGAACTCTCCTAAAAGAGGGAAGGTGGGGTTGGGGTTGATATCAAGATTAATGACGGGATTTTTAGCATCATGGTGCGAAAAAGAACTATGAATCGTAATGATCTTTTCTTCGAAAAAAGTAGAGAGTGTGTCTACCCATTCTTGCAAAGATGAGTTACAAGGCTGGACAAGAGGAGGAGTAGTAGTAAATTCCTTTAGTATTTTGTAAAGCTCCTTGTTGGAATTAACTGCTTTGTTAATCCTGTTAATGAGATATACTTTTTTATCCTGACTGATGTTATCTAAGTAACTTCGATGGATAAGTTTATACTTTTTTCGGTCTTCGATACTTTTGTTTTTTTTCCATTTACGTTCAGCGTTCCTACTACAGAGTTTTTCAATTTTCAATGATTCTGTGAACCAGGGTGATACCCTAGGCTTAAGCTTGACCCTTGAAACATGGGCCAAGGTGTTCAAGGCCAGTGTGATTGAAGCCTCAAAGGCTGTTGCTGCATGATCGATGTTCTCGGTACAAGATAAGGAGAGGGGGCTAAAATGGGCTGAGAAAGTGATAGAAGTGATTTTCCGCCAAGGCCTGCTCCATGTGAGTTCGCTGCTAAGTTAATTTTTGATGGAGCTTATTGGTAGGGAGAATTTCAACAGGTTATGATCGGACCATAGCAGAGGGAGAGGGGGCTCCACTCTGACACTGGCTGTGTTGGAAAACAAAAGATCAAGGATGTGATCTGCCGAATGGGTGGGTCCTGTCACCATTTGAACTAGTCCCAGTGCGTTCAGATTAGTGATCAGTTCACTTGTGTCAGGGTCTGAGAGCAGTTCCGCATGATAGTTAAAATCCCCACTGAGGAGCGATTGTCTCAAGCAGGTGGTTTATAAAATTGGCTTACGGGCAGGGGGGTCTGTACACTAGGGCACCTCTCCAGGTTCCCTTGGATTGCCTTTCAATTCTAAAAATGCATAATTCAGATCTTTCCATGGTGATAGTCTCAAGTGTGGTAATCTCCAGTCCAGCCCTGGTGGCTATTGCTATACCTCCTCCTCTCCTGACATTCCTATCTAGTCTGGTTAGATGGTATTCTGGAGGGAACGTGGTTGCCACATCAGGGGAGGCATGCTCACGGAGCCAAGTTTCAGAACTGAAACAAATATCTGGCTTTTCTATATCGAGAAGGCTCCATATTTCAAGTGCGTGTTTTGGGATTGAGTGGGCATTAAAATAAAGCCTGTTTAGTTGCTTAGGCATCTCGGTGGTGTCCGAGTCTATAATGCTCTTCAACCGAGATTCGGGAAGTGGATCTGGCTCACTGAGGTTAGTTTTAGTATCTACTTTGGGAGTGGCTGTAGACACTGGGGTGGCTAGAAGGCTCTCGGGTACAGTGACAGTGTTGTGTTTAATTGTTTAAGCTCTTGGCTTGAGTAGTAAAATGTTGCCATTGCCTGCACTGAAACATAGCTGGGGTTGCCTGCAAAAGGTAAAAAATGTGCAAGGGTCCTGGCAGCTGGCGGTGGTCGGGCACAAACGGGCTTCCCTTTGGCACGCTGCTGGCACTCCGCTGTGCGCATCTGCTACGCGTCTGCACCCTTTCCTGCCTTAAGTGGGTGGGACGGGAGAGAAGCGAAGGCTACAACAGCTAAAGAGCTAACCTTTACCTCTGGTAGGCACACCGGAAAGGAAAACCCAGAAAAGCGCGTCCCTCCCCTCAAGCGGCACAAGCCGTGGCGGAACATGGACGGCTGGCAATTTACAAAGGGGATTTAGGTAAGAGTGAATGGTTATACAAAACAGCGCAATTAAAACAATATAGCCACTAAAACAAGTATGGGAAAAGAGAGTAGCCGGTAGACTAACACAGGTTTAATTAACAGCTTTAAAAAAAACAACGACGCGTGTATACAGGCTATCTAATGAAATGTTAAAACAAGTAGCTGAGGGCGTGAGTCTGACCTTCAGCGAGGAGTCCGCATTGTGATCGGGATCTATGCCAGTCGAGTAGAAGGCTTCAGATCAGTAGTCACAGGCCTGATCGAGTGCAGTGCTGAAGAAGAAGGAAGGTGACCCCCCTCCTGTCCCCTGAGGCCGGCTTTGAGGCCAGCAAGGATCCGCCAAAACCCTATCTCATTACCAACAGGTGAAACTACATCCACTCTGGCAAGATGCCGCCGCTCATAGGCCCTGAGATTGGCTGTCCGGGTTCCATCCACTTGCCGGAGTAGACCCACAATCTTCCTCATTTGGGGGCCTCTGGGCAGGAAGTGAGGCTGGGGAGCTCCCCCACCATGTGAATATAGGGCCGTGCCCAGGAAAAGCCTGCAGCCAGGGCACTCCGAGTAGGCCTCAATCAGTTCAGGGTCCGTTCGCTGTCCCGGTTAGCGCTGAGCCCAACTGCAATGAGCATAGGAGCCTCTGCCATTTCTGTATAAGGATCAGCAAACTGGATGGTACTGGCTGGATAGGGCCAGATAGGCAAAGAAGCTCAGAGCCAAGTCAATGAGCGGCCCTCTTGGGCTGCGCCAAGTTCCGCCTCCAAAAACGAAGATTCCTGTGGGGTTTTAATTAAGAAATCTCTTTTTTCTAACGATTCTTCTAAGTGTTTCCCCTATTAGATTTGCATGAAACTCAAATTATCAAAAGTAAGTTACACATGGTAAGTGTCTACCAAGGTTTATGGAAATCCATAAAATTACCCAAAAGTTATTAGCAAATAAAGATTTCATACCCACATATTACGTTTGTCACTCCCTGTTGGGTTTGCTTTAAACCTGGGATTCCTGCATTGGTCGAAAGGTGTTGACAGCCTGCCAAATGTCATGCATATTTATTAAAGAGCACAAAAGTTATTAGCACCTTAAAATGGTCAGCCCCTCCCCCCCACATTTAACTCTGTCCCTTTTTGAATAATCTCTACAAAACTTGCAATAAAATAAAACTACACATGCTAATTATCTACCATATTCAATGAGGATTTTAGAAAATGAACACTGACTCCCCTAAATCGGGCTACCTTGACAAATCTGCACAAATTTAAAAATAACAAGAGTAAGCCAAATAAGTATTGGTTTCCACGAAATGGTAAAAGCTGCATATTAATGTTTATGCTGGATAGCGTTGTCACAGTTTATCGAGCGGTTTGGCATTGAAGCTCTGTGAGTTGTTTTTTTTTTTTGGACAAAAACAAAGGAGAATCGGCAACTTTGTGAACTAATTGTATGAACATTTTTACCACCCCCACATGCCTCTTAAAGAGTAGGTATGCAATTAACCATAAACCTTTTTATTGTTTTTACATATGCAATTTGGCCATTAGATTAAAGAATTCGAACAGCTAGTCAGACTCAAAGGGAAGGCCTAGGCTTCATCCAGTAGCGGCCACTCGTAGTATGAAGTGGTAAGGCGGGAGAGGTAAACACTAAAAAGAAAAGAACTAATATAAATTTAAAAAAAGGAAAACTTAACTGCTCTGGCCGCCACCACCTTGCTCCCGATCGTCATGTCCGTTCTAGGAGCCTGCTGCACACTGCTCAGGCTCCCAGCTCCCAATCCCAGCATTACTCACATGCTGGGAATGCTATTCCCAGCATGTGGACAGTGCTGGGATTGGTCTGAGCACCTTGGTTCGGTGCTCAGACAAAGACTGGGAGCCTGTGTTGTTTTCTCCAACCAGCTGTACAAAGCAGCTAGGTGGAGAAAGGCTCAATGCGCATTACGGTTTGGCCGGTCCCAGAGGGCCGGCCAAACTGTCATGAGCACTTGGCAGTGCCCACTACTCCCCCCTCCTTCCTGGATGGGAGACCTTGCCCTTCCTTTGCAGCCTGCAGGGCTAAAAATAAAATGATAATAAAAATGGTTTCTTTGCCTCTTCTGGCATTCAGCAGGGGGGGGCGACGCTCCTCCGCCATAACGGATGAGCCGCCCCTGGCTTCATCAACAATACCCAAATGTTAAATCAAAGGGTCCCAGATCTTACCATGTTTGTGGGGACAGCCTCAGGCCAGGTAGATTTCATCTGTCCGTACCCCGCTGCCATTCTTGCTCTGCTAGGGCTATCAATAGCACCCACTTTCTGGTGCTGTTCCTTTTAGCTGTAAGTTGCTACTCTCCTATTAATCTTTTCATGCATCGTGAAAGCCCTCCTCCTCCAGGCATGAGGTTGTAGGACCCAGTCACGTGGACCTATACAATTTCTGAAAGGACCCAGTTCTTCTGTTTGTACTTGCATTTCCAAATTAGGTGGGAGAAATCCCCGCCCTTTCTACATGGCACCTCTGTGGAGGTGCATCATCCCATTTTCAGGTGAATAATTCAATGAAATACTGGTTGGGGATTCTACCAGTTTTTTAGGTCGAGCCTGATCAGCGCATGCATTGCTCTGAGACCCATGCTGTATTTGGAGTATGGACTTGAAGCCCCGCCCACTCTCCACAAATATTTGTCTTTGGCTTGTGTCATTGTCCTATGTAAATGATGGCTTCTGATTCATTAATAGAATTGTTAGTCCCTCCTTAGCACCGCCTTGTCTTAATTTGTTACCTCCCATGAGGACAGGCCATTTTACTTCGGTTGTTACAAGGTATGTCTTCTTTAGTCTGTAAGCACTATTTTTTTAATGCTTTCTTCTACTACAGGCACTACATGCTTTCCTGCAACATTCAGTGCATTCAGCACGCCATGTGCGCTTTCACGGGGCGCTTTTACAAAAATAGCATTTGTTTGTCAACTTGATGAACAAATGCTTTTTTGGGGTTAAAGCGCCCCATACAGAGCTTTCACTTTAATAGCAGCCGTGGACCTTTCTTTAGACACGGCTTGTCTAAAGAAAGGGGCGTGACCTCTATTAACATGAAAGCCAGCATGGGGTGCTTGTAAACAACAAGCATTTGCACTGCAATAGCTCTCGCATTTTAGAAACTTTGAGCTATTGGTATTGTAAATGACAAAGCCTTTTATTATTGCATCATTTTTAAACACAAATTAAAGGCATTGGCATTTACAATGCCAATAGCTAAAAATCTCGCAATGGCGAGACCTATTGCATTGCAAATGCTTGCATTTAATGTGTTTCCATTTCTCCTACATTTCCATGGTGTGCTTTCACTGAACGGGTATATTATGAATTCACTTTGATCCAGAGTCTGACACTCGAGTTTGCTGGCATCTGTTAATAAATAAATCACTTTGACAGTGGTCTAAAAGTTATAATTGCTTTTAAACAGCTAGGCATTTATGTCTCTGTCATCCATGTGAGTTATTGCATCGTCAATCATACTGTTTCAATGTCCTGCGGTGGAAATAATTCTCCCAGGAGAGTACCCTTTTGTTTCCTCCTTGCGAACACAGACTTCAATAAACGTGCACGGTTCATCTATTGCCACAACAGTTAATACAGCGGTCAAAGCACATTACAAAACAAGCATTGGTATAGACAATAGGTCTCGCCTTTGGGACCTTATAAGTGTTTAGCTATGCAACAGTTGCATAACTAAATACTTATAAGGTCCCAAAAGCGAGACCTATTGGCTATGCAAAGCGGCCGTGCGGCCGCGAAAGTGAAAGTGATCGCGATCGCGATCAAACTTCAAAGCGGCCGTGCGGCCACGAAAGTGAAAGTAATCGCGGTAAAGCGCGGCGTGCGCGCCCGCGCACATGCACTGTAGCTCTAGGCTGGCCTGGTAGCACTTTTTGGAGCCCTCTCAATAAGTCTCGCCAGACCAGCGCATGCGCTGGGTCAGGCGAGACCTAAAAAGCATAGGACCTGTGATCCTGAGTCCAGTGGGGCTGGATCAGCTAGTGAGGGGCGGGATAAAGGTGTGGCTAAAAATAGCAAAATATTCTGCAACTATTGTATTGGCCTTCCAGTAACTGCCTGTAAAATAACAAACACGTTAAATGAAGCATAATTTCAAGTTAAACTTCTCAGTGAGACATGCAGTATTTTATGTGGTGAACCCTGTAGTGGGTAATGTAATTATTGCAGATGTCCATGTGTGTTACCGGAGAGCCACAGAATTGAATTCTGGTTGGTGCAGTGGGGAATATGGCGTTTGTGTTTTATAGTGTTACAAGGTCCCAGCTTGTGACAGAAATCACCATGAAAATGTATGTCATTATTTTAAACTTGCATTATACAAAGTAAATGATAGACTGTCACAAAGTGCACAAAACAATTTAGGTTTAAGGTAAAAAAAAAAAGTGTTTCCACAATATAGCTCTGAGTAATGTGCAGACTGTACGTAGTACAAACATTTTTTATAACTGGCCATTGAAGGCACGCACTCCAAAGCTCATCAGGACACCTTACAATACCTCTTAAAGAGAACTCTTTAAGTGTCTCTTTCAATTAAAGTACCTACCAACTTCCAATCAGCCTTTACGTTTGCAGATCAACAAAATGTACACATTTGCATTTCTTTCAGAAAGCAGACACCCTGGCAAGAAGGCCTGTCTCTTTTTCACCTGTCTGTCCCTCCCTCTGCTTCATAGTGCAACTCCCACTCCTCCTCTTCAGCTGAGGCATCTCAAATGTAGGATTTAATTTGTCCTGGGCAGTTGTCTTTTAATATAAAGTAGGAGAACTGTTTTTGCCAAATTAAAAATGTATGCGCACGTCATGTCCCTCAGATCCTGCCCACTTCAACCAACTTTAATCGTCTGTCCGCACCAAAAATGAGCAAGGAAAAGCCATTTTGAACATTGAGCCATGTAGGATAAAAGGACTGGATAGATGAGATCTGGCGCTGCTAGCTTCGTCAGCTGCCTACAGGAACCGTGGCCGGAGTGAAAGACCAAGACACATGGTGGTGATACTGAAGTTATTAGAGAGCTGTTTTTCTCCTTTTTGAGTAATCGTCAAGCAATATTGATTATAGTCAAGTCAAACTCACCAGTGAAGCAGATGAGCTATACTAGTAAACAGGGTCTTGCATTTTTCCTCTGGTGACTAATATGTATTACATTGTACTGTATTTGTATGGTTTTTTTCCCCTTTTCCTATCCTCTAGGAGGCATAAAATCCTTTTTCACAACATTGAGCAAGTGGCTGCTTCATATGTATAATTTAGAAGGATTTCCATAGCTCTGACTGGGCTACGGATCACTTCAATTTTTATCACATTCCTGTATGACTAACACCTCCTTGACCTACTGTGATATAAATGGATTCCATTTGTAACTATACTGATGATACTCACGAGCCCACATTTTTAAATATTGAAGAACGAAGGCCCAGAAGGTAATTGAATATCAATGAAAAAAATCTCCATTTTTAGAGCGAGCCTACCAAAAAAGGCAAGCTTTCTGGTTGCTCAAGTCCTATCTTGGACTTACCAAGTACTTGCAGGGGCTTAGAGCGGGCCCATTGTCTACTATTCATTGGCTTTATTGTCACTTTCATTTGCTTGCCTCTAATTTGATTGTTTTCCTTTTCCACCTTGTGCTTGTCACTCCTTGGAGCAGATACTCTTTACCATCCTCTTGACTGGCTAACTTGTTTCCTTTTATTGCTCCTTTTGGGGAACTACTTTTATTTCTTTTTCATTAAGCACTTCACCAACATGCATATGTTTTTTAGTTTTCTCCCTCTTGTATTTCTCTCTTTCTCACCAAAATACACCCCACCTGGGTACTCTGTTTGCACTGTCTCTCTTGCGGCTGTCCGGTCTTTTAGCTGTGTTCTTCTCCCTCTCAAGCCCCCTGTGCTCTGTATTGCTGTTGCTCATGCACCCCTATCTCTGTGTTGGTGTCTCTCTCATGTGCTTAACCCCTCCCACTGCATGGCTCCCTCCCTTATGCCCGTTGCCCACTCCTCGTTGATTTTCCAAACTCACTCCACCTACCTGCCGCTCCATTGCTGACTCCCCACCACAAAGTGCTTCTGCACACTTATTCTTTCCATGAATCAATCTAAGTGGCACCCTCCATCTTAACCAGTGATAGAAGTAAAATGAAAGGGTGTCCATATCATAGTGTAGGCGCTTTGTACTGATGCTGGCCATCATCACCAAAAAGCATTGGCAATGCCAGTAGGTCCCAAAAGCATTGCCCAATGTTGTTGTTAATAGGGTGTGAAAGTGCAAGTAACCTTTCTTTTCACTAGATTGTACTAGAAGTGTATCAACAGAGAAAGAGAAGTCTGTAAATATTACCCTCGACTCAATGATGTCAATGTTCAGCCAAATAAATGTGATCGACTGAATGCCATAGTATCAGCAGCTAACTTCCATTTGAAACTATTAAGGAGAGAAATAGCCTTATTCGATAAGACGGATACAGCAACTATTACTGTAGCTGTGCAGGGTTCTACACAGTGCAACCGCAATTCACTCTCGATGGGACCAATCAAAGGTATTATAGAAAAACTGCAGGCCGAAGAGAGTTTGGCTGAAAGGGCAGTACCCAATATACAGAGACAGGAATGCATGTGTCCAACACGGAGAAAACCACACTATCAATCAATCAATCAGGATTTATGAAGCACGCTAATCACCCGATAGGGTAACCAGGCACAATTTAACCTGATGTAGAATGTAAGGCCTTCTACAGACAAACGTATTTTTGACACCCAGCCTAAATACCGAAGGGATAAGATTAGCTTATACCAACTGGAAAGATCCTTGAGATCCCGTGGGTAGAATCTTTAGTGACACCAAAGGTAACAAGAGTGAGAGCAGAAAGACACTTTTCCTTTTAAAGCACTCCCTCTCTGGAAGAATGTGCCACAGGGATTTGAGAATGGCTGAAGCACATGCGCCATATAGGAAGATCTCAGGAGAGTCCCTCTTCAGTGGCTGAGCCCTACCCCTTGCAAGGCTCTGGTGCCCTTTGGCGAGCATCGCTGGAAAGAAAGCATGATGAGGCTGATGATGATAGCTATGATGAAGACTCATTCCTGCACCAGGTTGACAGACAGAACAAGAACCATCCATTCAGCTGATTTCAGACCTAAGCTAGGTCTTCCTGTTTTTTCCATAAAAGGATAAATGAGAACTAGGGTGGCAATAGGATTCACTTTGTTTCATCTCTGATGTTACTTGGATTTATCTCCCACAGCTGAACCACAAAGTGGCACACAATACTATAGTAGGAAAGCACTTCAGTTATTTTGACATTATTTTCTGGTGTGGTGTACGCTGGTACAATTTATTCTCTGTAAGTACTGTAAATAGTAGAAATCAGGGTTGCCCAAAGTAGGTCCACGATAGCCAAATCAGAATAATCTCATCCAATAGGAAAGATTTCCACATAGTAATAGTGTACACATTTATTTAATGTGACTAGTTTAAAAAGCTATGGCCCCAATGTTGTAAAAATCTGGTATAAATGGCGTACACCCATCGGGGACCATGTCATAATGGGCTCCGCTAGCTCAGCACCGAGCAGAGATCCTGCTTTGAGGGGCCTATAATGAGTATAGTAAATTCATGTCAACCAATATTTCGCAGAGTTAATGCTTTATGTTAGACAACGCAGCTCAGACACAGAAAGTAGCAAACCTTGCTCAGTATTTCCGAGCTGTACTGCCTGAAAGTGAAGCTCAAGCTCAGAGAAATATCAGATTAAAGGAATTGTCTTTACGCGCCGCTGGCACATAAAAAGAGTCACAGAGACAGCTCAGCCAGTCATGCTACAGCTTGCCAGGACAGTGTATATTGTTGTTACACAATGTATGGCGGCCTCAGAAAAACATCATACATGGTGACATAATCTTTATCAGTCACAGAGATTGACGGCAGGCGCACCTTGTTACGTTACATAGTCTAGTCACTTTGGTAAGTGCTGGTACACGAGGCCTACCCGACCAGGGGCTGCATTAAACATTTTAAACACTTTTAAAAGGTGCGCCGGGTGAAAACAATGACAATACGCTCCATTATGGTGAATGCGCTGCCCCCAGGGCAGCCACGGAGAAGCGCATTAATGTGAAAACACAGAGCGACTGCTCCGTTTTTAGGTCGAGCCTGAGCAGCGCATGCAATGCTCTGCGAGCCATGCTGTATTGGAGTATGAAATAGAAGCACTGCCCACTCTCTGCCCATATTTTTCATTGGCCTGTGTCATTGTCCTTCATACATGCTGGCTTCTGATTCATTAATAGGTGTGTTAGTCCCTCCTTAGTACCGCCTTGTCTTCATTCGTAGCCTCCCATGAGGACTGGACCTTTTACTTCGATTGTTAAAAAGTGAGTCTTTTTTAGTCTGTAAGTACTATTTTCTTTAGGTAGTTTCTCCTACTGCAGGCAAAACATGCTTTCCTGCAAGATTCAGCGCGCCATGTGCGCTCTCACTTTCTAAGCATCCCGGTACAATGGCGCCGCTTCTTTGCATAGGTCTCGCATTTACAAAAGTTTGAGCTATTGGCATTGTACATGACAATGCCTTTTATTTATGTGTTAATTATCAAAACATATAAATAAAAGGCATTATCTTAAATAGCTTAAACTCTCACAAATGCGAGACCTATTGCATTGCAAATGCTTGTTTCACTATGTAGGCGGCAACCCACCTGCACTTTTAAAGGGGTTTAGAAATCCCCTTGTAGGAGGGTGCAGTCAGGTCCATAGGACCCCCTTTCTCCCCTTCAGAGGGCTGCTCTCAGGGCGTGAGTGCGCCCACTGAGAGCTTCTTTGCCTCTGCAGCCACGTCTGTAATATGACTTGGGTGCAGAAGCAAAGAAAATCCCTCATTTGCATAGGGCACGCCCCTATGCAAATGAAGAAACGCCCCCCTGATAGTAGCGCTAGTGCTTTAAGTGCGCCAGCACTATCGCTATTAATGAATGGGACGCACAAGCGTCTGCGCCCCCTTCTGTGATACCAAAGTACCCCGGGGGCATGCAAAGGTGGCACAAAGTACTGTTGCACCCCCGGGGGAACAAATTGTAATACGCCCCAGGTAGTTCGTACTCTTGCGCAGTTCCAGTATTACTGTAGGCCGGTAGTGGACACATTAGCAGCACTGCAGTGAATGACTGAACCAGACACACCACTGAAAAAGTGCAGTGCGTGCTGTTCCGTACTGCACGATATTGTCTTTGCAGTATTCATAGTCTGCTCAGCCCCTGCTCCCCCCACATACAACCCAGGGCAATACTGGCCGTGCTCACAGCGCGCCAAGGGACTCCACTCCGTTCATGCCCACCACCTGCCACAAACGAAAGCTTTGGGGAGAGGATGTGGTCAGTCTGCTTAACTGCCGACTTTGGTGTTGGAAACCAGGGTTCGAGCCTCGAGGGCGCGTCAACATCCTGTGATTCTGGGCAAATCACTTATTTTCTCCCCGTGCCTGAATGTGTAATGTAAATACGGTGCTCATGTAAAGCGCTCCAATACCTTCGCGTCGAGTTCGTGCTATATAAAAAAAAAAAGCTTCCGCCAGCCCTACATCTCGGCGGAATGCCAGCATCGTTAGGCCCGCTTTCTCCAAGCCTGAGACCCCTCCCTCTCCCCAAGCCTTCTATCCGACACCTTATTAGAATTTATTTTCAATTATACACAAGAATGAGCTGTCTCCAGTGTAGTTAACTTTCAATTCCAACCAATTTTTAACGCGTTCCATCACGGACGCCTTGGTGATTAAGAGCCTAAGCAAAATACACTTCCAACTTTACAACACCGCCATCAACCTGACGTACAACTCGTTACTCATTATTCCGCACTTTCCCGACTCAATGGGGAGCAGCGCAAACCTAAAAACCTCGTCACCTCTCTCGAATCTTAATCAAGCGCAGCAGCGTCACGTATAATGAAGGGAAGGTCGGACGCTCCGCGCTCGCCGCGTGCTCCGCACGCAGTGGAGGGGCTTGAAACTCATGCGCTCGGGCTGGCAGGCCTGAGTAGATACCTCTGGCAGCCTTTTCCATATGTGCCCACGTTTGTCCTCAATTATCGGGCTTGCAGGGAGCTGCGCTTCACCGCAGTGGCTCAAGACCTCCCTAGCGCTCAGTAGCAGCGGCAAACCCAATAGTTGTCTCCCGGCGGCTGCGTCAAATTTTCCCGCTCTCGGAGTCTTGTCCTTGGGTTTCCGGCCTTTGGTTATATATGACGCGCAGGGCCGTCGAAAGCTACTCAATGTCCTGTTACAGTGCAGGGCCATTTTGACCCTATATTTGTAATATTTTTATTTTACCCACTTTGTAGTTCACGAGGATGAGGCAGTTGTTTAAACTCATTTGCAAACTTGCATGGCAGAGGGCGTCACTTCACAGACCCCTATCCAGAGCAGACAATCACTTCTGAGGTGGAGAGAGGAGTGCACCAGGACAACACTGGGCCCTCTCGGTGATACCCTTAGTGATTAGACTGTGGGTCTGGCAGTGGTAGTCGGCTGCATTGCTTCCAAAACTCCTAGGTTCCTGGCTAAGGCTTTCCACAGATGGCTGCAAGCGGAAAACCAGCGCACACGCATGTAATATTCAATCTCTTACCAGAAAGACTGCATTCTAGACTCCTGCTGAGTCAACCAACCAAACAGCCCTTTGAACATAAGGGCAAACTTCGTATGACATGTCAGGAAACAAATGGCAAACCTAGTAATCATGGTTGGCTGTTAGCCCTCATGCTGGCCAAAGAGTGCTGGTGGATCAGCCATTCAGTTATAGGGACGTAGATGAGGCAATGGCCTGGTTTGAATTATATATCCCATGTGATATCCTACTTGGTTTGATGGCACCTTCTTCCTTCATCTGCTTTCTGCAGCCGTGGCTCTGAAATCTTGACATTCACCAGTCCGATTCAATGTATTAATGCGACCACTAGCCAGGCACCACAAAAACTAGCACATAATTCTAACTCTTAACCAATCCTCACATTCCAGCAGTAGCAGTTCCTTACAGGGGTGTCTCAATAATTATGCACTGAAAACTGTTTAGCAGTATGCTGCAGTTTACAATCTGTTTCAGAAATGGGAGAAAAACAGTTATCGTATCAAGCTAGTGGGCAAATAGTTACTCTATTTCTCTCCCTCCACATAGCCAAGCAGCATAGTCTTAACATAACCCAGTACAAGGGATCACAATTTAAAGGAAATAGACTTCCTAATTATCGGCTATAAGTTGTTAAAAATATACAGACGTTCTAAATGATGGGACCTGTGGAGACTTTTTTGAAAATGTGTATGCTAACTAAGGGTGGGCGTAGTTCGCGAAGTAGCACTTCGCGAAGCTACGCAAAGTGAAGTTCGCACTACGCGAGCTACGCGTAGCACTTCGCGAACTGCGAAGTAACATGTTCGCACTGTGCAAGATGTTGTTTTCAATGATTGCACAGTGCGGACAAGCAACCGGCACTGTGCAATCATTGAAAATGGCATCTTGCACAGTGCGAGCTGTAGTTTTCTGCTGCTCGAGTAGATTTTTACTCGAGCTGCAGCTTTCTCAACGCGAACTGGTAGTTTCTCATCGCGAGCGGTCGCGAGCATACGCGACCCCTCGCAATAAGAAACCTGACCTTCTCGCATTGGGAATCTCGCCGGGAGGTTTATTTTCCATGCTCGCGATCGCGAACAAGGAAAAAGTCTCGCCAGGATGTCATTTTGCTTGCTCGCGGTCGCCAACTTGACGTTGAGGACCGCGAGCAAGCAAAAAATGACCGCAGCACTACGCAACACTACGCTACGCGTGTTCGCACTGTGCTACGTGCAGTTCGCGTAGCGCGAAGTAGCGCGAACTTCGCAAACTACGCGAGCGTAGCGTAGTGCTTCGCCCAGGCCTAATGCTAACTATATAAGGTGCAACAGAAAGAAGGCAGTGTTTTCCTTGGTATGAAAAATGGAAATGATTTTCAAGCATGTCTTGATGTGACTACACAGTTTCCAATTTCTTGGTGGCTAAGAGTAAAATCGTACCAATAAACCTGCTATGTGCGAAAAAGCTTTTGACGCATGTCGAGTTAGTCCTTTCTAACATTAGTCCAGTCTATCAATAACATTTTTTGCAAAAAATGATTAGTTAGGGTTGAATAGTTCTAAAGTTTGCTTGGCGAGTTGGGTAGAGCTTGCAATCCTTGTCATTTGCCAAATATTGCAGTTTCTATATGTACCACACTCACTGTGTGAAAGACTTTTTTCAAAAGAATATCCATGAGTGAGAGAAATACCCATTTTTTTCCATAGGTTGTCTCCTGTTACTTGCATTTATTAGGTCTCGCCTGACCCAGCGCATGCGCTGGTCTGGCGAGACTTATTGAGAGGGCTCCAAAAAGTGCTACCAGGCCAGCCTAGAGCTACAGTGCATGTGTGCAGGCACACGTGCTGCGCTTGACCGCAATTACTTTCACTTTCGCGGCCGCTTTAATGTTTGATCGCGATCACTTTCGCGGCCACACGGCCGCTTGGCATAGCCAATAGGTCTCGCTTTTGGGACCTTATAAGTATTTAGTTATGCAACTGTTGCATGGCTAAACACTTATAAGGTCCAAAAGGCGAGACCTATTGGCTATGCCAATGCTTGTTTTTTATAAGTTGTGAAATTCACAAAGTTTGAGTAGATGAAAAACATAGGGAGCAGTACAGATAAAATCTTTGTAACTTCGAACACCCCCAGATTTGATAAATGCCATTGGTCTATCCATCTAATAAAATGTTGCATATTTGCCGCTGACCGCGGCCCCCGCAGGGGGCCACTCGGCGGTCGGCGCCTTAGTGGCCCCGGGGCCCCGGTCACCCCTCCCCACTCCCTCCTTCGGGGGGGGCGGGGGCGGGGATCCCGATTGTTGCCCCCCTCCGTGTCGAGGGCCGGAAGTGACGCGAAAGGCGCGTCACTTCCGGGCCCAGGTGTGAGGGGAAGGCTATTTAGCCTTCCCCCACCCTCACTGGCGACCTCTTTGTCGCCCACCTCGCCTTTACCGGGTCGTTTCGCGGGGGTCGTCGTCGCCGCTCGCCTTGCTGTGGAACTCCTGAATACTTGGGTGAGTTGCCGGATTGCCCCCTCGCCCCGGCCCTGTCCCTGGGCAGTACCAGGAGACGGGGCCCCTGTGGTCGGAGCGCCACGGGCGGGGGGGGACCGTGCACAGAGCAAGGCTCGTGTAGATTTCGTTTTAATGAGCGTGCGATCGTTGAGGGAATGCTGTGTTTGGCGTGTTTCCCGCTGCCACGGTTTGCTAGCGCAGGTGGGGACGCAACCGTGCCGGCTACCCGGCGTCCATCGGCATACTGGCCGCCATCTTGGGTGTGGGGCTTAGCGTGTTTCTCCTTCGGCGCAGGGGTCAGTGAGAGCCCCTGTCCGGCCCCGTCCTGTTCACTGAATCTCCCCGTGCCTATAGGTATATGAATACGGTGCGACGCGATCCTATACCTTCGGGTCGAGTCTCGCGCTAGAGAAAGGATTATGCGTAAGAGCGAAAGTATATTGGACCGAGGCTCAGGTCCTCACTCCCAAATGGTTTGGTGTTTCCAGGGTGGTTCTTCAGCGAGTCTCGGGCCGCGGTCGCTTTTGTGTCGCGGGGTATATCACTTAATCCCCCAGTGCCTATCTGTATGTAAAGGCGGTGCGAATTCGGGGTAAATCACTTAATCTCCCCGGGCCGATGTATGTAGGTAAATGCGGTGCTACGCGCTCCTATACCTTCGGGTCGATTTCGCGCCTTATAAATATGTAACACATGTCGTAACCGGTACGCATTTAAAGCGCTCTAATACCTTCGCTAGACAAATCCGCATTTAATATGTGTAAGCCGTTACTGAGCCTAGCCTTGCAGAGTGTCACCGTGTCACAGGGGCTTGCGGTGCTCCCCGGGTTTAGGCAGGGGGGCCAGGCTTGAGATCCGTCCATGGTTTTCATGAGTAAACCCACCTTCATGACCCCCGGCCCGGGGAGGTCGGGTCGCCATTCCGACTGTAATCCTGCGTCTCTGTCGCCGCGTCGATCGCGGAGCAGTGGGCGTCGTAACGCGGTGAGTCAGGGGAGAGGAGGGGGTTTTGTGCAGGCAGGATTGCCGACTATGGGCAGGACATCATTACCTTTGATCCTCCGGGTCGCGTCTGCACCGGCGATTCTGGGCAAACGTTTCATCTCCCCGGGCTTGAATGTGCTATGTGTCGCGCCGGCCCCGGTGATTCTGGGGCTAAACGAGTATTATCTCTCGCGGCCGGAATGTACAAGGTGTTGCGCCTGCTCCGGGGTTTCGGGCTGAATCAATTATCTCCCCGGGCCTTACTGGGCAAGGTGTCGCGTCTGCTCCCGGGTTTTTCTGGCCAAATCGATTACTACCTCCCCGGGCCTGAATGTGCAATGTAAATGCGGTGCCCACATGTAAGCGCTGATTATACACGGGGCGAATTCGCGCTACATAAAATGGGCAATTGTATTCCTCTGTGGCCTGCCTCTGCCCTGTTTGGTTTGTTTTGTGGGGTCGGGGGGGGGACGGCACCCAGCAAGCGTAGCGAAGGCCCGGTCCCACAGTAGGCTAGTTCGGGTGTCCCAGCAGGGAGCGGGTAGCCGCCCTCCCTCGGCTTTGCCCGCAAGTGTGCGGGTAGTTAGTAGCAAGGGGCCGATCCAGGGGGCCAATGCATGGCGTCCGAGAGTGGCCTTGAGCAGTGAAGGGGGATCGCGGAGTTGCTTTGTAGTGGCCCGGAATTTGTAACGGACATCCTGGGTCGGGGAGGCGGGCTGCGCTTTGTGGTCGCGTCTCCCCTTTTGGGCAGCGCGGGTACTGTACAATTTTGGTGTGAGGACAGTGAGTTGGCCCCCGTGCCTGAATATGTAATGTAAAGTGTGCCAATAATTTTGTAGGCACGCTACAATAAAGGCAAATGAACGGAGAGTTGGTCGTGTTCGTTCACGCGAGACTGTGATTTTGGGGCAAATGGGCGCCAGGAAGGTAGTATGGGGGTGGGGCGCAAGCGAGCACCATGCTGCTTGCCAGGTTCAAGGTGGGGATGAGGGCAGACGCGAACAGGGTGTGCATGGTAAACGTGATTTGTATGAGCACCTGTGTCCTCTCTCCCCCCCCCCCCCCCCCTTTTTTCTTGCGGTACAGCCACGCCTTTTCGTGTATGCATATTTCTTGCGCTTATGCTGGTTTCTCTTGCAGTACATTCGTCCGCTTTCACTGACTGGAGGATTATTAATTGGCGACAGAGAGACGCGAGACAAACACCATCCGTATTCGGGGCTCAGACGGGAGTAAGTACGGGCAGTTGGGGGATGGGGGTACCTCTCGGAGTAGCATGTGGCACTCAGGAGCGAAGAACCAACCTCAAAGGGGGCGAACAGGCGGTTAACTTTCTCTCTTTCCCAATTGCAGATAAGAGAGAACAACTGCTAAGTGATGGACAGCCAAGGATTATCCCCCCCCCTTTTCACACCAGGGACACAGGTTGAGGAGTCCGTGCCGGACACTTCGGAGGAAGCACGGATTGCCGCTTTCTTGGAGCTGACGAGGGCCAAGGGTTTAGCTTGGGCGACGGAACTATTGAAAGCCAGTACCCCCCCAGACTCTGGGATAGCGATGGACGGTCCGGCTACGGATAAGGATGTAGGGGAGGTTGCGGGCCCGTCACGGTCGAAAAGAATCCGCCGCCCCACGAGCAAAGACTTTCCGGTTGAACAACCACCGGCTCGGAATAGAGCGGCCCCTCCTCACAGGGCCTCAGCGCCCCCCCAGGCGGCGGTTAGCTTAGGGACGGGGGCGCACAACGGACTGCCTTGCCCGCCCCAGGCGACATTTGCCTCAGCAGAGGATTTGGGTAAGCTTTCAGACACTTTAAAAGACTTCATGGCTGAGGTCAGATCCGGTCTGCTGCTTGCCAGGTCACCCCTGGGGTTGGTACGGCCGCCCCACCGCCGCCGACTGTTCTCCCGGCGCCGGGGGGCTTCACGCAGGTGTGGTGTCAGCCGCCGGCTGCGTTGGAACCTCCTTCGCAGCCCACACCCCCAGCTGCTGCTGTGGCCGAGAGCGCGGCAAGTGCGGTCGATACTGCAGTAGTGGTTCCCCCAGTGGTACGGACGCCGGCGCCAACGCTAGCCGTAGCACCTAAGCCTCTAGTTACCACGGCCCCGCTAGTATCGGGCCGCTGTTCACTCGCTTGGATGGTCCCTCTAGTGGCCAAAGAAGGGATTTGGCGCAGGGAATTTATTGATATCTTCACCCTTCTCATGCATGGGGCGGAGGGGGTAGATACCAGGAGGATGGGCAACAAGGAAGAGGACAAGCGGGTGTGGTATCATGTATATCCCACCAAAAATATTGTGACTTGGGGTCAGGCCTTTGCCATTTTTGCGGCAGTGATAGTGGAGAAATTCCCAGATGAAGGGCCTGGTCTCTTCCACTATGCAAGCGTGATTACTGAAGAGGCTGCTAAGGGTGGGGGCATGGGATGGTACCACTACGACTGTGACTTCCGCAGACAGAGAGCAATCTGCCCAGATCTTGAATGGGACCAGTTGGAGGTCCGTTTATGGGTAAAACACATGGGCAAGCATACTGAGGGGTCTACGACGAAGTCAGGTACAGAGAGCGGTGTAAAGAGCAAAGAGAAAGAGGATAAAAAGGAGAGGAAATGGGAGAGCAGGAAGTCCTTTCGGGGCGGGCGTGGGGGGGGTCGCAGGCCTGGACTTCGGGCACGGTCTTCTGGAACTTGCAGGCTCTTCAATGCAGGGTTCTGCTCCTGGGACAAATCATGCCGTTTCTCCCACAACTGCAGCGTGTGCGGGGCACCCCATGCCGCTACCGCATGCTCCAAGCGCGACACCCCCGACAAGCCTTCATCGAGCAAGTAGCCCGGGGGGGTTCCCCCCTCCTGCGCTTTGGCCCCCTGCGTACACAGCTGCCAGCGCGCATGATCTAGCCCCACACGACCATGTGAAAGGGCCCTCTCCCATCTGCGTAAAGAACCTCCTCAGCGCACTCCGCGGTTACACTAGCAAGGAAGGGTCCCTCATTTCTGAGGGTTTCTTAGACGGTTTCCGCATTCCTTATCAAGGCCCCTTAGTGAGCAGGGATGCGGAAAATCAGAAATCAGCTAGGGAACACCCGGAGGTAGTGCGGGATAAAATAGCGAAGGAGGTGTCTTTGGGCAGGGTGGCGGGCCCATTTTCCTCACCCCCTATGCCCCACTTTGTGATTTCTCCCCTGGGGGTGGTACCAAAAAAGGAGCCAGGGGCTTTCCGACTTATCCACAACCTATCACACCCAGAAGGGGACTCCGTGAATTCCTGGTTGGACGAAGGTAAATGCTCAGTGTCTTACTGCTCCCTAGACCTGGCAGTCGACATGATCAGGAGGGCAGGGAAGGGAGCCTGGTTGGCCAAGTCTGATATCAAATCGGCTTTCAGGCTCCTGCCAGTACACCCGGACAGCCAACACCTTCTGGGCTTCAAGTGGGGGGACCAGGTCTTTTATGATAGGTGTATGCCCATGGGATGCTCGGTGTCTTGTGCGTACTTTGAGGCGTTCAGCTCCTTCCTACAGTGGGCCTTAACAAACAGGTATGGCATTGAGGGAGTGACCCACTACCTGGATGATTTCCTTTTCATCGGGGGAGCTGACTCGCAAGATTGTGCACGGGCGCTGCAATGTTTCAAGGAATTGGCAGGACACTTGGGCGTACCTTTAGCTCCTGGTAAGACCGAGGGTCCGGCGCAGGTTTTGGTATTCTTGGGCATCGAGTTGGACACGGTAAAGGGCGTGTCCCGACTCCCTGCGGATAAGGTACAGGCCCTGCGTCAGGAGATCTGCGATCTACTGGGTAGGGACAAGGCTACTCTAGGTGAAATCCAATGCCTGCTAGGGACCCTGAATTTTGCGCTAAAGGTCATACCCATGGGGAGGGTCTTTGCACGCAGGCTAGCTAGGGCGACTGCTGGTATAAAAAAGAAACATCACTGGGTCAAGCTGGGGACAGGGCTGAAGCAGGATCTGGTGGTATGGAGCGAATTCCTCGCCTGCTTTAACGGGACGGTTATTTGGAAGCAGCCCTGGATTGATAGTCAGGAACTTTGTCTTTTCACAGATGCCTCAGGCAGGGAAGGTTTTGGGGCTATCCTGGGCGAAGAATGGTGCGCGCAGGGATGGCCCAATGTTTGGCGCAGGCGTAGGATCACCAAAAATGTTACTGTGTTGGAGCTCTTCCCGATTGTTGTTGCATTACACCTATGGCCGGCGGCATTGTCAGACAGAAAGGTGGTGTTCTGGTCTGACAACATGGCGGTCGTTCAGGCAATTAACAACCAGTCCGCCAGGTGCCGGCTGGTGCTGTGCTTACTAAGGGAGTTGGTCCGGGCTTGCCTGCGCATCAATGTGGAGTTTAAAGCCAGGCACATTGAGGGGATTCAAAATGTGGCAGCTGACGCTCTTTCTCGTTTTCAGTGGCTCCGATTCAGGGAGGCCTGGCCGCGGGCGAGAGCGCAGATGACCCCATTCCCGGACCACCTATGGAGGATCCTGCAGTGGGACTGAGCCTGAAAGCGATGGGAGAAAGAGCTCTGGCCCCAGGTACCAGAAAGCGTTACAGCGCCCACATGGCAACATTCAGAGCAACTTCTGTGGCACTGGGTACTTCAGGGGCTGCGTTGGTGTCCCAGGTCCGAGCATTCCTGGTGTGGGCTAGGGGACAAGGGAAGAGCCGTTCATGGGTGGGCAGTCACTTGGCAGCCGTAAGCCACGACACTAGGTTGTCTGGCGGGGCGGATCCCACTAACTCCTATCCCATCCGGGCCGCCTTGAAGGGTTGGGCTAGGGAGGAGCCCAGGGCCCCTGATAATCGAGCGCCCATTGATTTCGAAATCCTGAAAGGCATGCTAGGGGCTCTCGAGTTAGTCACCTACTCTCATTACGAGGCCACGCTGTTTTCAGCCACATTCTGCTTAGCATTCTTCGGGGCTTTCAGAGTCAGTGAGTTAGTAGCTAGGTCCAAGGTCGACTGCTCAGGGGATGCGCTGGCAATTTCAGACGTGTCCATTTCCGGGTCACTGACCATTCTTTTACGCAAGTCCAAGACTGATCAGGCGGGGCGGGGGATCAGGGTGGTTCTCCAGCCCCTAGGTGACCCCAGGTTCTGCCCAGTACAATGGGTAAAGGCGTTTTTGGAACACAGACCGCCTGGCCCTGGTTATCTCCTGTTGCATTCAAATGGTACCCCTGTAACTAGATACCAGTTCGAGCAGGTAATCAGGGCCAGTTTAGCCAGGGCGGGGCTCGCCCGGCCGGACAGAAGGTATTCCAGCCACTCCTTCCGCATTGGCGCTGCCACCGCCGCTCACCTGGCGGGATTAGAGGCCGCTCAGGTGAAGAAACTGGGGCGTTGGGAATCTGATTGCTATAAGATATATGTTCGCCCGTGAGGCAGCTGTTAGTAATGTGTTTGTGATTTATGGTGTGTATCGTTGAAATCACCCTTTCTGATTAAAATAACTTGTGTGTACACCATGTCTCCTCTTTATTAGGACGAGTGGTGTGGGTGATCGGGCATTCATTTGTCGCCCGGGCGGCCCAATGGGCATTGCACCGAAATTGGATGCGACACTTCCCTCAGACCGAAGTGGAATGGATGGGGGTGCCGGGGATGAGATGGTTCGAACTCAGGAATAAGATCGAGCAGAGACTAAGAGCACACGGGTCCACCTTGCCCCACCTGTTGGTGATACACCTGGGTGGTAACGACCTTGTTACCCTAGGGAGACGATTGCTGTTATTAGCCATGAAAAGAGACTTAGGGGAAATCTGCAAACGTCTGGGCGAGTGTGAGATCGTGTGGTCAGAGATCATCCCCCGCAGGTCTTGGCGGGGAGCTAAATCCTTAGAAGCGGTAGAGCACTCCAGGAGGCGCATTAATGGAGCAATGCGTAAGTTCACAGCCCAAAGGGGTTTGGGCTTTATTCGCCATGAGATGATTCGGGGGAATGTGAAGGGGTACTTCGACTTGGATGGAGTACACCTCTCCCAAATAGGCATGGACCTGTTTTTATTGGATTTAAGCGAAGCATTGGTGAATAGAGGGTGCAGGTAAAGAGCTAGGTTGGTGGGGGGCCCTGGCTGCGACGGTTAGCCGCCTCCAGGGCTGTGGCGGAGTTACAGGGCGATCTGGAAGCAGGCCGGTACAAAGGGTACCTCTGCGCGGCACCACGTGGTGCCTGAGCCAAAACGAGGAGCCTCCAGAGAGGTCCCGGAAGCCGGTCGGCGCCCCGCTAGGCCTGTGGGCGGTTGTGGGCCTGAACAACCGGGGGCTTGCTATGCGACGCTCCGCCCCGAGAGGGGGGGTGTGAGTAGAATCTCAACGGCACGTGATCGAAAAAAGAATCACTTGGGGGGCAGCACTTGCGGGTCGTTCCCGTGCTGCCCGGCTCATCAGGCGGGGCAGGTGAAGTAGATGGCCGCCTGCCCTTGGATCGCCCGTAAGATAACCCAACCTATTACATATCCTGGAATTATGTAATAAATCCTGCAGCATTTGTTACCCAGTTACAACTGTTTCTTGTGTCTTCTTTGGGTAACCTAATTTGGGGGAGGGGGGAAAGCGGGGTGCCCCTGGGGGTACTATGCTACGTCAATGGATCAGTCACTGAAGTCTGACTCCATTCACTGGAGTTTGTGGGTCAGTTCCAGTCAAGGCCCCACTCTAGATCTCCCGCTCTCTCTTACTCGCCCTCCCTCTTCCTGGAGGATGAAAGACAGCCAACTGGTCCTCCCTTTCACTCCTTCACAAGATACACGCTTAGCCACTGAGTTTTATGTTTTGAACATTGGAGGGATAAAACATATTGTTGTAATTCTCCAAAGAAAAAAAGCAGAAGGGTATTTTTGTGAAGAATGCGATACAGATAATTGATCCTCATATAACCTCCCTTAGCTGGGGGTTAGCCTTACAAGTAGTCACCACCTTATGTTAGATTTAATTTACTGGGTGCTCATAATCAGATGCTTCTTGGCGCTTTAGTAAGACATAAACTTAAAACCTAACAGTGCATCCAGAACCAGTCAGGATTTCAACTGGAATCTCCAAACTGGTAGATGCGATTCTGCCTGAAACTCAAAGACAAAAATGTCCGTAGTTCAGCTGCTACTACTTAAAAAGCACAGTCTCCATATTTAAATTAGAAAGCTTTTGCTTGGTTGAATTATTATGCATTTAAAAAAAATTAAATTATACAACACAAATAATATTAGTAGCTCTCAATGCGTTTCATTGAACATAAGTAGCTCTCAGGACAGAAAAGGTTGGAGACCCCTGCGAGTCCACGCTGACCTCTCTGGCCTGGTGGTGGTAAGCAGGAATTGGAAAGCCAGCCTCAGCAAGAATTACTGACAGAGGGAAAACCTATTGGCCTGAAAGGGGGGTGTCCTGGAGTGTAGAGCTTCATGGACTATTGTTGGGGAATGAAAGGCAACCCGGGATTGAATGGTAGCCAGAGTACGGATCGCTGTACAGGCCACACGTGCAACCTTCTTTCTGTCTGTTTTTGTTAGCAATGCTACCAGAGCATTAAGAAGAAGGCGCAGTCCCTGTATTCTCTCTTTGGGTAACATAAGATGTCCCTGTGAAGGAAGAAAGACTGTACAGGGGCTTGAACACGTCTGCATTTCTATTGGTCAGCAGGTGATATGAGACAGCAAAGAGGTTCCGTCACAACTGCAAAACCAAGTGTCGGATGTGGAGGGGTGGGGGAAGCAAATATCCACCTTGTCACATGTCTCTTCTCCCTTCGCTGTGGGCTGCGGAGTGGGCCCTCTGGCGAACCTTGTCTTGTACTAGGTTCGACTCTGCTGATCCGGGCTATGACTTCCCTACAAGACAACATGACAAGTGCGGCGTGGGGCCGATCCCCCGCCCGCCCCCCTCCCACGCCTGTGCTCCGGCTCCACTGCCCTCCCGCCTTTCAGCGACAGACTGACACCGCCCCACTACTCACGCGCTCTATGTTTGACGGAGACAGGCACATGCAAACCAAGGAAACACCTGGGAGAGCTGCAGCTCTCCTGCACGTGATAATTAGAGATTATTATAATCGGGATCACATTGACACATCAAACACCGGCTTTTAGCAAGAATTAGTGAGGTAGCTGAGCCCCTGGAAGGCCTGCAGCTCCCGCCCTCAAAGACTGAAGCTTGTCAGACACACCAAAGGCTGCATTTGATTATCCGGCTCTGGGGAAGAGAGGCACGGCGAGAGAGGAGGAGAGCGGCGCGGGTGAGCGGGAGACTGAGAGAAACGGCGAGAACAAGAGAGGGGCTGCAACATAATGTGCAGCAAAGGAGAGGGGGCGAGAAAGAGCTAGAAAGAGACGACAAGAGAGGCAAAAATGACAAGAGAGAGAGAGTCAGTCAGGGGCATTGAACAAGAGATGGCATCGTTGACGACAGAGGCATGAGAGTGACAGAAGGAACAAGACAGAAAAAATGAGACACATGGTGAGAAAGATTGTAAGAAGAAAAAAATAAATAAACAGAGAGAAGAAAGACCACGAGAGAGAGAAGGAGGGAGATGGCAAAAGAGAGAAGATGCGAGAGGAAGAAAAAGCAGCAGTGAGAGAGAGCCAGAGAGAGAGGGGGACAGATAGACGGCGTGAGGAAAGAACAGACTCGAGATGGGCGAGAGAGGTAGATAGGGTGAAACAGAGATCAAAATGTTAAGAGAGTAAAGCAAGAGGGAGAAGAGAGACTTAGAGTGATATGGCCAGAGAAGGGACGTAGCTATCAGCGGAAGGCAGTGGCGCCGGGGCCCAGCCTGCCCTTCACCAGCTGCTAATATTTTACAAAGTCCCCTCCTATTTTTCAGGTGTTTTTTATAAGTGCAATTAAGCAGCGGGCCTGGCTCTTTTTTGGGAAGAAAAGGCAGGCAATCAGAAGAGTGACAGATTCAGGAGCAATGCTCTCCATTGCAATAAAAGGACATTGAAACACAGCAAAATAATAGCCATTAGGTTGCATAACAATATTCTGAACTTTTAGACCTGGGATCCCTGGTTGGCTGAGGTAGGTACCTTAGGCCAAGTAGGGACCCGCGTTCCAACGTCAGGGAAAGGAAGGTCACATTTTAGATAGCCCCGCTCACCCCCTCAGTAGCTTGGCACGAGCAGCCAGGATTATCTTCAAGGCAAATGTGTAAAGTATTCACAACCATGCTCACAATAACCCAATGATGACACCACAAATAGACTCCACACAAGTTTTGTAAAAACGAATAACAACTTTATGTAAAAAGGTATACAATAAGACCACACAATATAAAACCTATGAGGTTGTGTAATATTTCTCCTGGCTGGTTGTTAGGCCAGCCAGCCATTGTAAATTCTAGCGATATCAATGAGCACGTCTAAACATTCTCCTGTGCTTCTAAAATCAAATCATACAGTCGTAATGCTAGAATCAGATACTTTTGCAATGTAATAATACTGTCATGCGTAACGTAACAATCCGGTACTTTGCAAGATCAAATAATGCAATACGTGATACCACCACCAGATATATCGTTCTGTAAAAATAAGGCAATGCATATACACTAATCAGGTAATTCGTTATGCAGGAGAATTGCAATGCGCAATACGCTAATCAGGTAGCTCGTTATTCAGAAACAATGCAATGCGTCATATGACAATCAGGTAGTTTGTTATGCAGATAAATATGCCATGCGTCGTACACTAATCAGGTAGTTCGGTATACAGGAATAATGCAATGCGTAATACTCTAATCAGGTACTCCGTTAGACAGAAATTATGCAATATGTAATATACGACAATCAGGTACTCTGTTCTTCAGAAACAAAATAATGCGTAATACACTCAGGCCCTGATCACCGGGCTTTAGGCGGTCTCTCCGCCTCTCACAGTTGCCCCTCACACTGTACGATGTAATCCCAAAGTGCAGCTTCGCACTCCGGCCCCTGCACCACCACTCCTTTGGCGATGCTGGCCGCGACACGTGCCGAAGCAGAGGCTCGCGCTGCCAACACGAGAGAGAGGCCGAGAGCGTCTCCCTCCGAGCCAGCGCCCTGCCCCAGGAGTCGACACACTACCTGGGGGCCGCAAACTCACTCTCCTCTCCACGGCAACTCTGGCTCGGACTGGCAACTCAGCTCCTCCGGGACTGCTGGTCCGGGCCGCTTCACTTACGTAGATCTCAGGCTGCCACAAAGCACACACACACAGCGTCGCTGAATCTTCATTCACTCCGGGTGCACGATCACTGGGCACTCCACACACAAGTCTCCGGCTGCACGAAGATCACACGCACAGCGTCGCTTTGACTCACTTTACTCCGGTGCACATGATAACACGGCAAATCCTCACAAAGGACTCACGGTGCCCAATGCATACACAATGGCGGTGAGACTCACTTGGATTCTGTTGCACACGATGACACGGCAAATCCTCACAAAGGTCTCACGGTGCCCAATGCACCCGCACACAATGGCGTTGAGACTCACTTGGATTCCGGTGCACACTATCTCTGGACAATCCTCACAAAGGGGTTCAGGCTGCACAAAGCACACGGTGTCGCTGATCCTTGCTTGGACTCCAGGTACCCCCGATCACAGACCGATCCTCCTGAAGATCTCAGGCTACACAAAGCACACACACACACACACAGTGCCACTGCGACTCATTTGGATGACAGGTGCCTACGATCACAGGTAGTCCTTACAAGGGTCTCAGGCTGCAACAGGCATGCTCACACAGCACCGCTGAGACTCTCCTGGAAACTTTTATGTTCCTGTGTCTCCGAACAGGCAACCAGCTCACCTCAGGCCCTTGAGGATAGTTACTTCAAGACACAGCACACCACAAAGTCCTTTAAGCAGGGGGACACAGCACACAGCTAAGTCCCTTTAGCCTTTCCTTGGTTGAAACAGCAAACTGCAGGCCAACCCCAGACCACACAGCAAGAGCAGTCCTATCCATCAGTCTCCAGTTGTTTCTTTCTTGGCAAAGGTCCTCTTGACCACGAAGTAGCTCCAGTCTTGTTCCCCCTTGATCAAGCCATTCTCCAAAGTACAGGGGCTTCAGCTCTCATAGTTACACCCCTCAATGGCGTTGAAGTCTTTGTGCTTCAGGGGGCACTGCCTCCTGTTCAAACCAGTTCTGGGTGCCCCCCTGCCAGTGACACCTCTCTTCCTTTGATTAGTGGGGGTCTGGATTCTCATTCACTCAGCAGGAGAAGGGAAATTGTTTTATAGCAGAAGCCCAGGCCACTTCACCTGTAGGGGTGTCTCCTCCCCCTACACTCCAGATGCAGGTCAGCCTGGTGCTGTCTCACCTCCTCCCCTGGGTCAAGACATTCCCCAGATCCTATCGCTTTCAAATCCAGATAGTCAATCCACAGCCAGGACGAGACACACAGAAATGTCAGGGCACAAAAACACAGCCACTGTAAAAAGATTGGCTTCTGAACACACAATGCAAAAAACCACCTACATAAAAAGATGTGTTATTACATTATGAGTTCAGGCATAATAAACTTCACCTTTCCATCTTAAGCTTTTAGGAAGATAGGCTGGAAAACATATTACCCAGCCATCCCATTCTGTCCTATGGGCAAGATGGCCTTTCAACAGTGAAATACGAAATGGAGATTATTTCACTGTCAGGACATGACACACACCTTAGAACATGTCCTACCGTTCACATGCACTACACCCTGTCCAGGGGGGACCCCAGACCTACCATAGGGATGTCTTAGGTGCACAGAAAGGGAAGGGTAAGGTCTGGCAAGTGAGTGCACTTGATAGAACAACCTTGCAGTTTCACAAACTGCACGCAGGCCCTGCAATGGCAGGCCTGAGTTCCCTTTTTAAGGCTACTTGTGTGGGTGGCACAAATAGTGCTGCAGGCCCACTATTAGCATTTGTATTACCAGCCCTGGCACACATAGTGCACTTTACTGGGGACTTTGCTAGTAAGGCAAACATACCAATCATGGACAACCAATTACCATTACTTTATACAGGGAACACTTACACTTTGACAATGTTTAGCAGTGGCAAATTGTCCAAAGCATCTAAGTTGGCAACACTATGTCAGAAAAAGGTCTAGGGGGAAAGCAAAAAAGTTTATGGACTTTAGCCAAAAAGGGCCAAGTCATACAAGAACAATATGTTAGCCTTTCAAACTTGAAAAAAGGACAATATGTTAGGGATCGCAGCACTGTTTCGACAGGTGTAGAGGCTGCAATTGACACAGAATTGAAAATGGTAAAGTCTCAAATTTAGGAAATGCACAGACTGAGGTTTCTTTATAAAAAGCAAGTAAAATATAAAATATGAAATACAGATGTTAAGGTGGAAAATTTATAATTCCAATTTCTCAAAAGATTACATAGATCACAGGGTTCTACAAACTACCCATTTTAGCGAAAGTGTTTAAGGATTCATCTTAGTGCATAGTCTCATATTCAGTGTTGAGTATTAAAGGTGACTTATCGTGGTATCTTTGGCCATCTGCCACATGTGTGTCAATACACCAAGGTACCTCACCATCCCAGCCTTAAGCCCTCTAATATGAATGTGAAACTTGGATAACTATAGAGAGTACATTACTCAACTGAGCTACCTCATTGGTTGAAAGCCTGTGCCTCTAACACCTACTTAGCGGACGGGTTTCAAGCGCAGGCCCAGGAAGCAGGCCTAGACTGGGAACTGTAACTGGCCCTGGAAAACTGCTCTGCCGACCCCCCTGGGATAGGGGGCGGTTGCGGCCGAGCTGTTTGCAAGGGCCGGTTTCGGCTGATTTTGTTACAGGGGGCCTATATTGCCGGCCCCCAGTAACAAAAACAGCCCCCCAGGGGCCCAAAACCGGCCGCCAACCTGGCGGCCCACCGAGGAATGCCCTGTGCCCACTACGGCCAGTCCGACCCTGCCAGAAAGGTTGGATCTGGAGCATATTTTCATGGTGGTAACAGACTATGTAAAATAGTTCAATTTGTACCCACTGTATGTAGATTCATAGGTGGCTATTCTCACAATTTGCCACATATCTGTCTCTTTTGGACCAATGAAGGGCACCCTAATAGTTTTAGAGGGGGATTCTTGAACACTGCCACGGTGGCCATCTCCTCTTCATCCAAGTACTGCAGGAGCCATGCAGAGTATGGGGGACCTGAAACTGAGGGGTGGATGTTGTAGATGTCTACTTGTCTGATGGCCTTTTTTTTTACTCCTACCGGCAGGGCCGGACTGGCCGTAGCGGGCACCGGGCAATCCCCCAGTGTGCCGCATGGGTGGGGGCCAGTTTTGGTCCCCTGGGGGCTGTTTTTGTTAGAGGTCCGTTTTTGCAGCATAGCCGCAAAATCGACCCTGTAAAAAAATCGGCCGAAAACAGACCCTGGCAAAGAGCTCGGTGGCACCCCCAACCCCCTGCGGGAGGGGGGGGCGAGTACTTTGCCAGGGCCGGTTTTGGTTCCCAGTCCGGCCCACCCTACTGGTATCTCAAGTTGGCCCTCACATCATATGCGAGTAGTTTACTCAGATCTGATTTTCTTCAACAACAAGGTACTTGTAGATTTGTTTTCCCCATTGTAAATGTACCAAAACACACACAAGTAAATTGAATATAAACCATCACTAGATTAATGCACACACCTGAAATGGGCCAACTTGACATCTCTGCTGCTCTGTTCTTTTTTGAGAGGAAATTTAGGCTAGGCGAGCTGGGCCGGCTATGTTGAGCTATCCTAATATCTTCCTTTTCCTGGCACCAGTGTATGCCATTAGGCCCATCCACTAGAAATGCTCTGCTTGCTATGTGTTTTTAGTTTGCCTATTTTTTGGGAAGAAATACATTCAGTGAGTGAGAGAATGAGGAGCTAAAGCAAAGAGAAAAAAAATATAACAACAGAAAAAGTGGAAGAAAGAGAAGCAAAAGAGTGAGAAATGAGAGGGAGAAAGAGAAACAGTGAAGTGAAGGAATGGAATTAAAGAAATATGGAGTAAAATGTACAGGAGGATAGAGGAACTGAAGAGGATAGCCCTAGAGTCAAAGGACCTCACCAGTCCTAAAGTTACGAGTGCGGAGTATCTCTCTGCAGTGCGCCATGCGGAGATTCGGCCCCAAGTGAGATTCTACCATGAGTGTGCAGACTCCCGCACTCATAACTTCACGAGTCGCAAGTCTCTTTGTAAATCGGGGCCTGAAAGAGGAGTTGGTAAATTGTCAGTGGTACAGTACTAAAATGCAAAATATTGTGTTTATATTTTTGCATATTGCATAGTGTTACAGGTCTCTTTTCAGCTGATTACAGGGTCAAGAAGTGATCTAATATTGTAGAATATGAAAACAAAACCATAACTCTGAATCTAGAAACAGCGGTATGAGACAGAGTGAGCATTGTGCTCTTGGGGGGTGAGGGCAGGAAAGGAGCAGGAATAGATGGATAGTGCTTCGGTATGCGCCTCTTGGAGAGTTCTGGTTCACTTTACACAAGAAGCAAAAGAACTCTCTGGCCTGCTTATTTCTCCACCTGCTGCTGCACTAAGAATCACATATTTTGTCGCTAGAGTTACCAGCCTGTGAAGAGGCGAATCTGTCAGTTGTACAGCAGGTGCTGTTTTACCATGGTCCAAAAGTGTTAACAACCCACTGCACTCCATTTATGACTGACCTTTACTACTTTTTCAAATAGCCACATTTTATTCGTTCTATTAGATTTTGGCATTTTTAACAAATAGTTGTACAAGACTACATCAATATGCATCAGATATATAGATATAACAAATACATTATCATCAGAATCGTTACACATTCAACCCTAGATGTGTCCATCACCCACTCCATAGCTTATCATGCTTTTGGGAACATCCCGTACCTTGTAGATCAGCTTCTCCTGGCAAGTGCACCTTTCCACCCCCCTCTTCATCTACTATGAGGGGGGGAACAGAAACTTCCAGTTATGGGCGACATCCCATTTGGCCAGCATTGCGGACACCCGGATAGAGGTCTCTCCAATCTCAGTCCCCCAACCTCCTCCAAGAGACCCAACATGTCTGTCCTAGCCTCAAGGTCAATTTGACGGCCAAGGGCTGCAGAAAGCTCACAGCCTATTTCTTTCCAAAAGAAGGACAGCACCGGACTGGACCAAACCATATAGAAAAAGTCAGATTCAAAGAATGAGTATGTTGCACATCTGGCCTGTGCGGCTCGGCCTGCATATTGCAATCGCTGGGGGGTCAGATAGGTCATGTGGGGATAATTAAGTTGAACCATACAGAAGCGTGAGGAGATTGCTAATTCCCTAGGGGTCATGCCCACCTCCCCCCAATCATCATCGTCCAGTTCCTCCCATTTCTGTCGTAAAACCAGGAAACGATGTGGTGCGTTAACTATGAAGGAGCGGTTGATCCAGAAATGGTCCCTTTGCCCAGTTTCCTAAACAGCAGTTTAGATTTGAGGGGGTTGTATTCCAGGATCTGGGAATCAGCGGGGATGTAGACAAGTAGGGCATGAAGTAATTGGATATAGCAATAAAATTGTGTACAGGAGAGTCATTAGAACTCCTGCAGATCTTAGAAATATATCAATGCCCCACCGCATCTGACATGGGCATTGTACAGTAGGCTACTGATCCTGTGGAAGTAAGGCTCAAACTCTGCACGCTTCAGCACGGCCTCCAACATTGGTGCGGATAGAATAGTTAACTAAGTGTCTCAATTAATTAAGTCGCTAGGACCGTTTGCAACCACTTTTATGTTAGCGTTTATGAGAGAGATAGGCCAATATGAGGAGCAATGCTCTGCAGCTGGTTCACCTTAGGTATCACCATGATAGTGCCTGTGTCCAGGGGGAATGAATCATACTCCGGTGCCTCAGTATAGAGGGCCAGTAGTTTGGGGGGGGGGGAAATTGGCCCAGTAGCATTAAGGAATTCCATGGGGAACTCTTCTGGGTCAGGGGTCTTGCCCAAATTGAGATATGAAATAGCCACGGTTATCTCCTCAGTCGTGATCAGTTGGTCAAGTTCTTGGGCCAGAGAAGGGGGGATTGAGGGCAGGGAGATCTCCATAGCAGTGGGGATGTGAGCTCATTTGGGGGCACATAAGTCTTGAAAATAAGCCATGATGGCCTGGGCAACCTCAGGCGCACATTCACAGATGGCCAGTATTATCATGGTTAAAGTGTCATGAGTTGCCAGCCAATATAAGAGCCTTCTAGATGTGTCCCCATGTTCATAGACCCACTGTGTTGATGATCTCCAGCACTGCCTAGCTTCCTCTAGGGAGATTTGTTTCACTGTGGCCCTCGCCAGTTCCAGCTGGCGCACAATGTAACCAGAGGCACGGCGCATGTCCGCCTCTCCAGGGAGAAGATCTGGGTTTCTATATCAATCACTTGTGCCAATTGGAGTGACTCCTTTCCCCTTACGTAGCCCTTGATCAGACCCCTTAGTGGGGTTTACTGGATGCCCATAGGGTTACAACAGAGGGCACAATTTTAAAGTTGAGCTTAAAGAAGATCTGGAGTTCCTCATCTATTAAGTCAGTGCAGTCTTGATCTACCAGATGCCAGGCATTGATGCACCACATAGGTCGAAGTAAGCCCTGAGGAGGTCCATTTTTTAAGAGGAGGGGTGCATGATCAGAGATGCCTAGGGGCACGATCTGTACTTATTGTAATAAATGGAGGTCATTGGTTGGTAGCAAGATCAGATCGAGCAGTATATGAAGTTTTTGATAGTTGCCTGGAAAAAAAAAATCAGAACAATAAAGCAAAGCAGAACATTAAATGATCCCCCAATTGCCTCTCACCCCATACTTCCAAAACTGAAGCACCTGTCGCCCAGCGCTGATACAAAGAAACTTGTAGGCGATATCAGAATCCATCGGAAGCTCCTGGTTGACCAATGCAAGGATTATGATGCCTCACAGCAATTTCTGATTATCCCAATAAAACAGCAAAAGAAGATAAGAACACAGGAAAACACCTCTCCCATCCCCCATCTCTGAGCAGACCCTGCGTAAATACAGCAGTAGGGTAGTTCACAGTGTCTGCAGCAAAGGTCGGCCATCAATGACCGGGTCTGTTCTGCACCTCACCACCTGCCAGGGTTCAAGTGAGAGCCTCAGGATCGTTGTCTTGAATTTGAAAGAGAACGAGGGTGCCGGAGAGCAAGGCCTCTGGATCCAGAGCTCCCAGTGCACTCCCAGCATGAGATGGGCTTGGTGATCCCTGCCTCCTGCAATGGTTCGGTCGTCCCCTCCTCGAGTGGGTCTCTTTCTCTGGGCTACCTTAGAGGGATGGTCCAGGGGTGACCCAGCTGTCATCGATTTCACTGCTTCCCCAGTTCCAGTGGGCTGGAGTGTTAACAAAATAGGTGGACGAGTTGAAGATTACTTTCAGGCGGGCAGGGAAGACTATCATATATTGAATTTTGAGAGCCCAGCGGTTCTGTTTAACGTCCTCAAACAAGCATCTGCGCTGTTGGACCACCCGGTTGTAGTCCGGGGAAATCATGATCTTAGTGTTGAGGAAGCACAGATCTTGGGGATTTATAGCCTCTCAGAGGATGACATTTTGATCTGGTGGTTGAGGATGCAGGCAATCATGGGGCGAGATGAAGCCCCTGGAGGTGGCCGCTGAACCAGAACAGAGAGACAGCTTATCCAATGGGCGCCCAAGATCAGAAGCACTCCTGCGTCCTGCGTTGGAGGCAACGGTTATTTCTTTGGGATCGGTTTTCAGCATCCTCTGCTTTTTCCGCCAGGGTAGTCGTCCAGGAGAGCAATTGGAGACCTGGCATTTAAGTGTCATTACTTCATCTACTGCTGTGGAGACCCTGGATTCAGCCTCCATCACTCTGTCTGCGACTTTGCGGAGATCGTGGCAAAGGAGGGATACATCCACACACACCTCCTCCACTTTTGTCTCTACTGATTCCCTGGAGTCTAAAATTGCTTTTAGGATGAAAGCCAGATCTATGTGTTGTGGTGTGTTACCTGTGGTGGGAGATGCTTCTAAGATCTCTCGAGTATCTACAGTAGGTTTGGCATATTGGCCCATTTTGGCTTGGGCTGGCTTTGGCTGTGGGGGCTTTTCACAACCCATCTCCAATTGCGGACCCATGTTCACCTTGGGAGGGTACAGGCACACCCCAAACTGGCCCCCTTGCCCCAGTGCAGCACGAGCAGTCAGTGAAGGCTGATATGAGATGGACCATGGGGGATCATCACCATAGTTCAAGGACCCAGGTAGGTTTGGTGCAGGATTCCAGGCATTATCAGTTACCCACTCCCCTCCAGACGCCATGGAGCAATGGAATTGGTGATGTACAACCTCCTACCATCCAGGCTGGCTCTCGGAGGGAGAGACGATCTGGAGAACATTGGGGATGGCTGGAGTCACCACAGCCCCAGCCATAAGTGTGTTCCAAGTCTTACAGGGCCTCTTTAGGCCTGAGGCATAGGTCGCTCAACACAGCCTAAGGGGAGCATGAAATAGGCAGACACCATCTATGTGTATACCCTAAACTGTGTCTCTGGCTGAAGGTGTGCTAATGGTGCTGGTTTGCCGCAGCCCAGCAGGTATCAACTGCTGTCTCAGAGTTCTGCACACACCCAGGTCATGCCGGGTCTAGCTGTCATCAATGGTCATCCGCCATTCGGGGTCACAATGTGAGGCCTGTCAGAATACAACAGGCCATTTGGGGTCTATTCCTAGTGCTCATCTGCGAGGTGGCATAGTCTGGGCCATGCCGCACATCACAATGGCACTGCTCCCGCAAGCACCCCAGTCCAGGCGGGGAACAACCCTGTAAGTGCAAATCCCCACAGGCAGGCCACCACACACCGTTGTGTGGGGGAAAAAAGGCTGCAATTGCCAGGCCCCAAAGGAAGAGTGCTACTGGCATTAGTCGAATGTAGGCTGGATGTGAGGAGGCCCGGAGCCGCCGGTCCGCCCAACTCTATTAGGGACCTGATGGGGGCTGATCACACCGTGAAGCTGGTACTGAAAGCCACACCCCGATCTCGCAGGACATCTCACGGGAAGGCCGTCATACACGCAGGTTGCCCCAAGTCTCAATAACATGCAGCGTCCTGCCTCCCGAGCCCCTATAGCAAATCTCAGTGCCGGTGAGGCCAGCCAATAGCCGTGTCACCAGGCACCCCAATCAATTTCTCACTTCCACAAATCGCCGCCCGGGTCACTCCCACCAAGCATCTATCTCCAAGTGGCGCCTGGGAATAAAAGTGCTGCAGCTTCCAGCAACCACTACACCTCTGCTCTGATCGCTGGTGTGAAGATGGCCGCCATCTTGTGTTCGGCCCTTCCCTGCTGAAGTCTCACTGTAAGGCCACAGTGTCTTCTCTCCAGCCACAGCAGGGGTCTTCTGAGACCCATAAATAGGGAGAGCTCGGGGGAGCTGCTGCAAGGCCCAGTGGTCACTATGCTGCAATTCCTCTTGCGGGTGTGAGGGCATCCACCATCTAGTGTATGGCTCCACACCACCAATGCCACACCGTAGGGTCCCCATGTGTCTGGTACAGCCACAGCTGGGATATGCCAAGACTCAAGAGTGTCCCAGTAATGGGTTGGGAGAATACAGGGGAATCACTGAATTGCACTGTCAGGTGGGATAGTGATGGATACTTGATGGGCTACAGGAGCTGGTCTAAAGCTAGACCCCCGCCCTGGAGGCCCGTTTGGCTTGCTTGCACTAGGGCCCATAGATTCTTGCTACAACACTGAGAAATATATATGCTACGAGAAATAAATAAGTAAAAGTAGTGGACGAGCGAGATACGCGAGTAAGAGAGATTGAAAAGAAAAGAATGTAGGGAAGAATGAACAAGGGGCGAGATAGGCAAGAGTAAGAGAAGATGAAAGAGGAGAGAGATAGAGCAATTAAAAAGTTGAAAAGAAAGAGAAAACGAGACAGAGACTGAGAAACAAACAAGTGGAGGGAAGAAGGGAAAGAAGCAACCAAAAGGTGAAAAGAAGTCATGAAAATGAGAAACATTGAGCAGAGAGGAAGTTAGAGAAGGGAGAAAGAGCAAGAGAGATCGAACCAGAGAGAAACTGAAGAGAGAGACAAAGAATGATTGGAAAAAGAAAGAGGGAAAGAGAGGGAGATGGCAGATGACAGAAACATTTTGTGTGTCTGACAGAAAAAGATATATATAGAGAAAGCAAAGCAATCAGAGAAGGCAATAATGTTTGAGAGAATGGGTAAGAGGAGAATGAGTGAGTAGTTTAAAAAGGATGAGTGTGTGAAGGAGAAGAGAGTATAAAGGAAAATGTGTGCGAGAAAGATAGACAGAGAGAGAAAACAGAGACAGACAGAGGGAGCCAGAGAGAAAGAATAAGACAGTGCATGAAAGACAGGTCTTGAGTAAATGAGAGTACAAGGGTGTAAAAGGAGGAGGGACTGTGTAAGAGAAACAATGTATGTAAAGGATGAAAGTTAGAGACTATTAGGGTAGAGAATTGTGAAATGAGTAGGGAAAAGTAGATAGCAGGTTAGGGAAACTTTGGTCAGGTAGTAAGATCTAAGAAACATGGTTAGAAAAACAGTGGGCATGGGTAATAACAAACAGGGCTACAAACAGACTGATAAAGACAGCATGGAAAAAGGAAAAAACTGTCTAGATAGAGAGATAAAAAGAAAAGGGAAAAGCGATGTAGGTAGAGAGTCCATTGTAATAAGGAAAGGGGGCAATGAATGCAATATTGCAAGGGCAGGGGTAATCAGCAAGATGGAAACAGTGACTGGGAGCAAATGGAAGAGAGATAGGGAGTAAGAATTAGGATAGCTGAAAGATATTAAAAAGAGGCAAAGAAAGATAGCTGGGTAGAAAGGCTAAGGTAAAGTCGAGAGAAGACTGTGAGAAATCAGGTTGTTTGTTGAGGGGGTGAGCCCTTTCCAAGCAACAGACACAACCCTTCTCGGGGGGACCCACAAAAAGTTACTAATTTAACCTGTGCTTAACTCTGATAGTTTGGCACTAAAGCAGTCAGGCTTAACTTAGAGGCAATTTGTGAAGTATTTATGCAGCACCCAAACAGCAATAAAGTGAAATAACAATACAAGAAAATCTCACATCAATTTAGAAAGGCTGTCTAAAATATAAGAAATGATTTGACACCAAAATTACAAATAAATAATCAGTAAAACCAGAGAAATGCAATTGCACAGACTTAAAGCATAGCACCTAGAAGCATAAAGCACCACTTACAGTCATCCAGTCGTATGAGAGACTGGATGAAAGTCATAAGTTCAGGCCAACTGCAGGCCATATACGGGGACCAGGTTAGTCCTGCAGAAAAAGTTACCTTCTAAAGTCCAGCATGAAGAGCTCTGTTGGTGGTGGAGGAGGCCACAAGGAGCTGGGATAGCATCGTGAATGGTCATCGCTGTAGTGCGAAGACCAGGCTGGGTGTCACGGACGGACATAGCTGGAGCTTTGCATTGGCGGTCACCACGGCTGCTGATGCTGTAGCACAAAGTACAGATCTTTCAATCGTAGTTGCTGTAGCGTGAAGTGTTGGGTTCACTGGAACTTTGTGCCAGCATTCGGCATGGATGGTAAAATCTTGGTATGAACTGGCCCGTTCGTGGTCGCCAGGAAAGTCGAAAATTTCAGGATTTCTTCTAGGAGGAGCTCAACTGATGCCATACCAAGGGACCAGGACTCTGAGAGGCACCTCTTGGTGGTCAGGAACTCACTCCAGCAGAGGTCAGGCAGTCGAATTGCAAATCCAGACAAACTCAGTGAAGCATGTCAGCTGGGCAGTTGCAGAGAAGCCTCTGGAGCTTGTTGCGTCCCTTTAGCTCAGAAAAGGAAGTCAGTCAGGTGACTCTTGGAGTCACTTCAGTCTAGAATGAAGGGTGCAGGTCAAGTGTTCCTTCTCCGACACCAGGGCAGGCCTCAAGCATTAGGGAAGTCCTCTGGCAGCAGGGCAGACATTCTTCTGTGGTATCCACAGGTCCAGTAGTATACTGAACAGTGGACTCGAGAATTCCCTTTTTATACCTAGTGCCAACTTTGAAGTGGAAGAAACTTCTAGAATCTTCCCCTTACAGAAGTGCCTTGAATTTCCTGCCTCCCCGCCCTAATACAATTCTGTCTGCAGTCACAACAGACAAGTGAGAAGTCCTTTGTGTGTGAGCTCATTCAATGTCTTTGAAACACACGTGTGACAGGTGACCACTCTGCCCCTCTCATCAAGTCAGAATGGCCTATCCACCAAAACACCCAAACCCTCTATTGTGTGGCTCTCTGGGAGGAATACACAAAGGGCATCTACACCTAGTCATGTGACACAGTAAACGGGCTCAAGGCACCAAATAGTTAGAACAAGAAAATGTAAATTTTGTAAAAGTTGCATTTTAAATAGGACTGTGACTTAAAATCTGACTTTACCTTTAAAGAGTTGTTTAAAATACAATTCCTCAGACACCAAACAAGACATTCCTACTTGCTCCCAAACAAAAGTGATCATTAGATGCAACAAGGTAACCTAATGTTATCTTATGGGAGAGGTAGGCCTAAAAATAATGAAAAACTAATCTGAGAGTTTTTCACTAACAGGACATGTAAGTATATGTCTAACTTTTTAAATACAACTCACCCTGCCCCGTGGGCTGTTTAAGGCCAGCCCTAGGAGTTACTTATAAAGTGGCCGCTCCTCCACTAAGGCGGAGGAGCGTTACTCTACTGCTCATTGAGCAGTGCAAAAAATATAATTAAATGAATGATAATAACAAAACTTGATTATTTTATTTTTCTGTGCCAATCAAAGCAATGTCAGGGTGGGGGTGGGGGGCTAGGCTCACCACCATCAGAGGGCGCAAGAGTGGTTTGTACTTTCTAAGTGCACATGACTGTTTGGCCGGCCAAACAGTCATGCGCATTTAGCATGTTCTCCACCTGGCTGTGTTGCACAGCCCAGTGGAGAACATGCCCAGGCACTGCCTGAGCAGCCAAACAGGCCACTCAGACCAATCGCAACACAGCTGATGGCTGGGAGAGTCCGGGAGCCTGGGTGCTTCCAGTGTGCAGCAGACTTAGGCCAGAGGAGAGGCGTGCAGCTGAGGACGGAGGAGGAGTGTGCGTCGGCAAAGGTAAGTTTATTATTTATTTTAGTTTATTATTTATTTCAGTTCTTATCCCCCCACTCACCACCCCTGTCCTGAGACAGCCGCCACTGTACATATGTGTATTAAAAAGGAAGGTTTAGGTCCGGCAAAAGGTTTATTTTGTCAGGTCAAATTGGCTGTTTAAAACTGCACACACAGGCTGCAATGGCAGGCCTGAGACAGTTTTGAAAGACTTTTTAAGTGGGTGGCACAATAAATGCTGCAGGTCTACTAGAGGTTTCAATTTACCAGCCCTGGCGATATGGCATATCACTTTACTAAAGTCTTAGAAGTAAATTATAAATTGGGTGCAAGCCATTGTTTTCATGTATACAGTAGTGAGTATAAACATTTTAGCACAAGTTAGCAGTGGTAAAGCTTGCAGAGTGTTAGAGCCAGCAAAACAAATTTAGCAAAACAGGGGAGGGGGGGAGGGGGGTGAAGGCAAAACATTTTAGAAAAAAACCACACCAAGGATGTCAGGTCTAACAAAGACAGAGAAGGGAATGGGGAAAAAGAGACAGAAAGACACTGATGACTAGGGGAAAACCTACCAAAGGGAGTGAAATGGTTAGAGACACTTAAAACCTGGCAAGAGAGAAAGATAGTGTTAAGGCAGTAGAAAGATTAAGGGTAAGGTAAAGAAGAACTGATATAGAGATGTTTATATTTGGAGGGTTGCTAAGAAAATGTCCTAGTGAGTGAAGAGAAAAGAGGTTGATAGACGTCATGGGGTAAGAGTCTGAAGAGATAGATGTAAACAGAATAAGACCGTGTAAAATGATCATAGATGTTTAGAGAGACAGTTGGGTGATGGTAAAGTGAAAAATTTAGAAAACGAAGAGGTGAATACAGCAAATAAATAATATTAAAAAGGCTGATGTCATTAGAAACAGAAGCAACAAAACAACAAAGTGACTGCCTGGGAAGAATAAAACAAGTGAAAAACAAGTGAAAAAGGAAAACAAAATGTATCCTACATGAGATAGATTAATGTCATTAGGGAAAGGAAATTAACTAATGGAGAGTTTAATAACCTGAAGGAAAAAATTCACAATAAATAACATAGAGGAAATATTAAGTGGATAATAATGACAATCAGTAGAAACCTACAAGAAAGGAGGGTATTAGGAAACGGAAAGTGATAAAATATGAAAGCTAGATGTCTGATGGTCAGTATGAGTGGATCTCTTGTATAGTTTATTTGTGACAGTGTTACCTCTCAAATGTGCAAAAATACTGCACCGTTTTGGTTGGCAGTGTGTTTACAATATTATCTGTTAAAATTGTATTTAATTGCATTCAAAATGTTCCCAATCCAGACAATAAGAATCTTGATGCTAATGAACATAAATTATTTTGCCCAGAATGACACAGTTTTGATGCAAAGGCCCCAGTTACACTTGAACAGTGTTGGAATTGTTTGCCCTAAGTTGGCAGGGTATGCCCAGACGGGGGTCCCTTGCTCACTCTGCCACTGGATTCAAGCTAGCCTGGCTGACGAGGGGTGTTACCCCGAAACCAGTCCCAGGATGCTTGTTTCTGGTCCAGGGAAGACCTGGCCCATCAGTTTGGGCTGGACTGTTCCCATAAGGAACAGGGTCAAGACGGATTTGCATACAACAGGGTCAGGACTGATTTGCATATAGCTGGGTCTGAACTGAGGTGGCGAAGTGAGCTAAAGAACAATGATGGATTCAGCCCAGATCTGTGACTGGGGGTGAGTGTCTGAAAAGTTTCAATGCTCCGTCCATCATCTCCTTGCATTTGTAATGTTGGAATTGAACCTAGGGAAAAAGCCTGATGATTACTGAGGCATCAGGGATTGATGTGGCAACCATCAAAATATGGTTGTAATTCCCCACTATTAGGGAAAACCCATATCAGGTGCTATATATCACACCCAATAAATTCCAAATCCTGGAGGATAAATAGGGAATACCACTTTGAGACACTCTCAAATGGAATAAAATGTCAACAGATGATATTGGTGATGCAGTGTCACTATCAAATATTTGTGCGTAACATACATAACCATTACTTACAAGAGTGCATGTGTTATTTTACTCTCACATTTAGTGAGAAGAGTGATCTCATATATTCTATATTTCCAGACAACCACTGCTTCTGAAATTGTCCGACTTACCCACAACTTTAATTTAGCATTTAAGAGTTTCCCTGTATAGGAACTGAATTTTAGCCTATTTCGAATATGCTGTTGTGTGTTTTTATTTGCTAATTTGAAATTTCAGGATTATATTCATAGATGCTGTATTCAGGTGACTATTGATTTATTCTTAATTAAATCAGTTTGAGATTGTAAGTTTACTAGTTTACTAATAAACTTTCATGGTTTGCAAACTTACTACCCTCTGTCGTTAATGTAGGGAAATATCAGTTTCATTTTTATTGAATTTGTGATTTCAGCCTCAGTTCAAGATAAACGTCCATTCCAGCCGACATAGAGTTCCGAGTTTGCACCAAGTTTGTCTGGTGCAAATATCATCATTATCTATTCGGCTATTAATATGCCCCCTTCAAAGTCAATTGAAAGTCTTTACTAAGAAACTGGAGTGAGGAAACTCTATGTAGTAATTGCAATCCATTGTTTCAAAAACAAAATATGCCACAGCTCTCCAAGCTAACGCTCTCAGAGTTCCTTACCTTTGAAAAAAAAATATTCTGTGATATTATTCTACTCAGAAAATAGGGCCCCAAGTGGATTTCTATGCATCTTTCAACTTCCTTTCTCATCTACAACCAAGCAGTTGCTTGGCGAATCCTTCACCCCTTTGTAGGGTGCTCTGAAGGATGAGATCTTGCGAACATGGAAGAGTTTCCCAAGGGAATTATCTGAAATCTCATTAAGTCTGAGATCAGAAACTGTGAAGCATGTGAAATTAGGGGAGAGACTTAGGCGAGTTTCCAAGTCCCTATTGCATTAAAGACACAATAGCAAATGAGAGAGCTGCAGACTTCACAACATTACTGTACTTCTTTAGTTATGAATGAACGAGAAAAACAAAAAGATGACAACAAAGACATTTAAGTGGCATATCCAAAAAGCACTGTCACAAAACCAATATGACTTGCTTTTCTTAAAAATGCAATGACAAAGCTAATAGGTCAGTATTTGTGTAAGGGAACATGTTTGGTAATACTTGAGCGATTTTATTTGCATTAGCAGAGTAAGCTGTATCCTCAAAGAAGAGAATTTTAAAGAGAGTTAGAGGATGAAGTTTATATTGTGAGTGGTGAGCTTAATAGGCAGACAGCAAAATATGCGTTTGCACGTCTTGGTGAAAAAGAAATGTTTAATCCAACAACATGCTCTCCAGACAGCAATGTAAAACCAATGAACTTGCAAAGATGATTAAAGAATACCCTTGACATGCAAAAGACTAAGAGGTGGTGGTTTATAAAGAAACATTGATTTATACCACCAATTAAAATTTCATTATGTCAGTAAAGTATATACATTACAGAACATGCACTGATAACTACACATTTTTCATGTTACTATTGGACTACATGAGTACCATCGCTAATGGCATTATAAATGGGACAATGAAACAAAATACCAAATACAACGGCCTTGATGGACAGCTCATCTAAACAATGCCAGGCCATGAACAATCCTTGAAAGCCAATTGTTGAATCGGGCTAATCCACATCTCACTTTCTCTCTACTACTTCTTACATATACTTTATAAACTTTACAAATATGTGGTTTCCAAGACAGCAGAAGCAGTCTGCAGCATTACCTATTACAGCAGTGACTCTTGAAGTCAATTTGAAAACAGGGAGAGTCAATGTTTAAATGGTCGACAGAATTGCCTATTTTTGATGGACATTACTACAAAAAAATGAACATGCAGAATGAAAAGGTACTGCTAAGCTTGGCTTGAGCTTTTAGAATTTTGAAAATAAACTCTTAGTTTGTGATTTTTGTGAAATAAATTAAAAATGATTCATAAAAATGAACACAGATTAAAACAAATGGTACCCAAATATTATTTTCACAATATTATTTTGCATTTCCAATGTTTTGAAATTCAAGTTCAAGTAAATTGTGCTTTCTCGGTAATATGGTTTTCAGATGTGTCTCACTTCTGCTTCCTCAAGCATTTACTCACTCGAAGTGCCAGTTTAAGTCCAAGTTTGAGAACAAATTTGACAGGACGGTTGGGAAGTATTTTTTATTCAATAATGACCCAAGAACAGACTTTGCAATGTTATACAATTAGCATACGTGAAGAGTTTCATAGTGTTCAAAGTACACCACCATAATTTACTGTTCAAATGTTTAATAGAACATATTTAAGATGAAGTGGTTTACCCTGCTAGTGATCTCTATTCTTATTTACTTTTTTGCACATTATACTATTCCCAGCCACATATTTGACCACTAATAAATTATTTCAAAAGCAAATACACCTTATTGCTGACCTCAAAACTTAATGGTGAGTAAAGAAAAGATGTGCTCAAAATAAAATATTATTAATTGTATTCAAATTAAATGTGAATGTATTGATACGAGCCACAACTCCACCTACAGTCTCAATACTAATAAGGAGAGAAAAATGAAATTGTCTAATGTCTTCTGACAATATGTGATTTATGAGTGTATGAGCCTGGTTATTTTGAATGGAAATGGAAAGTTCTATACAGCAAAGCATAATTATTTTGTTTCTGTGTTAGTCAAATATGAAAACATATTTTAATATATTTTTGAAGTCAATACAGACAATTTCAAATCTGGTTACTGGATTATCTGAAATACTTTTCATGATTCTAATGATCATAACCTATGAATTCAATAAAGCAGAAGGTCAATAGAATGAATGCACTATGGACGAATGAAAGAAAACTGGCCTGCAGAATTCACAACGTTATATAAAACGTTTTACTTTTCATAATGAAGAAAATAGCACTGAATGCAGACATGATCTTTGAGGAATTGGAAGTGTACTTTTGCTGAGATTCTGAGCAACATGCGATTCTGGAAGCATTTATGAAACATGACCTTTTTCCCTATGCAAATTTTACAACACTGTACACTATTCCTATAAACAATAGAGCAAAAATTGGCCAAAGTTTGAAAAGATTAGCAGAAATTTGTCAACGCTATAAATTACTGAAATGTCAATTAACAATGGCGGTATCATTCAGATAATGAATCATAAGAGCATTTTTAAAAAGTTGGATATATTGGTAAATGTATAACCATCAAAAAAGGGGGGTAAGGACTGCAGAATTGTGGGTGCATTAACAGAAGTATTGAACTAGTGGGATCCCCAGTGTCCTATATTATATATTTAGATAATTTAGATAGATAGATAGATAGATAGATAGATAGATAGATAGATAGATAGATAGATAGATAGATAGATAGATAGATAGATAGATAGATAGATAGATAGATAGATAGATAGATAGATAGATTCTCCTATTTTCACGGTGTGATTCTATTCATGGCAAAATTAACTCCAATTAATAAAGTTTGCTAATTTCCCGGCCTGCCTAAAACTTGGACTATTTCAGCTTCGTCCCTATTTTCCTATTAACAGTACTCATCTGACTCATGGCTTTTTGCACCTAAAAATATTCTAACATTATAATGGTCTGTGAAATGCGGATGGAGGGTGCAATAATAATTAAAACTGAAAATGTAACTCAATTACAACATAAATAAGCAAGAGTCAAGACGTACACCTTTTTAGAGTTTGTTTCACTTCCGTACCTCTTTTTTTAAACACAATAGCGTTTGTGTAGCTACAGCTTATTCATAAGCTCCAAACTGGTTTCCTACAAGGGAGTCTGCAAGCACCAATGGCAAAAGGTAGGGGGAGGTGGTTAATTATTTAAATGTATATAAAATGAAATAAGTGTGTGTGTACAATTATTTCATATAAGATTTCTAATGTTCCAGTTGATTTGTGACAGGCAAATTAAGATTACAAAATATGCAACTCAAATCATTTATGAATTACTTGTGGTGCTACACTTATCATATATAAAGCTGTGACTGTCTTTGTCAATAATTATATATCAAGGCATGTCTCAAAATCGATGAGGCTTTTGGGTTTAAAGGTAATTCTACATTCTGAACTGACAGTGACATTCAATGTCTGTTACTTTACAACAACAGATTGTTTCAGCTGCCTCTGTAACTTTTACACAAGGCAACAAGGTAAGATCCTGCCAGTGTGGGTATGTTTGGGCAGATACAGTTGACGAGACAGGTTAGCTTGTCAGACTTTGAATTATTTGAATGTTGTTTACGAAGTTTACTGAATAAGTGTTACTCAGTCTTTAAATTATGATGCTAAACAATAACAAGGGTGTGTTGCCTTTTCTTATCTTACTTTCAAAGTTATGTAACTTTTTCAAACTTTGCACAGTGTACCCACCTTACAAATTTTGCATATGGGTGACGATTTCCACACAAAAATTTTACTTTTAGCTAATTTCCTTGCAAAATATTTGACGTATAGAACTCTACCAAGGGAAGCATTTTTGTGATGTTTAACTTCAATAACTTCACGTTTAGTCGACATTTTCCCATGTTGCTTAGTTTTTTTAGTTTAACATTTTATAAAGTTCAAAAGGTTTGCAAGTTTAAAACAATCCTTATGAATTTACCAAAGAAAATCATTCAGTACCATGAAAAGCCATATTCATAATTTCACAAATATTGCTTGATGCCATTTAACACCCATATCGACCCGTTTCAGCATTTGTTTTGTTTCTGCATTTTTTTTTTCATTACTAAAGAGTTTTCTTTTTTTAAGAAATATCAATGTGGGAAAGAAATGAAGTACAAACAGGAATCAAGCATGGAAAAGATAAAAAGGAAATACATAAAGAAGAAAGTCATGGTAAGAGTTTAATCCATAGCCAATGTCCTCTAAAATACCATTTTTCTAACTGTAGTTTCTTCAGGAAGTCCCAATTGTTTTCTTGAAGGGTGGGATTCAATTGTCAACAACAAGTGCTGCAGAGCAGGTGCTTAGTTTCATATTTCGTACTTTGTATACAATAATTTTTTTCTGTTGCTTAATATTAGTATGTATGCATGTTTTGGATTTTTAAGATTCTTTAGTGCATGTTTAACACATACCGAACATCAAATTACTATAAATCAGTGTTGAGAAAAATGTCTTTGCAAAAAATACAGTGACCTATGACTAGAAGCTAAAATGCCAAAAAACGTGACCTTGCAGTAGGTCATTGCAACAGTCTGGGGTCGTTGAAAAACGTTCCTTCTAAGGATATGTTAGTAAGGTTGAGAAATTGTAAATCTGAAAAAAGAGAAATGGGAATTTAGATAAAAAATCTAAAATAGCAGAAGCAATTATGTAATACTTACAGTTCTTAGTCATAAAATATGCACCATATACTTTTTTGTAAGTACACATTTTGATGGTGTTCCGATGTAATCACTAAACGTTCCATGTATATAATTTAGCTTACATTGAAATTTGACTACTGGCTAATTAAATTAAAACTGATTGCAGATGAAGCTTAGTCAATCCCTGGTGTAGCCACCCGACCCACTCTTGAATCACTCATGTCTTTATGCAGCTCTCTTTGATCTATCTTTTCTGACCCCATCGACCTTCTGTGAAAGCAGACTATGATGTCTTTGAAAACTTCCCAGCAGCCAAACAGTCTCGCAAGTGACCTCCCCACAGAGCGGAGGACGTCACTTGGGGCCACTACATATTCGGGAAACAGGAAAAGTACTGCCATGGAAAGGCTTGAAGGAGAAGAAATGCCCAGGGAGAAGGTACATCGGAAAGTGTTTAGCAGAATCCCGGCATTGACTTGCTTCTCTAATGTATCCTGCACCCTTGCAATGACCTCGCTGCACTTCACAAACACGTTACACATTTTATAACCCAATTATGATGGTTCCTTGTTTTATCTCCCTCTGGAAGGAGGAAAGGACGAGCTGACCGTGCTTGCATATGAAGACAGCAGGCGCTGGCATGAAATGTTTGTTAGGGCTGCCGAGCTATCTCGATGGCATCGAAACACACAATCCTGACAGCCCCACACTATCTGTGCACATAGCCAGGGCCGGACTGGCCGTAGCGGGCACCGGGCAATACCCCGGTGCGCCGCACGGGTGGGGGCCGGTTTTGGGCCCCTAGCTGCAAAATCAACCCTGTAACAAAATTGCCCGAAAAGCGGCCCTGGCAAAGAGTTCGGCGTCACTCCCCCACCCCCGGGTGGGGGGAGGAGGGGGGCGACCGAGCACTTTGCCAGGGCCGGTTGTGGTTCCCAGTCCGGCCCTGCACATAGCAACACACTTCTAAACATTTGCCATGATGAAAACAATCCCTTTGGGGAAAATACAAGCAGTACAGGCAGATCAGAGTGCAAAGTTGCAGCCACAGATATTGCCATGGTTTGGCAATATCAGTATGCAAAGCTATTGCTCACTGTTGGTAGTGACATATATGTGGTTCTGCATCATGTGTGACCATATCAGCCTGCAGTTTATGCTAGAGCGTGGTGACATACATGTTGGTTTTCACTGTGCTCTGATTACTTCAGCCTGCAAAGCCTCTGCTATCTACTGGCAGTGATATATATGTCTGTTCTGGCAATAATTCCACTGTATCAGCCGGCAAGGTTACGGTCACCTATTTCTAGTAACATCTGCTGTTTTTTGCTGTAATATGGACTTATCCTTCCGCAATGTTCAACAACATATTGTTAGGACTTTGAATGTAAAATTAGTTTTAGCCTGTTTGTGTCTTCTTGTAATTCATAGTTTGCCATTGTTATACAAATGTTGATTTTCACTGCATGCTTGTCATTTCAACCTTAAAAGCCTCTGACACACTTTGCTAGTAACACCTGTGTTGTTTCTGATTGTGGAGAAGCAGTCAGTCTGCCAAGAAGTATCCATACATGGCATCCATGTTGGCTCTGGGTGATGAATGATTCATTGAAGAGCAACCACGTTGGGCCTCACTGTAAACTGGACAAACCATTTCACAAAACCTTCAAACCCTATTTAGACGAACACACATGCCCATGCTTGTGTTGGTATGATGGTGTGAGACTGCAATGCACCATTAATAGTGGCATATTTCTTGAGACTGTATTGCAGCAAGTCAGAAGCAACCCCTTAGATGCACAATTGGCAGTGGCATCCGTGTTGGTTATGGTAGGTTCTCAACACTTGCTTGCATCTAGGTTGAGCCATATCTGCCTGGACTCAGTGTTCTAAGAGATGGCTGCCACACCAGCAGATGGCACTTCGATCACAGCTGTAAGTGATGAAGATACATTTGTGTTTCTTAATCCAGCACACAATTGAAAGCTAAACCTGCTTTGATCCTTCATGAGCCATATAGCCATGACTCAGTCAACACAAGTGAACATAAGATTGAGTCAACTGATGATTGGATGCACAGAGAGCACAATAATGGAAATAGGGAATATAACATTTAAATGTGTCTGTAAATAAATTAGAAAGTGAGTGATACATGTAAGATGCAAGTCTTGGGTGAGCTGACAAATGTATGCGCATTTAAAGAGGCAAATGAGTTAACGTTTGATTGAATCTGAATTAATTCAGAATAAGCCTAATCAACACCAAACAAGCGAACGCTAGAACAGTACCGGCCTCTGCGATCCTGAAGTGTACAATAATTAATGCAAGATCAGCTCAACAACCCTTGACTTCGATATGCTTTTCATAACCGAGACCTGATTCAATCCTACTTTACTAATCTCAGTTAATGTCCTCCTACCATTGCCAACATCCTACTCCATTATTCATAGAAAACTTCTTTAAAAAATGGAAGAGGCACTGCAATCATCTCCAAGAACTGTGGTACGTGGCTCCGCCGCAAACCCCCTAACATTCCCTTCATTTAAATGCCTTACTCACTTTACAACTACAGCATGGTGACAGCTGTTTTTTTACGAAAAATACCACCCCCCTGCCACAACCAAACATTCTTTGAATCATTCAAAGAAGTGGTGAAACTAATAAAAATAGACTTATTCAACAATATAATTCCTAGAGAGTTTAACATTTTATGGAATTACCAAATTAATGATCAGTATATCTGGTCTCTCATTAGAAGTTTTATAGAATAACCTGTGCTTAGTTTCACTCCTCCTTGCAGACCTCCTTGCCCCCAAAGTAAAATGAGAGACAGACGAGACTCTAATGGGAAAAAGGAAGGTTAAGAAAGAGTCACCAATCAATCAGTCCTGTACTTATTTCCCCAGTCTCTGGAACCCTTCACTCTGCTCCGCTGCTCAACTGTATGTCACACAGTTATAAATGTATTTTCTTTATACTCAAGATGCAACAAATAGAGTTCTGGCTTTAGAACACCCAGGATAGATCATAGCTAAGTCTGTTAATTCCATAAGCATACAAACATGTAGAATATGTCTTTCCATATTTAGTGCAATGCTCTTTCTACATGTTCCCAATGTTACCATATGTTTAAGGAAATTTGAAGTATCTGAATTATGCCACTCATAATTCCACACAAAACAATGATAATCTAAAAGTAAATAATGTTTATTACCCAACAATTTGCCCAAGGGAGCACAATATTTTGAATGGCTAGCAATAACAAGTTCTTAAAACAATACACCAGAAATCAAAGGATATATTCTCCTGAGGAGTACTTCACCAAATCCAAAAAGGCCCAAAGCTACAAACTCTTGACACTTTACACAAACATACAATGGCAATGATGAAGACTGTAGACTCTATCCCCAGGTACTACAGCAACAACAAGTTGGAAAGTGTTGTGTGCCTTGACACTCAACCTGAAATATGAGATCACTTCCTTCCAAGCAAAGCACTAGACCACTTCAACTGTTGTGCAGACAATAGCTTCCATGATGGCCAAAATCTTAGCATTTGTGTTAGGAGGAGTGTTGTGGAGGAGTGTGGCTCAATGGTTAGAGCGGCAGACCCTGAAGCAGAGTTCTGGCCAGGGACCAGGGTTCGATTCCCGCCTCGGCGGGGCTCGGGCTCAATTTCCTCGGACCTGTCTATTCTCGCCTCGGTGCCTATTCTAATCATGGGCCCCACGCTGCAACTCTGGGCAATAGCTTGCTTAGCCTCCACACCGGCCCCAACAGCGCTAAGGATGCCTGGCTTCACCCTGGGGGTGCCCAGGAGTGGACACTTCACAGGGAAAGCCAGGAGGGGTTCCACAGCGGTATGAGTATCAGCGCCAGGAAACCGCAAAGGCGACACCGCAAGGTGGCCGTCTGGTGACAGTGCGCTCTATAAGTACCTTGACATTTACATTTACATTTGTGTTCATTCCATTTAGTAGGTACCACATTATAGCACCTTGTGCTATTTTTATTTTCTACTTTTCTCATTCCGTTTTTTTCTGGTCTGCTGATTTGTCATGTGAGAAAGCAGCTGGTCACAAAAGTTAAGGTCAGTGACATTGGTTTGGAAAATAATAGGTGCCAGGGTTTCCACAATACTACTCCTGCTATTTTGGAGGGAAATGTACAGAAAAACATGGTTAGAAAGAAATTAAGAAGTATCTGCTCACATTGTGGCTTGACACAAGCGCTCTTCATAACCAAAAGAAAGCTTACCATCTTAAATTATCAATTTCTCTACACACGTCCATATCAGCCTTTTGAGTCACATTGGTCTGACTATCTCACTGTTCCCTGTCTCGCAGCAAGAATGTAAAATCATAATACATGATATTTGAAACCCTTAAAAATGTGGATAACATTGATAAAGAATGTACTCATTCAACACTTCCAACAAAATCTCAGACCTGTTACTTCTACTAATATTCAATACTCAGCAAACTCCCTCATGCGATTAATCAACCAAAACCAGCATTAACAACTTGCTCCATTACCACTAAAATCCAAAAGGGAGAAATATGGTCACATTGGTACACCAGAATACGCAAGAGATCTCAAAAGCAGCAAATTAAAAACCATGAAACTAGAAAGGGTTTGGAAAAAAGACAAATCAACACTCTCTGGTTGTTTTCACAATTAAAAAGCAAAGGAAAAGTCACAAAGACCCTAAACTAAACAGCTAAAACTATTTTAATGCTAAAATCTATGAAGCCGAAAATTGTCCTGAAACACTTGTCAACAGTAATTTGCAAACCCTATCTCATCAACAAAACCCACTGCTGTCAAAACATCATCAACAATATTTCTAACTTCTTTACTCACCAAATAAACCACAGCATGAGGAGCTTTTTGGAAAAAACGAAATGGTAATGCACTCTGTTAATCCTGAAAGAGTTACTGCTTGACACAGAAGACAGCTTGCAAATTATTTCCTCCCCCAATTCATCTTCTTCAACAAGTGCCTAAAGCCTGATTCCTTCCTTAAAAAAACGCTGCATGCAAAACATCTCCCCGCTCCGCTTCTCAAAGCATTTGACACATCTGTCAATGGAGGCATGTTCTCCTCAGTTCTGACACCTGGTCAAGACACTCAGGGCCGGACTGGGAACAGAAACCGGCCCTGGCAAACTGCCCCTGCTCCCCCCCCCCCCCCTGGGTTGAGGGGGAGTTGAGCCGAGCAGTTTGTGAGGGACGGTTTCGGCCGATTTTGTTACAGGGGGCCGATATTGCCGACCCCCGGTAACAAAAACAGCCCCCCAGGGGCCCAAAACCGGCCCCCATCCTAGCGGCCTACCGGGGAAATGCCCGGTGCCCGCTATGGCCAGGCCGGCCCTGAAGACACTCTAATTCTCAAGAAACCCACCATAGAGCCTAACAACCTTCAAAACCACAGGCCATTATTGAGAAAGCTGTTGTGCTACTATTCATTTCGGGCCTTCATGGTGATTGTTAGTTATCATCTCTTTGGGTGAGTAAAGAGCAAAGAGTTGGGAAAGCCTCAGGACACCCATCATAATTGCTGGGCCGTATCCCACCACCTGGAATCGCTTCATGTATGCAATAAATGGGAGCAATACCCTATCACATTTGTGTACCCCATCATTGACCATTGTGGCTAGATTCTCCATTGCAAAAATGGCCCATAAGTTTTCCCACCAGGTATTAATAGTCGTGGTTGTGTCGGCAGCTTCCACATCTGAATGACTGAAAGTTGCACCTGAAGCAGCAGGTGGGAAATTAGTTAGCTTGGGGTGTACATAGAGGGAATATGCTGTTTTACACTGGACCCCCAAACAGTAAAACCAGAGGTTGTGGGGGTAAAACTATCATGGTTATTGAGGTGATGTGGGATAAGACTTTGTACCAAAACATTTTGATGTGGGTGCAGGCCACCATACATGACTTAGTGTTTTTCTCTCCCAACATTCCTTTCAAGATATACAAGAGCCCCTTTTACCCTTTGCTTGGACCTTATTAGGGAGTCCACTACCTTCATGCCCTTGGATTTAGCGTAGTTAATTTGGAACTCTGAGACCTCTGCAAATCTAGTCAGTTCAGCTTGGAAGCCCAATATTAAGGGTTCTGGTGACAAAGCACAGGATGTCATTGGTGAATAATTCAAGTTTATGCTCAGTTTCACCCACCTTGACACACTTGATGTCCGAGTTTAATCGTTTTCGTCGCACCAATGGCTCCATGAAAAGTGCAAACATCAGTGGGGACAGAGGACAGCCCTGTTGTGTGCCTCTAGAAATGGGGATGGGGCCATAAAAGTTCTCTATTGCTCTTGAGTTTGGTGGAGGGGTTGACATAAAGTGCCCAGATGAACATTTTCATCCCCCCTCCATGGATAATCTACGCAGGACTTTGACAAATTTGCCCAATCAACTTTATTGAAAGTCTTCTCTGCATAGAGTGATATAAGGACAGTCACCTGCTGGCATCGTTTGGCCACTTTAACCCCTTCAGTGCCCGCCCCTTTCCCCGCCCTGTGCCGGCCGTTTCATTAGCGGGCGGGGTTTGTGACGAGCTGGTCTCGTCATGGGCACAGCGCAACCGCGGCCCATGACGAGACCAGCTCGTCACGGGCATTGAAGAGGTTAAAGCTATTGAAGGCTAATTTTGTCCCCTTGAGGAGGCCTGGCTGCTGGACAGAGATTATTGTGAGCCAGAGGGAGTGGAGTCTACTGACCATGATGGAGGCAAACACCTTCACATCACAAACTAAAAGAGCAATCGGTCAATAAATTCCGTAGTCCTTGGGGTCTATGTCTGGCTTTAGCAGCAGTGTCAGCTGTGAGCAAAACACAGAGTCTGTAACTACCTGTGATGTCAAGAAGGATTTGAATATATTGTAGAAGGAGGAAGGGAGGCTGTCAGGCCACCTGTATTTCCAGCTAGGCATTTTCTTTATTGCCTTTTGTACCTCCTCTAGTTCCATAAAGTTCTCTTACGAGGCTGAGAGGGTGTAGTCATCGAAGTACTCGTCTTGCTCTTGCGAAGTCGCATGCTGATGCTTAAGGAGTGCCAAGTAATACTAATGAATTTTAGCCTTTCATCTATAGTGGAATATTTATTACCCCATGTCCATTACAACTTTTATGTAACTTCAAGTTTTAAATTGCTTCAGAGTATATGCTAGCAGTCTTTCTGTTTTATTACCCATCTCATAGTTATGTTGCTGAATATTGAGCAATTTGCAAGCCGTCTCTTTCATAGCTAGCTGCTGCTCCCCCCCAGAGACTGTGCAGCTCCTGTGCTGCCCTATATGAACCTCCTTGTTTTTGCTGCTGTTCTGCTTGACAAAGCTGGCACTCCAAGATCTCTTTTTTGCATCGATCTTGACATTCAAAAGTTGTTGCTTAAGATAACAGATCACCTTAAATGACTGCTTTCACAGCATCACACAGAGTTGGGTCAGACACTTCACTGTTCTTTACTTTGAAATATTTTTGATTGCTTCTTTTATGGTTTTGCATAGTGCTGATTCTCAAAACATGATTTTGTTTAGCAACCATGGGTGTGACTATGGTTTTTGAGGGTGTAGATTGTGAATATGCAACCATATTGGGCGTGTTCTGATAGGACATCTATTTGTGAATCAAAGACAATGGAATGGAAATGTCTGGATATCAAGCGACAACGTGTCCTGTATATGTTGAAGTAGAACACGAAGGGGCAGATTTACTAATATTAGGCACAATGCAGCTTGCTGTGCTGTGCTGCATCAAATGGAGAGGACAGGAGTGTGCCCTATCTACTAACATATGGCGCACTACTGCTTTCCTTCTGCACTGGCCCACTTGTGGCTGCCAGGCATCAGCACAGGCACCCTTGCATCTTAGTGCAAGGGTGCTAGCATTACAGCCAGGATTGTTTTTGTGCAGGGAGGGACCTTCCTGTACAAAAAGCAATCCTCTGAAGCTTTTTCCCCTTTCTATGTGTGCTTGAGAATGCAGCACCCATAGACATAGAAAAAACAACAAAGAGTAATGAACATATTTCTCATCGTTAGGCCTCTCAGGTGAAGGCATACAATTTTGATGCATTCCCAGGTTTACTAGTGTTGGTAAATCTTGGAATGCACCAAAACCCATGGGTGGGTGCAAAGTGACACCCACGCTTCACTCATGGGATGCCTTTCCAGGGCTGAGTAATGCAAGGCAGCGAACTGCGCTGCCTTGCGTTCCAGATTTAGTAGGCCATGGAGGGACACGCAAGAAGGCTCTGAGTGGCATAGTAAATCTCACTTAAGGGCTTGCGTTGCCTTTGTGTCACCTGTCAAGGCTTCAGTGAGTGTAGGACGGGGACGAAGTGGATGCAGAACATGACTGGAAGCTGTCCAATGCCGGTTGTAGGTAGCCCTCTGTGATTAGATTGCCGGTCGTGAAGTGGGGGACTATTATGAAAAAGTCACAGAAGAACTGCTCTTTGTCATCATTTGGACTACATACCACTATTATTGTAATATTAAGTTGAACCAGGGTGCCCTTGATTCCCAGCTCCCTTATCCATGTTTTTGTCGAAAGTGAAACCTAGGCCTATACGGACTAAATAAGTCCAATGCAGTTGTTTTGCATAACTGCATAACTACCAACCTAAACCCTAATTCAATACAACCAGTACACAAATGCCATTGTAATGCACCGGATTTTCTCCGTACTACATGGCAAAATTCCCTAATCGTGGAATTGTATAATCTGTAACTGTTGCATTAGAGCTTTTTTAGGTAGGTAGTGAGAGAGAACTGTATTAGCTAATGCAACGTTATACCACATTTTTATATACTCACATCCACAAATTACATAGCATTTTGCACTTCTTTTTGCAAAAGCTAGGTCTGCGGCCGTAGGTTAGCCCAACAAAATGATTTACAGAGATAGGGGGGGCTGTGGTCTGAACGGACAAAGTTTACTCAGTAGTTGTGCTCCAAAGGGGATAGGTCTTGCCATCGGCCAACTATTCCTGTGTGGGATTATTACTTACAGATTTTAGAGAGCACTCGTTTACATCTAGGTTCATCCTGGTGCTCAGAACCCATGACCATGACATCAGTTCCTTTCTGATTCATCATCCGGGTTATTAAGGCTGTCCTGAGTGGAACTAGATTTGTTTGCAAGCGAAGTGACTGGCATTGAACTCCAGGGAAAAGCAGACATGCACGACCAGCTGTTTCCTGAATTTTTTTTAATGACTAACAAGCCTTTCCCGGAGAAACATAAATTGTTAGGAGCATAAATAAGATAATACAATGTTATGCACACATTTCTGGCTCTCTGTATAGAATTTTTTAGGAAATGCATAAGCATTTGGATTTCACTCTGCCCTAAATGGGAAGCCAGTCAAGTTTCCTTGGAGTCTGGAGCCTGAGATAGGAGACCAGGGGGTATTCCGAGTGGTTCTAGCTGCCAAATGGGGAATCCTTTGAAGCGGATACTCGGCCGGTGGCATAGATAAAGCATTACCATAACTCATACATGAGCTGATGATTACTCATACAAAATGAGTGAAAATTCAGGGGTAGGTGTGGAAGAATGTTTTTGAGTAGGTAGAGCCCGCACCGCCATTTTGGCCAGAGCCATAACGCTGAATTATCAAAAGTGACTCCAAGATTGCTGTGCCCCAGAACTGACATGAGTCTCGTGTTGCTTCTGTGGGGAGCCTCATAGCTGTGATTTCAGGGCTTTAGATCATCCAAATACCCTGCGTCAGCCGAGGGGGTGCTGTCAGTCAATTTTCAGGCCTATACAGATCGCCAATGAATGGCATGTCTATAGCCCTGTCCTATGCTCTTTTGTGTCTGTTGAAATAATCCTGCTGCTTGGCTAAGCTCCCCTGCCCCAGGGTGCGCTGTTTTTGAGCTGGAATCAAGGTGTCAGAGCTGATTCTGAGTGAATAACTTACATCAAATTTAAATGGAAATTCAAAGGTGGCTTAAGATTGATGTCACTGTAAACTCTTGCCAAATAATGACGAGTTTAAAACTGTAAAATGCGACTTTCTCCCTCATTGTTGGGTAAATGTCCTAAGATTTGACTTTTCATCACTGACATTTGACTGACCACTAGGCCTTGCGCCCAATCTCATTGCCTGGTTCACCCTCCGCTTTAAAATATGGTAACTGCTCAAATAACTGTGAAACCAAGTCCATAAGTTATTTCATATTGGATTTCTTGATCTGGCTGGGTAGACCTCTACAATTAAAACGTGTTTTTTATAAAGTGCTGCATGCCAAACGTCTGCCATTTCTAAGCACTGAAAATGACAGGTGTGCCTTTTGCCGAAATTAATGGTACATATTATAACGAACTTCAGGAGAATGACGTCTAAGCCCATAGTGTAAGGTTTTGAACTTGCAACTTGCCGATTACGGCTTACATCAAACGTAAGCTTTCAACGCATTGACCTGATCTGCCTGCTTACTGTAAGAGAGCTAGTGAGAGGTGGCTGTGCTAGGCCACAAAAAGATGTCAGGTTATAACAGAGTATTTGGACAGACCTCCAAGATGTCACCATTCACAAAGATGGCCGAACCAGCAGGCACATGCATCAACCTAAAAACCGGTCGCAAACGGGCAGATTCTCAGAATCTGCCCCTTTGCGACCGGTATTTTTGCATTTGGGATGCATCATCCCAAATGCAAAAATCGCTATTTAAGGAATCTCAAAATAGCGATTCCTTAAATAGCGATTGCATTCAAGGAATCCCAAATAGAGATTTCCTAAATGCAATGCATTAAAGTTTAAAAAATAGCGATTTCGCTATTAGCGGGAGCAAATTACCATGAAGCTGGACTTCATGGTAATTTGCTAAAACTTAGAAAATTGCACTTTTTTGCATTTTTCTAAGTTTAATGTTGCGCACACACATGCCCTTAGAGCATGTGTGTATGCAACATTTGTGCAGAGTTCAAATACATGGGTGCAATAGGGTGTTATTTTGACACCCTTGCACCCTAGAAATTGCGGGAGCAATTTGCGACTACCTACTGGTACTCGCAAATTGCTCCCGCAATCTTCTATTCATTCCTATGGGCCTGGAGGCCCATTGGAATGAATGGGAAGCCATTCATTAATTGCGACTCGCAATTTGCGAGTCGCAATTAAGGAATTTGTGGGAATCGCTATTTCTTTAGCGATTCCTACATGCATAGGGTTTTGCAATTCCTTAATTGCGATTCCTTAATAATCGCTATTAAGGAATCGCAAAACCCTATGTTGATGCATGTGCCAGCAGATGTCTACGCCACACCACTTCCCTGTTCTGGCCCATCTTCGCAGGCCTGACAGCTTTCAGAGCTGGGTGAGACAGGCTGTCAGTCGAAACACTTTGCTTTAGTAGATTCTGGGCATGTTCAGATTCAGAGACACTAAGGTGTTTGACACTGCAGGTGCGCTCCTTTAAAAGTGTAGGGTTTCTTTCTATGCTGTACAGCTTGCATCTCATTTTCCATCTCTCAAAAATGCCTTAGTGGGGCCTGGACAGAGCTGGCGTCTCAGAGGAACTCGGCAATTAAACAATGTGCTGGAAGAAGGATTTCAGCTGTGGGAAATCACAGCGCCATTAGTAGTGAGGCTGGCTGCTTTCCACCTACAGCATACAGCCACAAATCATTACACAAAGGCTGCTACCTTCCGCTCAGTTCACAGGCAGCCAAAGCAAGCACTAAAACCCTATTTACCGTTTTCCAAACACGACTGGCGAGCCACAAACAGGCCTATTAGACAGGTGCTATCAAACTGCGTCCCGACGTGAACCTAAATGGCTCATTTTGCAGTTGGGCATTGAGTGAAAATAAATGTGCAGCAAGCAACTGATCTGGAAGATATTCCAAGCCAAACCACTGCTACTAGCCAATTTGCACCCCTGTTTCATCATAGAGCCGAGCATGTCTCAACATATGAAGCGGTAGGCATCCTCAGTGCCGCTAATGCAAATTGGCTATTTTCCAATATCCTTACTCATCAAAATAAAAAATACTCCATGCATTGAGCCATAAGAATCAATGTAGCCCCTTCTCTATCCCTATTCTGTTAAATGAAGTTCTCACGGCAGTGTAGAGTTCTCCGTCCTGGTCAGGGCATACCAGGATTGCGCTTTTTGTCTTGAGCAATCAGCGGCGTCTCCTCCACTAAGGCGGCGGAGCATCGCCCCACTGCTTCAAAGCAGCACCAAGGAAACAAAGCGTTATTATCATTTTTAGGTCTCGCCTGACCCAGCGCATGCGCTGGTCTGGCGAGACTTATTGAGAGGGCTCCAAAAAGTGCTACCAGGCAAGCCTAGAGCTACAGTGCATGTGCGCGGGCGCGCCGCGCTTTACCGCAAGTACTTTCACTTTCGCGGCCGCACGGCCGCTTTGCATAGCCAATAGGTCTTGCTTTTGGGACCTTATAAGTATTTAGTTATGCAACTGTTGCATGGCTAAACACTAAGGTCCCAAAGGCGAGACCTATTGGCTATGCCAATGCTTGTTTTTTTTTTGCATTGGAGTTGCTGTCAGGTTAGGGCAGGAGGTGCTGGGCCCCCGCGTCACAGCGAGGAGGAGTGGCTGAAGCTGCACCTAAAGTGTCCACGACATGGGGAGAGGATGTAGCCTAAAAGCTAGGGCGGTCGATCTCAAATCTGGGGAACGGGGTTCGAGTCTCAGCAAGGACACTCAACAACCTGTGATTCTGGGCAAATCACGTAATCTCCCCGTGCCTAACAAAGAATGAATGTGTCCTTATGTAATGCAACTGGTGCTCATGTAAAGCGCTCTGATACCTGATACCTTTGGGTCAAGTTTGCGCAATATAAAACTCCGGGGGGAAATAAATGACCGTCCCTAATGCCTTTGTTGAACAGACATCTGCCGGATTTTATAAGTGGTTGCAGCACACTCATGATGTACATGTCCCGTAATGTACTCAAATGATGTGGCCTATTTCTAAACATGCTCTGTGGTCCAATGATGAATTGAAAGTGTCTAAACTCAGGGTACACCAATGTGAAAGGAGTGACATAAGAGGTTTGGTACTTAAGAAAGAGAAAAGTTTTGTGGGGGCTAAATTATAAAATCTCGCTCTAAACCACCAAATTCTCTTTTAATTTTAGCTGCACTAATTTGGTGGCAAATAAACAAGGGGACACGTTTAAGATATTAAACAAACTCACATGTCCCAATTAAGTAATGTACAAGGCAGAAACCTCCCAAACCCTGTGAGTGCACTCAAGAATTTTTTCAGAGAGAAAAATAAATCAATTGAGGATAACATTCTGACAGCTCTGCCAACCTGAGGAAAATGTGGACTACAACAATCAGTTCTCACTCTTTGGGGTTCAGATGCCCCAGCTCCAGCATGAGACGTATTTCTTTCATGCATAAGGTAAAATTGGTCTCTCCTCTAGATCATGGTTCCCCTACTATTATGCAAGCCTGTCTGTCGTAACAGCCAACCATCTGTTAGACCAGAGCTTTCCAAACTGTGTGTCCCGACACAGTACTGTGTCGCCTGCAAAGGGTGGGTGTGTCGCAGGATGACACTGGTATTCATAGGCACTTAGCACATAACTGCTGCTAATTAAGAGGCATTCCTTTGAAAGCTTTGTTCTCACATGCCGGGGTAGACAGAGGGAGTTCGGGGTAGACAGAGGGAGGGAGAGGGAGAGAGAGGGAGACAGAGGGAGGGAGACAGAGGGAGGGAGACAGAGGGAGGGAGACAGAGGGAGGGAGACAGAGGGAGGGAGACAGAGGGAGGGAGAGAGAGAGAGGGAGAGAGAGAGAGGGAGAGAGAGAGAGGGAGGGAGAGAGAGGGAGGGAGACAGAGAGAGAGGGAGGGAGGGAGAGAAAGAGAGTGAGAGAGGGAGGGAGACAGAAAAAGGGAGAGGGAGGGAGAGATAGAGAGAGGGAGGGAGACAGAGCGAGAGAGAGAGATGTGTGTATGCCGGGTCTGGTGGCTCAGTGGACGAAGGCATCCGCTGCAGGGGCCTGTGTTCAACCACATGGTCTCAAATTTGCTTGAAATTGCGCCATTTGCCCACTTTTATTTCAAAATTGTGTTCGCAGGGGGGGGGGGGAGAAACCCCCCCCCCCCCCCACCCCGATCCCCTCCTTAAGTGGTTCGAGCTCGCTTGGTACACTCGCTCGCTACACTGCCTTCCTGTGTCCCATAATGATGCATCTCCAAAAAGTGTGTCACCAACATGAAAGGTTTGGAAAGCTGTGTGTTAGACCCTCTGAATAAGTTTCTAGCTCGGAGCATTGTCCCTGACAGGTTTAAAACTGCATTGATATGTATCTTGCTGAAGAAGCAGAGCGATGACCCTAAGCTACTGACATTATTTTGCTCCATTTCACTTCTCCTATATGCTGCTAACATTTTAGAAAGCTTTGTTACTAGGAGTCGAGCAGGGTCTTTTATTCATGCAACTTTCTTTATCCATTGCAGGCTGGTTTCTGCCCAGCACACAGTACAGAAGCGGCGATGCATTTTGTCCTTGACAATCTACTACATGAGATGGATTCAGGACATTTGACCATGCTAGTTCTCCTAGGTTGCCTTCAACCCTGCCGCCCACACGATTTTGCTGGATTGTTTTAAGGCAGCCGGTTGGATATCCTCCTTCCTGGGAGGCTGCACAGAAAGTGCAGTTAGGCCCATTTCCCTCTTCTAAGACCCATGGCATCTGTGTGGTCCCCCTGTACTCCGCATTATTTTCTTTGCTGTTTAATCTCTACATCTGTCTGTTTAATCTGCAAATCTGTGATCTCAGCCCTGGCTACAACTACATGGATGACTCTCAGCTCATCTTCTGGCTTTAGGGTACTGATCAGTCTCACCAGGACTTCAATCTACCCAAGAGACCATTTGGGACTAGAGGGGCACTTTCTTCCTCAAGCTAAATGTCAATAAGACTGAGCTGATTATTCTCAACCACAGGACGGATCACTGGGCACACTCCTATTGACACTCTGAGCTCAGAGCACATCTGTACCCAGCTGCCGCTGCCAAAAGCCTGGACGTCATGGTGTTAGACTATAAATGTTCCTGCTTACGCAACCTATGTAAGTTAGCATTTGCTGCACCATTTTCTGTTAAGATGCCATTTTGACTCATGATCAAAACTAATCCTTTGCTATTTCTGAGAAAAGACTTCAGCTAAGTTTCGCTTCCCCAAGGTTGGGTTTTGCTTCACTAATGAATAGACTGTTCTTATTAGCGCATACCTTTCTCACTGGAAAGTGGCCTTCTCCCACTGGTCTGGTGACAGGCCCGACTGGATCAACCTTGGACTTTGCTATTTTGTATGAGATATGAGTCCTGAGATTGTTTTTCTCTCTTTTGCCTTGCAGCACCTGCCTGGAAAATGCCATTATGGGCGTGTTCTAGCCCAGTTACAAAATGTACTAAATGTATCTTTATGCTTGTGAATTTCAGTTCCTCTGCAGCACTCCTAGTGACTGGGCTCCGCTCGGAGTGTACTTTGAATAAATAATTATTGGTTTTTATTCTCTATTGTCTGACCGACTCTTCATTTGTATGGGAGCCTGAGAGGTGGTCAATAGTGACCCGAGTGACCCGAATCGGGCCACTTCCTTCAATGGTAGACAATCAACGGCCCATTGTTAGAAATGGGATTTCTGGTTGGCTGAGGCTTGGGCCAAAGCCAGGCAGAAACCACCACTCTAGTCAGGGCTGGGGAGTTACACGCCAAAGATAACCCCTGCTCACCCCCTTGGTAGCTTGGCACGAGCAGTCAGGCTTATCTCTGAGGCAATGTGTAAAGCGTTTGCGCGCGCACCCAGCATCAACACCCAAGGCCCACCACAAAAGAAACTCCACACAAGGTATTATAAAAATAGCCTTTGTATTATAGCAGAACACATTAGATAATAAATACACACTTTACACTGTGCCACTGGCACGGGGAGAATTTACAAGGGAATTATTTACAGGGGACAGGGCCTCATGGACCACTGTCAGGAATAAGCACTTGTAGAATTAGCACTTTGTAAGAATAAGACTTTAGAGCATAGCACATACAATCACTGTAGCACCAACTTAGAAGATATAGCGCACAACCAGGAGCTACTGGTAGCAGGTAAGTCCCACCTACGCAACCCTAACCACATTAGGAAAATATCACGCAGGGAAACATGAGCACACTAGCATAACTACCGCTAGTAAAAACAATCTCCAATGCATAAACACAGTTTAGGAAGGAAAATATCCTGAAGACATTGCGCAGGCGCAAAAGTACATATAGGCAAATCACCAGGTACCCTAGGGGAGGGCACAATACAGAAAAACTGTCTGCAGGCCAACTGGCCTCTCAGGGGTACAGAAATGACCAATCCAATACTGTCAGGGCGCGACTGCGCAGGCGGCGCAAGCCAGGCGTGCAATGCACAACCTAAACGTTGCAGCTGCCCACTAAGTGCTGGGCAGCTGGAGGAAATGAGCGTGGGCACTACTGTGCCTTTGGAGCCCCCTCTGGGCTACGGCACTGGGTTGCCTCGTGTGCTCAATCAAACAAATATGGCCCCCAATAATGTTGGAGCGCACCAGCGCTCGAAGAAAACAATGCGGGGTGTTGGAGCCCCACGAGCGCTCTAAAATAATATGCCCCCACGATGGAGCACGCAGGGCGCTCTGACGACGAAATGCAGGCCTCGTACGAGCCTCTCGCGGCTCGGAACCACTCACGGTGCCGCGTAGGAGCCTCGTGGGTTCATCCCACACCAGAAAATGTCCCCGGACCTTTGAACGCTGAGCGAGGCGTTCACTTTACAACGGGCCCGCGCTGGAGGCGGGGGCCGCTCGAAGAATCAGCCGGTTTGGGACCGGCACCCACAGTACCCGTGCGGAGTCCCCAGCCCTTCCCTACTCACCGGGCTGTTCTGTGGGGACTCCGCTCCTCTGCCGGCAGCACTTCTCGGTCGCCGGAGAGCGGGGTGGGCTCCCGGCGGCTCCCTCCGTAAGCGACGTCCTTCCTGGAGGCCCCGATCACGTGGGCCACACTCCCTCCCGCTGGACCAATCCCAGCGCGGCAGGGGGATGACGCGGCCGGGACTCCGGGCTGCGGCCGTGATTTCTCCTTCCTCTTCACCGAAGCGCGGGGTGGCTCCCGCCTTCGGTTGGCAATACGGTAAAGCAAGCGGGGTGGGCACCCGCCAACGAGCACACAATGCGGGGTGGGCACCCGCGAAGGCTGGCCCAAATATGCGGGAGGGGCTCCCGCAAAAATAAAGAGATAAGCGGGGTGGGCACCCGCCAATGAGGGCCACAATTCGGGGTGGGCACCCGCTTTAAATCCTGGCCACAGCGGGGGAATCCCTACGTCGGGATTCTCCCGCAAATCCTCGCAGCTCAGCGCTGCTGGCCACAGGTGAAGGCACTCCTCAGCAACAAGGGTGCAGTGCTTCCCAGGCGCTTGGGGGGGAGAAAGCAAGTCCAGCCAAAGTCTTGAAAAGCAGGGGGGGGGGCAAAGACTGGGCCCAGGGGCCAGCTCACAGGGCCCTCCAGCAGGGAGGCAGTCCCCAGTGGCGGTCTCTCCTGGCGCCCAGCAGCAGCAGGCCCCCCTAAAGTTGGATCAGCAAGAGAACACCTTGTAAGGGGACACAGCCCCTTTTGATACAGAAAAAGTATTTGTCTGAAGGTGCAGGGAAGGGGCGAACCAGTTCCAACAGGTTCCTGAGCACTTTGTTTTGCTCAGCCCCTCTCCCTATTCACTGGCAGGCCAGGGTCATCAGACGCACCACAGGGGCCGGAGCCAGCAGTGTGTGGGGAAAGCCCTGTCCTATTCAGGACCCAGGTATACTCCTCCCCAGCCATCAGTATGCTAAACTCCCATTCACCACTGGGTGACTCCTCCTGACTCTGGGGATTTCCCTAGCCCGTCACATGACCTCCACCAGCCAATTGCCAGACAAGCCACACATTTCATACTGCACACTGAAGTGCCCACTTCTAGAAGTGGCACTTCCACACTAGGTACATGCACGCCGCACACATCATCACGCAGCATTCAATCACACGAGTCCGCACATACCAAACTCGGGCCTGCACACCCCACGCATCAGGAACTACCAGGACACATACATTCCCCCATGCATTTCTATGGGAGGGCAGGCCAACCTCACAACACGCACGCACTTTACCCTGGGACACAGCGGTAAAGTGCGCAGAAACCCAAAATCACTACACCAAGTTACCAATAAAAAGCAAAAAGTCTCGGGGGTGAACCTGCCAGAAGGGCCAAGTCCAACACCCATGATTCCCCAGAACAAAACAGTCACTGCACAGGGCTTTGGCCTGTTGAAATCTATTAGGAACTTCACTCCTCTTCTGCCACCCAAGACCTTGAAATCTCCTTTTGCTATCCCTGTCAAAGAGAGAGGTTTTTTTTTCAAACGGATCGTATTATTTACAAATCCATTAATGACCAGGCTTTAGCTTTTCTAGTAAGTAGAATTAAGAGGTATGTTCCTAATCAAGCTCTCAAATACTGTCTTGCCAACCACCAGAGGATCTCTCGGTTCAAGTGACAGAGAGCAGGGGGCAGGAGCGTCTGTGGCCTGCTCTACATCTTACGGAACTCTCCCTTCCTCAGCCAGGCTGGGGTCCAACTTCCTGAGGTTCCTGAAGCTTCTGAAGGCCTAGCTGTTTAAGCAAGCTTTTGATCAGCATGTGTCCTTGCTCCTTTCCCTCCTGTTAGTAGCTCCAAGAAACCCTTGTATGTATGTGCGCTCTATACGTTTTCCTAACATAACATAATGCAATGCAGCATAACATAACACAACATGCTACCTCACGTGGGCTAGACACATCACTACCACCTCAGGTGTTTTACAGAAGCATGCTTCCAGCTCGCATTAAACCTCCCAATCAGCAGTGACCTATTGACTTCATTCACCAACCTATACATTCTATTGGGGAGGATGTCAATACGCAGGAGGCCAACTTACCAGTATTTAAAATGATATGTCAATGTTTTGTCTTTATTTGGCAAATTCAGCCCCACTTGGCCCAGTAGTTTATCTCCTTTACTGGTAATGAGTTTTTTGTGTTTTATCTACTGCTGTTTAATAAAGCATAGCATTAGATTCTGAATGCAATATATATTATCTCGAGTAGGTTAATATCCCATTTCAGGAATGATGTTCTGCTGCGGGCACAAAGAAGTAAAGGCAGAGAAGGAGCGATTAAGCAGTCTTTGCCACCCTCCACAAACCTACCTTCAGATGCACAGACAAATCAGAGCAGAAAAGAGATTTCTCATAGCGAAATATACGGACTCGATAAAACATTCTAATATTAGAAACAAGAGGGTACGCTCTGCAGAACGTAAAAATTAAAAAATGCCAAGACCATTAATGCACAATTACAAACAGCGAAAGCTCTGGAAAATGGGCCGACTGCCATTTAATAAAAGGTCATGGACAAACTTTGAAGAAACAGAACTTCGTGTTTTAAAAAAAACGCAATTAGGTCTAATTAGCCACCAAAAATTCTATTGCATTTTTCTTGATGAATAAAATCTAAGAATGTGCTCTGTTTCCCCCGTGGTGTTGAACACGCTGAGTCACTGCCAGTCCAAGTCAGTGTCTGTGGATCCCACTTTCGTCTGTGGTTGTTTTTAAGATATGGACTGCTATGGTTTTAATAGTTTTAACATGTTTTTCCAGAATGACATTCTGGGCGGATAGCAAGAAAGATCCAAGCAACTGAATATTTTTACACTATCAACAGATTTATTTTCGGGGAAGATATTGGAAAAAATTGGTATAACAATGTAAAAAGGACCACCTGGGTATATGTGTTTATGATAATTTAGAATTATATTTTTTCCTAATATTGAAGTATTACCTATGCCCGGTTTGGGCACAATAATAATTAGGTGTGCATGTGACTTGCGGGGTCCTCAGTGGCTGTTGTTTATGACGAGGAAAACCCGGAAGTACTCTTGCAATGATTGCAAAGATATGTTATTTATTGAGGTATTTATTTTGCTCTCCATTTATCATGTTGAATGTGTATAAAATATTTATTGTATAAGTTTATATAATTATTTGACAAAGTAATTGTTATATGTGCAGCGGTTATGTTTTGTGATGACCGTGGACCATTCAATCTGTTGAATTATTGCACATTTCCATGTGGTGTGGTTATTAGCAGGCCTGGGTTAGTCTGTTTTTGTTGTTTACACGGATTACATTTTGTATATCACTGATGTAACAAGGCGGCCAGCGTCGTGGTCCAGGCGATTTCTCGAAGAAATGCGCTGACGCTGCAATTTTGCACTTGCAAGTCTGCACTTTATTGAATAGATGGTTTAAGCTGCATCGAGAGTGCTGCATTCTTTCTTGTGAGAGTGGGAAGAGGTGAAGACCCCCAACTGAAGACGTCTTGCTGAAACGCGTTGGCCATGTTTTTTTTTTTTAAATTGATTTGAATGTTTTTGACACTTAAATGAATATTTTTGATAATGTGCTTAAAGCTGAGAGGAGTTGTTTTTTTTGCCTGAGATCTGTGCCCCTGGAGCCATAGGGGGAAGAAACTCTGGGCAGAGGTATATATATAGACCAACACAAATCCCAATGCGTTTCGGTTTTACAAAGACCATGTTCACGGGCATACAATTATTGATATGGGTAGTTGATTGTCTCTGACCTTTGATTGCCTAGGAATTTACTTTCAATTGTATTATTGCCTGCCCTAGGAATCTCACGTATTCGCAAGGGGTCTTTGTTATTTACATATGCTTGCTTATCCCACCTTCCCAATACTTAGCGCTCCAGTTACTCGGGCAAACAAGCACTGTTGCGTATTCTGAGGCAAGAGAGTTAAAGGCTTGTTTCTGTGTCAGCCCTTCTTCAACATTAACATGCTTTCCCAGTGTCACCATTAGCTTCAACAGCGACGGAGTAAGGAAGTGGCTCAGAAGATCCTCCTCGCTCTGCTGTCCACGTCAAACACAGCAAATAATCCAGTCCCTGTGCCGTAGTCAACACACCAGAACGCGGGAGGCTGAGATTTCAAGTTAGCCCTCCATCAATTTCCAACACCTCCCCCATGCGACTCTCGTATTCACTATCCGTTGCAGAGGGGGCAAGAGAAAAGCCGGGGGAGGGGGGCACTTCTTAGGCTTAGCCTCAGCTAAGTGAGCATCGCAAATTTCCAATTCATCCAGACTGGCAACTTATTTCAAGGTCAATTTGTCCGGAATCAAAATCCATTTGGCAGAAAGTGTAGAGATAGATGAAAGGGGATGGCTGAGGAGGGATGTGAGGAAGGAGGGCGGGGGGAAGTCAGCTGGATGGCTGCCACTGTCAAATAATGCAAGTACTATCCTGTTCAGCAGCCAAAACAGGAACGAGAGCCGCCAATCTCCTGGGGCAAAGAGCTGTCAGGCAGAGACCATTGCTAAAGCCGCGCTCGGCCATATTTTAGCATGCGAGCCCAGTAAAGGGCCATCGATGACTGTCTGACACTCGCACTGGGTTTGAATGTAGCTATTGCGAATCTTCTTTTTAGAAACTAGATTACAGTATGAGCTTGGAAAGGCAGAAATGTGAACCTGGTGCTGGGAATACAATTGCATTTTTTTTTCAGACACCAAAGTTTTGCAAAGTTCTCAATTTTTGTCCTTCACAAAGTTGGTGAAATTTTCCAGTTTGCCTTCAACTATGTTCAATTTGTCCGCACGTTCCGAGATAATTTTAAGTGTAAAGTAAGATCATTTATTTGCAGTTTGTCGAGCCCAGCTAAGGTCTGCAGATTATTTCTCTGCAGATGCATGTTTTGTGGACTTTTCTATTAAGTATATTTTAGGATGAAACATTATATTAATGATAAATAACAAAATATGCAACAGAAATTGTTGCAAAAGGCATGCCTTTTATGCAAATGTAGCAAAGCAAAAAACTTTTGAAACCATCTCAAAAGATTTCCTTAGAGATTTACAAAGGTTCCAAAAATGTACAAATTCACAAACCTCTGATGATGGTTAAACAATTTTTATTGAGTTTTTTCAATTGCAAACATTGACAGTTATAACAGAATAAGACAAAAACAGGTAGCATTCATCAGGTACATTTCAATCTTGAAACATGAAAGAAACCAGGGTTCAGTACCAGCAGAAATACCATGTAAAACAAACAGCAAGTAACAATAGAATGTGGATTTCAGTTTGGACAACACTTTGCAGGCTAGGAATGAAAAGCACTCTGTAGTTATAAGGAAAAAACGTTAGAATCCTTTGGCTACGTGCTGTCGTACAAAACGGTCTCCTTATGTGTCGTAGAAGGATAAGGGTAACCCAATGAATAATGGGGGATGGTTTACAGAACTTGGAAGAAGAAAACAGGGGATGCACAAGCAATAATGATATAATGATGTGGAACAGAATTAGGGAGTTTGGAGAGCGGGTATGAACTCTTGCATATTGTGATGGGAAAGGGTAGTCGGGGACCAAAGGCCTTAAAATGTGAGATGGTGGGTGAGGGGGCTCCTCTTCAGCCAGTTCCTTGTACTGTCTGGTCATGGTATCCTAAGCTAATCCTACATAATTCAAGTTTTGGGGAGAAAAACATGGCAAAGCCAAATTTGTTTTGCATGTGGGTTCTATGCTTCTATTAGGGAATTTGCACAGCTTGGAATACAGTTTTTTTAATGTATTGCCAGGTTCATTCAATGCAAAGCTGGTGATATTTAAAAAATGCAAACAAAAGGGGTCCCTGTGTTAAAGAGGTGCTTTCACACAGCCATGCTGGGCTAAAGTAGCAGCCTATCAGAGAACATAGCTGTCTAGTTCCAAAAGACTTTAGGGGGGATTGACAAGAATTTACAGGGGATTACTGCCCACCTATTGCTTACCATTGGGTGGTTTTATTATTTTGCTCATTTGTTTGCTTCCTATTCAATGATTTTCTTATCCCCACTTGTCTTTCTGTATATGTCCCTCTCCATTAGTGTAGCCTCTTTACCATTTCTCTGATTGACTGGCTTCTATCCTTCAATTGCTTTTGGGGAAATACATTTTTGTTTATGCTTAATCACTCATGAAAATGTACGGTTTTGCAGCTCTTTCCCTCGTGTATTTCTTCCCCTCCAGTACCCATCCTCTGTGCTCTGTGTTGCTGTTTCCTTTGTGATGCAAGCTCTCTCTTGTTTACTTTTTCACAGGCCAAATTCCCTGACTGCCCGCTATGTTGCTTCCTCTCACTTGTGTGCTTGTGTGCCCCTCTTCCCACCGCCATGTTGCACTCCCTTGAGTGTTGCTTCTGTCCTTCTTCGACACTCCCAATTGCCCCCCACCTGTTCCACTGTGTCCACCACCTTTTTTTATTATTTCATTTTTTTAGAGTTCAGGGCAGCAAATTATTACTGGCTTTGAAAACGTGTTTTCCAGCCACAACTTCGTTAAAAAACAATATTCACTTGCTTGGATTGACAAATTAGAAAAATGCCCCCTTTGTGATTTTAAAGGCATCGAGTGTAAAGAAGCAGGTGAACACACAAACCATCAGACATGCGCGAGCCAACCAAATGACAAGGCTGCTGCGTCATCACGCATTTTGTTTTTGCTTCTATTTTTACTCACTGGGAAGTACCCTGCGACCAAGGCACAAAGGTTAAGCAAGGTGCGGCCAGAATACATCTGGCCATCCTGATGTCCTCTCCATGGTTTGTGGAACATCAAGTTGCCAGGACGTGGTGACATTTTGCTAGATTGCAATAGAATAATTCAGGACATCCCACCCCTGCACGGTTAGTCTGGAGTTCGTCTAATTCACCCACTTGCGTGGATTGAAATACACATTCCAGGCCGTACTTTTTATGTGGGAAAAATTCCCTGCACATTTTTTTTTTTTTGCAAGCAATTTTGCCTGCTGTGGTAGATTTACGAATGCAATAAAATGTAATTTGATGAAATTGCAAAGTCTGTCACATTCACAACCCATTTGCTTGCAGAAATATATCTTTATAAGCCTGAGATACTGAGCACAGACATTTGGGTAATGTGTCAAAGAGCTGAGCAGTGGTGTGCACAGCGATTAGAGATAGAGTTTTACAAACATCCTCACTACTACTGTTCACAATGTTTGCAAACAGAGCTGGCCCCGGGCAAAACCAAATGGACGCCCCCTCCTCTATGTCCACTTTAATTGTCATTGTATTGTAAATTTGGGGGGGGGCAAGATTAAGGAGAGTCATGAAAAGAAAAACGAACACCAATCAAACAAGGGCACCAGCAGCCATCAGAAACTACTTCTTACATGGGAATATATTGTTATGGGGAAGTTACACGGGGCAGCCTGTTTTGGAAGATGAGCCTTTGAGGGGACACTAATGTACTGTGGTGGCAGCGAACTCACGGCAGCAACCTCAAAGACAACCCGGGACTGAGATGAACATTATCCTCCTATTGCACAAGGCTCAAGCATGATCCGAAGGATATGTGGGAGTTGTTTAACCATGTCTTTTTCACCGTGCGCGTACGGTACGCGCACGGTGAAAAACCTTAAAAAAAATAAATAAATACATAACTTAGCATTTAAAAAACCGTACAAATTCACTGAAAAAACCATAGGTTTCACACACGTTATAGTTAGGAATTAGCATTTAAAAAACCTTGCAAATTCACTTAAAAAACCATAGGTTTCACACATGAAATTCCCCCGTTATAGTTAGTGCAGACAACTATAACTCACGCGACCGCAATCCTCTGCTGATGACGTCAGATATTACATCACTGATGACATATGTGTCTTTCTGAAAAAAAAATATTTGGAATATATGTATAGCTAAAAATTAATGGAAGAAGACATGGGTAAATAAGTGTCTAAATACAGTGATGTAATATCTGACGTCATCAGCAGAGGATTGCGGTCGCGTGAGTTATAGTTGCCTGCACTAACTATAACGGGGGAATTTCAATGGTTTTTCACGAGTGAAATGTACAGCTAACTATAACATGTGTGAAACCTATGGTTTTTTAAGTGAATTTGCAAGGTTTTTTAAATGCTAATTCCTAACTATAACGTGTGTGAAACCTATGTTTTTTTCAGTGAATATATATATATGTATATATATATAAATAATAATAATACAGCATTTTCTAGAGCGTGAACAGCTACCTCACAAGGAGGTGTCCCGGCACGGCATAAATACAGAGACCAATTTTATGCAACTAGTGCTGTTGGGAGAAGAGCCAAGTCTTCAGCAGCTGCTTAAAACAGGCTTCATATATATATATATATATATGCAAAAAACAGTCTCCCTCCATCCAAGTAGACAAGGGGGCACGGCGGGGTTTGAAAGTTCATTTATTTAAAGGAGTGACATGACGCTTTTCAGCTTTCGCCTTCATCAGATGCAGTTCCTTTCCAAATGCCAGTGACGCTGCAATCCTGAGTGTGGTTTATATGCTGGCCCCTCTCAAGTAGAATGTTGCACACCTGAGCTTCGTTCAGCAGGAATCACTTCCGGTAAAAAGACTGCAACTCCCAGCATGCAGTTTGCTCGTGTCGTGAAGTTGCGGTGAGTGATCCTTCTTGCAGTACATCCAATTGGAGGCTGGCTGAGAACGTAGTCAGGTTAAGGATTGCGGCGTATTACTGGGCAAAAACGAGTCTTTTAAACCCTCACTTCCAGCCTCACAATCCCATTGGTTGCAGGTCCGGGACATCAATAAAGTAGCGATGTCGCTCCACGAATCCATGGACTATCACTGATAGCAGAGTCTCTGTTCCATGGGATGCCGGGCGGTCTGGGTAAGTGCCAATCAACCCAATACACTAAAGGAAGGGCCTCCCTTGCGCGTCTATGCACGCGCTAAAAATGCAAAAAACAGTCTCCCTCCATCCAAGTAGACAAGGGGGCACGGCGGGGTTTGAAAGTTCATTTATTTAAAGATATATATATATATATATATATATATATATATATATATATATATATAGTTGCCCTTGCAGTGAGAACGCTCAAATAGGTAAGTAATCCTCTCTTTATTGAAGTCAGAAAAACGGAACAGCACTCGACTTTGCATCAAAGTTCATCAAAGCCTGACCGGTTTCTGACTCCCCGTCCTTGTTCACAGGCACAATCAAGTAACAGCTACCTTGCAGCACACCTGCTTTTGATCTTAAACAATCCCGCCCCACATGGGCTTTCAAGGCAAATACATTATGGTGCCAGCAGTTCTGCTAAGTCCATAAGTTTGAACATCAATTAAAACATCACATACCCTTTATGTATGAAACCGGTCAGGCTTTGATGTACTTTGATGCAAAGTCGAGTGCTGTTCTGTTTTTCTAACTTCAATAAAGAGAGGATTACTTACCTATTTGAGCGTTCTCACTGCAAGGGCAACCTTTTCTTCTCAAATTAAGCGGCCGGCCCCGGTCGCGAGAACGCTCTGCCGCAAGCAACAGCGGATCTGGTGTGTCTCGTGTGAGGCGCGGTCGGAATGGGTGAGCCCGGATTTCAAATTATTGCTTATGCAAGAATTTTTGTTTTGAGCTTTTTGCTGTAAATTATGGGCTATTTCAAAACTTTATTGAAATTATTTTTTCATGGCATTTATGATTAACATGGATTTAAATTGTCTGTTATTTGTATTGACTACTAGTTTATTTCAGGACCCCGTTATAATATATTTTGGGCAAAACCACTGCAAAATGGCGCCTAAACGAAGAATGTACTGTTTATGTTCAGTCCTATCTCTATATCTCTGAATGCTCGTATGTAAAGAGGTTGTAATTTGTTTCTCGCCATACCATGAACAAGCTTTTCAGCGAAACGCGTTGGTGAGGCGGAAAACGCCTGGATTAAAACTTTGAATATAGCACCCCTGGGAAGTCCTGGCTTTCTCTTCGTGCGAATTCGGAAAGTTGTGTTTGTGATATATATATATATCATAAATTTCCACAAATGTCACAATTTTCATAGTGACGTGACAAAGAATTCAAGCTTTTGTGAAGCTGCAACAAAATGTCATCGACCTTTGCATAGTATACAAAAAACAACCTTGGCAAACCCCTACCAGTCATCATTACTGGAAAATGTAAATTGATTTTCTAGAAACCTTTCTGTGCAATTTGTATAGCCTCATTCAAAATATACAACCCTCTTTATAGTCAGTAAAGAGGGTGGCCTCAGCCGAACAGGAATATATGTTTCCTATATATGAAATGCATACATGTATAATCAGATCAGATCAGACTCTTTATTTCCGAGAAATGCGTTCTTACAGAAATATTGCACATTACTCAACTCATTGACATAAGCAATTACAAATATCATAAAAAGCAAGAATAAATATCACTTAATTAAATCAATACAGCAAACACAGAACACCAACCTAAAACAAATATAAAATGGTATATAAATTAACATTTCTTCTCATTAAAATTAATTGAGCGATCTGCAGCCCATTATCCCACACGTATCAAAATGTTTGGAAGCGCAACAGTTTAACCAACGCATGCAAAGCTCATTTCATCACTTTAGGCTACAAGAGAGCATTATACAGGTCTACATAGCATAAACCGGCAGAGAGACAATCCATAATAAAAAATCCCAATTAACAGGGAGGCATGTGTCAGTTATCTGCTGGAGCGTAATCATCACATCTCAATTATAGGACATAAAGTGCATTGTGTGGGACCATAATTATACAATTCACAAAGTCTTATTCAGTCTGGCTTCACTAACATACCCAATTATCCAATTTCGGGGCCAATGTCCTAATCAGGGCTTCCTTCTTATTCGGATTACATCTACCTAATAATCAAGAAACATCCTTGCAACCCTGAATGAAATACCGATGCGAGTCTAGGACAATCAAGAAAGGGAAATCCTGGCATAGGATGATACAGATTTGCACAGATATTGTCCTATGCCAATGGCTTCATCCTGGTATCTCAGGCCAGATATCAGGTTTCAATTTCTCTCGACCGTATCCCATATATATTTTTTGAAAACAGGCCGAAGGATCTTCTTCCTTTGCTCTAGCAAGAATACACAACTCACCAGTAGGTGGCTCATTGAGTATTTCCTACCCCGCTTACATGGACACTGACTATGGTTCCCAAATATTTTTGCTTCATCACTGGCATCTGCCATCCCGCTGGGTAAATTTCTGCCCTCAGCAGAAGGATTTCATATCAAAGGATACTATATGGGATTCTGAATAGTTAAGGGAAAAGGCCCATGACCGCCTGAGAGATTGGGAAGGGCACAACAGATCTCCTGTTCCTCAAGTACCGAAGGTTCTCACTCCAGCTAGTTTCCTCCGCACAGGGACTGAGAGAACTCTTTATTTGACTGATTTGTTTTGCTTCGCCCACTTCAAGTTGCATATCTGGCACTCCTAGACTCTCCAACATCACGGCCACTGGATTCCCCTTACCAGGCGAGATTGACACCTCAGGGAGAATTAACACTGATAATTTGTCACTGGGGACTCCATTTGTAGTAAAAAAAAACAAAAAAAAAAAACAGGCCCCTGCCATCTGCCATATGTATAATAAGTAATATCTATAATAAAGACTTATCTCAGCTTTGATTGTAAAATAGGCCCACTCCCTTTTACATGGAGTGTTTAATAGGAGTGTGATATTGTTATCTGTAATATCAGTTCCTAAGACGACATTGCACGTGAAGTCATTGCGAATTACCCATCATAATTTGTTTCCTCAGTCGATTTGCAGGTCTTGTGGTTTAACAAAAAGTGGTTTTATTCAAACATCTCTTCGCAAATATACCCATGCCAATCCACTCTTACATGTTCCAGCAAGGAGAGCCTCTTTAATTGAAGTCAATGACAGTGCCAGGAAAAAGAGGGGAGCAGGCCGCCATTTAATAAGGCGTTCAGTACTGCTGCGTGTACAATTAAAATTGTTTTCCCTTTTGTTCCTTGTTTGCACTCAATCTTCAGAAGAGCAGCCGACACGTTTGCAGAGGTCTGAGTAATAATGGGATCAGATGACGGATAAACATCGAGGTCAGAGCCCGCGTGATCTCATTATTGTGCTGTGCGCGCTCGTTACAGCAGTAATGGTGCTGTGCAGAGCTCGTGACATGGCGGGCGGCTCTTTAAGCCGGGGACAAACCACCCCTTTTCAGATTCCGGCAACGCAGCAATGCTCCAATCACGAGTCATCTGCCGGCGCCAGCAGTCAGCAGCAAAGGCCTCGTTCTGGAAAGTGACGGGGATTTAGAAAACTCAGTCCCACTTCTGAAGCTATAGATATGTGCTGAAAGGGATGCCCATGTGTACATCCCCACCCAGCACCCTAAGGGACAGGGCGGCAAGATTTAGCAGAGCTGAACTGCTACAAAGTGAGAGTGGCAGAAGTTCGACACGTTAAAACCAGAGAAGGGGACTAATGTAAAACTGATTAGTAAATGTTATATTGCTCATCAGAGCTAGATAACAGAGATTGTTAGGGAAAAGCAGAGAGTGGCATGGGGGAAGCAGGGTATGTAGAATGGAAACAATTACCATTAGTGAGGGACCACCCTAAGCAGGTGAAGCGCAAGTATGACATGGAGGCGGTTATGGGGCACCTTGATGCCATGGATAGGGTGCATGCCCTCATACAGCCAGCATTGGCCACATTGACACAAAAGGAGGTTAATCAGCAACCAGATGACTCCCCGGTTTTGCCTAGCACACCGGCTGATAGGGAGGAGCGTCCTAGACGGACTGGGGTTCAGCCAAAAGCAGCATTTCCGCCTGGCCCAAAGCAGGCTAAGAAAGCTGCTCCCAGGGTCGGTGGGGGCGGGGGATTTAGGCCATTACACCGGTTTTGACCAGTCAGGGACAAGCAGACAAACACACAGACAACACTGTGGTTGAGGAAGTGTCAGCAGTGGGGCATGAGGGGGAGAGACCAGGGGGCGAGCAGATCGACCAAGATCCCTTAGTAACCAGCTTAGCCAAGGTGTTGCCTTGGCTGTCTAAATTGCGCAGCAGGACCCAGGTGGAGCTGGCGGGGATGAGTGGGGCATTGGCTACAGCGAGAAGCTTGGTTGAGGGAGTTGGTTCCAAGCAACAGATGGTAACATGCGGGAACGGGGATGTAACTCAAGTTGTGACAGCCTCATCAGAGTCGTGCACAACGCCCTCCCCTGTTACACCGTCCACAGGAAGGTCCACCTTGAGGGTGACAGCGCGAGCCGCTATAGGTGAGGATAAGAATCAACCTACTAGTGCGCATGACCAGGTGCTCTACCCCAGGGACCAGTTGGGCCTTCACCTCTCTGATGAGCTAAGGGCAAAGATACAAAAGGGGGCATATGTTGATGTTTTTGAACTTACCATTGTGAAACCACCTGAAGAGGAGAGTAAGGAAAATAAGGAAAGCACTCGGAAATGGAAGAAACCTAAAGTTGAGGAAACTATAATAAATTGGATTAACGGTTTCACCATTTATCAGTCTGTCCTGCTGGTGAGATTCCCTGATTTGGGCCCGCAGATGGCGTATTACATGAACGAAATTGTAGGGGCGTATGAAGAATTTGGGGGGTCCAGTTGGAAAGATTACGATTGGGCATTCAGGTTACAGAAGGTTACAAACCCATCCATGTTTTGGGATCAGACTGATGTGAATGCCTGGTTGCGTTGTATGATGCTGAAGAAACCTGAGGCCAATGGGCAGTTGCACTTTCGGTCTTCAGGTGGAAATGGGGATCGCAAAGGGGTATGTTGGGTGTTTAACAAAAAAGCATGCAACAGACCACAAGGGTCTTGCAAATTTAAGCACAATTGTTCCTTTTGTGGGACTGAAGTGCACCCAGAATTTTAATGCTTCAAGAAGTCAAGGGAAAAGGGAGGGCAGAAGTGAGGGCAACCCTGGCTTGATTTTGGTTCCTTCTCCGGTATCTCTCCTGGTCATGAACCTTTGGCTAAATGTTTATCCACGTCCAGAAGCCGCACAGCAATTGTACATAGGCTTCCGCTATTGTTTTAGAATCCCAGCATCTGGGGTACTAGGGCCTGAGATATGTAAAAACCAACAATCCTTAACTCCGGCACTTAAGTTGGCCAAGCAAAAAATCCAGAAGCAATTGGTTTTGAACAGGTAACCCCCCACTTGATGAATTTGTCTGCTCTTCATTAGGTCCGGTACCAAAAAAGGACCCTGGGCAATTTAGGTTAATACATAACCTCTCAGCCCCTCGTGGAGCATCCGTTAATGATGCAATTGACCCCCTGCTTTGCTCTGTAAAGTATGCATCCCTCGATGGTGCTCTGACTTTATTAGGGCAACTTGGGCCAGGGGCTTTGATGGCAAAGGCAGATATCGAGTCAGCCTTCCGGCTTTTGCCAGTTGATCCCAACGACTACCACTTATTGGGCTTCCAAATCCAGGGGAAGTTCTATTATGATAGGTGTATGCCCATGGGTTGCTCAGTTTCCTGTGCATATTTTGAGCAGTTCCGTACCTTTTTGGAATGGGTTTTTACACAAGTATCCGGTTCTACCTCAGTTATTCATTACTTGGATGATTTCCTGTTCTTGGAACCAGGAGGCTCCGATGAATGTTCTAAGTTTTTTACTACATTTATGTCCCAATGGCAGATTTTGGGATACCTTTAGCCCATGAAAAGACAGCAGGGCCAGCCACATCATTGGTCTTCCTAGGGATAGAAATTGATTTGGTGAAAGGAGAATGTAGGCTACCCCTCGATAAGGTGAACGATTTCAGGGTATCACGGGAAACATGTCTGGGGCAAAAAAGATTACTCTGTACCAGCTACAGGATTTGGTTGGGCAGCTCAATTTCGCCTTGCGGATAACCCCAATGGGTCGCCCTTTCTCCCGCTATATAGCTCAAGCCATGCCTGGTCTAAAAGAGAAGCATCATAGAACTGGGCTGTCTTCTGATATAAAACAGGATTTAAGGATTTGGCTGGCTTTTCTTAAGGACTTCAGTGGCGCAAGGGTATGGCTGACACCTTTGTGGTCCAGCCAGGAACTGGGTTTGTTTACTGACTCTGCGGGCAGCATTGGTTTTGGGGGCCAGGTGGTGTACTCAAACCAGGCCCCAGCATTGGCACTCCTCAGGGTTAGTTAGGAACATCACCTTCTTAGAGTTGTTTCCTATAGTGATGGCATTGCACAATTAGGGAGACCAATTCAGCAATCAATCTGTTATCTTTTCGTCCGACATCATGGCGGTGGTCAAATGCATTAATTCCCAGCATGCCAAATGCAAACGAGTTCTGAGCTTGTTAAAGGAGTTGGTATAAGTATACTTAAAGAATAATATTCTGTTTAAAGCTAAACATGTGCCTGGGATTTTCAATTATGCAGCTGATACATTTTCTCGTTTCAAGCTACAGGAGTTTCGGCGCTTCCAGTCAGGGGTGGAGATCGAACCCTCATATTTTCCAGAACACCTGTGGACCCTTGGAGAGCGACCCTTGCAGATCTAGTGGCAGCAAGCCTTGCACCTAAAACGAGGAGGGCATATGAAAAGGCATTTCATAGTTACATGAGAGATGTTATGCTCTCTAATGCAAGAACGATGTTAGAGTCTCTTTCTATCTGGTAGGGGGGCGGATTCCACCTCACATGGGGGGGCGGGGCTAGGCCTTTTTGTGTGGATCTGAATAGGTCTCGGTACCGTCACCCACCTGTGGACTGGGGGCAACGCCGAGAATGGCGGGCCCCAAAGATAGGTGTGGGCCGGATCGGTTTAGGGCGGTGGCCAACAGTGGCCACCGCAGGTTCGAATTTTCCGGGGCACCCTGGCACGTCAGCCATTGGCTGGCAAGAAGGATGGGGTCGCCTAGGGTGGTGGCAGGGGCAGCCAGGTAGGACAAAAGGAGGGATAATTTTCGTCCCCACATTACCTGGTTTCCTGCCTGGCTGCCCCTGACGACGCTCCTGGGATCAGCCTGCGTCTTCTTGCGACCGCTGGGAAGATTCTTTTGCCTGCCCACCCATCCCTGTGGATAGCCCCTAGGCAGGGAAGGAGTCATGTTTGGACACAAAGCAGGTGGAGAACCTTGGCATCAGAAATAGAAATGCAGACAAATTCAGGATGGAATTGGAAGCCTTTGGCTCAAAACCGGGGCTGGGGTACCGCGGTATAGAGACAACGGCTCAGAACACTATCTACAGCGATGGTCTTGAGCCTCTCATGGTACTCCATTACTTTGCCCTTGGGATTATGTCGGGGGATGGGGACTGCGCCAGGGGACCAAGGTATGGCCCGGTTGCCCAGGACCATCTCCCATTGGGTGCCAGGGGGGACCCCTTCTTTGGGGTGGCTCTGGCATGGTTGTTTTTGGGGTCCAGTTTTCATGCTGGGCCACGCTCCCTCTATTTTGAAGGAGCAGGTGAGTTTGCCTTGTAAATATACAAGTTGTTGGGGGGGATCACGGCCCCCGAGACCATTTGGAATAGTCGATGCCATGGGTGCCTGGGGTGTGGTCAACCATGACTCCTTCAAGAGGTATTGTTAGGAGATTACATGTATTAGAGATCAACAATGAGGTGCTGAACATATTGTAAATAATAGATAAGAATGAAAGAACGTTTAAATTTTTTTTAATGTTGTGTTTATGGTGTTTAATAAATACGGCCAGAGAGGTGTTATGCTTTCTAACGCAAGAACGATGTTAGTCTCTTTCTATCTGGTAGGGGGCGGTTTCCATCTCACATGGGGGAGCGGGGCTAGGCCTTTTTGTGTGGATCTGAATAGGTCTCGGTACGGCCCCCCACCTGTGATTAGTGAATGTTATATTGCTCCTCAGAGCTAGAGAACAGAGATTGTTAGGGAAAAGCAGAGAGTGTCATGGGGGAAGCAGGGTATGTAGAATGGAAACAATTACCATTAGTAAGGAAGTACCCAAAGCAAGAAAGGAGTCATATCATGTGTGTGGAGAACCCAAGAATGAAGAAACACAAAGGACAATTCAAGGGTTTTTAAGTCTGTGCAGGTCGTTCGTAATCACAGTCCTTGAAGGCCTTAGTTTTGTCTAACTCCTGTAGACCACGGGTCACCCGCTTACCACCAGCAACTGGGAACTCGAAGGTGTTACTGAATGTCCTTAAAAGCTGTGTCAGCTTTTTAGGATATATATATAGATATATAGATATATATATATATATATATATATATATATATATATATATATATATATATATATATATATATATATATATATATATATATATATATATATATATATATATATATATATATATATCTTTACTCCGTTGTCTGCTTATTGAAAAAGGCGCACCGCCAAAAAGCGTTTGTTGATTGTACTAATAAATCCTAAGTGAGAATTTAACCTCTCCCGTGAGTGCCGGTCAAATTTTTGGAGCACGTCTGTGATATATATACAGCAGTCCATTTGTTTGTTTCAGGGTAGGTATAGTAAGTTCCCATAGGTAATGTTTTCTTTGGTTTGCTAATGACTTTGATGCCATTTGAAGAATCTTCACCAAACTTCACAAACCAGGGGCTAAGAAAAAGGGTGGGTCCAAAAATGCAATTTCCTATAGGAACGTTTGACAATGATACAGCCAAAATGGCTGAACGGAATCAAACCAAATTTAGCAGAAAGCTAGATCTTGATATAGAAAGTGAGCGTTTTATGATTTGGTGTAAATCAGTAGTTTCTGGGAAATCAAGGCTTAAAATGTGTGTATATTTTAGGCTGTGGATCCACTTGATCCACAAGCTCAAGGACACATTGTGATTGGGTGGCCGCAACCTGAAGGAAAAGTTATGACTGCCTTCTTAGGACTCTGCGACTGGTTGGGTGCAGGGCTTGGCTGCAGACCAGGACCTGTGCCCAGTCCCATGCATGGCGGGGGTTGGGCTCTTAAAGGGTGCAGGGTGCAGGGCCTGCATTCACGCTCACCCAACCCCCCCATTGTACATGGTGGGGGAGTTGGGTGCTTTCAGGGATTTGGGCGACTAGATACTTTCCTCCTTTCACTCAAGGACATCCTTACACCAAAGGGCACATCAACACACAAAATGATATTGTCCTGGAACTCTGTAGGCATTTCTATGCTAGGAGATGTGACCGTATTGCCCTTAAAAGATCTACAGACTCAGTATGGGCTACATGGAGGCTCCTTCCTACTATATGGTACCACAAAGCACGTAAACACACACTACCCCAGGACTGAAATATCATAGATCTAGAACCAGACAACCACCCACTCCTCCATATAATGACCAGCATTGGGCATGGCTGTTGCCTTGTAACATGGCTATACAAGAGTTTCCAATGTAACACTGGTACAAGTGTTTAATGACTCTAAATAGTTAGGAGCCCTCAGAAATCCCTGCAAAATCCCCAGGAATGCCTGATTCCAGTACATACAAATTCATATCCTACAAAGAGCCTATCTAACCCCCCACCCCCCCACCCCCCCAAAAAAAAGAAATGTTGCTTTTGATCTGTCCTACAGCAACGGACATGTGCCTGTGATGTCAGGGTGTGGAAAACTGACTTTTTGCATATGGTCTGGTCCTACCAGTCACTACAATCATTTTCACTGGCAGCACTCCATATCTCACTGACCACCGAACGTGCAAAGCTTGCAGATGCCAAAAACTGTTTGCTGGGGTTGTTCCCTAGACCTAAACATAGGTAGGCCACAACAAGATTTATTGGCTGGTCCCTTTGACTGGCTAGGAAAGCTATAACAATGAACTTGAAATCTCCATTATCACCACTGATTTTGCACTGGAGACGAGAGGTTACGAGATAGTCGGAGGAAGAAAGCATGGAAGCATGGCCTTCCATGGAAAGGAGAAGAGAGGGTTGTTCAAGAACACCCTGGCGGAGTACCGTGAATGATACAGTCTTGCATGATTACATGGAACACACCAAAACTTATGCTGGACCCCCCGTGAGGTAGTTGACCTGCTGTTTACGCTCCTGAAATGCACCCATGTCGTTCCCATCCACTTCACTCTCTGCAATTGCGAGTCTTTTTGCCCTCTACAATATTACCTCTTAGTGGCCTTCAGAGCGGCCCCATGCATTGGCATGAAAGACCTGACTACCAACAACTCAGACTTGTTTTGTGGCTTGGTTTGCTTTATTCCAATTTATTCCAGTGGTGGGAAACAGAGGGATTAGACAAATTACATTGTTTGTTAACAAGTTCTCAAGGCCTGCCCCGTTGGTGAGCCTGAATTGACACAGAATATTCTGTAAATGCCTCTTGCTGTGGAATATGAATTGAGACACAGGGTGCAACATTTATGCTCTGATATGATCGGGGCCACGGAATTTATGTGATTATGCGGACATAGTGGTTTTAGGCATAATTAGAAATGTGTTGCATTTGCCACATAATCCACCATCTACTGCATAATCTGCAGATTTTAACAAAAAACTATTTTGTTTCTAGCCCAAACGGTTCAAAAGTTACTAAAAGCGCAGCGACACTTGCTGTCATGCAGTGGAGGCCCCTTTCCAAAGCTTGACCGGTTACCTTTCTGGTTGCTTATTGTGATATTTGAGTAGGAAACTGGAACAAATGGGGTGTAACCAATGACCAGACAGTGTTATCAAGTGTAAAAATGACAAAATAATGAAGTAATACTATCAAATGTGCTGCAGTATGCCACATAATTCGGCTTTTCTTGCCGCATAATTTACTTAACTCTGACGCATAATTTTGCCCTCCCCTGATGCTTAATTCCAGTGGACCTGGATATGATGTATGTTTAATATCAATACCACGTTTTGCCTTCGTTCAAAGCTAATAAAAATATATATCTTTTTTTTTTAAAGTAACTAAACCTCGTACCATACAGTAACTATAATTTGTGCAGTTATTTCAAAACTACCAACACTGCATATCATGGCTGCTATTCTCAGTAATTGTCAGTCATGGAACTTCTGAACCTGGCTTCTGATACTAGTAATGAACAGTGACAACGTTTCCAAGCGGGGTAGAAGCACATCTCCAGCACTTCTCAGCTGGGTACTAGACACACTTTTTAACACAGTGGCTTCTATGAAATGAGCACTAAATGAACACACAGGGCTGCTTCAAAACTAAAATGGACTGGACCAATATTTCTCAGCAGGAATGCTACACTAGAAATGATGGTGAGGACATTTCTCGCCAGGGCAGATCCGCCACTCCTGTATATTCATGCACAGCACTGATTTATCTTAGTAAGGCAGTACCAGGCAGCACCTCTAAATAGTAAGCCACATGAGTGATGAACAGCATGGGCCCTTCTCAGCAGGCATGTAATGCATGCTGCTATTGGACTTTACCAACATTTCTCAAAAGAGCTAAAAGCAGGGCTGTGTGAAGCTTTTATTATGTGAGCGTTGCCTCGTCTAGCCCACAACTAGCCTATTCTTTATTCACAGAGTTTCACACGTTAGGTGTGGATTGACAGATGAGCTGCCGCATAAGTATTGTTAACATATTTTTAAACAGAAATAAAGCAATATTATTTTTCTGCCTCATGCTGTTTGTTATTTGGTCTAGTATTCGCCTTATACAAATGCTTCTGTTAGAATACATTGACAAACTATTTTACATATGAAAAGTACATTCAATCATCACACTGTTTGTCGCATTCAATAATTTATCTCATATATGCATTGGATACGGAAAGCAATATTTGTTGCTGCCTTTTCCTCCGTATTTTAATGATGATGGCTTTAACGATAACTTGTGCATTTAACACATTTAAAAAGCATTAGCGACTGCCTTTGTTTACATCCATTGGCACATTAAAGCCACACTTTGTGGCGTTGCCAATGCTTGTTTACTGTGTCTATAAAATGTTAGTAAATATCCAGATTCCACTCAGGTAGAACTTTGCAACCATCACATTTATGTAGTATTTTTTTTTTAAAGAAAAATATGTGAAGTATGCAATATACAAGAACTTCAAAACTTAGCCCGCTCATAGCTGCTATATTACCAATGGGCAGTACCAGATCCTCCTGGCTGGACTTCAGCAGCAGAAGTGGTCAGTACCAACAGTTCTAAGCGGACCTGAAATATATTTAATAACACAGAACCAGCCAATATTTAAAGACTAAGTAATTGTATCAGTGCAATTACAACTATCAGAAATAAACCGATTTAAGAGCTATTGAAATATTTTATTTCACGATGCGACGTTTTAGAACTAAAGCTATGAATTATAAATATCTCTTTCAATAAGCGTCGGAATGCCAAGCCCACGCTCCCTCCCCTCATCGCCCCTCAACCCAACAATGTAGTATCACTTTCTGTAAAGAAATTATCTTATAAAGCGAAAATCCCTGAATAACATTAGGAACCCCGAACCCCCAGTGGTTCTGTATTTCGCATATTCGGTCGGTCACAATATTACGTTTATAGCCACGAAGATGGCTGAAGGCAGTCAGTCAGCATTTCTCCAAAGCAAGCAGGCAGAGTGCGCCACGGCACGTGATTGCCGGCCCGCGGCCTGTGAAAGCAGGGCACTCACAATGCTGTGTCCGAGGAAACTGGCACAGCGGAGGCATCCGCACCCCCAGCAGACAGCACGGCCTGGCTACATTCTCTTCTCCTCCCCGTTGTAAACATTACTGGTGCTGCTGTGTAAACACGGAACTCTGGACGGACAGTCTAGGCTTGATGGCACAAACTATGCAAACTTTTCGGTGCTCTAGGAAAATAGAATTTTGCCAGCTGGAGCACTCCCCATATACTGAAAAAACTATTTTCCAGACATTTTACTTTTATTTGGCATTCACACAAGATCGTATCATAATTCGTCAGTTTTACATCACCTTATACAAGTTTCATCGCTGCTAATTCGGAAACCCACAGTGGTTAGATTTCTGCCAGCATAGTTTATCTGAGGGACTCCGTCCCAACACATTCAATCACTGTGTAAGACTATTGCATTTGTTATTGTAAGCATTGGATAGCTCTCTCCCATCGCCACACCTCTGACACATTTCTCAGTGAGCAGGCAGCAGGCTCCTGCTCTCAACTACTTGTTCCTGTGATGACTTACTGTACAATCATGAAACACGCAAAAGGTGATGGGAGGCCGCTTTCACTAAGTCTGACTTTAACAAAAAACACACCAGAGCACATCATGTGTGAGTTACTCTCATCCTCCATGCAATCTGCACTCTTTTTCGATGAATGTTCTTGTATTACAGAGTTCCCAATCAATGAGGATCACGTAGTGTAGATCAATCAGATTTTATTCCTTTATATAACATAGAGTTCCACAGCCGACGCGTGTTTCGCCCGATCAGGGCTTCCTCAAGGCTGTAAATCATATACAAAGAATGTCTTGTAATCTACATATCCATATGTATGATTTTATAAATGTTTTGTCTTTTTTCTGTACTTTTATGGATTGTAATGATCCGAATAAAGTTTTCATTGATTTGATTTGACATATCCATATGATATCTAGACAAACGTATTTATATCTATACAAATATATGTAAACATCGCTTATTATACAAAAGTGTACAACAAGAGACTCTTAACCACCAAACATACATTTCCAACATGTGTGTACAATGCCTGTACTTCAATTCATAGGCCCATGATCTACTCCAAGCATACATAGTGATGCACACAAAAGAAGATAGGGCAGCCACCACATGTCAAAGCCAAGACCTACAATTCCAGGTGTTTGTCTTAGAAAGACAAATAAACATTAATAAATTAAAAACATATTGAGGTGAAACCACCTACACCCATGTGATGATTGAAGTTACCAAATATACTTGAATCATCTCACCGGCGATATATTTCACACCCTATTTGTCTCTGATGGTGTGAGCTTCGAAAATACATTGTCCAATATCCAAAGTACTGAAAGAAAAATAATTCTATGTAGATATAGCTATTCACTATTGATCTTGTTTAGACATTAGTGTTTATAAATTAGGGTAATCAGAGGTTCCTGAATCTTACCTTAATGTAAGATTCGCGTTTAAATCTCCGCACCCAGTCGTGCATGTCTTTTATCCATTCCTAGTCCTCTGTATTCACCCTTGTTGTGGAGCCCTAATACGTTCCATCTATGTTATTAAAAATATTCTATTAACCCTTTCGCTGCGGCGGGAATTCCGCCGCAGTGCTGGGGGGGGGGGGGCAGCGCAGTGGCGCTGTGCTCATGACGGAGCCACTCCGTCATGAGCCACGGTTGAGCTGTGCTCATGACGGAGTGGTTCCGTCATGACTCCGCCCAGTTGCATTGTCCCCCCGCACAGGCGGGGAAACAGCGCCGCGTGGGCGGAGCGGCCGCCAACGGTCGCGGCATGACGGAACCACTCCATCATGAGCACACGGCAACCGTGGCTCATGACGGAATGGCTCCGTCATGAGCAGGGGAGAGGTTAAAACCCAATATTGTTTACTTACTTATCCTTAAATCACGTGCTCATCGTCATGTCTAACCCCAATGTTTTGGCCCCAGTATATGCAAATATGCTCGTTATCTCTCTACCAGCATCGAATTCCAAGAGCAAAACGTTAGCAGAGTTATGTCTCTATTATACGCCCACTTATTCTATCGATTGTATAAGCACTACAAGACTCTGTATTCTGAACTTTGCAATTATTCTCTCCATATTAAAACTCCATAATTCCATTATACTACTTCCATTGCAGTGCCTTTCGACCCAAACCTATCATTAGACCACGTACCCTGATTGTCCCCGGTCGTGTCCTACAACCATTATACTTCACATATATCTCGGCATTTGGTGTTATTATCCCCGTTAAAATGACTACCCATCCATGGAATATCAGGCATTATCCTATTACTCATGGCGCGGTAAACTTGTATTCAGCGTCCATGCATATCCGAAATCCGTTCAAACGCCCGTCTTTCCCCGTGCTCTTTTGATAACCTCACATCAGTGCCAAAACTGAAGAGGGACATCTCCATCTATAATAACTATACTGCATACTAATGTGGCGGCCATCTTATAATTCCACTTACTAGATCGGTCACGATTCTGTTGCTGTATTTCTAAATCATCTACAAGCTTAAACATATGAATCCCACTCCCTTGCCAATGACCGAGTGACTGTCCTCCTTAGTCCAATGCATCACTTACAACATGTGACATTATAAAAACAACCTAATTAAGTGCCATCCATCTTCTTAATATCACAATATAATCATAAGCACCAAATATTCAAACATATTTACTTTCCACATAGTTTATGCGCTATTTATCTCAATACAATTTACATCCTATATTTTAGGGCTTGTTTTCAGTAACAATATATTGCGCCAATTATAACTGATTATTGGAGGATCCATCCATGTATAAAACATGGAATCTGTACAAACCCTATTACCATTTCAATTCCATTTATGCATTTTCTCTCCAAATCACATTTACAACAAAACTTGCGTCAATTTATTTAAAAAGATGACATTTGTTCATCCCAGTGTAATGTCATCTAGCTAATCTTAATCCTGTTATCTAGCTAGGCATGAATGATATATTAAGCCATAGGTAGATGTTTTTCTTAGCCCGCCCGTAATTTGGCTCTTGTTGTGCCTCTGCCTAGAACACGAACATAGCTACTTTGCAGACGGATATATTGATAAGATCAAACCCCCTCAAGCTAAAGCACTTTATATGAAATTTAAGTTTGGAACCCTGCCTTTACGGTCGGTCACAGCCAATTGAGTGCATGCATTCAACACAACAGACAGGAACTGCTTCTTTTTTTCCCCGCGGTATCCTAAACCATTGTTCATGTTCTAATCTTTTGCCCATCTTATGTAGAGTTCAGGAGGAAATGGATCTTACCACTCTGCCGCAACCTGGGGTTCAGAAGCTGTGGCACAGCAATCCATATCCTTAGAAGTGATGTAAGACAATCTATTTGCCGTCTCTCGATTTTACTGAATATGTGAAGACACAGGAATAAAGAGCTAACCACCTTATAGCTATATCATTGAGTATGGATGAGCCTTAAACCTACTTTTGATCCATGGGTGGATTGCCTTTAATGATTCTTTATCTTGTTGTTTTACTAGTGGATGTATTTATTCTTCTTTTCTTTTTATAATGTTGATGCAGCTGAAATATTTTTTGTGATCTCACTTTGTATAGTCAAGCCCTGATAATCCCAGGACGATGATTTATGTATTTTAATGGTTATGTATTTTATTTGTTATGAGATTTTTGCACACATATCACAAATTGTACAGACTACTATGCACTCTTAAACTGACCTATGAATGGTTTTTATCAGGTATGTTTTAATTTCCTACTTACTAGTACTGTATCTGTATGCATTGCGCTTTTATGGAATTTTACTCCGGATAAAAAAATTTGATTCATTGGTTTGCTACCATTTGATGAATCTTTACAAAACCTTTTGTTTTAAAATATCTTCCCACCTCCTGCTTTTTCTTGGAATGATTTGCGTAACTCCATCAAGCGGGGGTGAGAAAAAGAGTGGGTCCAAAGATGCAGTTTCCCATAGGAACTTTTGACAATGCTACAGCGAAAATGGCTGAACGGAATAACACTACATTTTTCAGAAAGCTAGATCTTGATCCAGAAAGTGAGCTTTTTATGATTTAGTGGAAATTCGTTCAGTAGTTTCTTAGAAATCAAGGCTTACAAATGATGTATTGTTCAGGCTGTAAATCCACTGGGTCCACAAGTTCAAGTGAGCGTGGTGATTAGGTGGCCACAACCTGAAGGAAAAGTAGTAGCTGCCTTCTTAGGACTCAGGGACTGGTTGGGTGCCACAGACCAGGACCTGTGCCCAATCCCATGTGCAGCGGGGGGTTGTCTCTCAAAGGCAGAAAGCATGGATCTCTGTAGAGAGAAGAAAGGACTGCGCAAGTACCACCTAGTGACATCCTGGGACACAATCTTGCATGACTACATGGAACACACCACAAATTGTACTTAACCCCCGTGAAGTAGTCAACCTGCTGTTTACACTCCTGAAATGTACCCATCTGGTTCCTTAACACTTCACTCTCTGCAATTGCGGGTCTTTTTGCCCTCTACAATATTAACTCTTTGTGGCCTTCAGAGCGGTCCCATGCAATGGCATGAAAGACACGACTACCAACAATTCAGACTTGTTTTGAGGCTTGGTTTGCATGACCTCAATTCTTCTGGTGGTTTGACGCAGGGTGATTAGGCAAGTTGCGTTGTTTGTTAACGAGCTCTCCAGGGCTGCCATGTTGGGGAGCCTGAATTGACGGAGAATATTCTATAAATGCCTCTTGCTGTAGAATATGAACCGAGACACAGGGTGCAACATTTATGCTCAGACATGATCAGGGCCACTGAATTATGTGATTGTGCGGCTGCAGCATTTCTTGCTGCATTTGTCGCATAACCCACCATCTGCTGCATAATCTGCAGATTTTAACAACAAAATTGCGCTCAAATGGTTCAAAGGTAACTAAAAGCGCAGTGACACATGTTGCCACACAGTGGAAGGCCCTTTCCAAAGCTTGATGTTTATTTATCTATTTAGTGTTTTCTATAGCGCGAACATGTACCTGCGTAGGGTATCAGAGCGCTTTACAGCTGCAATTCAGCGAAACAGAACCTTATACGTTACAAGTCATTAGATGCTTACCAAGTTTAGAACTAAACATTAGTCAGCAAAAGATAATATATACACATATAGTCATCAGTCAACATTTGAATTACCATGAGTGGTTTAAAGTAATAGGCTACATTTTGAACATATATACAAGCCCATATAAGGTTAGTGAGCGGCTAGCGGGCGCATGGAATAGTCATGAGAGGTTTGTAGACAGTGACAAAGATTCTGCTCTATGGACTTATGGGAGAAATGTCCTCATATAAAATGCTTTTGCTTCCTTTTTGAATGCCGTGATGGATGGAATTCTTCTAATGTTAGGGGGGATAGCGTTCCAGATTCTCGGTGCTGCCTCGGAGAATGCTCGGTCAAAAGTTCTTTTCTTACAAAAACGAGCCGGTGTGATGGCTTGCTGTACGATCTGCTGGGAGCAAACTACTTGAATGATATTTTAGTGCAAGTGTTGAAGGGGAGTCGCTTCGACCAGCTATAATTACATTTCCTCCTGTGACTGTGGCTTGTGCTGGGCAGGGAACTCTCCCTGTCACACCCTGATTCCTGCACAACATGCCTTACTGTATCCCTGTTCTCTAAGGAGCTGCCTCTAACCCCCCCCACATCGACCAATTGCCACCTGTTTGACCAGAGTTACTGTGAGGTCCGCTGAGAAGAGACAGCCTTCTGTCACTTGAGTCACAGGTTTCGGGTTTATCACAAAGACCAGGCACCTGGGAAACTTACCTCTAGGCCCCACTCTCCTGCTCCATAATGAATGAAAAAATTAAAGAATAAAACAGGCCAGTCCCCCGCATTCAAGGTGAAAGAGCTAATCCAGCCTTGCCATCAGCAGGAGACAAACACTGTCTTTACCTGAGAACTTTCTATTTACTAGTTGTCACAGTGACCCCGCAAATACTTTTGATCTGGGCCCGAAAAAGCCTTCTCACAGGCTTGCTCACATAACTTGTGCTACTATAAGCTCTTCCACAGCAAGGCACCCCTAACTACATGCTCTTGGGCAAGTCAGCACCTCACCAACCTATAGTGAAGAAGAGCGAGACAAGCTTAAAAGAGGTGCTGGCGAGAGCCGGAAAAAGATACATGGAGACGTTTTCAGCAAAAAGGAAATAGTCAAAGAAAAAAAAATGTGTATTGGGGTGACAGCTTCAGCCATCTAAAAACGAACAAAGATAGCCATCACATATGACGTATGATTGCAGTGAACGCAACGCGTTGGCTGATGCTTTGCACAACCTTATGGATTTTTGAAATAAAGATTTATTTTCCCACGAAGTTACTGATTGAGCTTCATTATTGAGAAATACTCACTTGGGAGTGCACCGCTCCATTGGTCATGATTAAGGCTCCCCGTTTTCCGTTTTTACTGATTTTTACAGATAAATAAAGACAGAAAACATTTATTTTCTTGTCTGTATTTATTTTTAAATATGGATAAAAATGGAAATTAGGTTGCTTTTTTAGTAATTCTAATTACTGTCTGCCATGACTGCCAGGCCAATGGCTGTGTGGATTGATAGGTAAAGGGGGCTAATAAAAGGAATTTTAGTAAAGAGGCTTCAACAGAAGTAGATATGCACAAGGTTGATCTGAAATGTGCATATTTTTTTTATAAGTGCATTGATTTAAGTTTTTCAGGTGTTTACAGCATTGAAACCTGGTAGGCATTCAAGCCTCAGTGCATATTTACCGGTTAAATAAATGTGGAAATATACTAATTTCATCTTCATTTTTCCACAAAACCATAAATAAATATGGATAAATACAGATAAAAGTAGCAAAAAATAAATATGGATAAATACAGACGGAAATGTCCAAAAAATAAATACCATAAAACCGGGAGCCCTAGTCATGATGCATGATTGGGGTACGACTGATTATTTTTACATGTCAATATTAATAAGGTCTTGTTTCTTGTGACCCTATCAAAGGGTGTCACAGCGCTGTAAGAATATGCACACACAAAATGATAATACACTGAGGTGAGGGGCACATTCCAGGTGTGGGAGTCAGCCTGCCACCAAACAAGTCAGCAAATAAAGGCTTTCCCTCATGAGGATGCTAATTAAATATCTTCAAGTGGCTCCTGGAAAACACCAAGGAAACAGTACCACATGCTCTGATTCTCAGTAGACCCGACTTTGGCAACACACTACGCAGGGAGCACCAAAAAACTCTTGAACATGCTCCAAACCATCCAGAGCACAGCAGCAAGGTTCATCCTCAACCCACCTCACTGCACACTTATGTCCCCTCACATCAAAGCACTGCAGTAACTACCCATACACAAGAACACTCAATTCAACCTGCTCTCACGCACATACACAGCATAGGCCCTGCCAACCTCAATAGCCGCGTACACTTCCACCACCCCACCAGACACCATCAATCTGCAGAACTCTCACTAGCAGAGGTACCCTGCATATTCAAGAACAGAACTGGCAGGCGCACTTTCTTTCACATCGCTTCTAAAGTATGGAAAGACCTACCACAGTACATCACTTCTCAAATTCTGCGAGAAGCTGCAGACCTGGGTCTTTGAGTAACCACCTCGTGGAGGGACACAGCTCAACCATCAGCAAGCACCTGAATACCCTGCTTCAAAGAATAGGCATAACATAACAGAATGGGAGTAAAAGTAGGAGTCTGCATTGAGTACAGGACTCTGACACTATCACCCAAAGTGTGGATGACAGAGTAGAGGTAGGGACCGGCTAGATAAGGATGGTTGTGAATGAGTGCCATTGTAAAATCCAACTCTTTTTGTGTATTTTTGAATCTGGCAACATTTCATTGACAATGCAAAAGTGCATGATGAGATCTTCATTAATGGAGGAAATACAGTTTTGAGCGAATGCCTCTAAAAATCAATAGGGATTTAGAGTGTGGCCAACCAAGTAGTCTGCTCCAAGATTCCAGATCCGTAACATGTGAGTCAAGCGTTCATCTAGAGCATTTTTGAAAAAAACTCCCAAGGAAATGACTTGGATAATGTAATAGACAAAGCCATGAATTTCACCAGGATAGGAAAAATTGGTACAGAAGGTGAATCATATTTTCAGGATTTACAACAAACGTGGGAGTAGCACACAGCAGCGTACCGCAAAATGATGCTCCACCAGAGGCGCAACTAGAGCCAAATTTCGGGGGGCTCTAATAAAAATTTCGGGGGGGGGGGCTCTAATAAAAATTTCGGGGGGCTCTAATAAAAATTTCGGGGGGAGGGGCTAATTCTTCCAGCAATAGGCAGAGAGGAGATTCAGGGGCTCTAAGAAGGGGTGACAAAAACAGCAAAGCCACGTTGCCAAATAAATGGTCTTTTAAAGACCTGTTAAGTAGACCGGTGCAGCTGCAATAAGACGGACGCCAGACCAGCCAGCCCACAGCAGCTCAAAAATCTGTTTGTGTTCCCGGGAAGCTGTCTCAGCTCGGGCTGACACACACGAGGGGGATGAAGCCCCTGTGCCCCATCCCCCTGCAGAATATGATGTGAGGCCTCTGAGTGTCTCAGAGGTCACTGACATTCATTGGTCATGGACTGGGCTGAATGCACATTACCCCCTCGCCCCCACCTCGGAAGGTGTGTGGAGGCCCTGAAGGCCAGGGGCCCCACCCTGCACCCAAGCGGCTGCAGGGACCTGTGTTGTGGCCCCGGTATCACACAGGGAGGTGCGTGTTGAGAGCCTCACTCGTTTGGGAGGCCTCGCCATTCATGCACACCAATGAAACTATCAAAACACTTAAGCAAAGAGGCCACATATCACTTTAGATCTCCCGGCATTATCTCCGTCTCAGAAAAATCCAATAAGAGAGTCGGATCGCGGCGGCATACAAATGAAGGACTCAAGACGGCGCCGGCCCCGCCTCCTCGTGCACAGTGGCCGCTGCCCACGACGTGCCCGCCGGCCCGGCAAATCCGCGGAGCCAGCCAGTATAATTAAAAGCAGCTTCTCCAGCCAGCAAGACTTTATTAAAACCTGTTTGTGTCGAAAGGGGGGGGGGGGGGGTGTCTTGGAGACGAACAGGGGGTGTCTTCCGCCTAGCTGCTAAACAGGAAGCAATGGATTTTTCGAAATGTCACGGCGGGATCCACTTAATAATACATAGCTGACAGACAGGACAATAATATATATTTTAATCACTTTTCCAGCAGCGGTGGCGCGGCTTGGAGGATGCCCTGCGAGCGAGCCGGCTAATGATGAATTCTCCAATAACCTTTTCTATTATTCACGATGAACCATTCGGTACACACTTGCCAAGCACCCGCCCGCCGGTTTATGAACTCTCTCCGTGTGTTTATTGAAACAACCTTGTCGTCTGAGGCGGCGGATCCTTCCTCGCGCCTCCCGTGAGCGCCCCTCCTCTCACTCCTTCCCCACGCCCCCTCCCGGCCCGTCAGGATGATGCACGGGATCTATAATAAGCCGACTGGCGTTAGACGTCACCAAAAAATCATACGCAGTAGTTTACACCTCAGCTATTAGAGTGGAAAGAAAAACGCCCACTTTCATTTTCTTAGCTGCAGCTCATGTTGAATGTCACCAGTTTTTATGTCTTTTGTGAATAATGTGTTCGTCTGGCGTCTGTCCCAAGACGTGGTTTTGGGTACGATATGTTGGCATGTAGTGCTTGAAGTGGAAATTTAGAAGTGCAGTTACCCCTTGTATCAGAGTACCTATTTGCTTATGCGAAGTGCAGGTACTCTCCCATTAATACCATTGGAGCAGAACTGAGAAGTGCTGGTACTGAAAGAAGTGCAGGTAGTGATTACCTGATCGTGCCTGCCCATTTAAAGCACTTTGCACTGCATGCATGTTGTTTAAAATCCTCTGCCTGCTGGGTTGAGGGGCCTTATGCCACTTCAATCACCGCTCTACACTGCTCCTAAGAATGCTGTGTAAACTAGAGGTGGACAAAACTGCATTTTTTTCTTCCTAGTAAAACAGGGATGCAAAAAGTACACTAAAATAACAGGCATTTTGTGAAATGCACTTTATTGATATATTGTGTGAAACCTGAATGTTGGGCCATGTAACTACCAAACAAAAGTCTGCGCTATTTAAAACACCGAATAAATAAATAAATAAGTATAGCACAAGAAGGAGACTTGTTCGAGCAGAAAACGCCTCACTGATGCCGCGCACAGCAGTTTCACGGTTCCCAGGAGATATTTTCAACTCAATCCAGCCTCCCACAGGAAAACATTAACGCGAAAAAAGCACAACATTGAAACAATAGGGGAATTGCGTGAGATTACAGTTAAGGAATAGAAATTGACCCTGGGCCTAGTGAAGACAGTCACCAGACCAGCAGGGACACTGACTGGCCAGCTATTACACTGACTGAGCAGAGGTGTCCACCATTAAGTCCAGTAGGGTCACAATCATGTCAGATGTTCAGTTCAAAGTTGCAATGCAATTAATCTAAATGGGACTATCATGGACCCAGACGTCTTGGAAGTACAGGGGACATCCCTGTTTTAGAGTATGGAGCTCAAAGGTAATATATCAAGCAAGCCCAGTGGCTTATCGAAGGACTTCAGTCTGTGGGCAGGAGCAAATACAGTTATGGAGAGGCGTTGCCACAAGGCTGTTTATCACAGTACAGAGGGGTAAAGAATCTTTGGGTACAATTTAAGTTGTCAGATGGACCGGGAACAACTAGGCTGGGTTCTTGAGTGTTGCTTTCATTGGCATCACTCAACAGTTGCCGTTGAACGTCAGTGTGACCTTTTGGTGTCTCAAAATATGGCAAAGCTAAGGTCTAGGAGGAGGCCGCATACTGCCTGTGAGCCACAATGGGCACTCAAACATGTTTGGCTCATACTAATTGTGATCATGATAAAGGCTGACATAGGAAGGAAAGAGAATGACGATTAAATAAGGGAGAAGAGAGGTAGACAAGGATGAAGCCAAAAGGGAAGATTAGTTGAGGAAGGTGGGGAGGATGCGAGAGAATGAACATACAGGAGTAGAGCTTACTGACCATTATAGAGGTCTTAAAGCACGTGCCAAACGTGATTATTACCCGATATATGATATACTCATTACCAGTGCTCTAAATGGAAAAACAATAGTGCAGGTACTCATTTAAATGGGGCGAGTGGGCGGGGCTAGGGGCGGGACTCAGAGCAAGACATACTGTTACTTATTGACTTCAGTACTAGTTGCTGTATGTACTGAAGCACACAAGAAATGCGTTACTATAAACAAAATAGGTTAACAAAAGCCAAACGCGATGATGTTTTAACATTTTCTTGTTTTATAATATTTGAAGTTTCCATACTGTTATTTGGTGTTGCTTGGCACAATACTATATATTCTCGAGTGTGCATGCATACACACACAAGCAGACGTGCACACACAAAGCATTCCCCACATTTCCTTTAATATACCTCCCAAGAGTGTCTCGAATCTCCTTCCCCTTTCTCTCACTATTTTCCTCACACAAAACCGCCCACAGGCAAACAGACAAACATAAGCAGACACTCAAGCAAAAGAATCAGGAAAGATTAAAGCCCTTTTAACCTCGTTACCTTCTTTGGATTTCTTAATTGCGCCGTCACCTGGCTGCCTCAATCCTGTGTTTGCAACACAGCAGGATGGTGAACACAGGGCGTTATGCAAATGAACCCACGCTGAATAGTTCAGCGGGGGGGGGGGGGGTTCAGCTCACCAGTCACTGCTGCAGAAGTACCTTGGCTGTCAGACAGGTCACCAGCACTAACAGCCAAGGTGCCTACTGTTTATGAGTACCGGTACTCTCCTTGGCAGCAGAGAAGTGCCGGTATTCAGAGTGGTAAAAATAAGAAGTGCCGGTACTCAGTGCCGGTGAGTACCGGCCCACTTAAAGCACTGCTCATTACCAACCTCCGAATGGTGAATGACTGAAATGACGACTACCATAACCCATGGAAACCTTTCCAGGCAGAAATTGCATTATCCAAAGAGATACTATTATCAGAGAATAATAAAGCAATAAACAGAGGTGGGGCAGCCAGGAACTGTGTATAACAGGATCATAAACGCACACATTTATTGTATTCACTTATAGTGCCCCATGTAGCTGCCATCCACAAGTGTTCTATTCCATTTACCATCTGATATAATTTCCAGCACCATTTCTAGTGCTTCTCTGTGTAATTCATGATCAACTTCATGGTCATAGTGATCTGGGTTGCAATTTCCATCTAAAGTAGCAATTTCCACTCTTGACGAAAAAATTGTGTTTGAGATAATTTGTTTTACATGATACACTCCTCCCACACTTCTGCAGCAAAAATGATTATGTCTAGCTCCAAAAATGCTTGTCAGATCAGATATTTTGGCTTCCTACCTCCTTCTATTCAGAATGCCAACTAATTTGTGTGTGGCAATGAGACACAAACCCTTCTCTATGATTGAGACTTTAACTCCTAAAAAAGTGAACCCCCACTTGACCTCTAACTCCCAGAAGCAGTTACCACATTCACAAATATATATTCCCCCCTGGCTATCATTGAGCATTATAGTTTTAATATGGTATTGTACGCCGATGATACACAACTTATTTTCACCCTATCTCAGGATGAGGCCAACACAGCGGCTCTGCTGAGGTCCTGTTGGTCAGAGGTGGAAGAACGGATGGACCTCAGTTGCCTGAAGCTGAATGCCTGGAAAACTGAGGTCCTCATCCTAGGTAAGCAGCCTTCGATCTGTTCCTCTAGTTGGTGGCTTGATGCGATGTGGCCGCTACCGGTTCCTAAGCCAAAAGTTAAGAATCTAGGAATCTGTTTGATGCAAAGCTCTCATTTGACAGCCAGATTATGAGTCTAGCAGGAAAGTGTTTTGGGATCTTAAAAATCCTAAAAATGATCCTTGGACTACTCCCATGGACCACTAGAAAGGCAGTAGTCCAGGCCCTGATTACATCTAGGCTGGACTACTTCTACGTCCCATGAATGGGAGTCTCACATTCCCGACCGGTGAGACTCCAGCATGTGCAGAACGCAGCAGCCTGTCTACTGTTGAGCTTCCAAGGCGGTTGCCTACGGGGCCTGCTCTTGTCAAACTGCACTGGCTGCCTGTGAGAGAAAGACTTTTTTAAAGCTATGTGCTACTGTTATAGAATTTATAACAATAAAGGCCCATGTTATCTGCATTCGTTTGTTAAATCCTATTCTCCTAGAAGGAATTTAAGATCAACCAGAGCTTTCCTGGCCTGCATTTCTGTTGTAAAATGAGTACACATCAGGGATGCTGTTTCAGCATTCTAGCATCCAATTTGTGAAATTCTCTCTCCGCTGTCCAGACAGGAAAAAACTGCATTATCATTCCGAAACAAATCTAAAAGCTTCATTATTCAGATCAATCTGATAGAGGATGCTTTTGCTTGGAACTTTAATCGGAAGCGAAACCTCAGCGCTGGGACACTTTGTTAGAAGTAACTAGGCAGTTTATAAATTCCTTAATTAATATTATTAAAAACTGAGTGAAGCTGAACCCTTTTAAAGCTGATGCTCTCCTCATGGTTGAAAGCCCTCATCTCTGGAATTAACATCTCTAGCCTTCTTCAGTGGAACCCTTTACCACCCCTTTCTTATCAGAAAATGATAATTTCATAAGAACCATATCATCATCAAACTGATTGTAATTTTTTATTGTTCATGTTATCATAGGGCTCTGTACAAAGAAGATAATAAGACAACAAGAGAATCTACATATGACACACAGATGCGGGTGCCGTTCGTGCTTAGAGGAACTTTGTCTGTGCTGCTCGGTGCTTGACCAGGGCGTGAGGGACTGCGAGGCACCGCGGCTGGGAAACCAGCTACAGCTGCGGCCTCTTCCCGGACACTCCCCCTTGCCTGCCTTGAAATTGACATCTCACGGCCCCCGCTTCGCGGGTGCCGTTCGTGCTTAGAGGAACTTTGTCTGTGCTGCTCGGTGCTTGACCAGGGCGTGAGGGACTGCGAGGCACCGCGGCTGGGAAACCAGCTACAGCTGCGGCCTCTTCCCGGACACTCCCCCTTGCCTGCCTTGAAATTGACATCTCACGGCCCCCGCTTCGCGGGTGCCGTTCGTGCTTAGAGGAACTTTGTCTGTGCTGCTCGGTGCTTGACCAGGGCGTGAGGGACTGCGAGGCACCGCGGCTGGGAAACCAGCTACAGCTGCGGCCTCTTCCCGGACACTCCCCCTTGCCTGCCTTGAAATTGACATCTCACGGCCCCCGCTTCGCGGGTGCCGTTCGTGCTTAGAGGAACTTTGTCTGTGCTGCTCGGTGCTTGACCAGGGCGTGAGGGACTGCGAGGCACCGCGGCTGGGAAACCAGCTACAGCTGCGGCCTCTTCCCGGACACTCCCCCTTGCCTGCCTTGAAATTGACATCTCACGGCCCCCGCTTCGCGGGAGCCGTTCGTGCTTAGAGGAACTTTGTCTGTGCTGCTCGGTGCTTGACCAGGGCGTGAGGGACTGCGAGGCACCGCGGCTGGGAAACCAGCTACAGCTGCGGCCTCTTCCCGGACACTCCCTTTTTAGCGGACTAATACTTATTTAAATCGAGACTTGTGACGCGGCGCGGGACGCGGCGCAGGACGAGCGCCGGGCGAAGCCCGGGCCAAGGGCGGGCCCGTTCTAGCCCGTTACAGACCGAGTAAGACCGGACCGGGCCCCCCTACTAACATTTTATTTTGTGTGCATTAGACATCCCTGCTGACTTGTGAATATCTCCTGCTAAATAACTTTTGTATTTGTATTTGTACGTTATCACCCATGGCTACCACACGAGGGAGTAGAAACAGGATGATCAAGGATACAAGTAACATTACTGGCCCATTAGACAACTTCATCGTAAGAGCAAATTCAGTTATCGATCAAGGAATTGCTCTTATGGAACGAAGAGTGTCACAAGATTTACTACTAGCTAAACGCTCCTCTTTGGGCTTGTTTGCGACAGCTAAAACTCCCGATAATATAGGTAACAAAACACCCCTTGCTTTAGTACAGGCGGATATACATAGTATCCCAAATGTAGTAGATTTGTCCTTTTCTATGACGGAATGCTTATCCTCCTCGCAACTAGAGAGGTCACCGATTCTTGTACCGGAGCCCCTGGTGTTAGAATCACGGTCGCAAGACGCAGTTAATACCCAGATGATGAGAGAGAATGAGGGTGCAATTCCAAAGACTACAAAATACCCTAATAGAAAATACAAGAAAAAAGAACCTAAAGTAAATAAGTATAGCAAGTCAAAAAAAATCATTGCAACTGGGGAGAAAGGGAAAGGAAAACCCCACATTGGAGGGAAAGAACGAATTGAACAAGAGCTAAAAGAGGGCCGAACCCAAAATTGTACTATTGTGGATAGCCAGTTATTGGAACACTCTAACGTTCCTATTTTTTCTCCGATGTCATTAAACCCTGAGCCTTTGCAGGCTGACCATAACTTAATCGAACACATAAGGGAGCTTTTTAGAACATTTCTTACCCCATTAGAAATTCGATTGAAGAAGATTGAGACACAGCTAATAGATGTGGCTGCTTCTCTTAAGACCTCGTCTAATATCGGTCCATCAAAGGTTGTGGAAGGGATAAAAAAAGGTACAAAAAACGTACTAGTGGGCCCCCAATCATCTAAAGTTTTAATAAACACCACAAAAGCTAACACCCTGACACCGGTTAACATTGAGAACTGCATAACAGAAAAAATTCATCAGCCTTCTGGAAATTCATGTATAAATAAAGATTCTAATAGGGATGCTAAATCGGGAAATATAGTCATAGATCTGCCCCCAGAAGTATCGCCTTACTTGGTGATTTTAACGGGCGTCCCCGAATTGAAAGAGGATAAAGAAGAATCCTATGAATCCCTGAAAAATAAGGCCCAATATTGGCTTAACACAAACCGGCCACTTCCCTCGAATAAGACGAGTAAGATCCTAATGGTCCGTAGGGTTTCCTGGGTGGGGGCAGAAAGAAAAACACTACAGGGGGACTGTATCCTGGTCAATTTTGAAGACCGGGAAACGGTTGATTACATCTGCTCCTGGGGGAACCAGCATATAAATGAGACTATCCAAACCAAACGATTATCTTTTTTCTACCCTCCTAGATCTCATTTTTATCTACCAAATGATGATAACTGGGTGACTGTAAAAACTTGCGATAGAAGAGCGGGCATAAGTAAATGGGGGAGGCAAATTAACAGGGGTTTAACACATAGCGACACCTGGAGAGGACTACCTACATCAAATCGCTATAGTAGCTTAGAGACGGTGGATTGACTCCATCAGACTGGCGTTAGTTTACCGCCTCATTGTTCTAGAACCAATAAACAGTACAAAAGCTTAGATTATCCATTAAACGATCCCAAAAGAGAAGCTAATGAGGGTGGGATACAAAAAAACCCGTTAGATCCTCCAACAACATCCAAGGTTTCGTTTGACGAATTTGATAATCAAGAGTCAGAAATAATTACACATTCTGACCGTGGTTTAGAAATTGCTTTATCTCCGAAAACTGCCCGTCCTATAGCACAGCCCGACATGGATAACAACTTTCTTTTGGCAGAAACACATCCATCTGCGGCTTGCCCTTCTGATGAGGAGTTAGATACCGAACATAACATTTCCCTGATGGAATTAAATCCGTGTCCAGATTGCTCCCCTGACAAAGACTGTCAACAAGTAATAGCAAGGGGAGAGCTTACCCTTTTATCTTGGAACATAGCAGGTCTAGCAAACAAAGTAGATGATCCCATCTTCTGTGATCTAATCGAAAAGAATGATATTATCTGTCTTCAGGAGTGCTGGGAGCAGGTTGAGATTCATCTTCCAGGGTATCGCACATTTTTTACCCCTGCAACACAGTCTAGGAGAGGCAGAAACTCGGGGGGGCTTTGTACCTATATCTCTAACATGGTAAATTTGGAAATAAAGAAACAGAGTACAGAGGGGCATAATTTTTTATCAGGTCCTCTGCCTAATTGCAGGAGGAAATCGATTTATACTAATTAATTTATATAATAATATCCCGAAGGATGATCTGAACAAAGTATTTGAAGATCTAAACAATTTAATATTCGGTGCAATTGGTTCGGAACAAAATGACACATGTATCATTTTGACAGGAGATTTTAATTGTCACTTATGCCCACATAACAATTCTGGTATATGTGGAATGGTTAACCTAATTGGCGACCTATGTACACATTTTGAGCATACTGTGGTGGGAAATATGTTTAACAGTCTAATTTTTGATTGGGACTTGGGGTTTGCTAATGAATTGTGTACGCCACAGGTCCATTTCCAACCCACTTTTAATGGGCGAGGTTTAGAGTCTGTTATAGACTACACCTTGGTTAGTATTTCTCATGGTCGTAAAGTCCTGATGTTTAAAACATTAGACACTGCTATGAGTGATCACTTTCCGATTAGCTCAACTTTCCTTATCGATAGGGGAACTAGAGCTGTCCCAAATGTAGTAGAAAATCTCTCCCACCATGCCATTTTCTTGGCAAGACAAAATGGATACGCCATAAAATGGAATAAGGTCGACCCTTCTGATTTCCTCCAGAACCTGATACTGGACCAATATAAAAATGTCAGGATTTGTCTAGAGGATCATCCTGATCCTAGCTTGACCATTTGCGCCTTTGACCAGATTTCTTCATTTATCGCTAAAAAGTTAACAGGAACCCTACGAGAAAAGGCCCACCAAAAATTCTTTGGGTGGTTCAACTCGGACTGTTCTAAGGCACACTCTAACTTAAAGCAGATTTTAAAGAAAAAACCTAAGGATATGCTAGAGGTTAGAGCTGCCAGGGCAATATATAAAACATCGATAAAAAAACGGAAGCGGGAGCTCAAGGAGAATGCGTGGAACGCATTAGTAAAGGCAAGCTCCTTGAGAGATAATATCTCGTTCTGGAAAGCAGTAAATGCCCCCTTCTTCGTTGAAAGGAACTCTGATAAGCTGGATCCCATGATAGAAGAATCAACATGGGTGGATCACTTTACTGAGCTCTACAAAAAAGATGTTTTGCATTGTATAGCCTCTAAACCCCTAACCCAGCAGCCTGCGATCGAACCTATTGTTCCTGCCTTATTTCCTGTAGGGATTGTTTTTTCACCTTCTGAAGTGGAATTGGCCCTACAGGAATGTGCTAGAAACAAAGCCCCCGGGCCTGACGGGGTCCCGGTAGACATATATAAAGATACTGTCTCTTTGTGGGCCCCCTTGTTGACTAATGTGCTAAATAGTTTTAATATAAAGGGATTCCCATCGACATGGCAGGAAGCCATTGTGGTTCCTATTTTTAAAAAGGGAGATCGAACTGATCCCAAATGTTACAGGCCGATCTCCCTACTTGATTCACTTATGAAAGTGGCGGGTAGAATCATTTTAAATAGATTGCACACGTGGGCAGAGGAATGTGATGTTATTTCCAAGTTTCAGTACGGTTTTAAGGCTGGCCTAGGTACTGTTGAACAAGGGCTCAACTTGGCTTTAATAACTGGCAAGTACATGAAGGCAAAAAAGGGTAATCTTTTTCTGACCTTTGTTGACCTTAGTTCAGCATTTGATTGCCTGGACCACGACGTCTTATGGGATACTCTATTAGGTTTGGGCATAGATTCAAACATCCTTATTTTTATTAAAGCATTATATAGAGAGGCAGGGGCTAAGGTGCGTTTCGGAAATAAAGGGGAGTGCACTGGCAAATTTCCGATTATGAAAGGTGTTAGACAGGGTTGCATTCTGGCACCTTTTCTTTTTAACTTGTATATAAACGAAGTGGCAGATTTTTTAATCAAACAAGAACTAGACTATCCTCAAATTGATGGCACCGCAGTTCCTATTTTATTATACGCTGACGATGCGGTTATCATGGCTAGAACTCAGTTGGGCCTCCAAAAGGCATTAACTAGTTTTTCTTTCTTCATGAGTTCTAGGGGTTTAAAAATAAACATAGGGAAAACCTTTACCATGTGCTGCTCGTCTAAGAATAAATTACCTTGTAAGACTTTTATTGATAAGTCTAAGATAGAACTTACTACCACTTTTTCATACTTGGGGATTGTTTTTAATCAAAAAGGTACTTGGAAAACAGCAATTAGGGCCAGGAATTTTGCCTTTGCCCGTACCATAGGAGCAATTAGACAGTTTGCCAACAAATTAGGGGGCAGGCCTGTACGTATTTTAACGGATATCTACAAGTCAAAATGCATATCAACCGCTTTATATGGATCTGGTATATGGGGTATTGCGGACCCCCAGGAAATCCAAGTAAAAGAAAACAGTTTCCTCCGCTATCTATTAGCGGTCCCCAAATCAACTTCAACATATATATGCCATAAGGAATTGGATCTGGCCTATATATCGGATCTTATTAAAATTAACCCATTACTCCTATGGCATAAGATATGGACCTCAGAAGAAACTGTTTTTAATAGAGCTATTTTGAATGATTGTCTCAGGCTAGAGAGATGGAAAGAAATTCATTGGATTCTTTATGTTAAGGAGTTTATGACTAAAATGGGCCATCGAGCTTTTTTTGATAACCCCTCCTCGCTATCTTTGATCTCCAGAAAGGCTTTTAAGAAAAGTTGTCTTGATTACCTGGAGAACAAAAGATGGCTTGAGGAGAGGACTAAGTCTTCTGTAATTCAATATAACGCATTTGCCCAGGGCCCTGGTTTGCACCTTTATCTGTCTCCTGACTATCCTTGTTATGACAGAATGTTGCTATCGCGCCTGAGAACTGGTACTTTTTACAGGTTGATAACACTTCCAGTGAGCAATGATTGGTCTTCTAATTTAATTAATTGCCCCTGTGATGATCTTGCCTTGCAATCTTCAATACATTCTGTTTTCTTTTGCAAGTACTATGCTTGGGGAAGAAAGAAATATTTGATTCCCCTTCTTAAGATCTGGGGCCTAAGACAGTGCAAACCTGCGTATCTAAAATTGCTCCTATTGGAAGACGAAATAACTATTAGTGCAGTATCCAAGTTTTTAAAATTCGCTATCCGATGTAGATTAACTCTGGATTAATTTTTGGTAGTGTTTGTTTTTATGTTTGATATCCCCTTTTATGATGAACATAATTTGTATGAAATTCGATTCTGTTTTTAATTATGTTTCTTTTGATTGTGCTTTTATGATTTTAACTTTAAAAATCGAATAAAGCTATCTTGACTTGACTTGACTTGACACACAGATTAAATCGATGGTGCCAACTATGTGAATGTAGGGCTATTTAAAAGGAGAAAAGAATAGGGGGAAAAAGGTGTGAGGAAAAGCCCTAAATCATGAGAAAATCCACAGTTTTTCTTTCTTATTTTCGTTTGACCACACACTGACATGGTTTTCACCGTGGGTCACAGAGGCATTCATTTCCATAGATGAATCCTGTTTCAACCAACACTGTCTGGTTGTCTAAGGGGTTACCCTAGCCAGGCAGAGCGCACCACTCCCGTCAAGGGCAGGTGATTACACACACTATATAACCCGTGCTCACTCTTGGGTAGTTTGGCACTGAGCAGTCAGGCATCCTTCAGAAGCAATGTGTAAAGCAATAAGGCAGCACGCGAACACATTAAATACTTCGCACAACACAACTGAGAGACTTCACACTTGACATTGAGAATGTAACATGAAGATCATGGAGATCTGGGCATAAATCACACTTGGCAATATTACTAGCAGTACTAGACCCAATTGGTGTTGATCAAATTTCGATAACATGCACACATGGGAAAAGTCCTATTCTAAACCCCACCTAGCACCGCTATGCAGTGCAACATGTTGTCAGGCCCACCCTCACAATCCTAAGCATGCAATTTCACACACCTATATGGTGCACCCTGGGCTACCACAATATCAGTAATATGTATATACACAGAATTTTAACACATTTAGAAGAGCCGTGGAACGAGGCCACACGGATAAATCCACGGTTTAGAGGGAAAGTGCGTTTGGCAAAAGAACAACGTTTTTCATAGACAGTCCCTCCTGCACACTCACACTAACTTTGTACTGCTATTCAGTGCGACAGGTAATAGCCCGGTCCGTATGGGTACTTTCACACTCATATGCACCCAACACCCTATTGTGGTGCCACTGATACTAAGCGGGTCAATAGATAGCCAGCAGAAGACTATGTGGCTCCAAGTCTGCTTGCACCTTGAAAATCACCCCCACTGTCCCAGACACCCGATATAAGTTCACCAGCCCCTCCCTCTGGACACAAGGCCGCTCATGGCTGAGGTCACACCTCGTCTGGGTTCCTGGAAAGCAGGTGGGGATAGTCAGTACCCATAATCAAGAGGTAGACGTAAACAACAGGGGTCTTGGTGCCACTCAGGAAGGTCACCAAAAATGTGCGAAGCAGAAATGGGCCACAAACAACAATCCATTAAAAACAGGGGTCCACCAGGGCCTTTCAGCACAAGCCCTGTTCTGCGAACCACAGAGGAGTCACCCCATTTCTTGACCTTTTCCCGAACCTTCTCGGAATCATCCCTGCTGACCTTCAGAAGGATGCTCAAGACCTGGCTGTTCGATCAGTAGCGGCCCAGCGCCTTGAGACCCTCCCGGGTATGTAGTGCGCTTTACAAATGATTGATTGATCTAGACTAGTCGATTCCTCTCCCTCCTACCTGGTGCCACAAAGTCTTCACAAGGAACAGATGGGGAGAGGGCAGGTGGTCCACCGTGATGGGGCCAGTGAGGGAACAAGCAGTGAATGGGAAACAATACACAGGGGAGCCTCTCAGCCTGTGGAGGCACCCTGTCTAGTACAGATTAATTTACGTAGTGGGTCGCGACACTGCTCGTCATACTAGCAAATAGCCCCAAAGAATTCTGGATAATGTAGTGGCAGCGGTGAGTACGCCTATGCCACGAGTATGTGAAATAATGCCATCCCTGGACACGTGTTTCGAGGTAATTGCCTCTCGTCAGCAGGGAGCAGGTAGGTATGCGGGGTGCCAAGTAGACTGCCAAAATATATAGGTAAAGTACCTTTCAAGGCGCGCAGGTGCAGACACCAGGCTCGTCAGCCCAAAGTCGCTCGAAAGAGCTTTAAATAGTTTACGTAGTGGGTCGCGACACTGCTCGTCATACTAGCAAATAGCCCCAAAGAATTCTGGATAATGTAGTGGCAGCGGTGAGTACGCCTATGCCACGAGTATGTGAAATAATGCCATCCCTGGACACGTGTTTCGAGGTAATTGCCTCTCGTCAGCAGGGAGCAGGTAGGTATGCGGGGTGCCAAGTAGACTGCCAAAATATATAGGTAAAGTACCTTTCAAGGCGCGCAGGTGCAGACACCAGGCTCGTCAGCCCAAAGTCGCTCGAAAGAGCTTTAAATAGTTTACGTAGTGGGTCGCGACACTGCTCGTCATACTAGCAAATAGCCCCAAAGAATTCTGGATAATGTAGTGGCAGCGGTGAGTACGCCTATGCCACGAGTATGTGAAATAATGCCATCCCTGGACACGTGTTTCGAGGTAATTGCCTCTCGTCAGCAGGGAGCAGGTAGGTATGCGGGGTGCCAAGTAGACTGCCAAAATATATAGGTAAAGTACCTTTCAAGGCGCGCAGGTGCAGACACCAGGCTCGTCAGCCCAAAGTCGCTCGAAAGAGCTTTAAATAGTTTACGTAGTGGGTCGCGACACTGCTCGTCATACTAGCAAATAGCCCCAAAGAATTCTGGATAATGTAGTGGCAGCGGTGAGTACGCCACTACACTATCCAGAATCCTTTGGGGTTATTTGCAGCATGACGAGCAGTGTCGCGACCCATTTACGTAAATTACTAATAGCTCATTCGAGCGACTTTGGCTGACGAGCCCGGTGTCTGCACCTGCGCGCCTTGGAAGGTATTTTACCTATATATATGGCAGTCATCGGCACCCCGCATACCTACCTGCTCCCTGCTGACGAGAGGCAATTACCTCGAAACACGTGTCCAGGGATGGCATTATATTTCTATATACTCGTGGCGTAGGCGTACTCACCGTAGCCACTACACTATCCAGAATCCTTTGGGGTTATTTGCAGCATGACGAGCAGTGTCGCGACCCATTTACGTAAATTACTAATAGCTCATTCGAGCGACTTTGGCTGACGAGCCCGGTGTCTGCACCTGCGCGCCTTGGAAGGTATTTTACCTATATATATGGCAGTCATCGGCACCCCGCATACCTACCTGCTCCCTGCTGACGAGAGGCAATTACCTCGAAACACGTGTCCAGGGATGGCATTATATTTCTATATACTCGTGGCGTAGGCGTACTCACCGTAGCCACTACACTATCCAGAATCCTTTGGGGTTATTTGCAGCATGACGAGCAGTGTCGCGACCCATTTACGTAAATTACTAATAGCTCATTCGAGCGACTTTGGCTGACGAGCCCGGTGTCTGCACCTGCGCGCCTTGGAAGGTATTTTACCTATATATATGGCAGTCATCGGCACCCCGCATACCTACCTGCTCCCTGCTGACGAGAGGCAATTACCTCGAAACACGTGTCCAGGGATGGCATTATATTTCTATATACTCGTGGCGTAGGCGTACTCACCGTAGCCACTACACTATCCAGAATCCTTTGGGGTTATTTGCAGCATGACGAGCAGTGTCGCGACCCATTTACGTAAATTACTAATAGCTCATTCGAGCGACTTTGGCTGACGAGCCCGGTGTCTGCACCTGCGCGCCTTGGAAGGTATTTTACCTATATATATGGCAGTCATCGGCACCCCGCATACCTACCTGCTCCCTGCTGACGAGAGGCAATTACCTCGAAACACGTGTCCAGGGATGGCATTATATTTCTATATACTCGTGGCGTAGGCGTACTCACCGTAGCCACTACACTATCCAGAATCCTTTGGGGTTATTTGCAGCATGACGAGCAGTGTCGCGACCCATTTACGTAAATTACTAATAGCTCATTCGAGCGACTTTGGCTGACGAGCCCGGTGTCTGCACCTGCGCGCCTTGGAAGGTATTTTACCTATATATATGGCAGTCATCGGCACCCCGCATACCTACCTGCTCCCTGCTGACGAGAGGCAATTACCTCGAAACACGTGTCCAGGGATGGCATTATATTTCTATATACTCGTGGCGTAGGCGTACTCACCGTAGCCACTACACTATCCAGAATCCTTTGGGGTTATTTGCAGCATGACGAGCAGTGTCGCGACCCATTTACGTAAATTACTAATAGCTCATTCGAGCGACTTTGGCTGACGAGCCCGGTGTCTGCACCTGCGCGCCTTGGAAGGTATTTTACCTATATATATGGCAGTCATCGGCACCCCGCATACCTACCTGCTCCCTGCTGACGAGAGGCAATTACCTCGAAACACGTGTCCAGGGATGGCATTATATTTCTATATACTCGTGGCGTAGGCGTACTCACCGTAGCCACTACACTATCCAGAATCCTTTGGGGTTATTTGCAGCATGACGAGCAGTGTCGCGACCCATTTACGTAAATTACTAATAGCTCATTCGAGCGACTTTGGCTGACGAGCCCGGTGTCTGCACCTGCGCGCCTTGGAAGGTATTTTACCTATATATATGGCAGTCATCGGCACCCCGCATACCTACCTGCTCCCTGCTGACGAGAGGCAATTACCTCGAAACACGTGTCCAGGGATGGCATTATATTTCTATATACTCGTGGCGTAGGCGTACTCACCGTAGCCACTACACTATCCAGAATCCTTTGGGGTTATTTGCAGCATGACGAGCAGTGTCGCGACCCATTTACGTAAATTACTAATAGCTCATTCGAGCGACTTTGGCTGACGAGCCCGGTGTCTGCACCTGCGCGCCTTGGAAGGTATTTTACCTATATATATGGCAGTCATCGGCACCCCGCATACCTACCTGCTCCCTGCTGACGAGAGGCAATTACCTCGAAACACGTGTCCAGGGATGGCATTATATTTCTATATACTCGTGGCGTAGGCGTACTCACCGTAGCCACTACACTATCCAGAATCCTTTGGGGTTATTTGCAGCATGACGAGCAGTGTCGCGACCCATTTACGTAAATTACTAATAGCTCATTCGAGCGACTTTGGCTGACGAGCCCGGTGTCTGCACCTGCGCGCCTTGGAAGGTATTTTACCTATATATATGGCAGTCATCGGCACCCCGCATACCTACCTGCTCCCTGCTGACGAGAGGCAATTACCTCGAAACACGTGTCCAGGGATGGCATTATATTTCTATATACTCGTGGCGTAGGCGTACTCACCGTAGCCACTACACTATCCAGAATCCTTTGGGGTTATTTGCAGCATGACGAGCAGTGTCGCGACCCATTTACGTAAATTACTAATAGCTCATTCGAGCGACTTTGGCTGACGAGCCCGGTGTCTGCACCTGCGCGCCTTGGAAGGTATTTTACCTATATATATGGCAGTCATCGGCACCCCGCATACCTACCTGCTCCCTGCTGACGAGAGGCAATTACCTCGAAACACGTGTCCAGGGATGGCATTATATTTCTATATACTCGTGGCGTAGGCGTACTCACCGTAGCCACTACACTATCCAGAATCCTTTGGGGTTATTTGCAGCATGACGAGCAGTGTCGCGACCCATTTACGTAAATTACTAATAGCTCATTCGAGCGACTTTGGCTGACGAGCCCGGTGTCTGCACCTGCGCGCCTTGGAAGGTATTTTACCTATATATATGGCAGTCATCGGCACCCCGCATACCTACCTGCTCCCTGCTGACGAGAGGCAATTACCTCGAAACACGTGTCCAGGGATGGCATTATATTTCTATATACTCGTGGCGTAGGCGTACTCACCGTAGCCACTACACTATCCAGAATCCTTTGGGGTTATTTGCAGCATGACGAGCAGTGTCGCGACCCATTTACGTAAATTACTAATAGCTCATTCGAGCGACTTTGGCTGACGAGCCCGGTGTCTGCACCTGCGCGCCTTGGAAGGTATTTTACCTATATATATGGCAGTCATCGGCACCCCGCATACCTACCTGCTCCCTGCTGACGAGAGGCAATTACCTCGAAACACGTGTCCAGGGATGGCATTATATTTCTATATACTCGTGGCGTAGGCGTACTCACCGTAGCCACTACACTATCCAGAATCCTTTGGGGTTATTTGCAGCATGACGAGCAGTGTCGCGACCCATTTACGTAAATTACTAATAGCTCATTCGAGCGACTTTGGCTGACGAGCCCGGTGTCTGCACCTGCGCGCCTTGGAAGGTATTTTACCTATATATATGGCAGTCATCGGCACCCCGCATACCTACCTGCTCCCTGCTGACGAGAGGCAATTACCTCGAAACACGTGTCCAGGGATGGCATTATATTTCTATATACTCGTGGCGTAGGCGTACTCACCGTAGCCACTACACTATCCAGAATCCTTTGGGGTTATTTGCAGCATGACGAGCAGTGTCGCGACCCATTTACGTAAATTACTAATAGCTCATTCGAGCGACTTTGGCTGACGAGCCCGGTGTCTGCACCTGCGCGCCTTGGAAGGTATTTTACCTATATATATGGCAGTCATCGGCACCCCGCATACCTACCTGCTCCCTGCTGACGAGAGGCAATTACCTCGAAACACGTGTCCAGGGATGGCATTATATTTCTATATACTCGTGGCGTAGGCGTACTCACCGTAGCCACTACACTATCCAGAATCCTTTGGGGTTATTTGCAGCATGACGAGCAGTGTCGCGACCCATTTACGTAAATTACTAATAGCTCATTCGAGCGACTTTGGCTGACGAGCCCGGTGTCTGCACCTGCGCGCCTTGGAAGGTATTTTACCTATATATATGGCAGTCATCGGCACCCCGCATACCTACCTGCTCCCTGCTGACGAGAGGCAATTACCTCGAAACACGTGTCCAGGGATGGCATTATATTTCTATATACTCGTGGCGTAGGCGTACTCACCGTAGCCACTACACTATCCAGAATCCTTTGGGGTTATTTGCAGCATGACGAGCAGTGTCGCGACCCATTTACGTAAATTACTAATAGCTCATTCGAGCGACTTTGGCTGACGAGCCCGGTGTCTGCACCTGCGCGCCTTGGAAGGTATTTTACCTATATATATGGCAGTCATCGGCACCCCGCATACCTACCTGCTCCCTGCTGACGAGAGGCAATTACCTCGAAACACGTGTCCAGGGATGGCATTATATTTCTATATACTCGTGGCGTAGGCGTACTCACCGTAGCCACTACACTATCCAGAATCCTTTGGGGTTATTTGCAGCATGACGAGCAGTGTCGCGACCCATTTACGTAAATTACTAATAGCTCATTCGAGCGACTTTGGCTGACGAGCCCGGTGTCTGCACCTGCGCGCCTTGGAAGGTATTTTACCTATATATATGGCAGTCATCGGCACCCCGCATACCTACCTGCTCCCTGCTGACGAGAGGCAATTACCTCGAAACACGTGTCCAGGGATGGCATTATATTTCTATATACTCGTGGCGTAGGCGTACTCACCGTAGCCACTACACTATCCAGAATCCTTTGGGGTTATTTGCAGCATGACGAGCAGTGTCGCGACCCATTTACGTAAATTACTAATAGCTCATTCGAGCGACTTTGGCTGACGAGCCCGGTGTCTGCACCTGCGCGCCTTGGAAGGTATTTTACCTATATATATGGCAGTCATCGGCACCCCGCATACCTACCTGCTCCCTGCTGACGAGAGGCAATTACCTCGAAACACGTGTCCAGGGATGGCATTATATTTCTATATACTCGTGGCGTAGGCGTACTCACCGTAGCCACTACACTATCCAGAATCCTTTGGGGTTATTTGCAGCATGACGAGCAGTGTCGCGACCCATTTACGTAAATTACTAATAGCTCATTCGAGCGACTTTGGCTGACGAGCCCGGTGTCTGCACCTGCGCGCCTTGGAAGGTATTTTACCTATATATATGGCAGTCATCGGCACCCCGCATACCTACCTGCTCCCTGCTGACGAGAGGCAATTACCTCGAAACACGTGTCCAGGGATGGCATTATATTTCTATATACTCGTGGCGTAGGCGTACTCACCGTAGCCACTACACTATCCAGAATCCTTTGGGGTTATTTGCAGCATGACGAGCAGTGTCGCGACCCATTTACGTAAATTACTAATAGCTCATTCGAGCGACTTTGGCTGACGAGCCCGGTGTCTGCACCTGCGCGCCTTGGAAGGTATTTTACCTATATATATGGCAGTCATCGGCACCCCGCATACCTACCTGCTCCCTGCTGACGAGAGGCAATTACCTCGAAACACGTGTCCAGGGATGGCATTATATTTCTATATACTCGTGGCGTAGGCGTACTCACCGTAGCCACTACACTATCCAGAATCCTTTGGGGTTATTTGCAGCATGACGAGCAGTGTCGCGACCCATTTACGTAAATTACTAATAGCTCATTCGAGCGACTTTGGCTGACGAGCCCGGTGTCTGCACCTGCGCGCCTTGGAAGGTATTTTACCTATATATATGGCAGTCATCGGCACCCCGCATACCTACCTGCTCCCTGCTGACGAGAGGCAATTACCTCGAAACACGTGTCCAGGGATGGCATTATATTTCTATATACTCGTGGCGTAGGCGTACTCACCGTAGCCACTACACTATCCAGAATCCTTTGGGGTTATTTGCAGCATGACGAGCAGTGTCGCGACCCATTTACGTAAATTACTAATAGCTCATTCGAGCGACTTTGGCTGACGAGCCCGGTGTCTGCACCTGCGCGCCTTGGAAGGTATTTTACCTATATATATGGCAGTCATCGGCACCCCGCATACCTACCTGCTCCCTGCTGACGAGAGGCAATTACCTCGAAACACGTGTCCAGGGATGGCATTATATTTCTATATACTCGTGGCGTAGGCGTACTCACCGTAGCCACTACACTATCCAGAATCCTTTGGGGTTATTTGCAGCATGACGAGCAGTGTCGCGACCCATTTACGTAAATTACTAATAGCTCATTCGAGCGACTTTGGCTGACGAGCCCGGTGTCTGCACCTGCGCGCCTTGGAAGGTATTTTACCTATATATATGGCAGTCATCGGCACCCCGCATACCTACCTGCTCCCTGCTGACGAGAGGCAATTACCTCGAAACACGTGTCCAGGGATGGCATTATATTTCTATATACTCGTGGCGTAGGCGTACTCACCGTAGCCACTACACTATCCAGAATCCTTTGGGGTTATTTGCAGCATGACGAGCAGTGTCGCGACCCATTTACGTAAATTACTAATAGCTCATTCGAGCGACTTTGGCTGACGAGCCCGGTGTCTGCACCTGCGCGCCTTGGAAGGTATTTTACCTATATATATGGCAGTCATCGGCACCCCGCATACCTACCTGCTCCCTGCTGACGAGAGGCAATTACCTCGAAACACGTGTCCAGGGATGGCATTATATTTCTATATACTCGTGGCGTAGGCGTACTCACCGTAGCCACTACACTATCCAGAATCCTTTGGGGTTATTTGCAGCATGACGAGCAGTGTCGCGACCCATTTACGTAAATTACTAATAGCTCATTCGAGCGACTTTGGCTGACGAGCCCGGTGTCTGCACCTGCGCGCCTTGGAAGGTATTTTACCTATATATATGGCAGTCATCGGCACCCCGCATACCTACCTGCTCCCTGCTGACGAGAGGCAATTACCTCGAAACACGTGTCCAGGGATGGCATTATATTTCTATATACTCGTGGCGTAGGCGTACTCACCGTAGCCACTACACTATCCAGAATCCTTTGGGGTTATTTGCAGCATGACGAGCAGTGTCGCGACCCATTTACGTAAATTACTAATAGCTCATTCGAGCGACTTTGGCTGACGAGCCCGGTGTCTGCACCTGCGCGCCTTGGAAGGTATTTTACCTATATATATGGCAGTCATCGGCACCCCGCATACCTACCTGCTCCCTGCTGACGAGAGGCAATTACCTCGAAACACGTGTCCAGGGATGGCATTATATTTCTATATACTCGTGGCGTAGGCGTACTCACCGTAGCCACTACACTATCCAGAATCCTTTGGGGTTATTTGCAGCATGACGAGCAGTGTCGCGACCCATTTACGTAAATTACTAATAGCTCATTCGAGCGACTTTGGCTGACGAGCCCGGTGTCTGCACCTGCGCGCCTTGGAAGGTATTTTACCTATATATATGGCAGTCATCGGCACCCCGCATACCTACCTGCTCCCTGCTGACGAGAGGCAATTACCTCGAAACACGTGTCCAGGGATGGCATTATATTTCTATATACTCGTGGCGTAGGCGTACTCACCGTAGCCACTACACTATCCAGAATCCTTTGGGGTTATTTGCAGCATGACGAGCAGTGTCGCGACCCATTTACGTAAATTACTAATAGCTCATTCGAGCGACTTTGGCTGACGAGCCCGGTGTCTGCACCTGCGCGCCTTGGAAGGTATTTTACCTATATATATGGCAGTCATCGGCACCCCGCATACCTACCTGCTCCCTGCTGACGAGAGGCAATTACCTCGAAACACGTGTCCAGGGATGGCATTATATTTCTATATACTCGTGGCGTAGGCGTACTCACCGTAGCCACTACACTATCCAGAATCCTTTGGGGTTATTTGCAGCATGACGAGCAGTGTCGCGACCCATTTACGTAAATTACTAATAGCTCATTCGAGCGACTTTGGCTGACGAGCCCGGTGTCTGCACCTGCGCGCCTTGGAAGGTATTTTACCTATATATATGGCAGTCATCGGCACCCCGCATACCTACCTGCTCCCTGCTGACGAGAGGCAATTACCTCGAAACACGTGTCCAGGGATGGCATTATATTTCTATATACTCGTGGCGTAGGCGTACTCACCGTAGCCACTACACTATCCAGAATCCTTTGGGGTTATTTGCAGCATGACGAGCAGTGTCGCGACCCATTTACGTAAATTACTAATAGCTCATTCGAGCGACTTTGGCTGACGAGCCCGGTGTCTGCACCTGCGCGCCTTGGAAGGTATTTTACCTATATATATGGCAGTCATCGGCACCCCGCATACCTACCTGCTCCCTGCTGACGAGAGGCAATTACCTCGAAACACGTGTCCAGGGATGGCATTATATTTCTATATACTCGTGGCGTAGGCGTACTCACCGTAGCCACTACACTATCCAGAATCCTTTGGGGTTATTTGCAGCATGACGAGCAGTGTCGCGACCCATTTACGTAAATTACTAATAGCTCATTCGAGCGACTTTGGCTGACGAGCCCGGTGTCTGCACCTGCGCGCCTTGGAAGGTATTTTACCTATATATATGGCAGTCATCGGCACCCCGCATACCTACCTGCTCCCTGCTGACGAGAGGCAATTACCTCGAAACACGTGTCCAGGGATGGCATTATATTTCTATATACTCGTGGCGTAGGCGTACTCACCGTAGCCACTACACTATCCAGAATCCTTTGGGGTTATTTGCAGCATGACGAGCAGTGTCGCGACCCATTTACGTAAATTACTAATAGCTCATTCGAGCGACTTTGGCTGACGAGCCCGGTGTCTGCACCTGCGCGCCTTGGAAGGTATTTTACCTATATATATGGCAGTCATCGGCACCCCGCATACCTACCTGCTCCCTGCTGACGAGAGGCAATTACCTCGAAACACGTGTCCAGGGATGGCATTATATTTCTATATACTCGTGGCGTAGGCGTACTCACCGTAGCCACTACACTATCCAGAATCCTTTGGGGTTATTTGCAGCATGACGAGCAGTGTCGCGACCCATTTACGTAAATTACTAATAGCTCATTCGAGCGACTTTGGCTGACGAGCCCGGTGTCTGCACCTGCGCGCCTTGGAAGGTATTTTACCTATATATATGGCAGTCATCGGCACCCCGCATACCTACCTGCTCCCTGCTGACGAGAGGCAATTACCTCGAAACACGTGTCCAGGGATGGCATTATATTTCTATATACTCGTGGCGTAGGCGTACTCACCGTAGCCACTACACTATCCAGAATCCTTTGGGGTTATTTGCAGCATGACGAGCAGTGTCGCGACCCATTTACGTAAATTACTAATAGCTCATTCGAGCGACTTTGGCTGACGAGCCCGGTGTCTGCACCTGCGCGCCTTGGAAGGTATTTTACCTATATATATGGCAGTCATCGGCACCCCGCATACCTACCTGCTCCCTGCTGACGAGAGGCAATTACCTCGAAACACGTGTCCAGGGATGGCATTATATTTCTATATACTCGTGGCGTAGGCGTACTCACCGTAGCCACTACACTATCCAGAATCCTTTGGGGTTATTTGCAGCATGACGAGCAGTGTCGCGACCCATTTACGTAAATTACTAATAGCTCATTCGAGCGACTTTGGCTGACGAGCCCGGTGTCTGCACCTGCGCGCCTTGGAAGGTATTTTACCTATATATATGGCAGTCATCGGCACCCCGCATACCTACCTGCTCCCTGCTGACGAGAGGCAATTACCTCGAAACACGTGTCCAGGGATGGCATTATATTTCTATATACTCGTGGCGTAGGCGTACTCACCGTAGCCACTACACTATCCAGAATCCTTTGGGGTTATTTGCAGCATGACGAGCAGTGTCGCGACCCATTTACGTAAATTACTAATAGCTCATTCGAGCGACTTTGGCTGACGAGCCCGGTGTCTGCACCTGCGCGCCTTGGAAGGTATTTTACCTATATATATGGCAGTCATCGGCACCCCGCATACCTACCTGCTCCCTGCTGACGAGAGGCAATTACCTCGAAACACGTGTCCAGGGATGGCATTATATTTCTATATACTCGTGGCGTAGGCGTACTCACCGTAGCCACTACACTATCCAGAATCCTTTGGGGTTATTTGCAGCATGACGAGCAGTGTCGCGACCCATTTACGTAAATTACTAGTACAGATTAACCCAAGTGGTGCAGTGGCAAGCCAGGCACATGGACTGGTGCATGACAAGAGGAGTCGCACCAGACACTTCAGGTTACACGAAGCAGAGTTGCAATTCCATACCTCCCTGGAAATGAGACACTAAGTCCAGCACACCTTAATGTCAGTTGCACCAGACGATTCCAGGCACACACACAGGAACAAGCTCAGCAGTGCCTCACAAGATAGAATAAAACTCTGCAATGGGTGCTTTCCCCATCTCTGAGGGTCACAACCTGTGAATCTGACACAGCACACAATGATCATGCAGTCAATGAGAGAAATGCAGCACAGTCGACAGAGCAGGCCACTTTGGATCCTGCAAACGTTGAATCCACTCACAACCAACAATACACATACGCGTGCTGTGGTCCCTACAGTACAGGAACCACTTCGCCTCTGATACGGGCAATGTCTTGGCTCCTCACTAGCTGAAACAACCAGGGTTTGGACTCACAATCAGTAAGGCAGAGCCCACCTAGATAAAAAACAACGAAATGCCAATACTGATAATCTCTTCAATTTTGTTTTTAACGCATCACATTGAATCAAACAAAATGACCACTAGACCTTTTTCTTCACAGTTTGTGAATCTATCAAAATGTATTAAACCACAAAATCATTTTGATCAATTATTCAAAGTCATTACAATAATTAAACATATCAAATCAATTCAATCCCGCACATTCCTATTACACACCTTTCTCATATCAGCAATCATGCTATAAACACATTGTCGAAATTTAAATCACTCACAACATTCCAGCATTCTCTCATTCAATCCAGCAGCCTAACAACCATTTTACCTTTCACACCCCTACACTATACAAAAGCTACAATTTATTAAACATAAAAATATTTTTAGAACACAATAAGACCTAAGGTGTATACATTTCACAATGACTACCAGAATCAAAAAACTTATTCCAACATATATAAACACTCAATAGGTCACAAAAGATAGGTCGACGCGTTTCGAACACCCCAATCCAATTGTTGGTGTTCTCCTCAGGACCAACAAGCTTGATTTTATAAAAAATAGATCAACCGATCTATTTGTCTGCTGGAAGTATGACTCGTCATTGATAACAACACGAGGCATGGTTTATTTCTTGAAAAACCGGTTGATGCTGTGTTAAGGTGACTATGCCCGAAGTGAAGCTTCCCAAGAATGCTGGAATGTTGTGAGTGATTTAAATTTCGACAATGTGTTTATAGCATGATTGCTGATATGAGAAAGGTGTGTAATAGGAATGTGCAGGATTGAATTGATTTGATATGTTTAATTATTGTAATGACTTTGAATAATTGATCAAAATGATTTTGTGGTTTAATAAATTTTGATAGATTCACAAACTGTGAAGAAAAAGGTCTAGTGGTCATTTTGTTTGATTCAATGTGACGCGTTAAAAACAAAATTGAAGAAATTATCAGTATTGGCATTTCGTTGTTTTTTGGCTCCACACTAGGCACTCATGTCTCCAGGCACGATTCTGTAGTTCCACGCTCAAATCACTCTGTTCAGCTTTCAGCAGGCGATGTGGGCACTTAGAGGGCATGGCTCTCCAGATGTCACTGGTAGATGGTGTGGGCCCCTCATAGGACATCTTTGATGTACCTGAGACTTTTGAGACAACAGGAGACCAGCAACTGGTCCTTGGGATCCCACTTTCAGCATGCCACATATCAGCAGATGGTAGGCCCAGGCCAGCCACTATTCAGGAAGGCATGCAGTCCTTTCCATTGGCAGTTTTCCTCCATGTGCATAACAGAGTCCTCTGGCTATGTGCACCCCACAGTCCAGGTTCTCCAGTCCTGGGTCCCTACAATTGGTTCTCCCCACTCGTTGGTGTGGCACTGGGTAGTTATACCCTACTGGGCCTTTGAAGTTGGAGAAAGTTTCAAAGGGTATTCCTTTGAACCACAGATGTGTCCTTTAAATGTTATGTCCTTTCTGTCATGAAGCCGCGGAAAGCAGATCTATATCTTTATGGGGTCCGTGATCTGGCACCAGCAGCCAGGTGTCACATTCTCTGCCACCCATATATGCCACCAGGCCCGAAAAATGGCAAAGGTTGGCAATCTCAATTGCATGCCCAATGGTTTATAGCTGTCACTGGGGAATGCCCAAATGTGCTCCAACGGCCTCCGGTGTTAACCTTGTGTCAAACACCATAGCGCACAAAAAGTTTGATGGATAGAAATGTCCATGTTCCACATGTTGCATTTCCTCCCTAGATATGCCAAGCCCACTGTTGCCGTAACAGGTTTGCCCTGGTAAATCCATTGATTTGAAACATCATGAGGCTGCATCACTGCAATCCATTATTGCAGCTTGAGATATAGGCAACCCCTTCCCCATGCTAACTTAAGCGAAGAGCAAGCCTCCTTGGTAGGGAAACCTGCATAGGTCTTGTGTACTTCCTGGGCAGCAAACACCAGTGGATGCCTGCCCAACCCTTCACCTTCCATCCGAGTGGAAGTAAAAGGCCTCCCCCTGGCTGGACCGGGTTGGTTACAGGCCAGCCGGAATCCGCATGCGTGGGAGCTCTAATAGACCTGCTGTGGCAGGTGGGACATATATTTAAATGCACAGTCCATGCGTGTGACACACCAGCATGCAATAGCAAGTCGGACACGTTGGTAAACCACACCAGCAGTGCAAGTGCACACCTAGGCTGCAAAGGCAGGCCTGACCCACGTGTAGAAACATGTCTGAACCACTTCCCATTTATTCTGTTCTTTAGGTACAATAAACTGATCTGGCATTCTTGGCCTAGTTATAAACAACAAGTACAACCATCTGATAAAGGGGAAACAGGTGGCTTTTGACCTCGGGGAGAGCTAGTGTGAGCCAGTTTGTATGTGTCCAGCTGTCCGACGTGGGGGAGCACGTGATTAATGTCCTATTACTTACCGGTGATCTTCATTACTCCGGGTCCCGTAGTCCTCGACACCGTCATGGACAAGTGAGATCTACTATCTCACTGACAGAAAAAAGAACGAAGGAATGCTGGACCTACCCTCCCCCTCCCACTGGAAGTACTTAAGGAGTACCGTCCCAGCATTCCTCCTGAAATACCAAGCACCAATGAAGGCCGGCAGACAGGGAGGGAGGGAGGGAAGTCATGACGGTGTCGAGGACTACGGGACCCGGAGTAATGAAGATTACCGGTAAGTAATAGGACATTACCCCCAGGTCCCTCCGTCCTCGACACCGTCATGGACAAGTGAGAAATACCAAAGCAAACACCGGCATTCATACCAGAAAACACAACAAACCACTAGGATAGCAAACAAACCCAGAGATTTATTGGAAATAAAGCAGAAAAAAACATTTAGGAGCGAACAGAGCTCAACACCCCCAATGCAAAACCTCCATCATCCCCCACAAGATTGAGGAGTCGATAATGCCTGATGAAGGTATTAGAAGAGGCCCACGTGGCAGCCCTGCAAATCTCAGAGAGAGGAACACCCCGAACCTCCGCCCAAGAAGCAGCCACCCCTCTCGTAGAACGACCCTGAACCCCCAAAGGAGGAGGAGAACCAGACAGAGAGTAGGCCAAGGAAATGGCGTGCTTCAGCCAACGGCCGATGGACACAGAAGAAGCCTTACACCCCAGAGAAGCCGCACCAAAGGAGACAAAAAGGGAGTCCGACTTGCGAAATCCCACAGTGCGGTCAAGATAAATGCGCAGAGCCCTGCACACATCTAACAAAGACCACCGGGAGAATCCAAGACAGAGCCCAGGGAGGGCAACACCAACTCCTGGCACCTGTGAAATTGCGAAGAAACCTTCGGCACAAAGGAAGAATCCAGGCGGAGGACTACCCCACCCTCCGTGAAAGACAGAAAGGGAGCACGTGCCATCAAGGCCCCCAACTCCCCAAGACGTCGAGCAGAGGTGACAGCCACCAGGAAAACCACCTTGAGGGTGAGAAACTTTAAATCCACCGTATCCAAGGGCTCAAAAGGAGGACCGATCAAAACCCGCAGGACCAAAGGCAAGTCCCACAGGGGAAAAGAAGGGCGAGGCACAGGCCGGGAAACAGTAAAACTGCGAAGAAGACGAGAAACCAAATCTTCAACATCCGAAAGATTCCCCCATGGGGAACGAAAAGCCCGAACAGCGGCCCACTGGGCACGCAGCGTAGAAACAGCCAAACCCTTCTCGAAACCTTCCCACAAAAATTGAAGGACAACCGGCACGGAACAGAACAAAGGGGAGACACCCAACGCAGAACACCAACGATCAAAATTACCCCAATGCCGATCATAAGCCTTAAGGGTAGAAGGCCGTCGGGAACGCTGAAGAGCCATCGCTAAATGTTCCGGGAAACCGCGCCTTCGCCAACCCTGCCTTTCAACCTCCACACCGACAACCGCAACCGGAGAAGAGACAGGCACGGGGAAAACCGCAGAGGAGACGGAGACAGGGGAAGAAACCAAGGACCCTGCACCGCCAAAAGCCGCACCGTCGGAAACCAAGACCTCCGAGGCCAAAACGGTAGCACCGCCACCACCTCCCGATCCTCCTGACACAACCGGGCCAGAAACCTGGGAACCAGCGCCAGGGGGGGGGAAGGCATAGAGGAGACGCGACGGCCACGGGAGAGACAGAGCGTCCACCCCCCAGCAACCCTCCTGCAGAAACCGGGAGCAAAACCGAGGGAGCTGAGCATTGTGCCGGGAGGCAAAGAGGTCCAGAAAGGGACGCCCAAACCTCCCGCACACAAGCCGAAACGCAACCGGGTGAGAGACAACTCCAGAGAATCCGGAAAGCACCGACTCAGGGCATCCGCCACAAAGTTGTCCACTCCCCGAAGATGAACCGCCGTCAGAGACAGCAGATGGCCCTCCGCCCAACAAAACAGGGGCACCACTACCGCATTCAAAGACGCCGAACGAATCCCCCCTTGATGATTCAGATAGGCCACCGTCACCATATTGTCGGACCGCACCAACACGTTCTGATCGAGCAACAGAGCTCGGAAACCCATCACAGCCCGGGACACCGCCGTGAGCTCTCTCCAGTTGGATGACCGGCGGCTCTCCAGGAGGGACCAACGACCCTGAAGGGAGCGAGACCCCAAGGTCGCCCCCCAACCCAAGGCGCTGGCATCCGAAGTCAAGACCAGAGAAGGAGAAGACTGCAGGGGCAGACCTAAAGACAGATGATCCCTCACAGACCACCAAAAAAGAACCGGGAGGACCACTGGAGACACAGGAATGAGAATCTCCAAAGCGAGGGACCGGGGATCCCAAAGAGACAGAAGGTACACCCAAAGGGGGCGCAGATGAAACCGCGCCCATGCTACTGTAAAAACAGTCGCCGCCATCAGACCCATAAGACGCAACCAAAGGCGCACCGGAAAGGCTCCCCCCAACCAGAAACGATGAGCAAGGGACACCAACGTCGTCACCCGAGGCTCGGGGAGGAACACACGGTTCAGATCCGAACGGAATCGGGCCCCAGTTGACACTTGGGCAAGTTGATCAGGAAACCATGGGCCCGCAATGCCGAGCACACCACCTCCCTGGCCTCCAGCAACAGGACCCGAGATGGAGCATGGATCAACCAGTCATCTAAATAGGGGTATACCATCACCCCTTGGAGATGAAGCCACGCGACCAAAGGCGCCACCACCTTTGTAAACACCCTTGGCGCCGACCGGAGACCGAACGGCAAGACCATGAACTGGAAATTACGTCCCTGAACACAAAACCTCAGAAACCTGCGGGACCGAGGATGGATCGAGACATGGTAGTACGCATCCTGAAGATCGAGGGTACACATGAAGTGCCCCGGCAGTACCAACGGAATTACCCTTTGTAAAGTCTCCATGCGGAAAGGAATCTTGGCCACCCATTTGTTCATAACCCGCAGATCCAAAATTAAGCGGAAACCCCCTGTGTTCTTTGGAACTAGAAAGACCAGGGAATAGAAACCCAACCCCGTCTCCAACGGGGGAACCTCCTGAATGGCACCTTTTCGAAGAAGGTCCAGAATCCCGAGAGAGAGATGAGACCGCTTTACGCGACTCGATGGCCAAGGAGTCGGCCGAACACCCGAGTCTGGAGGTGGAGTCGTAAACTCCAGAACATAACCCTGGCGAATGATGTCCAACACCCAGACGTCGGAACAAGACTGAACCCAGGCAGCCAGGAAGAAGCGCAGCCGCCCTCCAACCAACAACCCGGGAACCACCGCCAAAGAGTCAGGAACGCGGCTTGGCAGGAGGAGGGGATTTAGCCTTACGGTCCCGACCACGGCCAGAAGCAAACCTACCCTGGCCTCTCACAAACTGTCTACGAGAAGCAGGGCGAAAGAAAGATTTGGGTTTAGAAGGGACAGGAGCAGTAGCAGAGACCTTAAAGGAAGAGGAATGCTTCTTTTCCTTAAACAATTTGTGTAACTTCGCCTCCAACTCCCCCCCAAACAACATAGTACCCTGAAAGGGCAACCTCAAAGCGCATGCTTTCTGCGCAGAGTCAGTCTTCCAGTCCTTAAGGACAAGACTGCGACGTGCAGCCACACAAGCTCCCCCGGAAAGAGCCGAAGCACGCACAACGTCAAAGGAGACATCAGATAGTAGTTCCACCTGACGCTCAATCAGCTCCAGTAAACCAGAACAGTCCGTGGCATTATCCATAGACTGATAGAGGGACTTCAGGTCAGACAACAGTGACTGCGACACATAAGTCCCGTAGATGCCTGCCCGTAAGGCCAGGTGGGAACCAGAATACACTTTACGGAGCGCCACATCCGCCTTCTTGTCAACCGGATCCTTCAGTACAGCATCCTCAGCAAGGGAAGTACGCCCCACCAAACTAGCCACAAACGAGTCAATAGGAATTGAATCAGGCAGTTCAGTAGCCATATCCTGCAGAGGATAGAGTTTAGTCATGAATCGCGGAATCAGGATGCGATCCGGGTCAGCCCACTCGCGCTTCAAAACATCCCTGATGAAGGGATGGACAGGTACATCGACAGTGGCAGCACTCTGAAATTGTCGCAACAAAGGGCCCCTAGAGGTACTAGGCGCGTCTCCGTCAGGGAACCCCATGTTCTCTTTAACATGCTGCACAATCGTGGTCATAGTCTCCTTGTCCACATATTTGCCCTTTAACTCCTCATCTCCCAAACCCGCAGACTCCTCGCCACTAGAGTCTGAAGAAACAGGAGCAGGACACCTGCGACGGGATCCAGCATCACCCATCTCAGTCAAAGTCTCCCTGATCAAGCGCTTAATATGCGCATCAGCACCAGTCTCACGGCGCCTGGACCTGGCAGGAGAGGGAGACCTGGAAGCACTAGAGGAAGAGGACGACCTCTCCCGGTGATGTCTTTTCCTGGAATGCTTTCCCATCATAAAGAACACACCAACAACAGCAAAATCGCCAGAGATAACAACCGCTATGCGGTACTCACCCCAAACGCTCGTTTTAAACGAGTTTCCCCAAAGCCGGCAACCTCGAGGCGCCTGACTTCCGTCCCCACGCTCAAAAACCGGAAGTCAGGCATGACCACATCCGGCCGGGGAATCAGCTCCAACCAATCCAGAGGAGCAGTGCGGCCGCGCCCCCCAGCAAGCCCAGCAGGCCGGGAGAGGCGGCCATCGGGCCAGGAGAGAACCAACGCGGTATTACACCGCCGCGAGGTCCGGAAAACGAAGAGGCCCGCGCCACTCCCCCCAAGCCCAGCAGGGAGGGAGAGGCCAACAGCGAAGGGCCGCCGGCACCAGGTAAGACCCAGCAGCCACAACGCAACATCCAGAAAGAAGGCAGGAGCGCCCACGCTCCTGCCGCATCCTCACACTGTCAGGATGACAGAAAAAAGAACAGGAGGAATGCTGGGACGGTACTCCTTAAGTACTCCCAGTGGGAGGGGGAGGGTAGGTCCAGCATTCCTTCGTTCTTTTTTCTGTCAGTGAGATAGTAGATCTCACTTGTCCATGACGGTGTCGAGGACGGAGGGACCTGGGGGTAATATGTGTGGTGTGTATGCTGGGTCCTGATTGGCTGAGTGTTCCTAACTTTATGCAACATCTATCTTTGTCGTATTTTGGGAATGCTTGCCGTTTCTGGCCAAACGTGTTTTCTTGGGGCCAATTTCCTCAGACCTCTTTGTGATGTAAATGCCTATAGGTTGGCTCAATCAGGGTATTCCCTGGGTGTGTGTTTGTCTTTTGGCTAAGTGTAACCCCATCTGTGACCTGTCAATCGGTAGGCTCGGTTTTGGGTCACAGGGCCTGTCTGACCACATATCTCTAATTTAGTTTTGTTGGGGAGGTTACCTTGGGTGAATCTGACAGCAATGATGTGAGTTTGTTAAAATGTGTATAATTAACATGGTGTCATTTATATAATTTTTACAGTATTCTGCATACAGTTGTCATAGCATACATTGACATTGTTCGTACTGGTATCAAAATTGTTATGCATGCATAGATTATGACATACATTGACAATGTTTCTACATGTATTGATATTGTTATACAAGCACATTTTATGGCGTGCATCGACATTTCATTTGTTTAGTATTGCTTTGGTCGGGCCTGCATATATCATGGTGTACAATGACATCGTATTCATGGATATTAACATTGCAGTAGAGTGGGAATATGCCCCGAGTTCTAGGGTCATGAATAGAGAGTAGGTGACGACTAGGAGGACTAAAAAAGCAAAATATTTCAGGGATGTTCCACAAGGAAGGCCATGTCCAACAAATAATAACATTGGTTCGTGAGGTGTTACAGAGAGTCCCTCACCATCTGCTGGCCAACGGCACAACCTGTAACCTTTATTGGAATTAATTAACTTCGGCTACTTGGCTGATTCTGGCTTCTTTGTTGGTGATAATAGCTGCATACTTTAAGGTATACAAGAGAAGTATTCTTCTGAGAGACATCATCTTCCCGCTTGCTTTGTGGAAGCCTAGGTACATAAGCATGTAAGAGATATATAGTTCAAACCTAGCTAAAAAGCAATGAACAGCTGTACCAGAGCAAGTTATTTGAAAGGGCTCCAATGTCCTAAGAAGGGAGGCGTAAGAGAAGGGTTTCTTGTTGCAGCCGGTAATTAAGTGGAAACAAAAGACATTTAGACTCACACGATTCCCCACTGGAAGGAGCATTTCATGACTGTCTCAAAACTGGACAAGTCACGCCACCCTTAGAAAAAAACCTCTGCAGACACCAAATACCTCAACAACTATCGCCCGATCTCAACCTGCCTTACCTCTCAAAAATCATTGAAAGATGTGTAGGGACCACCTCACCCAACACATCAAAAACTACGACCTCCCAGAGCAATTCCAACCTGGTTTTAATCAGGGCTTCAGCTCAGAAACCGCTCTATTACAGGTGGTTGACAATGCTTTTCTAATTCTACACACAGACAACCCTTGCCTACTAATTCTTATCAAACTACCATCAGCCTTTGACATGGTCAACCATGACACGCTCCTAGACACACTCAAAAAGATCAAATAAACAGTGTTGTTATAGTCCTGAAATTGTTTGATTTATTCCTCGTGGGCAGGAAACTGCGAGAAAAAATTGGTGATTAACTATCCTCACCGATAGCAGTGGGCCAAGGTCCACCCTTGGGTCCATTCTTGCCCCACCCTATTTAACCTATTCATCGAGGCACTTGGAGTCCTTCTTAAGAAGTAAGGGATCTTCTATCACCAATACGCATGTGACACACAGCTGTATCTAAAGGTATCCTCGCAAAAAGATATCTCGATGCTTGCCACAACCCTAAACCCTGTTTGGTGGACAAACTTAACTATCAAGTGGCTGCGGGCCATCGAAGAATGCCGAAGCAATGCTCCTTGAACCCCAGTCCTTTTAACCCCTTCGCTGCGGCGGAAATTCCGCCGCAGCGCTGAGGGGTGCGGGGGGGCAGCGCGGTGGCGCGGTGCTCATGACGGAGCCACTCCGTCATGAGCCACGGTTGGGCTGTGCTCATGACGGAGTGGTTCCGTCATGACTCCGCCCACAGCGCTAATCGCCCGCACAGGCGGGGAATTAGCGCCGCGTGGGCGGCGCGGCCGCCAACGGCCGCAGCATGACGGAACCACTCCGTCATGAGCACACGGCAACCGTGGCTCATGACGGCGTGGTTCCGTCATGAGCACGGAAGGAGTTAAAGGGAATGACTGATGGCACAATACCTCTCAGGAAACACAACCAGAATCTGGAATACACTACCTCTAACTGCGCACAACTACCTCGCTGGCGACTCTCAAAACTGACCTTAAAGCCCTTCTCTTCCAACTGTACTTTAGCTAAAATATTGTAATTAGCTCTTGAGACTGACCCCTATACTACCTCAACCTTTTTACATCTGCATACTACCTTAACCATTTCACAGCCATATATATCTTTGTACACTCTGTATACTACGTCAACCTTTTTACAGATTTTGTACATTCTGTTTTATATAATGATTGACCTAGTTATATTTTTAACCTTAGTAATTACTTATAGTTGTGTTGTCTATCTTTAACTTTCATGTAATGGAATATTTCTCCTGTAAAGATCTCTGCCACCTTTGGGTAATGCTTGTGCTATTTAAATATTCATAAATAAATAAACTATTTGAGGCTACTCTACAAATTGACGAAATACGCAAACCCCCCAGGATTTTGGTGACTTTCTACACTGTTAGATTTGAATGTGAAAATAATTTAGTCGCGAGTGGCCAATGAATTGGGACAAATGAAATATGTGGATTTTCTGTTGGCTTAAAGACAAAGCCCCAAATATGCTATTCGTGCACTAGATGTGCTCATGGCCTAACCGGAAGGAGCTACGAGACACTTCAAGAGGTAGACTAGTCGGAAGTCTTATGCTTACTATCAGGAGCACCGACAATTGCAAACTTCACTATGGGAGTGTATGTGGTTGGCTGAGTGCTGTATATGTTGTGAACCATTGTGGGAACCTGAGTGACCGCAGAGATGCCTCTTGTCTTGGGATGCAGTGCCTAGCAGTGTAATGCAGCAGAACGTCCCTCTGAAATACACCCGTTGATGGGACGTGCGATTCCCTCCCCTTGGGACAGCATCAGGGTGAACTTCAGGATGAATGGCACCAGCCTCGCTGTCTGCAGAGCTGCACTGCTATACCCTAACACTGATCCCATCGCAGAACATGTACACAAGTGATATCCAGCCAGGAAAACACGCACCAAAACACTGCTAGGAACTTAGATACCAGATGCACCATATTTTCAAGGAAGGACTAGAGAGCGGCCTCTTCCTGAATTAGCTCTTATATTCCTCCACTACCTTGAGTGTGGGTGCCCATCATCACCCCTGGCTTCATTGTAAAAGCCTTCTGAATCCACGGCACGGACACGCTATTCATTTCCACCCTTACCCTTTCATTTGCTATTCCATCCACTCATCTCCTCCCTTATCGTCCGCGGCCTCCGCGTGCCGGAGGAGGGGAGGGTGTGTGTGAGGAGGAGGGGGGGGGGGGGGCTCTGACGATTGCGCGTCCGCCAGCTCGTGATTCCGCGCGAGGCCCCATCAGTTATTCACCGCCAGCCTCGTGCCCTTGTCTGCGATGAGGATATCATTCCCACAATAATAATGAGGTCCCAGCTGATGCCAAAGCGGCGAGGAGTCCCCCGGGGGTCGTTACTGCGAAATTATTTCTTTCTTAACTGTTTAGTTGATGCGAGTATACACGAGGCTAATTTCAAGGCCATTTCAAAGGGGGGACGGTGCGATGCTCGTTTTGTGTGAACGCTGGGCCGAGGTTTCTAACGGGTGAACATCAGACCCTCTCCGGTGCCAGGGTGGGTGGGTGGGGGACGAGGCATTGACGAACCCACACGCTGTTTCTACATCAGTGCGTGCGTGAGAGAGTTTTGTATGCAAAAAGTATTTGTGTGTGTCTGTCGGGTTGCGCAGCTATATCCCTTTTCATGAGCTGTAAACAGGAACTCTGGAACTATGCTGCAGGGGAGGGTCAAATTATGTGGCAGGGTTGACTAAATTATGCAGCAAGAAAAGACACATTATGAGGCATAATGTGGTACATTTTGTAATAGTATTACTTTATTCTTTTATCTTTTTTTAAACTCAAGGTAACCCTGTCTGGGCAAAGATTTCATCTCATTAGTACCAATTTAACAACCAAATAGAGCAATGAGCAAATTGAAAGCGGACTCATCTACTTTTGGGAAGGATCTTCCTGTGCGCAGGAACATAAATTGCAACGTTTTTAGTAACTTAATCCATTTGACCTAGACACAGTTTTTTTGTTAAAATCTGCAGATTATGCAGCAAATGATGGATTATGTGGCAAATGTGTTAAAATTATTCCATAATTATATGGAAAATGCCTCAGGCACAGGGTTCAGTGGTCCTGGCTATCAGTGTTTTCCTTTAGTCTCAGCTGGCCAAATTAAAAACTACTACAGGTACATTACCATGGATCAATAATTTGCCTGTAGGTTTGGGAATAGTTTTCCTAACTGGGCATGTGAATGACTGTGTGCAAGTCTTTTCACCTGTGTGCCTTTGTGTTTGTGTGTGTATATACGAATGCCCAGTGCATTAAGTGGGATGAATATGACACCTTAATACAAGGCTTGACCACAGTACTATGTTTGGCCCTTGGTACATACAGGTTATTGGGAAAAAGGGGGCAGCACAGACCACTAACACCAGGATTGATAGAAAAAGTCCGCTTTCTTGAAACAGATGCATATTACAACATAACCTGGGCCTTTGCCTTACAAAACTATAAGCTCACTATACATCTTTAGTCACCTATGATAAACTCCCCAACCCCTAAATTAACCCTCCCTGCCATAACAACTTCAAACCTCAATAATATACTTGCATCAGAGCTGATCAATGTAAGTGGGACCTCTAAAATCCGTTCCCTCTCCCTACCTCAATTACCCTTTGTACATCATTCAACTTCCTACCTAATCTTAAACTTCCTATGTCATCCAGGAGTGAACTTCCTACCCGTTCCCTTTCAGCCTGAACTGCCTCTCACAAACAATAGGCTTGTGTAAATCATGGCAACTTTTCAGTCACCCACCTGTGCACCTGAATAAAGCGACAACCTGGACACATAGCTTTTCCTGCGCACCTGGACCAATAAAACAAACCTGAACCCAAAAAGATGACTATATTATGGTAAACCTACCCCCAAATACTTTAATGGGGGACAGGAGGGCAGAGAAATAAATGCTCCTGACTAGGTACCAGCTACTGTGATACCACAACAAAATGGTGACTGGCACCCAAAATGGCAGGCATATATGTTGGGCTACGAAAGTAGCCCTAAAAGAGCCCAAAACCCTTGTGCAGTCCCTGGACTGCACCACTTCCCCAAAAACATGGGGAGCAGACCTCTCTATGGTCGGCTGCACCCCAAGTCCCGAATGGGGAAGAGGGGGCAGCAGAAACCCCTGACACTAGGATTGTGGGAAAAAGGCCGCTTTATTGAAACAGCTGCTCCCCAAGTGCCCATAATCATACACCTCACAAACTCAAAAATACAGCGTTCGTTCATAAGGAAAATAAGTGCAATCAATAAACAGCTCTATTTTTATCAGTTGACCCTCAACCTTCAAGACTCCAGGGCTGGCTATGCATAGGATGTCTGTGTTGCGGAGATCTCAACCCCCTCCTTCTATCGCATTATATAGGCTGACCCTCTGCAATAATGGCAAGGCACACAACTACCCAAAATATAATTTTAAAAGGTGATTATCAGCTGGTGGCAAATAACTAAGAGGGCTCTTCACACTCTCGCTTTGCATGCACATTAACATTAAAGAAAATGTTCTTATCTTCATTCTGCAGACTGAAATTTTTTTTGAGGGGAGACGTAGTTGTTATGTGCCAAACTGAAATGGAGGGTGAAGATGGGATCAGTTGCAAACCCAACTTTTTATACTACAGGTGCTATGCATTAGGAGGACCCAGCCCACTTAAAGCCCTTAGTGTTCCTATTTGCTTATCTGCATGTTGGTGTTTATGTATGCTTGATTTGTTCAATATTAACGTGTGTGATTGGGTACAGATATAAACAATACACAAAATGCAACAACAGACTGTAAACAGTTTTTATTTATTACTGGATATGTGTTGAGAAAAATCCCATGCATAGATATTTTCAGGAATCGGACGTTTATCCAATTAAATATAAGGTGCAATAGTATGGTAGTCACGGTAACACAGAGAAAGGAATGGTCTCAATTAGATTTAGATGCTGTAAACAAATTATAATTCCAAGGGTAAATCACAATTATACCCAATTACATTTCTAAATATATTAATTGCTGTTGCCAATTAAACCATTGCGTTCACTGATTCTAATCCACTATGGGCATATCATGAGAAGCAAACATTGGCAATGCCAATAAATCTGGCTCAAAAGGAATGTTGTATGCTAAGTTGAAAGAAAAAAACAGGAACAAACCCGTTAACCCAGTTGAGACCGGGTAGATATGATATCAAAAAACAATGTCTCAACTAGAACATCATGTAAAGAGACTATTAAACATAAGAATTAATCAAAAACAACAAAAAGGGGACAAGGGAGACCAAAGAATAATGAAAAATTGTTATTTGTAATTAGAGGCCCAGTAGGTATGTCCAATTTACAGTAACCATAACAATCATATGTGCACTGATAGTGAAGTGAAAAAGTGAACGGCGCAGTGACATAAGTGTTTAAAATGACAACGCGGAACGGCGGGAGAACAATTAAATCCAATCAGAAGGGTCAAACAGAAGTATTCACATAGAAATTTGCACTTATAACACTATTAATCCGGTCTTGAGTGGCCCTTCGAAAAGCCGCAATTAGCGTTGGCAGGTCGACGGCGTTTCAACCTCCTTTCGTTGAGGTCATCATCAGGACTATGGCTACGAAGGTTTTAAAAATATACCTCTGTTTTACAAAAAGAACGGGGATGATTTCTTAATGACAGGGAAGTGACAGGACGATGAGAAACTTGGACACGTTGGAGATCTAATCACGAATGAAGACTAAAGAATTATTCAAAATTGCATTGAATGCTAAGTTGAAGCATCACAAACATATAGCATGGAAATGAATATGTATTGTGTGGAAGCAAAGAACTGTAGAATAATATTGGTATTGGTTAACAGATCAGGCAGCAGTTGCCAGACTAGAATTTATGCAGGTTAATGGCTGCCCTCGCCCCATCCGTGCTGCTGCTAGAGAAAGATAAACACAATGCATAATCTGGTTAGCTAAATCACTTTTGCAGCATTACAATGTTATGTGCGTGCCCCTGAAAGTTCAAGCTCAGCCTGCTAGGCAAATAAATTATCACAGCTGTGCAGAGGGTATGCAGTTATTGTGTGGAAGCACACAACTTGTGCCCAATTAAACCATACTCTTGGCTCCCAACATGTGGGCGGACCCAAAGCCCCTCTCTAGTGATGTTCATATAATTGTCTGGCGACATCCGCGCTATCAAATCAGATCATGAAAACGGAAAACTCATCATCCACCCGGCACGATAGGTGTTTGCTGCTAAGGTCGTTGTGCCACCTACAGGACAAAGTTGTGCATAGTGGTAGGAGTAATTCAGGCCACTTTTCTTCTAAGGTCAATCTAGTGAATACCACTGATTTGCATAACCCTAGCACTGCATAGATTCTATATCAGAATATTTTAGCACAGAATATCGTGGGCCTAAAATATCATGGATTAAAAATCGTGAATCAAAATATCATAAATGTAAGTGCATATGGGTAAGTACAGACTTACAAAATTGCATATGTGTGTGTGTGTGTATATATATATATGGTACAATAAAGAAGCGTGGCTAGGTCAAACCTTGCGCAAAGCCATTAAAAATAGTTACAGTGTCAGTATCTAGTAAGTGCTCAAAGGGAACAGTAGGGGAACGGCCACCCACGTATCCCAAAGGCCCCTGCGTCCAAAAGGCACACAAAGAGCAAATTACAAGAACAAAGTCCCATCCCCAAGCACAAAGCAATTGTTATTTCCAAGAATTTTTCCAAGACAATATCAGTCCATATCTTAAATATTCACGATCTTCTTTATTCTCTCATTTCGCTCAGAGCCGTAGGTTTTTTACAGCTGTCTCTTAGTCATCACAGTGCAAAGCTGATATAGCCAAAATGTAGCCTACATTTTGGCTATATCAGCTTTGCACTGTGATGACTAAGAACTAAGAGCCACCCGTAAAAAACCTACGGCTCTGAGCGAAATGAGAGAATAAAGAAGATCTTGAATATTTAAGATATGGACTGATATTGTCTTGGAGAAATTCTTGGAAATAACAACTGTGTTGTGCTCGGGGACGGTACTTTGTTCTTGTATATATATATGTGCAACTCAAAGGGTGAAAGTCTTGATTCCAAATTGTAATCCAGTTGTGTCTCCAGCTATCCCACCCAAAAGCACAGGCTGTGTTGGAGACCACAGGGATGAAATGTGTTGTCACTGAATAAAGCATCAAAACACATCCTGGATTGTAATTGTTTTGTGCTTTTAGTGGGATATCTGGCGGTACTACTGGAGATATATATATTTAATGTTTTCTTGCTTGAGGTCACTATATTTTGGTTCTTAATATTTAGGGCTTGTTATTTTGGCCCTACAGTATTTTGTACACAACATTCTGGTGAAATGCTACTTTATAATTAAATTGCTATATACTTGAAAAAAATGTGGTAACAAGGAATACATAAAAACAAGTTATCGTTAATCAAGCCCTTTCTATTATTAAAAGTTCTGGTCTCAAGCTGTTAAATGCTCTGTCAAAGTATTAATGTATGGTATCATACCCAAGAGATGTGCAATCACAATGGTACGGCACATATTTTCTTAAAAAAATATTAGTATGGTTAGTCAGATTTAGCCAAAACCATAGGTAGCCAGTCATTAACCACAACTAAGGAATAGGCAGAGTCAACAAACCGTCTTTCACAAAGTAAATATTTTCTATAGTATTTCCTTCTGTGCAGTATTCCCAACATAAGAAGCACTCCATAAGTTACCTTTAACACCATCCAGCTCCATTAACTTTCACCAGGTACAAGTCAAGTCTCCAAAGCCCCCAGGACTTCCCCACCAGCTTCCCCTAGGCTTTGGGAGTTTCACCCAACTGTCTCTGCAGCGCGACAGTTGATCACAGGGCCAGATTATGTGGTGGTTCCATATCTACTCTGAGAATAGCAGCTTAAACAGGTAACAGACTTTACTCACAGCTCATTAGCATGACAATGATTAGTTCTTAAAGTGCCTCATGTTCTATCACTATGAAACACTGTAAATAATAGATTCCCTCAGAAATTGGGGCATATGGTCAACAAAATTGCTGGATTCATAGTCGCATGACTGACCTTAGAACTGTAACATACATATCAACATCATGTTATAAAGTATTCTGAGATAACTCTTTGGTATTCTTTCTGTTATGAGCTTTTCGTACAGCCAGCAGTGGCAAATTCACTGTGTCATGTTAAAGATATTTATCTGTGCAGGGCCGTCTTCTTACTGGGATATAACTCTTAAGTGCACATAAAACAACTCTCAGTCCATGTGCAGTATCAGGATTCATGATAAGAGTCTGTAACTTCCCCATCACAGAGACTTATTGCAGTGTATTATCCAGGATGGTAGATGCACATGCCCTTCAAAGTCAATACCTACTTATTACATTTCAACATATGGACAAAGCAGAGCAGCTACAAAAGCAGCAGTAAAAGGTCTTTTACACACATCAATCTAGATAGTCACACAGCCATCTAGAGAACACTCGCACACTCACACACCAGACCCATACGTACATACACACATCTATACACACACCACAGGCATACACATATACCACATGCACAAATTGACCTTTAGTCTACCTCTACACACAAACAGACAACAGACCATACTTCCACATATACCCACTAATCCACAGATATTTCCCTTTCACATGCAGTCTCCATCCACATTCTCCCTTCACCCACTCATCCATTTGCCCACACAAATTCAATGCTCATCAAAACATACATTTGCGAGCCATCCCGCCTTTCAATAACCCAAATGTCTACCAGATCACAACACCATCTACTACTCCATCCCTTTACTCATGTATCAATACAGTTATTTACTCTTCCACACATAATATAACATGACATGACATATGTAAGTAAGTCCAGTGATCTCTCTTTGGCAAAAGTTAAATCAATCGAACAACCATTGTACAGCAGATAATCACATTGCACCCAAGCATTAATATAGTATATACTGCAAAATAATAAAATCAAAACTTATGAGTGGGATCCTTAAAAACACTTGTCATATCTTGAAAATATGATGTGTATTTGTATACAACTTTTCACCTCTTGGAACATCTTGGCACTGAAGTAACAGATGTTTACACTCAACCATCCAAAGCTGACCATTTTACTTGCTCACCCATCGATTCACTTACCAATCAATACATATGCATCAAATAGGCAAAGGCATTTGCACTGCTGCTTTAAATATGTGCTGCACCTCTTATTTGAGGATAGGGGATTCATGGATACTTTCTGAGTTTTACCTGTGGTGTTATAGTAGGAAGCTTGCTTTGCTGCTACACTATCAGGAAAGGAAGTTTCACTGCTATTACCATTCTGTACCTGTTCTGTGAGAGAGGGAAGCTTGCACTTCAGACTATGGTATACCTGTTCCATAAGGAAAGGAATCCAGCACTACTGATACCTAGCCGTGCCTGCTATTTGAGGGATGCTGCGATGTACTTCTTCGGTGAAGATGGAAAGCTTGGCAACTGATGACATGGTTTATCTGTTCTGTGAGAGAGGCACCCTTGCACTGCTAATGTCCGGCTGTGCCTGTTCTTTGAATGCCACTTGCTGTGCTGGAGGGTTGTTGTACCTGTTATGTGAGGGAGGGAAGCTTGTCCTAAAGTTGCCCTTCTGATGTTTCGGAATCATTAATTACACACACTCTTGCATACCTGTCTGTTGGTGCTTTGGGTGTGCACCTGGCTGTGGGTTCTAACCATGATGGCAAGCATCCCGTTGGGTCCCCCATCTTCTTTGAAGACCTCCGGGAAAGGTTGCCATCTTTCTCAGAGAAAAATACTGAGCATTTCTGTCTTTTCTGAGGTAATGGAAGTGCCAAGAGATAGCAATTAAATAGCCATTTGTGTAAAACTCTCTGAATTCTTTTAATTAGAAATGCAATTCTGCCTCTTATGGGAGTAACAGTTTTTAGGAATATTCTAGACAGTTTTAGAATACTTTTGCCATGTTAGCATTTTATAGTTGCTGCTTTATGTTTATGCAGCACAGGGCATTGTGGCTAAGGTGCTGAATTGGATAGTTGTCTCCCATCCACTTTCTGCTTAACCTGGCTCCATCTACCCTTTCAATTGGTATCTCCCTTCAAGTCTTTTTGTCATGGCGCTGTGTGCATGACAGTTGGCAAGTACACAACAATCCTCAGTGGGTGCCAGATCAGCAGTTTATTCAGTACAAGCTACACTTACACTGCACCCTACAAAAACAGTACACATTAGACACATTCCAATCACCATCATAAGCTCGGTACATATCAAAGACACTAAAATACCTAAGTGTTTGCTCCCTCAGTGTGCATTCTATCAAGTTACACTATCAAATGATATACTATTATTAAGCTACAAATTAAGAATCTACCACATCCACAAACACTTAGAATGGCATCAAAGCAACATAATTAGGAAAGGTAGCAACGATTTGAAACTGAACAATGACCAATTGTACACACCGATAGAACAAAACAAGTTGCAGTGCCCCTCAGCACATAAATCCATGGCTATAATCTTCATACCTTGAAATCTGTGATGCCATTTCTACATTTTCTATTAAAATTGAGAAAGCAAGAAGGGTCACTGGTTCCTTGCTCTGTGGACCACCACATTGTACAATAGTTGTGTGGTCCAGGGAGTTTTAAACTTTCTTTTCCTAAAATTTTAGTTGGCTTATTTCATTACATGCTGTTAGGTATTCTGTAGCATTTTAAACTATTTAGAAGCTTTCTCCTTGCCTGCTCACCTTGATTCATCTCTTCTTCCATGCGTGGTCTGGTCCTGGACTTCGGCTACTAAAAGACCAGCTCTTGCTCTCCTTCCCAGGCCTGTTGCTGATGTTAAGTATGAACCCATGCTAGCCTGTTTTCCTTAGTCCCTTTCCTCTACATTGCTGTGAGGAGGAACTGGACTAGAGCGGACGGCACGGGCAGACTATCTCCCTGAAGCCCTATGCTAACTGACTTTACTTTGCCAAACAACTGAAAGCTATTTGTCCATTACCTCTGTCCAGTAGACTCAGCCCACTCTGCTTTTTTCAGTTGAGTACCCCCGTTGCTTTTTGGGAACTCTCAGGTGAACAACCAAGACTAAGCCAGGGTTCCCCAAACAGTTATGTCTGAGTAGCTCACCTGTGTGCAACCCAGCTTATGAAATTAGAAAGCTTTAGCTTGGTTGCATTAATAATCATATAAAAAATTGAGATTATACAACAGTAATAATATTAGCAGCTCTCAATGCGTTCATTGAACATAAGTAGCTCTCAGTACAGAAAAGGCTGGAGACCCCTGGACTAAGCTATGCCCCGTGGCTGTGCGAGAAAGAGGGAAGTTGTTGGCTTCTTCAAATTTCCTTTTGGTCCAACCATTATATCAGCAGGCACTTCTGTTTCCACTTCAATGTTTTGTTAACCAACTGAAGCAAGACGTACTGCACACATTTGTCAAAGTACTTTTTACCTTAACCCTTGAACACTTTATTTCGTATATAGCCTATCTTTCAAAGATAGCAATTAGGAACATACATTCTGGGGTTCTTTGATAAATGTATCGCAAATTCAAGAAAACGAAATAAGAGTCACCAGTGATCAAACCTGTGACTCTCAAGCTAAAAATAATAAAATGCTTTAACTTCAACGGGTATTTTTACCACAAACATAACACATGAGTTGTTCCAATCATGAATAATGAAACTCTTGAATTGAAAACTAATAATGTCTCAAATATGATGCTGAAGAATATACCACCTTATAACTGACACCTTCTAAATGTAGATGTTAGACATAGCCTCTAATTGCTTGTTAATTTCCATGTTTTTTGGATCAATCTGGAAAGATATCATAGTTTTTCAGTCACTGAGATTAATAAGGCAAACACTGATTACTGAAACGGAGATAATCATGCCGTCACAACGTTCTTAAAACTCTTCCTGTGAAGTGAGTACTTAATTCTCTCCCATTCCAAGATTTGTGTAAATTTACTATAGAAAGCCTCACTATGGAAACTCAAAAAATATAATCAACAAAACCTGATTCAGGGAAAAGGTTTTCAACAATTATGGCAATATGATGTTGAAGAGCGATACATATTTCCTCACTATCTTTGTTATTAGTTTGTTCTGTTTCATTAATGCGTGTGAATTACAAAAGGTCCTTCAGGTCAGTTTATTTAGCATTATTAGTAAATTAAACTTAAATGTTTATATTTGTTTCTAAAGTTACACAAAAAATATAGAGACATACATTAAGTCATTAAGTGTGCACAAACCTATCAGGGGTAGGAAAGCATTCATCATTAGAAAGAGCATAATGTGAAAATGACAATGAATAAATTAAATATTATGATTAACAATTTCGTGTTTAGGAGACTGCCTCTCCAATAAATTCCCACTCTTGAAATACTGACTCCTAATGAATTATGATGGGCACTAACCCCTAGCAGGATGTGGATCAATCTTTTCAATTAACACTAGGAACTAAGAAAACCAAAGCCCCACTGATAAATTGACAAGGATTGCAATTAACACCCAATGATTGTTCAACCTAAAGTCATGGAGTGACTTATCACATGTTAAAGCTGAAAATTCTAGCTATATTCCAAGACAGTCTAATTGCGCAAGGTCGCATACATTTTTAAGAAAGCTCTAATAATTGCCACTACAAACGCTTTCGCAATGCATCTTTGAATCACACGCTTGAAGCCTTGTATCCTTGATTTAGCTATTTGCCTAAGTGCTCTATATATTATCATTGTAATAATAATAAGAATAATAATAATAAGAATAAGAATCATAATAAATCATAATAAATTAATTGTATTGATACACAATGTACTTCCAATTGAATCGTATTTTACCATCAAAGTGAGACCTAAGTGAGTACAGCACTCACTTCTGAGATATTCGTGTATGATCCGTAGAACACAGGTTCAAATCTTGGCACTTCCATGTACACATGGGAGCACAAAATTGCTTTAAACCAGAGAAAGGATTTTCTTCAGGACTGTGAGAAGTTGGCCTGGCATATGCTGTCTCCTAGTTATAGGGACACCTTGCACCAGTCCAATCCGACTCTTATTGATGATAGGTTTAAGACAACCTTTAAAGAAAGCTATCCTAGTGGTAGCTGTGGAGAGCAGCCTTCGGGCTAAGTCTTGAAGGAGTGTTAACCTTATTGTTTTACCATAATAACCTCTTGAATAACCAAATGAAAGAGTAGCCCACAAAGGTATATATATATATAAATATATGTATTTATTCTAGACAGAATCCCACAATCTCTTTATGAAGCTGTGGCAAAGTTACAATATCAAACAAGCATTGATAGACACAATAAATAGCACTATTAACATTGGGCCCCAGGGGGGGACCAAACCATATACTAAAAAAGTGGTATAAGAACCACGACAATTCTACAGGCAATGCCTAGGGCATTCAGGATCGCTGGCCCCTTAAGAATCCACCCCAGGTTATGAGGAAGGGGACCCATGGGAGGCGCGTGCAGTGCAAGTAGCTGCTATCGGGATCTCTATTACAGCCTATGGAGAATGTCGCGGTGGGAAATAAACAGTTTAAAAATACTTCTAGCAGGAGTACAAAGTTAAAACTTAAGACTTAAGCTTTTGAAGAGCCCACTACCACGAGAGTACCGAGGTACCACTGTTACCTGCCCCAGGGAAGCCGGGTGCATAGGTCGTTTCTGCTGTCGGGTCGCGGGCTGATTTTCAATAGGAAAATAGTCAAAAGTTCTGCTAGCCAAAAGCGTCGATGATGCCGTGAAGATCAAAGATGTGAAGATTGTAGAGAAGAACCTGAAAGCAGAGGGGACAGAGTCTGGGTCACGGCAAAGTGACCAGGAGGCTCAAAGCAAAGAGCCTTTCGATGTCGGGTGCTTCAGGTGGAAAGTGGTGTAGCTTGGATCTGCAGCCACGGGCTCCGGGAGGCTTCAAGGAAGGCCAGCTTCAGGAGGGCGACTGTCCCACGTTGGATGAGGGTCGCTGCGGTGTTAGTGTCCGGATTGGATCCACTAAGCCTTGGCAACCGCAACCCACGAAGAATAAACAAATCTGCTACAGTGCAGACCCACGAGATCTGGGAGAGGTCTCTTTCAAGGAGACTGTAGAGCAGGCCTGAAGCAACCAGGGGAACTCTTGATTGTAAAGATAGACCTCCGCTAGGGCCCACAAGTCGAGAGACAAGGGACCGCGGGAGGCGGCAATTTGGAGTGCGTAAAAGGGCACCCACGGGCCACCGGAGGGGGCTAGGGCGCTGGTCTTTGGCACAATTGCTGTAGAGTGGTTGGCTCGTAAACGGGCCAATGCACAACTTCCCCACTGGTCAGGGTTGTGTGCTACGCAAGAGGTGGCCGGTGTCCTGGGGTATTGGGGATCTCGGCACCCACGCGGTCCACGATGCCCAAACTCGTTGAGCACACTCACTTGCCTCTGGGATGCGCTGGAAACCCACCTCAAGGTTTCTGGAAGTCGTTGAAGTTCGTGAGAGCAGCGAAGTTCCAACAGGGTCACTTGCAGTGTTTCAGGTGCCTGCCAAGCAGGGGGATAACTCCTTTATCCCAAGGGAGATTTCTTCCGTCAGCTGGGCAGCAGCAAGTCGAAAGTCAAGACTGTAAAGTTCAAGATTAATCTGAGGCTCTGGGGCCACGTTATTCACCTTTATCCCCAAGATTAGGAGAGTGTCCAGAGTAGCGTCCACCAATGGTAGGTGAGGCGGGAAAGGGTAGCTACACCCTCTCCCCTTTGTGTGTTTCCCGCCTGGGCGAGGGGCAGGATGCCCCTGAACTAATTCTAAGCGGTGTATGCAGAATGAGGCTTCTGCAGCTGCCTACGTGCAACTCTGAAACGACTTTTGGTGCACCCACCCTGTTCCAATCCACATTATCCTGTCTGGGGAGATGCTTGCACCTCCCTGCCACAGGAGTCCTATTGTCCAGCTGGCGAGGCTGGGGTTTTCCCCAGCAACAGCCAGCCAGGGTCGTGTAGGTGGCGGGTAGTAGCCATTTTGTACTGCTTGTGCACTTTTAAATTGGTGTCTAAATTCTGCCGCTTTTCCCATATCGCCCCTCTAGCAGGGGGGAATCGTACCCTCATGCCCATGGCTGGACTGGGGGTATGATTCCTACATGTTTGACACCAAACACGATATGGTTCTGTGTAGCCATTCTCAAGTTATCGCGTTATCGCGATAGACTTATAATGCGGTTAAGAGTAGATGGTATGGCTACACTACAAACAAGCCAGCAATGATTTTACGAAGGTTGCAGAGAGGCCCTACTCATGTAGGGGTCCCCCCTCACACATACCTCAGCACCCTGCCTTGTAGGATTACCAAGGCCTGCTATAGGGGTGACATATGAGAGTATATGTGTTGTAATGGGGTGGGATATAGGGTACCTATATCCCTGTAAGGGGTGCTAGCACCACCTTACCCAGACTACAGTAGTGGTCTGGTGGTGTCAGTTTATATGGCTGTCCCAGGGTGGCACAATAAGTGCTGCAGCCCTGGTAGGCCTCCTGAGGGACCCATGCCCCGGGTACCATCTACAAGGGACTGTCAGGGCATCCTCAGCATCCAATTGGGTTGTACCTAAGGTACTCACATCGTTTAACAGAGGAAGCAGATAGGCTGGGGTCCTGGATAGCAGGGCCACAGCCTGGCTAGAGTCATAAAACAGCAAAAACATCAGCAAAAAGTTGGGGGCAACTATGCAGTCGATGCCACTCTCCTACAAGGACGCACTGACATATTTGTCACAAGCATCAAATCCTGCACATGCAGATAACAGACAATTACTCTCTCAGTCCTTTTTCTGATGATACCCTGGGAACCATAGCAACGATCGAAATTTGTCGATAATAAAACAGGAAGGAGGGGTGATAACAAAATAAAATTTGGGACAATACCTACAGGGGCTAATTGGGGAAGTCCTCTTTCTGGAGCTATTAAATGTCTCCAAAAAGTGAAATTAGAGGACCACAAAATAAGAATAATATTTTACCTTGACATATGGTGGCATAGACTGGCTAATTCAAACAAGTGAATTTACAACAAACGTTTGCAGTGAACCAGATTGCACAGAGACGTAGGCAATGAAATGTTTAATTGTTTGTATTTATGCACCCCTACTCATGAAGGTCACTGGCAACCATGAACTCCTCACCTCAAATGCTAATATCTCCAATACTGTCCAATACTTCATACGGTGAGAGTTCACACTAAAGACAACCATAAAAGTGCTGGAGACAATCTAGGTGAATGTGTCAAAGTGCACCTAATGCCAAGAGGTAACCCAGATCTTATGGCAACAATCATGAGTGCTCCTAACCAGAGGGCCAATGAGCTTAGATTTACAGAGCTATCACAAAGATTAGCCGAACACATGATGGGAATCACAGCTCTCATCATTCTTACAAAAGCTTCAAGCTCAGCAAGGGATTCAAAGATTAAGGTTTATATGTATTGCTGAAATTCTGCATAGGTTGATGTCACAGGGCTGGGTTCTGGTGAACTCGATCATTCACCAATTTAAAAACGTGCCTTGAGTCCATGTGCTCCAGCAAGCTACAATCATTTCACCATTTTTATTTTTTTATAGAAAAGATGGTCAATATACAGATGATTCAACTCCCTCTTTGTTTTAATTTACCATTATGCTTTAGAGCCCCCTGCGGTAGAGAGAACATTTGAAAGGCTAGACAAGAGAGCTGTAAGTGGTGATGCTCACCCTCGGTAGAAGGACTGCTGCCGGTATACGCATACGGTAAGAGGCTCTGGGTAGGTTGCAAAGGACCAGTAAGGGTAGTCTGTGTACATTGTATGTGGTGTGTGTGGACTATAGGAAGAATGGAGTGTATCTATAGTGCATTACTGTCTGGAGACAGGAATTCATTTAGGATGTCCTCTGTGTGAGTGATACATTAAATGGAGGTTGGAGAGAGCCTTTCAGACATGGATAAAGATTGTAGGAAAAATCCTAAAGTACTTTAAAATGAACATGCTCCTGGAAAAAAGAAGGGAGACAGATGACTCTTTGAAGTATGGGAGCAGTCTTTGCCCCTCCTGCTCCATTAATTCCCCAGTGGGTTTCCCCCAAAAGGTTGCTAGGACGCTGATGGGAAGGCCCACTACATTTGGGCAAGTTTTGTGTCTCTTTAACTTTAAATTCCAAACTCTAATTCTCTCTCTGTTGCACTTTGAGTGGCAGAGACTTTAGTCAGACCTGATTGTCGTTGCTATCCGCAAACATAGGATGGACAGTGGGCAGAAACCCAGGTCATTGTGCTGGTGTTCTCATGGAACAGTGATGGAATCTACTCAACAAGGTGGATGGAAAGTACTAGGAATAAGAGCCAAGATCTCGGATTGCTGGCTGCTGGCTTTGTTACCAAAGAGGACAACCCAGAGACTGTCTGGAGAAGAAGGAAAGTACTGCTGGAGAAAAGGGGTAGCACAAATACATCTCCTGGATGAGGCGTCTCCCTTGAGAAGTTATCTGCCCACATATTCAGAGCTCCTTGCCAGGGTCTAACTTGTATAAAGGCCCTGGGTAGCTGACCTTGGCAGAGGCAATCATGGTACATCAGAAATGAGTTGCAAAGGACCCATGGTGAGAAATTCCAAATGTTTTGTTAGTTGCCCAGTTGAGGAACTTGTTCATTTAAAAATCCATTAAATTTGCCCTAAGGTTGTTTATGTCTCTTCTAGTAGAGGCCTTATATTAATAATTCAATGGTGGAAATACCTTTCTGTCTGGTTTAACACATTTGAATGCATTGTCAGCGGCAGTAGGCCTTTCCTATTAATTGTGATTACCTTGACAAGTCTGAAGGACTAACTGAGTTGATCGCAACAAGCCCATGCTATTGCAATGGACATAGTTAGGGATCATGTAGTTTTCAATGCTAGGATCTGCAGGCACACAGTTTTCCATTACGAACTGGGCAGAAAATGCGGCAGACTAGATTTATGATGGCTTGAATAACAAAAGTCCTCAAAATTTGCAACGGTTTATCAGACCTTATGTTCCACTCAGGAACATGAGATCAGCAGGGGAGATGCTGCCAATGTTCCCCAGATTTAAGAAAGTACACATGGGTGGAAGCTTGTTTCACGACCTGGCGCATAAGCTGTGGAATGCCCTGCCTTTAGCAGTTTGCCAGGCCCAGATGGAAAACTTGTTCAGGAAAAAAGTCAAAACCTGGTACTTTAGCTCAGGATGCAGGTGGGTTTGATAATGGCATTGAGGCGGGGGCGTCTGTACCCAGCGCTGGCACACCCCAAATGAGGTAGCTATGCCCTTTAGATATTACATTATTATTTTTGGGTTAGTTCACTTCGGTGATAAAACTTTAAAGGAGGTAATATGTACCACCCTCCTTATCTATCAGGCCTCCCCAGGACAGATTTTAAAGTATTATTCCTAATATCATTGTTTTTACTGATTAGTATATGGTTTTGCCAAACGTATTTATTGTATATATTTGTGATTCTGTCTCTTGTATTTTGATGTTTGTGTGTTTAATTGCTTTTCCCTTTTAAAAGTAAAGGCGCTGACTGCGCAATGATGTACTGAGTGTTGTTATGTGCATTACTGAGTTCTGAGTTTCCAGCTTCCTTCACCTCTCTAAATGAGCCTAGACTGCTCTGTTGTCCCCACCTTGAGAGTCAACTAACAAATCTGTGTGCCTCACTTATAGTTTGGGGCTGGCAATGGTTCAGGATCATTGGACACTAGTGGTGCGCAACTTCAGTTTACATAACTGAGGCCCAGTAATCAACTTTCTGCCTCTATGAACAGAACAACAATGCAATAATTTGCAACAAGTGGAAGAAAAGCCCCACGTTGATGCACATAAAAAAAGTACCTGGTGCCAGATCAAGAAAATCCTAACCTGGTTCAATTTGCAGTAAAGAGATGTTACTTCTTCCACCTGGCTACATGTAAGTACACAACAGTGGCGGCTCCTCTGCTAAGGTGGAGGAGCGTCGCCCCACTGCTTTTTAGCAGTGTGACTGAAGGAAAAATAAAAAGATAATAACTCGATTTTATTATCATTTTATTATTTCCTGCTGCAGCAGCTTTGTGCGCAGAGCAGGGCTGCTCGGCTGACAGAGGAGCTGGGGGAGGAGTGGTGCGCACATTGTAAGTGCACATCATTTAGTCGTCCGTCTTGGGCCGGCCAAACAGTCATGCGCACTTTGTATGTTCTCCATCCCAGCTAGATTACATGCCCAGGCTCCCAGTCCCTGAGCGCCGAACCACAGCGCTCAGACCAATCGCAAGGGCAGCATGGGTGCTTCAAGTTCTAGCCGGAAAGAAGGGACGATGAAGAGAGACGCGGTGAGGACGTAAGTGTAATTTCCATTTTCTTTACCCGCCTGGCTGCTCCACACCACCACCACCCCCAATCCGTGCCAGCCGCCACTGGTACACGGGCACCAGCAGTTCTCATAGAAAGGGCTGCTGAAACAGGAATGATGCAATATCTCTCTCTCTCTCTCTCACACACACACACATACACACGCACACACACACACACACTCTCACTCAAAGAGGTCACTAGAAAATTACAGGAAACCTATGCTGAATGCATTTGACCCAGTGTTGTCAAAAATAGCAATCCCATTACTCGCAGTATATCTGATCCCCTTCTCCTCAGCCATTCTCTGTTCTCTCCTGTAAACATTCCCCGCTTCTTGGACGAGGCGCGAGGCACTGGAAGGAGCAGAATCAGCAGATAATAATCCAGTGGTGCACTGCTGAGCTGCAGGATCCGGCTGCACCTGGGGGCTTCTCTCCAGCCCCTCCTGCCTGGGGACCGGAAGGTGGAAATCAGCAGCTGTCTCCAACCTGACACTGGGACACGCGGCTCTGCCAGGAGAACCCGGAGCCAGGGCACGGGGCTGACACCTCGGGGATGGGCCACAGCAGAACAGGACAAGATAAAATTGCAAGCGACAGCTCAGCCTGGACCTGCAATTATAATGCTCTGTAAACAAGCGGAAGTGCAAGGCCTGCAGCATGGAGCCAGGGCCCTCAGGGAGAGAGGAGGCGAGCGAGTGGAGGAGCGCTGCAGGCGAGGTGGGAAGGGCAGAGGGGGGGAAAGGATAGAGGAGGGGGGAGGAAGGAAGTAGGAAGTGCTAATTGAAGGAAATGCGAGACTACGAGGCAAGAGAACATTTGGGTACATATGAATGACGGAAGGAGGGAGTTAAAGAGTAAAAGACATAGGAAAGGGATGCCAAGCAGAGACAGATGGGGAGACTGAGGAAAAATGGAGACACAAGGAAACAACAGAAGCAAAACTATCCGAGTAGAAAGCAAACCTAAGAGCTGAGGGCCAACAAAGAAATGGGGAGAAGAGCACCATAAAGAGATAGGGAGGACAGAGGGGTAATAGAGACAGATGGAGGACTTAGGGGCAAAGCAAAAGGGGAGAGGATTGAGTGGCAATAGAGGGTCCGGGAGGACTGATGGGACTACTGAGGTGGGGAGGAGAATGGGAAATATACCAATGGGGAGGGCTGAGGGGCAAGAGAGAGAGGAGACAACACAGGGACAAAGAAGGGATAGGGCGGAGTCAGGGAAAGACAAACGAGAGGAGGACTGAGGGGCAATAGAGAGATGGAGAGAAGTAAGCAGCAACAGAGTTGAGGGTAAGATTCAAGGGTAAAAGTTGGGGAGAGCGGAGGGCCATAAAGAGATGAGGAGAACACGTGATGATGAGATGAAGACAACAGATGAATGACAAAGGTGGGGCGAACTAAGAGCATTGCAGAGATTGGAGGACTAAAGAGAAATTAAGGGAGATAATGAGGATGCTGGGGCAATAGAGAGATGGCAAAGGCCGAGGCTGATGGGCAAATGAAAAGAACTGGGTGACGAATGATGAAGGAGTGGATGGAGTGAACACAAGTTGTATAGCATTTAGGCGTGATAGGGAGATAGGCCAAACTAAAGCCGAAAAAAAGATTCTAAATGGTACCTATTCAATGGAGCATTATGAAAGGTATGGGGTTAAGCGGGGTTGCAGGCAGAGGTAATTTGTGAAATAGAGAGGGAAAAGGTTGTGGTTGGATAGGTGTAAGAAATTAGATTACTGGTCGAGGGTAATGAAACCCTACTCAGCAGCAACCACAATTCTTGTCAGGTTGAAACACAAGCAGCACCTCAGAGAGGGGTTTCCGTGATAACGCTCCCAAGCCATGAGGGATGATATCTTAAGCCACCTGCCGACTGCAGGCCTGCAGTCACGACTGCCGAGAACTGTTGGGGCCCTCTGGACATTTCCTTTATTTGCTGTGCTGCCCACTGGCAGGCCGGGAACGGGGGCGGAATGGTCCAGCAGGGCAACTGAACACTCATCCTTTGGGGCAAATGCCCCGTCACCAGGTAGTGTGTGGTGTCAGACGACTGATGCAGCTCCTGCAGTTGTGACAGAGCCTAAAGGGGTAGGCAGCCCGTAATCACCTGTACCCTAGTCTGAGCTCTGAGAGCATTTAGGCGACCCCCTGATGACTGCGGGTGTATCACAACTCTCTTTTTTTTTGTTTGAGTTTTAGATAGCACGAACTTGACCCAAAGGTATCAGAGCACTTTACAAGGGCACCAGTTACGCTACAGACAGGCACATTAATTATTTTTGTTAGGCCCAGGGAGATTATATGATTTGCCCAGAATCACAGGAGTTTGAGCTTCCGTACCAAGACTCGAACCCGGATCCCCAGCTTCGAGGTCGACTGCTCTAGCCATTAGGCCACATCCTCTCCTCTTCAATGCCAGTACTGCGATGGGGGCCCTGTGAGCAGATCATGGATAGGGGACTCCCCCCTCCCCTTTATTAACAGTTCACACCCTTTGCCATGAGGCAAAAAAGGCCCTCAGAAGGCTGGTACTGACATACCCAGCATTAAGCAGAACTACACTACAGAATCCTGATCATTGTAAGAAAGCAGAGACAGACTTACTGTGACACAGAACGGTGAGCATCCACGTCCCCCATTGACTTGCCTCATGTCTGACACCCAGGGCCAGACTGGGAACAGCAACCAGCCCTGGCAGATTGCTGCTCGACCGGCCCTGGGAGCGGAGGGTGGGGTGGGTTGCTAGCAGCACAGCTCTTGCTTTTGTTACAAGGGGCCGATATTGCAGCACTGCTTCAAAACCAGCCCCCAGTGACAAAACCGGCCCCCACGGCCAGAAAACCGCCCCCACCCCTCAGTCCTACTGGGGACACGCCCGGTGTCTGCTATGGCCGGTGAGGCCCTGCTGATACCCCATTTTAACAGCTGCATCCCGGATCTGTGAGAAACTGATTGTATTCCCCGAGCCCTCCCGTTAACTTGCCGACCCTACAAAACCGTCCCTGAAACATTATCGTACTGGGCCTCCCGTCTCTACACATGGAGAAGACTTGCACACCTTGAACACAGCTATTCAACAGACACCCCGTAGCACTCCCTTGCAAAACTCAGCACTGGGCCTAACTGCACTTTGGGGACACTTTTAGGGGAGGTGATCACAGATGAATGTCTGTATTTTCAACCATCCTTCCTTGCTCTCCAACCTGCCACGAAAAATCTGGCTACATGTCACTGGCTTTTGCACACTCTCTCTGCTTGTCCTCTATTACTCTCGATGTCGAAACCCTCCAGTCAACTTCTCTTTGCTGAGGCAGTGGGGGGCAAACAAAAAGACAGTAAGGATGCAGACTCCACACAGGATGCAACCTAGGATGCTATTTTGAAAGAACTCTCCGCTCTTAAGACAACTTTGACAGAGGTGGCCGACAACACTTCCCGGACCTCCATGCATATCTAATCAATTTGCCAAGATCTGGCCTCCTTCAACACTCACCTCATCGGGGCGAACCATGCCTTGACCGCATAGACCAGAAGTTAGCTTTGGCTATAGACTAGGAACATCACCACTGGTACCTTCAGAAAAAGAGAGTGGTGCTGGAAGACTAGAACCTCTGGGATAACCTATGCTTTGGGAAAGTTTCAGTTCCGGAGAAATTAGTAGGTCAAGACATGATGAGGTTCCTCTATGAATTCCTCCCGGCTATCCCAAAACGGCCATTTAACAGGCCTCCTAGGAATTTCAGAGAGCAAATCACGTCCAATCTAGCCATCCGCAAGATCAGACTGGACCACGTCAAATCATTGCCTGCCTCTTAAGGCAAAAGTAGGCTAGAGAAATGCTCTCTTTGGCCACACACCAAGGCCAGCTCTTCCATGAGAAGCACAAGATCTACATCCCTCAAGACTCAGATAAAGTTTCGTCAGTTGCATACCCGCAATAAAAGTATGAACATCAGATGTGGTCTTTTAGACACGGCTACAATGCTCATAACACACGATAATAGGTACATTGAATTCATAGACCCTGAACAATTGTAAGGATTCTTGAACTCCCTGGCTCCCCCTAGGATGGAAGTTGGAGGGGAACCAAATGACTCTTCACAATGGCCAGAACAGCTACACATGCCTCAGCTTTATACCCTGGAGGAAGACCTCTGCTGGATGGAAGTCACAAGCCAATGGTCAACTGACCCTTAGCCAAGGCTGAACCATAAAGACCTCCATGTGTGAAATAAGTATAGGTCACCTCTATGAATGGGCCTCTGGGTCCCCATGGCATCAGAAGCCAATCCAAAATAATCAGCTGTCTACAGCTTGCCTCTTATTTCCCCTCCCCCATCTCCTTTGCCACTTTGCACACTGACGACCCCAATTCCTGCATTCATTAGCTTGGAGACACACCAGGGTGCCCTACGTCCCCTAGCTCACTCTAACCCCCAACCACAGCACATACCTACTGACCCACATCAGGTCATCCTCATAGACCTGCACCCCCACCCCCTTGCCCCTATCTGCCCACTTCCCATACTTCTGCTTTCCTGGTCCTGTCACGCACTGGATGTCACAGAGAAACCTACATGTCTTTTGGTTGTCTGCCTGAATGCCAATGGCCTATCAGATTATGTTAAGCATAAAAACGTACTCCCCAACCTTGTTCTCTTAAAGGAGCCAAACCTCACAGATGCAGAAAATCAGAAGCTATGCTGGTACTGGGTGAGGAGAGAATACCATGCTAGCAAGACCACCCCAGGGTGGGGAGAATCGCATACTACCAACATTTATTGTAAAGGGGGTGTCACCATATTAGTGACTAAACTCCTCCTTGTGAAGGTGAGCAAACTTTGGGGGCCCCCATAGGCACTACATATTTTTCAAGGCATCTCTTTACGATCAAACTCTCCTAATCAGCTCAGTCTATTTCCCGGTACACACAAAAAGAGACATCTTTGCAGACATATCCTGTATTCTCTATTGACATGCCCAGCCATACTTGGAGGTGACTGGAATTTGGTCCAAGACCTGTACTTTTATAAGTCCACTCACCCCACCTCCCACACTCTTTGAGACAGGGGACTTGTTTTGGATCTGTTATTGGACTTTTTCTTGGTTGACCCCTGGAGACTGATGCATCCCATGACCTGAAACTATACGTTTACTTCTTGTGTACAGGGCGCTCGCATGCAGATCCCACTTGAGAGAGCCCTTTCAATCTCCTGAGGCGGAAGCCGGGAGACCGCCGATTATTTTAAAAATTGTCACTTTGTTTACTCTGTGTCACCACGTAAAACTGCATTTTTAAAGCGCACTCACCCGGCAAGCATCCCAGCAGCAGGCTAGAGTCACGCACAAACAGCGACCCCTTCGCTGCAACGAAGATAGCCAGGAAATCACTCTTCGCCGCCATTCACGGCGAGGAAGCGAGGCCACGCCCACCTGAGGCCACGCCCACTCCCACAGCATAAATACGCTGCTGTCAGCGCTAAGCTACCAGAACCCTTTCAATCTCCTGAGGCGGAAGCCGGGAGACCGCCGATTATTTTAAAAATTGTCACTTTGTTTACTCTGTGTCACCACGTAAAACTGCATTTTTAAAGCGCACTCACCCGGCAAGCATCCCAGCAGCGGGCTAGAGTCACGCACAAACAGCGACCCCTTCGCTGCAACGAAGATAGCCAGGAAATCACTCTTCGCCGCCATTCACGGCGAGGAAGCGAGGCCACGCCCACCTGAGGCCACGCCCACTCCCACAGCATAAATACGCTGCTGTCAGCGCTAAGCTACCAGAACCCTTTCAATCTCCTGAGGCGGAAGCCGGGAGACCGCTGATTATTTTTAAAATTGTCACTTTGTTTACTCTGTGTCACCACGTAAAACTGCATTTTTAAAGCGCACTCACCCGGCAAGCATCCCAGCAGCGGGCTAGAGTCACGCACAAACAGCGACCCCTTCGCTGCAACGAAGATAGCCAGGAAATCACTCTTCGCCGCCATTCACGGCGAGGAAGCGAGGCCACGCCCACCTGAGGCCACGCCCACTCCCACAGCATAAATACGCTGCTGTCAGCGCTAAGCTACCAGAACCCTTTCAATATCCTGAGGCAGAAGCCGGGAGACCGCCGATTATTTTAAAAATTGTCACTTTGTTTACTCTGTGTCACCACGTAAAACTGCATTTTTAAAGCGCACTCACCCGGCAAGCATCCCAGCAGCGGGCTAGAGTCACACACAAACAGCGACCCCTTCGCTGCAACGAAGATAGCCAGGAAATCACTCTTCGCCGCCATTCACGGCGAGGAAGCGAGGCCACGCCCACCTGAGGCCACACCCACCCGCCCCTTTTTTTACCTATAAGGATGTGCAATCACCGGACGCGCAGCGGACGGGCGCAGCGGGCGCGCCGTCAGCGCGCCGAAGGCGCGCCAAAGGCAAGCCCGTCTGGGCCCGTCCGGCCCCGGACGGCCCTAGGCGCCGTTACTCTGCCGGGTGGCCCTCAGGACCGAGTGACGTATACAGCAGATACATTGCGCTCCCTTCGACCTAAGAACATCCTTACCTGCTACCACACGCTCACCGCAGGTAATGTTTTCTCGTTCTGTCCTCGATGCAATCCGACTCCCCCCCCTGAAATCTACCACACTCCCTTTGAAGTTGGGACTTCTTAACTGCCGTTCCCTCCCCAAACATGCTACCGAAGTAAACCTTTTAATTCAGAATCAGGATCTTGACCTACTGTTCTTAACGGAAACATGGCTATCAGATAACACCGACCCTGACGTCGTCGCGGCCCTACCCACTGGATACTTCTGCCAAGCTTTAAATAGACCTAAAGGGAGAGGAGGCGGGGTAGCTATAATTCACAGGGAACAATTCACCTGTAGGATGGCTAACGCTGGTATCGAGGACTGCGAGAGCGGCCAATTCTCCATCCAAATCTCTTCATCCCTTTCCCTGGCAGGGCTATTGATCTATCGCCCCCCAGGAGCCCCAGGCAATTTTATCAATTCCATATTCGAATCTGTATCACAATTAGCTTCCTCCACCTCCAACTTCCTTATACTAGGTGACCTGAATTTCCACTTCCTAGACCCCACGGATCGAGTAGCCTCGGATATTAGACACGACTTAACATCTTTAAAGATACATCTAGTGAATAACGAGCCTACCCATGAGAAGGGCCATCTATTGGACCCTATCCTCACCAATATAGCAGCGGTGACCACCAACCTACCTGTGACCCTACCATGGACGGACCATTTTCTGGTCCCTTTTTCCTGGGAAATCCCCAAACCTACTCTCCTAACCCCTAAAACCCAGGTTACCGACCGACAATGGCGCAAATTGTCATCGGAGAAATGGGCTGCTTCTCTTGCAGACTCCATTCCCGAGCTCTCCTTTGACCCCAACACGGCTGACAAACAATTTTGTGATTGGATCTCTTCGTCCCTTGATACGATGCTTCCGAAAACCACCACCCTTAAACAGCCCAAGAGAATTTCCCCCGCTCTATGGTATACTCCAGAGCTTAAAGCTCTGCGCCAAGAGTGCAAAAAAACCGAACGCGCTTGGAGACGTGAAAAATCAGGAACCAATAAAAACACCTACTCTACCTCTCTTCTAAGCTACAAAATCGCTATTCGCAAAACCAAAAGCGCGTTTTATCAGGAGAGAATAGAAAAAGCGGGATGTTCCAGTAAGGAAGCATACGCCATCCTTAAAGAGCTCTCAAAACCCCCAGAACAAGGACTGGGACCTCCTTCCGACCCTAAAGCAGACCAGGAGAAATGCCAAAAATTGGCTAATTTCTTCCATGACAAAATCCGACTTATTCTGGACTCAATTCCTCCCTCGAGCCCAGGGGAAGAAATTGTTTCCCAATACACGACATCGTCCACTTGTCTGTCCACATGGGGCCAGGTCACAATAGACGAAGTGAGAAATACGTTCAACTCCATGAAGAGCGGCTCCCCTAGGGACCCTGCTCCTCTTCGGATCCTTAAGGAGGTAGCCCCCACTATCATCCCCTCCCTTACTCATTTGATTAATACCTCACTCCAACAAGGAGTCGTACCCTCGAGCTGGAAGAAAGCTGTGGTAAAAGCCCTACTGAAGAAACCTTCTCTCGATCCTGAGAACCTGGCGAACTACAGGCCCATTTCCCTACTCCCAGGAGTCAGCAAGATCGCGGAAAAATTAGTCAACAGGAAACTCTCGCAGTTTCTAGAGGCCAATAACAAACTAAAAAGTTCCCAGACGGGCTTCCGACCAGGGCAGGGCACGGACATCGCCCTCCTGGCAGCGGTAGAGGAGGCCAGAGCGCTACTGGATGGGGGAGGATCAGTGGCAGTGATCCTCCTCGACCTTAGCGCGGCGTTCGATACCGTCGACCATCAACTCCTTATCGAAAGATTGGCAAGAGTTGGAGTGGAAGGTACAGCCCTATCCTGGCTGTCATCTTTCCTGGCCCAACGGTCCTATCAGATTTGGGAGAAGAACGCCCGCTCCTCCGAAATGCCCCTCCAATGTGGTGTGCCTCAGGGCTCTTCCCTGTGCCCCACACTATTTAATATCTATATGTCCACATTGGAGGAGGTTATCACCCCATTCGGAGTGAGCGTCGTCAGCTATGCTGACGACACACAATTAGTGGTGTCTTTGTCCCATTCCAAACAACAGAAAGCTGATCTCTTCAACTGCCTTACGCAGGTTCATCGTTGGATGAATAGATCAGCCTTAAAACTAAACGGGACAAAAACGGAGGTCCTTATACTTGGCCCGAAAGGAACCTCACTCCCCCTGGATAGTTGGCCAGCCTGTCTAGGTCCTCTCCCTGACCCAAAAACAGAGGTGAAAAGCTTGGGAGTATGGATCGACTCCGATCTCTCATTTATTCCGCAAGCAAAGAAGGTAGCAGGGACCTGCTTCGGTCTTCTAAAATCTTTGAGGAAAGTCCTGCCCCTTCTTCCCCCTAAATCCCAAAAACTGCTAATCCAAGGTCTCATAATATCGAGACTAGATTACAGTAACGTGATTTATCTGGGCGCTCCTGAAGCGACCCTTAATAAATTGCAGAGAATTCAGAACACTGCTGCCCGGATCATCACAAACACCCCGGCCAGATCATCTGCTAAACCCGCCCTCAAACTCCTCCATTGGCTCCCCATAAGGGAGAGAGTCAAATTTAAGGCCCTGTGCCTGGTCCACAAAACGTTGCATAACCAAGGCCCCCCAATCCTCAGCAATTTTGTCACCCCTTACACTACCACTAGATCCCTCCGTTCTAACGCAGAAAACCTCATCAATACCCCGAGATTCAGGAAAGCCCGATCAGGAGGAAGACGCTTCTCGGTACAAGCTGCCCGTCTTTGGAATTCACTCCCCCATGACTTACGTCTTGAACCACAATATCTGCGCTTCAGGAAGCTGCTTAAAACACATCTCTTTCCCTAGCTTCCATGCCCCCCCCCTGTTTTGATTTCCCACCCTTTCTCTCTTTTGCTCTTAGCTCCCGGGCCTCAGATTTGTTGAATTAGGGTTTTTAGCGCTGGGATACCTCCGGGTGACTATGCGCTTTATAAAAATAAATAATAATAATAATAATAATAATAATAAGAGATGCTTAGGGGTTTCTGACCATGATGCAGTAGAAGTATGGCTCATCTTGGGACTGCTATGGCCTCCTTCAGTGCATTGGAGGCTAAACCTCTCTTAATACAAAATGCCAGATAATAAACAACACCTTCATGCTCATCCCCAGGCACACCTGGACCTCAACATCAAACAGTGAATTCCGGAAAGTATTTTCTGGGTGGCTGGGAAGGCGAAAATCAGGGGTAATATAATGCAGGACAAACCTCATGGTAAATGAGATGCGCTCCAGGAGTAACGCAGACTGGAACTATATATTCATACGCTCACAACTCAATACTCCTCTATGCAAAGACTACCAACTATGGAAGCCTTGCTGTCGGCTAAACATGGCCTTAACTCTCTTTACAGTTCTAGTGCAGAAAATGCCCTTTCCCACCTTAAGCAGTGCCACTATGAGAGGGAGAGAAAGACAGGCGACTTCTAGCCTCCACGCCACCCAAAAAGAAGCATCCCATACAAGCTATCCTGCATCCTGATGACGACCCCAGCACACACCCACTAGTCATTCTTGAGACTTTTTTAACATACTAGTCGGCCCAATACTCATTGGATACTACTAGTACCCCTGCTGACAGAGTGCTTCCTGGCGCAAAACGCAACACCTAGACTCACACCAACTCAATGGTCACAACTCAATCTCACCATTACTGAGAATGAAATCAAGGTAGTTATTGAGGGACTACCGTACAATGATTCCCCAGACCCAGATTAATACTACTCCAAATTTTTTAGGATGCACAAGGACCTACCAGTGCCTCTACTTTGTAAGGTCTTTTTGGAGACTCACCTTTACCCACCCTGCTCGCGGATGCCAACAGTTCGATAATTAAGCTTATTCTCAAACCAGGTAAGGGCCCAGTGAACCCTGTGAACTGCATGCCACTCTCCCTCGTTAACGCTAACACTAAAATTCTGGCCAAGCTACTGTCAAACTGATTACAACACGTAGTCCCCTCCCTGGTACATCAGGATCAAGTGGAATTTGTCCCCCATTGCACTTCCATGCAACACATCTGATCTCTCTCCTATGTTTTTTTGGCAGGTGTACAATGATACAGATGAAAAACTATTAGATCCCCTTGATGCCAAAAAGGCATCAAGGGGAACTGAGATTATCTTTTCCGGGTGCTATTGATGGAGCGGGTAAAATATTTTCTTTTTATATACCCAATCCATTTATATAAGTTTATATTAATACGAATAAAGAACTAATTCTAATGAATAATAGATTGATGTGATGTTAATTAATCAATCTTATTAACCAAGAGAATACACGTGGGAATGCATTTGCATGGCCAAAATAATAAGTGAACTAAGTTTGTACACATATTAAATTTACATGTTGGCTTAAGCAGTGTTAATGTGATTTGCGCTTAAATAAACCAGCATTAATAGCTTTGAATGTTGCATATGGCTAGTTAAATACATACACATAAGGGTATTAGTAAGGGAATAACACTGTTTTAATTACTTCAATGTATTAATTACGATTTTGTGTTTTCTTTACTTAAAGTTGACTATTCTGGCCTACCAAAAGATGGCTGCCGACTGAATCCTAACTAAAGTACATGACTTCATAAATTGAACAATGGAGAAAGGCGCCTGCACCGACTTCGTTGTGGCTTTTCCATGAACTATCAAACCAGGTCCATGAAGACTACTCTGGGCGAGATGCCAATGTCCCTGAACATGGAGCAATTGTTGCCATTTGGGAACCAAAAGCCACCTATTCACAATAGACTGATACTTTCCTGACCTGGGAACAGCCTTTCCCATGCGCCTAGTTTATTCATCATCCGTATGTGAAATTTGGAGAATGTTTCTTAATGTATTTAGACGGGGCTGAATTCAGCCAATCATTGGCCTGGAAATAAAGAAAATGTTACTGTCATATGTAAATTATAGTATAAATATTAGTAGTCTAGGAAGGGAAAGGGGCGTTCGTGACCCTAGCTGATCGATGCTACTCTACGCGACATTCTATGCTGCTCTTCGCTAGGAGATCCTTATGCTGACAGAAGAGGACGGGACTTTAGGATGCTGATGAATTTCCTGAGGACCGGTTCTGACTTAGAAAACGACAAATAGCCAGAATAGGTAAATATGACAAAAGATAATATGACACTGTTAGGATTTTAACCTGCAATTTAATTAGATAAAGAAAAATCATTATTTGAAGAACTGTGTTGGGTGATTATTTCTGGCAATGTTTTTATTGATTAAATGAGAGTTAAAGTGATTTCCATCAAAACCTATCTTAACTAAATGATCTAGTCGACCTCCGGATGGAGGAACTAGTAGGGTAAATCGATAGATGAGTTACCTCTATCCAAAGTGAATAGCTGTAGTTCGGGATTGAATATCCTCTGTAGGCACGGATAGTGTGATGAGAATGAATGTTGGTGTTATGGGCCCCACCAGCGTGTGATGTGTGTATGTGCGTGTGACTGAGAAATCATTCCGTCCGTGGAAGCAGGGGAAGATTTTGTGTTCTGAACTGCACCACTATCACATGCAGGCATGGATCCAACATACAAGACCAGGGTTAGAAAGCTCTACAGTCAACCAACAGCAAGGGTGGCCTGTTACGGCCACCTCTCTCTGCACCATCACCACCCACAGGTGCCCCCTCTCTGACATGCTGTTTATCATAGCCCTAGAGCCCCTGGCGATCACCTTCTGCAACTCACACAATACACAAGGGATACCTTCCCCGGGAAGGACACATAAAATATCATTCTATGCAGATCATAATTTTTATTTGGTTAATCTCTCTAAATCGACGTCTTCAGTAGACAGCATGATGGAACTGATCTCTCAATTCCCTAGCTTATCAGAATACAAAGGTGACTGCACACATGACTTCATTGGTTCTTGGAAGGCACCCATTTTCATGGACACCAGACTTCCTGAAATACCTAGGTATCATGATCTCATAAGGACTTTAGAACATGGTCGAAAACAATCTAGGTCCTTTGCATGCATGCATCAAAGCTCATTTCAACGAAGGACCCACCATAAGCTCTCACTATGGGCTACGGCCCAACTGATCAAAATGAATGTGCAAACCAAACTTAATTTTCACTTTCTGATGATCCCGCTCCGGTTATCCACTAGATTGATGCTGGCCATTGAAAACTCCCTCAAGACTTTTTTCTGTAAGGGGGAGAAAACCTAGACTAAAACTCGCCAAACTACATATCTCTGTCACAATGGGCGGCATGGGACTTCCTAGCCTCAAGAATTACTGGCTAGCCTCACAACTCATGCCCCTATAGTACGTCCTCCACACCTTCCAGGACACTCAGAAGTGGGTCACAATGGAAGCGGCCCTGTGTAGCTACCTTGGTGGGCCCAGGATGTTATACACTGGCAATTCTCATTGCATCCTCTCTTCCTACCCATTTCTGGCCACCATGATCTAAGACTGTAAAATGACCCATTAGCTCCTGAAAGCCCACCCTAAACTCCACTCCCTGGCCTCATTATGGTGCAGCGCCTCACTGCTGATAGATAGGGTAGGGATCCCCTGTAGAATGTCCTGAGCACTAAAGGCATCTGCTCTATTTAGTACCTACTTATAGACCAAACTTTCAAATCTCTTGCTGAGGCGTGAGCCCAATACTAGCTGCCCACCTACTCTTTCTCGGACTATCAGTGACTCCAACACTGCCGGTGAAAATTATGGGTCCACTCCCAATAACAGTGGCGACCTCTCCTATCATGAAATACTTGAGAAAATTGGGTACACACAAAAGGGTGGGGTAAGGTCTTTACCGAACTCTGACTGAGCACCGACACTCCACACAAGTGGCCGGCTCCTTGAAAAACTGGTTTTCCACCTGGTTAGGACTACAATACTGAGATGAGGACTAGGTTTTTCTACTAGCCTTCTAGTTATATATGATGGTCATTTCAGGGAAGCTAGATTAAAGATCATTTACTTTAAAATACTTCACAGATGGCAGTGGACACCACTCAAAACTACGATGCTACTTACTGCTCCCAACAGCAACTTGCTAGTGATGTGGTCCCTGGAAGGAGACATTGTGCACCTGCTATTGGTGTGCCTCACAGTGGCATGATTTTGGGCTTCCATGACCGAGATGATTGCACAAACGGTTCCCTTTGGAGGACCCACTATAGCCCAATTGATTCTTCTCTAGGCCGCCGCCTAAAGTCCAGACATAACCAATCAACAATCTTGATGGCTGGCCACAGCACTGGTCATGGCAAAGAGCTGCATTCTACGATTCTGGTACACATAACGCCTGCCCATCCTATAACTCCTGGCTTCAGGAAATGTATAAAACAGCATTTATGACTATATCATTGTCAGGGTGAACGATCAACTAAATTCTAGAAATGTGGAGAGAGTTCCTTAAAGACACCTGACCCAACCAATACTTACCACTGCTGGTGCTTTGGGAGTGACCCAGCCTACAGTACTACTGGCACGGTCACTCAGGGACTCCAATGTTGGGGCAGATGACCCCACAGTGGTGCCTAGATGAACTACCCGTAGAGACCCTGTTGCACCGTAAGTCACTGGACTCCTAGATGATGGATTGCCTTTCCCAACCCATCCTCTCACAATTTTTGCCCTCCCTCACCCCCTTTTTCATTTTCGCATTGCTCACCCCTTCCCCTCCCTGTTCTGGATACCCCCTTATTACAGATATAGTTCTAAGTTTTCTTCATTTCATCATGGAGTCAGACTAATGACAAGATGAGTAGAATAACTGTACTATGGACTCTCAAAGACTTTGCTAGCCCTGTACTTTTGAATATGAGGCTGTCTGCTCTGTGATGGGTTGCCATGTCTGCTGTGCAATGTTTTACTTTTAGTTATGAAACTAGTAAAATCCAATAAAGAGAAGTGAGGGAAAAAGAATCCTAAGGCCAACAAAAACAAGATCAGCAAAAATGGAGGATTAAGGCAAAAAGTATGGGGGAAGACGATTCTAAGTCAGGCAAGTCCAACAATATTGTTCTGTGGAAAAGACCACCAAAAAGTTGGACAAAAAGGAATGGGGGAAAGTGTTGGGACATAGTAGAGTGGTAGTTAGGTAGAGAGAGTGTGTACTAGTGCTGCTTGGAACAGTATTTTGAACACCAATATCCACTTTGCAATTGTTGCTAAAGAAATGTATGAGGTGGCATCATCGATCTCGATTATTGATTGTAGGTATTGAAAGCAATTCAATTCTTTCTTCTATAATTACCTTAATTTTGATCATGCTTCCTTTGTATGCAATGCTTGGTTATTTCCACTGTTCGCTATTTGTGAAAAAGGGAAGAAGGGCGATGCGTTCTAATGTGAGGCTCACCATGGGTCTGAAGGCATTGCACTCATTCCGCTGAGGTCGTGGGATTCTGAGGGACAGACTCAGTTGTTGATGGGTGAGGGAGGAGACCTTCTTATCTCCTTTGGTCTCAGAATGAAGTCTTCATTTAAACTGTTTCATGCCTGGAGGGATCTATCTAAACACTCTTCTCAAGTATATTGAGGACAAGGTACCAATTAATAGTATTTTTTAAACTATTTGAATGACTCAGTGGAAAGCAGTGCCTTAATGTATCTGTTTAGTAACCAGGTTCCCTCTCTGAATAAGGGTTAGCCTTGTCCTATTTTATTGAAGAGAGGTGAAGGAGAGGGTGGATGCGAGGAAGTTGAAAGGGCAGGTTTGGGCGGGAAATGATCGTGCGTGTTATAAGTGTTAGTAAATTGGGGCGGGTCTGGAGGACTGAGTTAAAGACGGATTCTGAGCAAGACCGAATGGACAAGGTGGGCAGGAGAATCATGAAAGATCGGGGAGAGAATGAGACAGACGGTGGACAGGATTTAAAAAAAGAAGGCAGGAGAATATCTGACTGCAGCAAACAGAAAAAAAACATCTGAAGTAATAAAGCGCAGTGGAGTGTTGAGAGGCCATTACTGTCTGCGCAGCACCCGCCGCCTCCCCCTCTGCCTGCGCGAGAGCGGCTCTGCCGCGAGCTCAGAGAACCTCCTTCCTGCGGAAAATCGGAGCCTGTTTAGGGTGGGCCCCAAGCTCGGACCCGGGCACGGAAACACACGAGGGGCCTCCTGCAATGTCAAGATGAGTACTTCTTCGAGCTCACGGTCTCCAGTTATGAGAGAAAGAGAGCAGTGCTGAGAAGAGAACACATATCCGCAGTTTATTAACGAGAGAGCAGCAGCAGTGCATTCTGCCAGATAATTTAACAATCATCATAACATTAATCCGAAATGAGTACAAAATTGGAAAAGATGCAGCCAAGCCGCGCCGGCCCCTCTCATCACACAGACGTGATTGGGCCATCTGCCCCTCAGTCTGACTATTGTACAGCAAACTGGCGCCCTTGCTTCAAGGACACTTGAATTATGTGGCGATGGAGGATTATAATATGCAACAGGGTTGTGTAAATTATCTGTCAAAAAGCCTGCTATGTGGTGTGCTGTAAAATGAATATTTAGGCAAATTAGATGACACAATTGGTGGCAACATTGCCTAGATTTTTGACAATTTGCCACATATTCATAGAAAGGTGTCCATTAAGTAATGGAAAATGAAAATACATCAATTTATTAAGAAAGTGAACTGCACCTCTTCAGGGTATCTACTCACTCTGTCCTTTCTGCCTCCGTTTGCCTACAACACTGTAATTCCCTGTGTCTGCTCGCTTTCTGGCTCAGCTGGGCAAGCTATGAAACCAGCTTCAAAGAAAGAGTGATAAATCATTGGAACCCCCTGGAATTCTGAAAAGCTACAATGACATCAGTGACCACCAACCATGACCCCCTGATCAAAGGAGCATTTGATAAATTGACAGTGAAAGACCAACCATCGGAGCAACAGGGGATGGAGGGCAACTTCAAGCGCAGCTCTTTCTACCACACAGCCTTATGCAGCAGTGAGGTATCATGTGTTGCGTCTTTAAACAGGGCTCTGTCACCAGAAGGTTTCTGGGGACGAGTTGCCGGAGCGCAGTAACTGTCATCGAAATACGGTGTGGGAACTGTTTCAGGAGTCCCCAGTCAGACAGGGGACATGGGGGCTACTGGGGACCAGAGATGGTGGCGCAGTGGGTGGGGGTGGCGGGGTGGGGTGGGGTGTTGATGCAGAAAAGTAAAAATAAAGTATCACTTACCTGTGTACAGTCGCAGCCTCTCCTCTGCCCTCTTCTGTTCCCAACTCCTGGCAGCAGACAGGCTTCTAGACTCATCTAAGCCAATCACAACGCTGACGGCAGTGTCTTGATTGGTCTGTATGGCCTGGTTTGGCACTCAGACAGTGCCTGGGACTGTTCTCCACCCAGCTGTGCTACACAGCCGGGTGGAGAAATGCTAGGTGCTCAGGATGGTTTGGCCGTCCTAACACGGCCTGCCAAACCGCCATGCGGACTTATGGTCCCTGCTGGCTGCTGCTGTCCATCGGGATAGCACAGCCCCGCCCCACCCTTGCTTAGCCCTGAAAAATAAAAACAACATTGTGTTATTATCATTTCCTTTTTCCTTTCCATACTCCTCAGAGAGTAGTGGGGCGATGCTCCTCCGCCTTAACAGAGGAGCCACCACCGGACAGGGATTTCTGGACTCAGAATATATCAATCCAAACCCAGTGATCTCTGTTAATCCTGGGACTCTGGAAAGAGTTTGCACAATTGGTGGTAGCAGAGGGAATATCGTAGCAGAATAAGCATTTTTAATTGTCACCTATCAGACATACTTACCTACTTGCCTCTCTAGGAATATGCAAGCTCTGTCTGAAACCTTGCTATACAGATGGGGCAGAATTTTACTGCCAGTGTACCAATATTTCATTACCAGACTCTGAGATCCCAAACCAGTGATGACTAAGGAACTCTTATGTGTTCCATAATTGGGGTACTGACACTTAGTTTCCTTTCCAAGTTTGAGACCAGAAACTTGGGGAGTTCTACTAGCATGTCAGGGGATACTAGCTTGCGGCCTGCCTTTAATTAAGTAATTGAACAGCTGCTTAGGATGACCATTGGAGGTGCCCTTGGACCATGAACGCAGTGAATAAAAAAGAGGGGATGGTGAAGTAGCAGAGGTGTAACAAAATAAAGCCACTACAGTGACTTAGAGGAGGTTTCTTCGCTCAGCTAGAGGGTGAGATTTGGAAAACCCAGGTATACCTACAGTCTGGACTGAAGCTAGAAAGACAGCCACTAACGGTGGTCATAAGAATTGATGGAGAGCTCAGCAGGCTCGTCCACTAAAGAACCCATGCATCTAGACATGCAAGGCACTGAAAGCATCATGTCATGTCCACATTCAGCAGTCTCAACTGATGAGCTTATACGCCAGAGGGAGTTCTGCACAATGAAGATGTGTGTTCATTTTGTCTGAATATACTTTAACCAACACACCATCATTGCTGCATGACAGGGAGGGTTCCTAGCTAGTCTGGGTGTGAGGTTCTGTCTGCGGTTAGGGAAAATTTCAAAAGAAAAGAGATTCACTGGAGCATGAGTAGCACTACCTAAGCATGCCCCCCCCCCTGATCAGCACTGGGCCTGCCAATACTCATGTGACTAGGAAGGCATATGGCTATTTGATGCTGACCCCAATAATGGTGGCTGGGCTAAGGGAGGGTCACGGTGATCCCTGCTTTTTGTGCCCTAGAAGAACACACGCCAAATGGATCAGCACTCTCTCCAACCCCTATTGACTACTGCACATCTAATCTGCCCCTCACCAACAACCAAGTATGATAGAAAAGTATGGGGTGTGTGTCTGTGTGTGTGCGCAGTACTGAAAGTGAAGGGGCCATCAATTTGGGATTAAGGATTTCATATGTCTTGGCAAAGGCTTGACTAGGCCTACTTGAACAATATCCCCTAACCCTTATAGATGGATTAATGTGTTCTTTCCATGAAGTACCACTTCATACCTATCCTAGAGCCTAGGCTGCATTCAAGACCACCGTCATTTATAGTTAAGATATGGGTACACCAATCGAAGAGCTCTCTGATGATTATGTCCAGTATCATAAGGCATCTTAGAAATAAAATACTTTTTATTTATAAGTAAGAACATTCAGGACACTGATTTATTGATATGTATTGCATGTTCTATTGAGTTCAGAGGTTCTAACCCCACATCACCTCCTTGTGTAAGACTTCCATGACTCAATGCCACTACCCCAGGGTCAATTGTTAAATGGGTGCACTTAGTGCTCAGGTTTGGGATCAATAGTAAGGAAAATGCCCCAGGACACCATTGGTAAAATATTCTAATTGTCACAATGTGAGCCCAGTAACACCTATCTGCCATGGGACTCCCGAAAAGGCTCTAACATAAACTATGCAGTTTTAGAGAAAAGGTACGTTTAGAGACCATAAAAGATGAGAAAGATAATAAGTAGCTTTGAGAAAGTCAGTGAAATCCAGATAATGAGTGCCACAATATAAAACAATGTACAATAGTGCAAAACCTTTCAAAGTGCAGAATGGAGAGTAATGTTGAAGAAGACTATCTGAAAGATCTGCTGGGAAAATAAGGTTGAATCCACCCTTCTTCCCGAAAAAAAGAGACTTTGCTATAGAGAGATACATGGACTGTGCACATGGATTTGATGATAATGCAATCGTTGATGGAAATCATTGGGAGCAGTTTTGGACCAGAAAGCGAGTTATCAATTTGGGGAGGGGGGCATTCAAATGAATAAAGGCACCCCAGTTAAGCCTGAATAAAAGTCTCAGTGAGACTCGGCTCAATCCAAGTTTGCTGTGGTACAAGCAGAAAGCAGTTCCCCAGAGATGTGAGTGGTAAGTTCAAGCATCACCAAAGATTTGAAAGTCAAGAAAAGAGCACAATAACATTTCAAGCCAATTTAAAAAATAAAATAAAATAAATGTAATAATTCAAAATACACTAAAGCAAATACAATTGGAGAAGGGGAGTTTTTTAAATTAAGTTGTAAGATAAAAAGCAACTAGGAAACATAAGCACCAATATAAAGTAAACATTTCTAGTTGACAGAGAACTATGCACGATTTGAGGCCGACAGAGATGGATTGGAGGTTGGATACACAAAGTGGGTCACACTGCTCAAAGGTTTTACCTTTTGACTTACTCTATGCTGTTGAAGTCAATGTTTCCCAGAGGAGCAAGTTCTAAGGCTGAAGCCAATGAGGGTTTCTTGAAGCCAGATACAACATTGGTGGGCTCCTGCTTAAGCCCCTGGTTTTGGCCCCAAATAGCTCAGAGAGGTAAAATACTTCATTTCATAACTTTCGAACTTAGTCCGTTCTTAGTTCTTAAAATGCACCAGCTGGGCAAGCATGGAAGCAGTAGGCAGACAGGGCTCCACAACACTGTATACATTTATTGCAAGGTCCATTTGCACCTCTTAAGAGCAGCAACGTGCTTGAACAGGAAAAGCCTGGTTTGATGCAAGCATTGGGAGTGCTCCCTCTGGGAAAGCCTCAGCACCCTGCCCCTATCCTCCAGAGGTGGAAAAATGAACAAGTCTCACTTTTCACTCCTGCAGCCCTTGGGCATTTAGAGCAGGCTTTGTGACACCAGGAGTCTCTCCAGCCATGGCCCTACCAGTTTCAGACTCCTTGGTCTTCTGGGCTCTCAAAGTGAGGAGTCCCTATTCAGTTTGTGGCCCTGGAGCAAGCAAACTGGGGGTCAGCTGAATATGTCTCTTTACAACATGAGTCATTACATCGCGTGCTTTTGCATTGCGGTCGTTACAACGAACGCGTTGTTACAATGCAGTACAATTACAACGCAAGTCGTTACAACGACTTGCTCTAGATGGCGCGCTGGACTTAGGAATAGTATAATTTACTATTCCAACTCCATTGTGTACAACAGTAGGGAAGGTATTGGAATAGTAAATTATACTATTCCTTAGTTTAGAGCGCCATCTAGAGCAAGTCATTGTAACAACTTGCGTTGTAATGGTACTGCGTTGTAACAGTGCGGTCGTTGTAATGACCCCATTGTAAAGGTATTGCGGTGTAATGACTGTGTTGTAAAGGTTGTTTCCCGACCAGCTACCTGGCCCTTAAAACAGGTGTATTCTCTAAGTGCTCTCAGGTGTCAGAAGCCCTCAAGAATCATTATTCCAACAGAGGCTTCTTGCTTGGATATAGTCTTCCCATGTCCAGTAGTGTTCTGAGGAGGGAGGTTTTGGGCCCAGTATTATCCTGTGCACTAGCCAGTGCTTAGAGAATTTTGCTCACTCTGTCCTGCCTATTTTACCACCCCATGTCCACTTCTTTTTACAGCACTTTCTCTTTTTGTTGTTGTAAAAATTGTCAGAAGCGCTAAATCGTACATAGCAAAACATTTATTCCACCAGAAAGAGATCTGGATCTCCAAAAAACACTCCTCTATTGTGTTGAGATCTGCTTCCTCTGTCAGGGATAAAACTGGTTGAGCAAGAAAATCTAGGAGAGTTCTGGGAATAAATAGGAGCAGACCCTGCTAGCCCCGATTTGTATCTTCAAGTTAAAAAAGGTAGCATGAAGACTGACCGCTGTTTTGCCCGCTGTTCCTCATAAAAGCCTACTCACTTTTAAGTGACCAGTTGTTAACAATACCTTTGCCTTCCTTTCTTGGGCCCAAAGGCCAAGACATTGTTCTCTGTAAAGCAGATTATTGACTCGAGCCAGAAATGCGTACTGGCCAAAGAAGGATCTGATTGGCAAAGATGGATATGAGTGACAAAGCTGGTTTGAACACAGTTTTGGCCCAGGCAGTGCAAAATATTTATTTTAAAAAGTTAATTTCCACTAAAGGCTATCAAAATTCTGATTTCACCAATCAATGAGATTTTTACAATTGAGTGGGAAATAACTTTGATTTTGTTTGTATGTCCCCAAGAAACTATATGATTTAAGAATTTTAATTATACCTAGCACTGTTCATGGAGAATCTAGCTAACCTACACAGTGAATACAGCTTTTGGACATTTTAGTCACTGTAAAGGCACATTTCATGTATGTCTTGTGGCACTTTTTTAATTTATCAAACACAGGCCCTGTTGGCTTACATAGTCATATTGATATATAAAATATATATATTGCAGAGGCACTGGTTGCAGTGGTGCTGCTGGCAGCCATATTTTTGTGATATGTGTGTGTGGGTGGGGTAAATATATCCTGCTGCCTACATATGTCATTTAGCTCCTATGCCACTGGTGCATTTTCTGAGCCATCTACCATGCCCGGGAAACAGCTTTTACAACTCTGTTCTTACCCCGCAGGTAGGTAACAACGAGGTCGTTACAACGACTGTGTTGTTACCAAGCGTGCCTTTACAACGCAAGTCGTTTCTACCACTTGCGCTAGGTGGCGTGCAACAACAGGGAATGTGTTGGATTTTAAATCCAACACATTCCCTGCTGTTGTGCTAACTGGAGTAGGAATAGTAATTTATACTATTTCTAAGTCCAGCGCCATCTAGTGCAAGTCGTAGAAACGGCTTGCGTTGCAAAGGCACGCGTGGGAACAAAGTGGTCGTTGTAACGACCGCGTTGTTACCTATCGCGATGTAATATGTGGTGTTGTAACGTCACATATTCACCATGCCCTATTGAAAAAGGAAAAGAGCTCAACAGAGTGAAATCAATTTTAACATTACCTCTTCAGATGAAGAACTCACACACTGTGGCACTGAAGAGCAGTTCCACAATACACAAAATCCTATTTCCATTAAAAAGTAGGTACAGAAAATGTGAGGAATCCAGGATAAACAAGCAGAAATCTCTACTTTGCTACACTTTGCTCAATTAAATAGGGGGGAATTAGTGACCAAGTGGTCCACTTGACTTTGTATCAGTTAGAGCCTCTGAAGTAGATATTGAAGGTCACCCAAGTAAATGTAGTTTGCATAGTAAGTGCTAGATCCTATTATGGCAGAAATGGCCACTAGTTTTCCATCATAATTAAGAAATGGTAAAAATTCCTAAACCGGTGAAGATGGTTAACCCAGTTAGATACCATAGAAGAAATTTGAGGGGTGCCAACTGATACCAACATCAAATAAGACACCTTTTTTAATATGGCGGAAATTGTTAATTACTGCTCCAACTCCTCAGTGACAGGACTGGAACCTCCTCCCTAAACTGATGAAGGACACCACACTCTACACACGCTCTAGCAGCCATCCACAAAAAACTACGTAGCCTTTTATTCGTCTACTGAGGAAAGCACTTTGTATCCATGCCAGTGCTTTGAAGTGCTATATATTACACATACTGACACAAAATATTTTAGGATCAGTTGTGTACATTACACCGTTAAAGTTTTATTTGGAAGCAAGCTTGGATTCAAGACATTAGAAAATAATGTCATGTGTTTGGATTTCTACTAAACTCAGAGTGTCTGCTTGAAATAACTCCTGCTTTGAGAGCACGGCCCGTGAAATAGAAACAGCTTTGAACGATGTAAACATGAATTTGCATGAAAAGGAAACAAAACATTTTAATAGATAAGAGGAATCATCACCGTTTCCATCTCGCTTCTTTGACATTTATGCATTTGAGGTTTATGCTGTCAGCCACAGGAGAAAGGCATCATCCAGTCCATCAGATGTTCATTTTAATATCTGGACCAATTTATGAGTTCTCTAAATTTCTGAATATAGCAGTCAGTAGCTTCTTTTTCTTCTGCAATGGACATATTCTGTGCTAAAGTCAGACACTTTTTGTTACGGGGGCTTATTTCACGTTCTCTAACATATTTGATTAACTCCTGAGGCACAGTATGGAATGTATTCTTTCTGCAGCATAGTGTTAGAGAGCATTTCTAGAAGAATGACAGACACACCATGCCATACGGCCAAATCTGGTGCACTATCCATGAAACCACCTGTCACATGCGTGGACATGTCCTTCAGTATGTGGACACAGCATTTTGTAAAAGGTCAGGGATGCAAAACTGTTATTAAGATCTATTTAAAAGCACTTTTGATATTATTAGCACAGTTCACCTACTAAGACATCTGTAGCATGTTAGTTTCCCAATACACACATTGATACAAAGCAGGCAGCAGGAACGTGTAAATCGCTTCCTTAATAGACAAGCTGAGGGCATACAGGAAACAGGTCCGACAAGCACCTCTGCCACAGCAACGGCCTCCACAGAATGCTTGACAGCGGAACATATCTATATCACCAGTCTATATTATATAACATGAAATACGTATACAACCAAAACACACACTCCCATTTAATAAAACATAATTACAATACTTGAGGAAATATAACACCCCGAAAGGAGCTGAAGAGCGACAGAAATATATGAAAGAAAAAAGAAAACATTAAACTATGGCTTAAAGATGGACACATGAGGAATACTCAGGTAACTTAACCCCAGCATAATCCTCAACCATCCCGGTAATTCCCTCTTTCTTTTCTCACAGTCTGACACAACAGCTGCCTCTTTCTTGACACCATCACACTCTGGTTTAACAGTTTCTGATTCTTGCACACCCTCCTTAGATCCTACAACACCAAAAACTGCACTGGATGTGCATGGGGCCTTCTCCATCCCACCAACTGGTGTGGTTGACTGTTCTTCTGCAAACTCAACCATGTCTTCCAACCAAAGGGAATCCCCACATCCACTAACTGCCTCACCATCACAGTCCGTCCACTAATCCTTCGAACCTAAAGACAAACGCTTGAGGTTCCACACTTTAGCACTCTTACATCTGACCGTATTCTGCAAAGTTTCCACCACCTGTTCTGGTCCGAAAAAATTGACTTTCACTCTTTGACACCTGATTAGGTTTCTTCACAATCGTCAACTTGTATATGAACTGGTTTAACTGCATGGGCAGTATTGTAAAAAGACTTACTCCTCTTGTGTGTCTCTACCAATCTTTTTTTACCTTGATCAGTGTACTGTCACATAAACATGCCGGAGTAAACTTACACATGAGGCTCCTTCCTCCCATAAACCTGTAGAATAATTCTTAGTAACCCTAGATGCCCATATAGCTTTCTGCATCGCAATTCGCCAAACATATTGCTTCCCCACAGAACTCTGAATAACTCCCTTGATCCCCTGGTTAAATCTTTCCATGGTGCCATTCCCACTGGGATTATAAAGGGATGTCATCCTGTGCCTCACACCTACTCTCTCAAAATATGTTTTCGCTTTCAAAATGAATTGAACACCATTGTCGCTCAACAATACAGTGGGCATCCGTTCTGACTAGGCCTGGGCGGTGACCTCCGCTCTGCTCGCGGAGTTTGCGGAGTTTTCGCGGTGTGCAGAAAACTCCGCTCCGCGGAGTGCAGTGGAGATTTTTCCCCGCTCGCGAACAGTAAGTTTGCGAGCGGGTGGCCATACTATCTGCTGATACAATCTCCATCTAGTGTGTTAACTGAGCAAACACTGACACATATCTCTCAGAAGTTTGGCCCTACCAATCACTGATGATATCTCCACCCACTATGCATGTAAACTCTGGATAGTTGTACATTGTTTGCTCCTCTACATGTGCCACAGTGGACCTATCAGTAAACATACCATGGCTGATCATTTACTGCCCTTCCCTATTGATTGCTCCACTTGGCTCTTGGTTGGACTCCTCAGAGTGTACATTGGATGATTGCATAATGCCCTTTGCTATGGGTTGCGCCTCTGCCACTCTTGCCTGGACCCAGAGTATAGGCTATAGTTGATGCAATGATGCACCTACAATTGTAGTACCCTTCCCCTCAGAATACCTCCATTGGCAGCAAACAAACTGTATGAGATTGGCCCCTCAATAGATGGCAAATATTTGCATATATAACCATGTCTCTTCTCGCACCGTCTTTTTCATTCATACAAAGGCGTAGTTACATTTCTGGCAACATGATCTGAGCACAATCTGCCATACATGCCAAAAACACCAATACCCTTTACACATAGGCCACAATGCACTCACACACTTTCCTATCAATTCATACACAAGCATAGAATACTCACGTATCCTATCCGTGAGCTACTTTTTCATCCATGGGCGTGCAACAAAACACAATTGGAGCATGACACTTGTCCTCCCTACAATATCACATGCTACCTATATTGGCCACAGGAAAGACACCGACTCTTCTACCTGTGCCACTCTAACAGATCAGTGAACAGGGCCGGACTGGCCATAGCGGGCACCGGGAGTTTCCCGGTAGGCCGCTAGGGCGGGACCCGGTTTTGGGCCCCTGGGGAGCCGTTTTTGTTACCGGGGGTCGGCAATATCGGCCCCCTGTAACAAAATCGGCCGAAACCGGCCCACGCAAACTGCTCAACCCCACTCCCCCTCACGGGGAGGGGGGAGCGGGGGTGGGGGCGGCTGAGCAGTTTGCCAGAACGGTTTCTGTTCCCAGTCCGGCCCTGTCAGCAAATGCGCTTCCGGGTCAGGAATATGACAGGCAATATAAATCCAGCAACAATACGGGATGTCAGCTACCTATCCAGTTGCATCTGCACAGTTCAGAGTGTGCCAGGCCTTGTGGAGTTGCCTCTGTGGTCTGGCCCTATCCGTCCCGGGAAGCGATGCTGAATTCTCACGATAAGGCATGTATATTTTATGTTCATTTATCCTAAGTGATCCTTTGTTATAGCTGATTTATCTACCTTGGCCGGGCATTTTCTTTTATTACCGCTAATGTATTTGCTTTGGTGCTGTTCAGTCAGCGCCTTTGTTTTAAAGTGCTTGGGTCCGGCCTTCATCGGCGGTGATTTAACACCGTAATAAACATGATGGCGAAGATGAAGTTACAAAGATGCAACTATCCGTCATTTTAAAATGCAACCAAGGCACAAAATCATACTGTCACCCACACTTATCAAATGGGCAGCTGTGCCAGCTCTTAGCAACGCAATGGAAATGTTCTGTAAACTGCTTTACAGGGGAGGGTGGAGGGGAAACAATTTTTAACTCTATGATGAATGTTTCATTTTTCAATCTGTGGGTGAATTTTTCATGCAAGTGGGATTGGGCGGACCTATTTGTTTTTGTATGGAATTATGCAAAAACACAAATTATACTCAATTTTTTTGACTTCCCTGATAGATTTCTGGAATTTAACATGAATATGTAGATTGTGTTAACTTTTTTCAATTTTTTTTTAGTGTGTCTGTTTTTGATAGGTATATTGGATAGACAGTCAATATTTGATACTACAGATCATAACATACAGCTGAAAGTCTTATGTCACGAAATGGTATTCTGCAATCAAGTTATCAACAGTTTGCATGATTTCTCACAACAAAAACACAGCTGGTAAAAATAGTTAAGCATACATCAAAATAAAAGACATGGCCCAAGGTGTCCCAAACGGTTCAAAAGTATCCCAACCTTTCAATTGTATTTATGGCAAAGAGGATGCTACTTCGTAAACCCAAGGTTACTGGTTCATTTAGTGCTTATCTTATAACTAGTTTATAGCAGTTTGCAGAAAACATTGTGTACTCCCCCGCATAGTAAAATAGACACTGGAAATGCCTCAAAGCCGCATCTTCAAGCCATCCACGCGTCTCCGACCCTAAAACACAAAAAAGCGCCCTGAAGACCTCAACCCGACACTTTCAAAACATTGACGATTTCTAAGGCAGGACAGCACCAAGATGAAGGGATACAGCTCCTGGCGTGCACTCTGATTATTGACACCAGAATGTCAATAAAACAACAGTATTGAGGAAACAGTATCGAATAAAAAGAACAACAGGTAAGTCAGTCTAGATTTTCTATACCTAACCCCAGATATATGTACCGTAGCTGTACATACATATTTAACATTCATAGATGTGTAGTTAGGATTAAGCCTGGGCAAAGCACTACGCTACGCTCGCGTAGTTTGCGAAGTTCGCGCTACTTCGCACTACGCGAACTGCACGTAGCACAGTGCGAACACGCGTAGCGTAGTGTTGCGTAGTGCTGCGGTCATTTTTTGCTTGCTCGCGGTCCTCAACGTCAAGTTGGCGACCGCGAGCAAGCAAAATGACATCCCGGCGAGACTTTTTCCTTGTTGGCGATCAGCAACATCAAGTTGGCGATCGCGAGCATGGAAAATAAACCTCCCGGCGAGATTCCCAACGCGAGCAGGTCAGGTTTCTCATTGCGAGTGGTCGCGTATGCTCGCGACCGCTCGCGATGAGAAACTACCAGTTCGCGTTGAGAAAGCTGCCGCTCGAGTAAAAATCTACTCGAGCAGCAGAAAACTACAGCTCGCACTGTGCAAGAAGCCATTTTCAATGATTGCACAGTGCCGGTTGCTTGTCCGCACTGTGAAATCATTGAAAACGACATCTGGCACAGTGCGAACAAGGTACTATGCAGTTCGCGAAGTGCTACGCGTAGCTCGCGTAGTGCGAAGTGCACTTTGCGTAGCTTCGCGAAGTGCTACTTCGCGAACTACACCCAGGGTTAGTTAGGATCAGTAGGTCTATTCTTCTCTGTAGGCACTTGCCTTTGGATATCTTGTCCCTCATTACTCTTGTAGCAGGGTATTCTGGATGATCGATATTCAGTGGTACAATCAGAGATACTGACCAGAAGGAGTAAGGTGGACTACAGAAAGTTAAAAAGTCCTGCCACCGTTTCATCTTTGCAAATATAGCACAAGCAATGAGTGAGAGTTTATGACCCACACTAAGAAAACAAAGCCACACAAAAGGACTATTTCCACAGAAATTTGGAGATAATAAAATCAACAACACCGGGCAAATTCCTGAGTCAAAATTAGTTCCATCTTTACAAATATATACACAGCTGTTTCTCGACTCCTAATCAATATCTACATGAAACACTGCCCAGAATAGTCTACGTGGTTTGCCAATGAGATTTAGATAGTAGTTCATTTAGATGAGGGCAGCACAAGCAGAAACCATGTTAATGCCAATCGCCTCAAAATCTAATATTGGATGACAGAAAGTAAGCTAGTTGTAAACGTGGCCGAGGAGCTGAAGTTCTTTTTTTTTGTGTGTAGCTGGTGACACTTTATCTCCTCTGCCATTTACTTAGCCAATCTTGCCAGCGACTCTATCGCTGTCGAACGTAGCACTAAAGACCTGGGCATGTACTGGGATAAGGACCCCTCATACCTGTTTTAGTGAAAGGTTCCAATGCTCAATGTATTTCAGCTAGTAATGTCACCACGATTTTAAACAAGCCAGAAGGAGGTATTCTAATTCAAACGATTGGTTATCAAGATGAAATATGCAAATATTCCCTGTGCCGGCTTGCCATTGGCCAGCCCACACTGACCCTCTCCTCCTTTATTTAATTCATTTAAACACAGAGTGGAGTTTGAGGATCTCCTGTTCTCGAGTTAACGAGTGTGGGACAATGGCCCGTAATACCTCTAATAACACATTCTTAAAATAGTAATCAGAAGGTCAGACAAGGTCAAAGTACTCTTTTATGCTAACTAAAACACCATAAAATGAGGCCCAGAGTCCAACACCTTTTCTCTCCACAGGCCTCCATTTGCAACTCCTTTCCTTATCATGCCATAGAAGTGTTAAAAGAACAACTACCGTCTAGGAAGGCCCTTGAGACATTTCTGTTCAGAAGTGATTATGCGCAAACTTTATTCTAGTCTCAGACTGATGTCAGGGGTCGTACCCCATCATTTGTGGTGGCCTCCAGGGGGCAGAGAGTGTGCCACAAAATTGTTTTTAACATAGCAAAAAGCAATGTAGATATCCTGCTCCTTGCCCATTAACAAATGGACCAGCCATGGTGTTAAATACATTTGGTGATTAGGATGGAAATGGCTGGTAAATAAATTTTACATATGCGTATTGGGAATACAAAATAAAAGTTTACATTAAAATTATCAAATGTCACTGACAATTACTGCTTAAGCTTCAGAAATGTTAAAGGTAATTGACCAATCATTTACTAATGGTGTCTTTACAATATGCTGCATGGTTTGGTGTCTTAATCTTTGTACTGGGGACAGGGAGAAATGAAAAAGGGGTAATGCCTTCCAACACCAGTTGGTAAAATAGTCAGACTTTCCCTCTCAGTGCATAATAGGGATTTTAAGCAGACTATGCAGCACTGATCGATTTCACAGAAAGTTGGTTAATCAGCTGGATCAATATTGTATGAACACCAAACAGACAAAAGAAACTGAAAGAATCTGCTTTTGATTTGCAGGTACGTAAAGCGCTACTAACTCAAATAGAACACACGAGTAACACCCACACGATACCAATATGGTCCCCATAATTTTAATTTGTCTCTTTTATGCAAAGTTATCTCTTGTTGTAAGAGCAATTACGAGGAAGGCCCAAAATCTCAGGTGGCACCACAGAGGGGAACCTTCCCGCAAACCCCTTAAGGAACCAGTTGCAACCTACTATAATTCAGCAATTGGTACGGTGCTTGTGGGATGCAACATTACATGGGTCATTCTCCTTTACATCAATGAACAAAGTTTAGCAAAAAAAAATCAACATTTTTATAATATATAACAATCAAACGGGTCAAATGCTTGAGTGATCTGCACCTTTATTGTATTAAGTTTGATAGGTGGATAAGTGTAATAGGTGTTATCAATGAGGCATTTGTCATGTATCCTTGAAATAATGCTGGAAATTATGACTCATGTAACTCTCTATGTACAGTGCACACTCAACAAATTGCTTCTTTGAGCTAAACTAGTGAGTAAGACCTGCGAGCTGAACAGCTAAGTAAAGAAGGCCTGTTTGAAGGGCCAAGTTTTCAGGGTGCGTCTAAAAGAGAGGAGGTTATATTGTGTTGAAGGGTATGGGGCAGAAGGTTCCAAAGCCTCAGAGCACAGAAAGGAAAACTTCAACCTCAGTTTCTCCTTTTTCACACTTAGGTGATACTCAGAATAGTGTCCGAAGAGGACCATAAAATGCATGCAGGGAGAAATAAATAAAATAAAAAATAGCTGAACACAAAATGAGATAGAAACTTGGGGGGCGTTTACTGAAGAGCTTTAAAAGTAATGCAAAGAGAATTAGACTAAATCCTTTGTCTGATAGGAAGCCAATGCAACCTTTGAAGAAGACGCAAACTAATACACATCTGGTAGGCCTCAAAACCAATCTAGCTGCTGCATTTTGGGCCACTTGAAGTTAAGCGACAGGTGGGGACGCCATTATAAGGCACATTGGCATAGCTAAGTCTTGAGCCAATGGTGGTTGCAACAGCAGGTTTTCCCATTCTATGTCAAATAAGCAAAGAGATTCCTAGATTAAACAAGCATTGGCATAGCCAATAGGTCTCGCCTTTGGGACCTTATAAGTGTTTAGCCATGCAACAGTTGCATAACTAAATACTTATAAGGTCCCAAAAGCAAGACGTATTGGCTATGCAAAGCAGCCGCAAAAGTGAAAGTGATGGCGATCACGATCAAACATCAAAGCGGCCGGGAAAGTGAAAGTAATCGCGGTAAAGCGCAGCGCGCGCCCGCGCACATGCACTGTAGCTCTAGGCTGGCCTGGTAGCAGTTTTTGGAGCCCTCTCAATAAGTCTCGCCAGACCAGCACATGCGCTGGGTCAGGCGAGACCTAAAAAGCACAAGGAGACTACTGAGGAACCTGACTAGACAGAGTTAAGCAGCTGTCAATTGTGAACTCCCAGACTGTTCATTATTGGTGGAAGAGTCTGGAGGAAACCCATTTCTCATGGCAAGTAGAGTCCAACACAAGGTCAGGCTTCTTATTGACTAAGAGCTCAGGTTACTCTGCATTAAGTTTTACTCAGTTGCTTCCTTTATAGTTGCAAATAAAGAGCATTAGGCATTTGAAAGCCTCATGGGAAGAATGGTTATTATCAAAATGCAGAAGAATTTTAGAGTCATCTGAATACATGTATGATTTTAATGTCAATTTTGGATAGATCCTTAGCAAGAGGAGAAACATACGTTTTGAATAACTGTAGGTAGAGAGGACTGGGCCCTATGACACTACATGTATTTGGAGTCTTATTAGCAGTGTTATTAGGCATTTTTGTAACTTGATAATGCCCAGAAAGAAAATACTAGAATCAATTAAGCGGAATACCCTCCAGACCTCCTAAAGTGGTATGTATAGATGGTATGATCGGCTGAATCAAAGGCAGTGGACAGGTCTAGAAGGATCAATGCACTGACACGTCCCTGATTATAGTCCATTCTTAAATCTTTTGAGATTGATAATAGCACAGATACTGTATTGTGCATTGGGTTAAACCTAGCATGGAAACAGTGTAGTACATTTACATCTTTGAAGTGGCGCCATTTATTTGTCAGTGATTTTAGCAAAAATTGGGTGTAGAGGAATCAGACAATAGTTTGTTGTTTCCAAAGGGTCACTGCATGACCTTTTTTTGTTTTTAGCAGTAGTGTGTGTAAATAGCCTTTACATAACTTGCATTAGCCTGCCAGCACCTGCGCCTGTTCAGTGCTTGACCTTAATGAGATGTGAACACTGCTCTCAGAGAAAGACAATTACTTAGGCAAGGTGACAGGATGGGCTGGTGTTGGGGCATATGATCCTTTAAGCTCAGGAAAGGTAGCTGAGGAGGTTTCAGGATCTGCATTAACTCGAAAGATGTGACACCTGCACATTCATAGTACAGTTCAAGAGGAGGCCTGGATGGGGACACTCTTTGATCTCGGTCATGGGACAGTTAGGCTAGCTTTATCCCTGTGGAAGAGGAAGCCAGTCCCAGAACCTGGGACCATTTAACTGAGAAGAAGGGGAGACTTCTCCTTTCCACGAATAAACCCCTAACTGGCACACAAGCTTCCCCCAAGAGCAGAAGCCCTGGGCCATCTTTTACTTCCCCAGAAATAGTTTATTCTTAGCCATTTTGCAGGACAGCAAACAGGATATGCTACAAAAGTGGGCAGGGTTGCCCCTAGGAACCTTTATTTCATTGGCAAGGGAGTGTCTAGGAAACATCAGGATCCATTGGCTACTCAACAGTGCGACAGTGGACATCTCCACCAGGGAAGCAGAACCCTTTCTGGACCTGTAGAAGAACAGACAGACTGTACCTGCTGTTTGAGACCTGTGAGGAGACTTGAAGGGCATGACATGCTCTGACTTGTACCCTGTCCAAAGAAGTGGACTCTAAGATTCAGCTGTCTAGAGTACAGCAAAAGCTACAAGAGGTCTTTTCCTGGTGTAACCAGTGACCAGTTGCATTTAGTGGAATAGTGATCCTGCTGGTGGTCTCTTTTGGAGAGAGTCCTGACCCATAAGTGATGTCCCTGATGTCCTGGTCGTCTTAGTGATGTCCAAAAGGCTCTACTTCAAATATTTGAACAAGGATGGGCCGCAGTCAACCGCCCAAGTCAATCTGCTCAGGAAACCACGGTGGGCCAGAGAACCAGGTTGGTCTAGCTCGGAACTTTTTGCTGCTTGAAAATTCATTTCAGTGGACCCTTGCAACAAGCCTATCTGACTTCAGTGCGATCTTCTCAGATACGGCCTCCTGGAGAAATCCAAGCTTCAAAAAAGAGACTAAATCAGTAGGTAGAAATCTTGACAGGGGAAGAGGTGTGGCACAGCGGCCAGGGCGACTGACGGACGCTGGGGATCACGGTTCGAACCCCGGCACCAGCGGCAGGTCAGCCCAGCACCATGTGACTCTGGGCAATAGCTTGCTTAATCTTCCCGAGGGCCCCCAGCGCCGGGATGCCTACGGGTAGCTGTGCGCTTTACAAATACTGGATTTACATTTACATTTACAGGGTGAAGCCACCAAAAGTGTCCTGCAAATGAGAGGACTTACCTAGACCAGACATTTTGCATTTCCTCTCAGAGTTTTTCCCAGCAAAGCGAATGGCTTCAGTGGGACTTAACTCAATGCCTATCCAACTTTGCCAGATACTGTCTTAGTGACTTGCCCCCTTGGAAAATTGTGGCTTCCATTTCAAAGACTAAGTCAGGAAGTAAAATCTTTGACTTGTATGAACATGTTTGATGTATCCAACACATGCTCTATTGAGATCGACCTGAAATCATACCTAATAACCTGTTCACACATGAACAGTGCTTTCTATTAGCACTATACATTTTCTTTGCATGTTTTCTCTTAAATATTTAGAAATTTATATCTCTAATTCTCCTTATCAGATTGTTGTCATTTTGTTTATTACATTTTTCAATATTTATAAAAATAGGAGTGGGATTTTATTGTGTTGTGTTGCTAATTTCTTAACTGTTTTCATACTTCTAAATGCTTTACACTTTTTCTAAAAGTTAAGCCGGTCTGTCCTGTGATTTAGCTACCAGGGGATGAACCCACATTTAAGTTATTGAAACTTTGAGTTCAATCTAACAAGTTGGTGACTTAATTACTTGTGGTGGAGTACCATACTCCCCAATTAATAACGGTGTTTCTTTCACATGGCAAAACAATTGATTCTATGCTGTTACTAAACTCATCCCTTTTCTAACAAGGAATTTATTAAGACAAAGGAGAATTCCACTAAGGTGTTAAACAATCTTTTTAAAGTCTTGTGTGGATGATGTCCCATGGGAATCCTGACTTAACTTTGTCAAGAGTTCACAATAGGTAATTAAAATAAAATTAATAATGTAAATTTACTATTGAATATATGTGGGTGCTATATTAATTTTCCGATTTCAAGTCTGTATTATGGTGGGTACCTGCTTTATAGAAAGTCTTTGCTAAACAAACAAATGTTAAGAATGCTAGGAGTGATATTTTGTGTCACTGTGTCATTGCTTTTTCAAAAACAGCTAAATTATAGATGCTATTAACTTAATAAAAATATTCCTGAAATGCAGAGATTAGTATAATTAAGACCCATTTACCAGTAAGAAATACACAATTATCCTGAGGGTGCCACTGACAGAGTGAAATACAGATAATGGCTATATTGAAATTTCAAATGTATTTATATAGCTCTTACTGCCCCAGGAGGAGTTGAAGTACTTTTCTGTAAGTAGCACACTACTCTGGAACGCAGAGTTGATTAGTGGTGGGTTAGTATGGGGAAATTTAAGTTGTTAATGTGAGCCGTTGACATGTAGTCTGCTAGTTGATATAGGAGGGGCAGAGGAAGAAAGAATTTAGAAAGTGTTATTTGTGAGTGGAGATAGGGATAGATTGAAAGAGGTATTGGATGAGCTACTCACACACCCACATATTCACCCATACAGCCATACACACAAACTCACACACGGAGATACACATTTACGCAGATACTCACATAATCTATGTTTTAAAATAGAATCACTCATTAGTAGTACAGAAAGTAATCTAATTGAACCTTTGTGATACCTTAGTATATAAGTTTAATACTAAGAAACATTTAGAAAACACTCCCAATCACTGGATGATGTAATCAGTGATGTCATCAGTGATGTCATTGACCATGCTGTGGGAAAGTACCCTTTTTGCATGTTTACCCCCTAACTTTTTGCCTATAACCAATGCCAACCTCACTAAAGTGTGTGCTGGGATCCAGCAATCCAGACCCAAGCTCATTTGTTCTTTCCTGAAACTGTACCTTTACATCCACAATTGGCACAACCTATGGACTGCATGCAAGTCCCTTGTAAAAGGTACCACTGATACCAAATGGTCTTGTGACCAGAGAGAGAGCCTCTTGGGCTGTATAATGCCACTTTCAGAGACTCCGCACCTGACAGATACACCCTGCCACTGTAGCCTGTGTGTCAGCATGGGACCCCAAACCCAAAACTTGACATGGCACCCGTTCCTTAGTGCCATGCTTAACAACTACTATTTGTGGCATAGACAAGTAATCCCTCTAGCAGGGTGCACTCTACTGCAGGCGAGGGCACAGTGGCACGAGCCCTGTGCCCTAAAGTGCCTGTGCCATTCACAGACATTGTAAATGCAGTGAAGCCATTTTCAGTACATGGCCAGGGAGTTTGTCATCACAAACACCCCCGCTCCATGATCGCTTTACTGAAGACTGATAAGTTTGGTGTCAAACTTCTCAGTACATTATTCTGCACTAATTTTGGATTTAATGTGATATGCGCTCAGGGGGAATCTTTGAGATGCTCCCAGAATTCCAACCAGCCCTTGTTTGGTTCCTGACTGGCTACCAGCCATCTGCCACCACCAGGCATGTTTCTGGACCCATAGGTAGAGAGCCCTCCACTCTCTGGGTCTGGAAAAAAGCACATCCGGGGCAGAGGTGTCATGCCTCCTCCCCCTGGATGGGCAGGGTCCACAAAGAGGGGTCTTCAAAGGCCTACCGCCTTTGTTAGCTACCCCCAGCCTTTTGTTGCTATTAGCAACTGGTTCCCATCGGTTCTGACCCCCATTTGGGCGCAAGAACTGGTGGGACAACCTAGCCAGGATGGGAAGTGTGCCCACCTTTGCCAACCCCACCCCTCAGGTGGGGGAGGCTAGGTGAAGCACACATCTCAGTCCCCTCCATCTTGAAGATGAGGGGACTCAGTCAATTAGGAAGAGGATTATGCCACCCTCCAACTGGAGAGTCACGCCTGGATGTCTACACAGGTTGTGCACCCTACGAATGTATTGGGCACAAGAAGGTGTACCTAAAGCATGAAGAGTTGGTTTGGTATATCACTTTATAGAATAGACAAACCCCTTTGAAGTGACTTGGGTCCTTGAATACCTGACTGCCCTGTTCCTGTGGTGGCCAGTATATTTACAATCTTTTCACTTATGCAGAGGGACTCCTCAGCTACGGTCCTGAAGAATGCCACTGGGTCTTTTTAGGGGAACAATTTACGGCAGAAACAGGTTGACCTACATTTAGGGATATATTGGCTTAATCTTTAGTCCTCTAGCTTTTTACTGTGTCCTTGAGGCCACCCTATAAAGATTTAGTGGACCCAGTGAGACATTTTGAAATCACTAACCTTTTCTTGCACTCTGCCCCCCATTCATCTCTGTCCATCTGCTCATCTTGAGAAAACACCTCAGCTCCTCCCCACGGGGTGTTGTAGCCCACACCTCGGTGTGAGGAGGGAAGCCATATGATGAAGCATGTCACCTAACGTAGAGTGATGGTTTTCGTCCTGAAGGGAAATTCTCCTCCTTGTTCTTTCTTCCCTAACAGCCCTTCTGACATTACACAACTGCTCTGTTTTTTTTCCCCTCACAAATAGCCGGACGTACTCTGTGTGATATTTAGCATTTTGTAGGGATTAGTACCCCCTGGCTTTCTTTGATCCCCTATGATCCTTAGTGTGTAGAATAAAAACCGAAATGTATTGATCATTGCCGGTAATGACTTCATGTAGATTTTGAAAAACACGGGTGAGATTATAGAGCCTTAAGGGTCCCCTGCTTTTGTGAAGTACAGTTTGGATGAGAAAATGGGAGTATGGATAACATTTATTCTGTTTTGGAAGTAGGATGTGATCCAGTTGAGAACAGTTCCCTCTATGCTGTTTTCAGAGAGTCTTTGGATTAGAGTGTCATGATCAACTTTTTCAAAGGCAGCTGAAAGGACCAAGAGAAGTAGTGCAGTGGCCCCGTTCCGGTCTAATGTATTTTTAAGGTGATCCCAGATAGCAATGAGGGCAGATTCTGTGCATCTTCCTGGACGGAATCCTGTTTGGAACTCAGAAAGTATGGAGTTGACATCTGGGTGAATGCTGCTCATTCTATCAGTTTACCCAGGAAAGCTCCATTTGTAATTGGTCTGTAGTTGTTTGGGTCACACAGGTCCAGGTTTGTTTTCTTTAATAATGGGTGTTTGTAAGTCCTCTGGAAAGACTACTGCAGTTAATAAATCAATCAAACTGGAATTGCATAGCGTGGCTAATCACCTGTAAGGATATCGAGGCGCTGAGAGTACTGCCACAGGGGGCTCAGTTGAACAGGCAAGTCCTTTTCTGAATTCCAGCAGACATGATGAGTTCAGTAGGTGAAATGAGAGGTTGTTCCAGGACTTAGCAGCGAGGTAGGAGGAGGAGAGTGCTCCACTGTTGCTGCGGCAGATGCAGGGGGTGTTGGTGAGGCAGTGTGTGGCAGAGCGCTGGTGTCTGGAGGGAAGGTGGAAGTTCAGTTGGTGGTTAATGTATGCTGCTTCCTAGTTGTGGAGGACTTTGTAGATGTGGATCAACTTCTTGAATTGGCATCTCTTCTGAATGGGGAGCCAGTGGAGCTTCTTGAGGTGAGGGGTGATGTGGGTCAGTTTAGGGAGGTCTAGGATAAGTGTAGCTGCTGTGTCCTAAGATTCTTGAGGAGGTGTGAGGTGATTCTTGCATAAAGTGCCTTGCTGTAGCCCAGTCAACTGGTGAGTAGCAATTGTATGGCGATACGTCTAGTGTTAATCGGGAGCCGCTTGAATATCTTTTTTGAGCATGAAAAGGGTAAGGAAGCAGGAGGATGAGACTGCGTTGATCTGTCTTTTCATGGTGAGGTTACTGTCCAGGATGATTCCAAGGTTGCAGGTGTAGTTGATTGGGGAGTGGGGGTGATGGTCCTAGTTTAGGGGGTACCAGGCATCGTTCCATGGGGAGATGTTGTTCCCAAAGATAAGCACTTCTGTCTTGTCTGTGTTGAGTTGTAGCCAGTTGTCTCTCATCCAGCCAGCGATCCCCATCATGCACCTGTGGAAGTTGATCAGAGTGGCGGAGTGGTCTTCTTATAGTGAGAGGATGAGCTGGATATCGTGGCATAGGATATTATTTTCAGTCCATGCGATCTGATGACGTTGACCACTGGAGACTTGTAGGTGTTGAACAGTGTAGGCCTGAAGGATGAACCTTGGAGGATGCGGCACATGATATTCTTGGGTTCCAAGGTGAAGGGAGGAAGGCGAACTCTCAGGTTTCTTTCGGTGAAGAAGAAGGTGATCCACTTGAGGTGGTCTCCTTTGATTCCAATGTTGTGAAGCCTTTTGATCAGGGTGTGGTGTGAAACAGTGTCAAATCCTGCTGAGAGGTCGAGGAGGATCAGGGCCGCTGTTTTTTCCTTGTTCGAGGAGGGATCTGATGTCATCATTGGCTGTAATCAGGGCAGTTTTGGTGCTGAATCCGGATTTGAAAGTATCCAGAATATTGTTGCTGTCCAGGTGTTAGTGAGTTGGTGGTTGATGGCCTTCTCAAGGACTTTGACAGGAAAAGAGAGCAGGGAGATGGGGCTGTAGTTCTTAAAGAATTATTGATGATTGTTCTGACTGGTGTTGCTGCAGAAGTAGTTAAAAGAAGGTTCTTGAAGATTTGTGGTGGACAAGGTTCAGAAGGGCCTAAACTGGCCTGCTTGCTTTGATAATATCCATTAATTCAGTTCCTGATAGTTGTTTGAAGAAATGTAGAGGCTGGGTTAGCCTACTCTTGGAGGGGATTGTTGATAATGGGTTGGTGCTTGTGGTTTTCTATTGTTTCCAACATGTCTGCTTTGTTTTTTGTATAGATTTTCCAGTCTGTCAGTAAATTCTTGAGAAACAGGATGAATACCTTTTGTGCATTTAGGGTCAGTGAGAATTTTCATAAAATTCTTTTTGTTTTTAGATTTAGCATTTCGAATTCTGTCTAAGCTGTACCTTTTTTGCTTTTTGATGACTGACTTGTATATTCTGATAGGTTTGTGTGGGTAAAGTTTGTCTTAATTGTTATTTGTTTTGAGACAGGTGAGTTGCAGCTTTGCAATTTGCTGTTTTATCTTCTTTTGTTTTACTTTCTTCTCAGGCGCTTGTCTTCTTTTTTCCTGTTTTGTTGTTGCTGGAAAGTGGGTTATTGGTAGGGGCAAATGTAGGTCTGCCACTGGTAATAAGGCCACTAACACATGGTAGGACCCAGCATAGGTCTTAGAAAATTATTCCTATGTTCAACCCTTGGTAACGTGGCTGCGAGCAGACAGGCTTAACTTCAAAGACAGGTATGTAAAGCATTCAAAAACACAATTTCGGTAAATAATTAAGACACAACAGAAAATAAAAATGCGACACCAATTTCTAAAAATAGGTCATATTTTTATCTTTTAAATGACACCAAAACGAAAAAAAAATCCACTGTAGGGAACCAGAGATATGAATTTTTAAAGATTAGTCACTTTCTAGGGCTTAGAAACCAACAGTGCCCCTTTTAGTCATTTCATTTTCTCTGACAGGGATATCTTTTGAAACTGTTCTGGAGAATATCTCACTACTGTGTTGTGCCGCCTTCTCCAGCAGGCGGGTCCAGTTCGAACTCCTTCCTGAAGTTCTGCTTGCGGGTCCCAAAGTATCCAACACACAGTCCAAGGTTCTAGAATCTCCAAGAGGGTCCTTGAAAGTGTGAAACTTCAATTCCGCAATCCACTTGAACAAAACCCTTACAAATCCACTGGTACTCCAGGCTGGGAATTCTTTGTGGGGCTGTCCAGGTGAACTCTGTTAACCTGTAGCTTGCAGGGAGTTCCACTCTTGAGTGGTTTGGCAGAAAGGTAATCCACAGGGCTGCAGTTTCACTTGGTGCAGTCTTTAGAGGTCAGGCCTTAGAGTTCCTTGCACAGCAAAATCTTTTCAGCAGGGCACTTCTTGCTTCATTCAGTTTCAAGCAGCAGATCTGGAGGGCTCTGCCCCTCTCAGATACTTATTCAAAATTCTCTGGGTCAAGCACCAGGTCACTTCTGACCAATGAGAGCAGGGCAACTCCTCATAGTTATGACCACATCCTGTAGAGTGTGGCATTATTTTGTCCCAGAGTGCATCATTCTTCCAAATCCATAATGGCTGATTTTCCAGCAAGGAGGCAAGAGCTGGCTAAACACACCCCCTGGGATGGCTTATTTCCATGGACTCTCCCCCTACCATCTGCACATACCTTCCTTAAGCCTAGCCCTGACTCTGGGTCAAGAGTGTCAGAGTGAAACTGAAACTCAGGCCTCCCCTCTGCCTTTGAAGAGCATAGTTTACGACTCTACCTCCTGGCCTGGCATTCCTGTAGACCAGCACACTGCCCTCCCAGCAGAGTGGTTCTTTCTCACTTCTTCAAGGCAGCCTGGCTAATCCACTTAACTCTGACCAATCAGGGCAGACCACTGGAAGGCTGAATTTGGACTTACAAACAAGAAAGTCTTATAACTTGTATGTACACTTTGGGAGAAATTCAACAATATAATATTATTGGATTTACTACTACTATCCTGGGAAGTCTTTGAATGGTCCGGTTAGTCCTCTCCTATCAATATTTATTAATCAATAACTTCGTACCATGTTAACCTATGAGCCATGGGGTTTGAAATGGGGAAAATGACTTGGGCCAGTTTTCTAGCACCAGGGCTTATAAAAACATATTTATAAGTATTTCCCTAATCTCTACAGGACCCCCACCCCCTGTGCAACTAAGGGAGACTTTAGGGGTTCTGAATCTGCAGAAATATTGCAGATCCTCCTTACCCAGTTTTTCTAGCATTAAAGTCGAATTTGAGCAGCTCTTTTATACAATGTGGGGAGTGAAATGTAAAATTTCACTTTACCCAGGCATATAAAAACTCATTTTATAAGGGCGTACCTTATAGATAACTGACCCCCCTCCCCCCACCCCTGGGATACCGAGGGGTGACCCTGGGGGTCCCTAATATGCAAAAACATTGTAGGTTTTTCATTTTTAAGTGCCCCTACCCCCAAAGTCGAGTTTGGCCACAATTTAAGGTTTAAAAGCAGTCTTGGCAACCAGTGCTGCTTTTAAACTGACCTCAGGCTTCAGCACTGCACACATGCTGGTGCAGGAAATCTGCTGGCCTCTAAACTGCCATGCCCCAGGATACTGGGGACTTGTAGGTAGTTTCAATCCCCTGCCCTATTATATACTAGGGGTTTATGGGATAGGTCATGCCAATTACAGGGGTACCCCACCATACCATGGTGTACCCTAGTGTATGTTGGGTGTCTTAACTGTATTCTAATGTGTTCCTTTTAGCTTGGCGCTGGCCCTGGGCCTGGTTAAACAGAGCCCAGGGTCAGTCAGAGTCAGTTACCACCAGGTCCAGTCAGCAAAAAGTTGGGGGGTGCCCAGGGCACAGGATGACTTTGCAACAGTTTTTTTTTGTGCTATTAGTATAAGAAAGCTTCCTGGAGCCACATATACAATTTTTGATTTCAGTTTATTGTATCTAGCTCTGTGTTGGATGTTAGTTGTATTTCTAAGTATTCAAAATTGAGTTTGTTCCACGGTTGATATGTGATTGCATGTAAGGTGGTCTTAGGTGTGATTTGTGGTGCTTTATGTTAGAATGCTATCAGATGGTGGTCCTACCATGTGACTGGACTAATCTTTTGAAAGGTAAATTGTTATGGATTTGCAAATTACATCTAGAATGTGTCCAGCAATGTGACTGGGTATGTGGATGATCTGATATAGGTTCATTGTGTCTAGGCATTTACTGATAGTTCTTGGATGAGGAATATTGGGTTTGTCAAACCATATGTTTCGGTCACCAAGGATGCATAGGTTGGAGTGTAGTGTTGTAAGGTTTTAAATTGTGTCTAGAAACATATCTGGGAATGTCGCATTGCTAAGGGGTTTTCTGTAAAGGAGGAGGAAGTTGTTGTAGTGTTGTAGCTGGTAGTGAGGGCCTCACATCCTTGTATGAAAATGTTGTCAGCTTTGGTGAGTTATCCTTAAACAATTTAGTTAGGCACAACTGCAATATGGTCTGACGGTGCTACAATATCATTCACGTGGTGAAGATTTAATATATTAAATGATGCTCATTTCCAAAAACAGTTGTTCTAACATAAATATATTTCAGAAACAACTCAGTGCTGCTCTCTAATAGGGAAATAACAACCAATTAAAAACATTTCTTTGATGAAATATACATTTAAGGGTCTGGAAAAGAATGAATTATAAAAAATAAGCTAAAGCACAAATTTGATTAAAATTAGGCATTAAATAAAAACATTAAGAAAGTGTAATCATATTGTGTAAAATGCACTAAAGTTGATTTCAATCAATCAATCCATCAAGAAAGCTTTATTCGATTGTGAATAAACAATCATAAAAGCGCAATGACAGCATTTCATATATGTTAAAATTCGTATAGAATTCATTTAAACAAATTGATTAAAATACATTGAAGAAATAAAACATTGTTACACTTCACAGGCTTTCCTGAGATTTAAGTTAAAAACATTAAAAAAGAGACAATTGTTTTCTTAGACACACAACGTTTCTCAAAAAAGTTACCATCCTTAAGACAGTATGTGCATTGTCTAGTTGTTGTAATGCCAGAAGCGCCGGTCGACATTGGCGAAGCCTGAACCATTTTAGCACGGGGACTATGCTCGTTCTCCTGACATTAGAATAAAATTTACAAAAAAGAATAACATGAAATGAGGTCTGCTTAGAGATTTTATCACAAGGGCGCAACTGTAAAACTCTGGACCAGTCATTCGCTTTGGGCAGAGTAATTAATCTGTAAAAAATTCCCAAGCGGAAGCGAGTTAAACGAAACCTGTCAAAATCACTCAGGACCAAGGTGAGGTAGGGTTGGATATTAAAAGTAATTAAAATCGACTGGTTGTGCAGGACTGTAGGTTTTTACACAGCACAGCACAGGCTCAAGTTTTATTAAATCTGAGACAAAGGAGAGGCCCAACTCCTCATGACAAATACTCACGGAAGTGCCGTTCAGGACAGATAAAATGTATTTTAGAAAATAATTTTCTATTCTTTGAATGGGAAGCAAATCAACTGGTCCCCAGACCCCAGTCCCATAAATTGCCACTGAAACACATTTAGCTTTATATATTTTGATAAGTGCCTCAGATGGTCTTTTACCAAGTTTAATTGCAAAGGCTCTAAGGGCAGATGTAGTACGCAATAATGCCAATTTGTTTGCCGACACAGCCTGTGACCAGGAGTCATTGTGGGCAAAAAGAATGCCCAAGTATGAGAATTTCTTAGTGACCCTGAACTTTTGTCCTGACACAAATATATCTTTGGGTTTTTTGATGCCAGTACCGCAGCACATAATAAAAGTCTTGGAGGAATTAATTCTTAGGCCTAGCTCATTCATGAATTTGGAAACGCTATCCAGTACCCTCTGCAGTCCTAAATTGGTAAGGGACAGCAGTACCATATCATCTGCATAAAGGAGGGCTGGGATAGGTCGTCCCGCCACTTGGGGGAAGTCGTGATTGTCAATTAAAAGGGCCTCTCCCAGACCATTTATGTACAGGTTAAAAAGAAACGGAGGAAGGACACAGCCTTGCCTGACTCCACTTTTGATCGGAAAGGGAGCCGAACGTTCACCCTGCAAGCCACAGCGCACTCGTGCGTTGACGTCACTATAAAAATGTTTAAGAAAATAAATAACCTGTGGCTCAACGCCCGTCACTTTTAAGGTTGACCAAAGTTTGTTGTGAATCACGCAATCAAATGCGGCTGTGAGGTCAACAAAAGCTAAAAATAGATTCCCCGCCTTGGCCCTGGTGTATTTACCAACTAAAAGAGACAGGTTCAGACCCTGATCAACGGTTCCTACGCCGTCTCGAAAGCCATATTGCAGGTGCGACAGAACAGAATTCTCCTCCGCCCACGCCTGGAGGCGTTCCAGAATTATTCTGCCTGCTACTTTTGTTATAGCATCGAGTAGAGAAATGGGCCTATAGCATGTTGGATCCTGTCTATCCCCCTTTTTAAAAATAGGGACAATAGTTGATTCTACCCAAGTGGGTGGAAAGTCAGCTTCGCAGCTAGCATTTACAGGGTAGTATCAGATTTAAACAAGTCTATTGGTACCCCATCAGGACCAGGTGCCTTGCCACCCTTACTGATAGACAGGGCCCGCTCTACTTCATCCAAAGTAAACGTTAATGCATTGGCTTGGGAGAAGAGGTTCAGATTACAAGCATCCTGGGCGGGACGGTCCGTCGGAGCAGTGTTTCCCATGCCCTGATATACCTTAGTGAAATGTTTCATCCATTGCTCCTCAGTTATTGCTATTTCAAGTGATGGGCTATCCTCTCTAGACAAGAAAGGGGCCCTAACAGCTTTCCAAAAAGCCGCGCTATCATTAAGCACTGACGCAGTAAGTAATGCATCCCACAACTCCTTCTTATTAGTGGCTTTCCTATCCCCGATTGCTAGTTTGTATACATCTCTAGCCGCCTTTACCTCAGTATTATTTCTTGGGGTTTTATGTAAAACCTTTTTTAAGTAGGAATAGGCTTCAGTGCATCTAGAATCAAACCATCCTTTATTGGGGCCCTTGTTATTTCTGCGTTTGGCTAAAGATTCTCTAACGGCGTTCGAAATTAAGCTAATATAACTTCTGGGGTGGCTATATCACTCAGGCGTGTCTCTATCGCTGGTTTAGTTTTACCCACCACTGATTTGACCAGCGCATCTTGATCCACCATGGTCCAACGCAGGGAATACCCATTGGTGCTCTTTATGGCTAAGTTACCTGGCAAAGGATTGTTCTTTTTCGATCTTGAAATTATGTTGGACGGAAATGAGAATGCTAGACAAAGAGGGAAATGATAACTAAGGAAATTTTCAGACACATAAAAAAAATGGAGAGTATGTATGTGGCTGTTGGAGACTAGAACATAATCAATATTTGAGCAGAGGCCCCTACCATTGAATGTGCAGGGCATGGGAGAAGGGGTTGGGCAGATTTAATTAGCAAATCCCAGATCAAGGGTGAAAATAAGCTTGTTAAATTGTTCCCCCAAAACTGAATGTCGAAAATGGGATACGCATGCCCCTTCATCATTTAACGCTTCACATAGTTTATCCCCGGCATTCGCACATAAGGTACAGTTAAAGTCTCCGGCCAAAATCAGCATTAAATCTTTACTTCTGTCTACATTTTTTAATGTCTTTAACATGTTATGAATCACAACTCGCGCAGTATCAGAAGGAATATTATTGTATAAATTAATGACTACGATCGAATGCGTAGAGTCCAGGTTCAGTTTAACTAGTTGATAATACTTATAGTTTGCATACAGTGTTATCTTTTTAGAGTGTATAATGCTCGATATGTATATACAAAGGCCGCCCTTAGCCCTACCACTCGAACTGCTGACTGCTAGTGAGTGGTAAGTCCTATAGCTATTCAGGTGAATCGCCTCCTTAGTCCAGGTCTCCTGAAAGCACAGGATCTCAAACTGGTTAATCAATTCTCCCCATAGAGGATTATTTACCTTGGAGGATATACCGGCAATGTTCTAAGAGAGAATGTTGCAAAGGTCAAATTTACTACTCACGGAATATATAACTATATCTGTCCTGGTTGCATCCTCTGATGTGTTGTTAGGGGGTAGAGGGATGTTTAGGGGATCCAAGGGATCATCAGATGGTGTAATTCTTTTTTGAGCCTCTTGACTAACACAAAGCTTGAAGCGACTGGGAGACAGGCTGGCTAAGTCTTCACTGGGAGGGCTAAAAGATCGCCACGCACTAAGCCCTTCCACAACAGATTTTACAGGCACTCGAATTACCGTATACAGTCAATCTATATCCACCAGTGAGCGCAAGGCATCAAAGCGATTAGACACTGGGATTGGGAATCTGGGCTCCCTGAGACCCCTCGAATGGCCTCCCAAAAAGTGGTACCTCCTGGGTTCAAAGGGATTCGGTGGTTTATAGAAGTAACCTAATGGTAAGATGTGTATGTCACTAGGATTGATGGGCCCATAATTACTCCTCTCCAGGATTGTGCGCACCAGAAGAGGTGAGCTAAAGGTTAACACAACGCAATCCCCTTGTAGAGTCTTCCCGGAGGGGCCAACCCATCCTATTCTTTGAGCCATTTTAAATTCAGAGAAGAGAGAATTGCCTAGACCAGTTCTTAGACCCAAGTAGTGGAGTGACTTGTTCTTTAATGCTGCCCAATGTTCAAAAGTATTGTGGGATAAAGGAGGGACATTTGCCAGGACCACTGTATAAGGGGTGACATCTGGAGGCAACTGTAGAGTAGATGGAGGGTGGTTGGGAGGATCAAAGTGGTCCCTGGGGGCAGTACCTCTATCACTATCTTTCAGCAGACCAGGCGACCTAAGAGTCAGTACTCCACTCACTGCATCAGAAGAATTACTGAGATATTCCGCAGGAGCTTTTTGAGGTGGGGCTGCCTAGTGCGAGCTAAAATGTTTGCTACACATAAGCCTTTACATTTGGTGGTGTACCTGCCCTCTGGCTTCTCATTTATAATACTGCTGGAATGGACAGCCGCTTTGACAACCTCTCTATTATTTGAAACGGAGGAACTTCGATTAGGGCTGTGTGATGGCGCGGGTAAATGTATATGATTGATGTGTGCCTACACCTTAGCTAACCAAGCTTCAATGGCAGATATTTTTAGCTGAATGGGTTCCAAAAGGGTTGTCATCATATTTTCAAGTCTGCCCCAAAAACTGTCAGGAGGATTATTTGGCTCATTACAGTCAATGGCAATCGTTTGGCCCTCGAAGCGCACTCTAGGGCTGTCTGGGGTTTCTACAGCCTTTCCATTTAATCTCGGCCCAGGTTTGCTCTGCTTCCGGGTGTTCCTAGTCTTCCTTTTTTTGGGCAAAGGGACTGCATTGGGGGCTATCCTAGGCTTAGTTTTTTGCCCTCTGGTAGTAACTGTAGGCCTAACGGGGCTAAATTCTGATTCAGAGGATGACAGGGGCACAATATCTACTGAGGGATCTTCTATGGCGTGTTGAGTAGAACCAGACCGGGAAGGAGAAACATCAGTGTTAATCAACACACAAGGTTCAGCGAGCACATGCGTCATGGAAAGTCTAGTGTGAGGGGGAATCGACTCTAGTGACAACCTCTGCTCAGTGGGTTTAATTTCATTTATAAGCACTGATTCTGCCCTCTGTAGGAAAGCGTCCAGAGTGCCTACGGCCCCCTGGCCATTGTTTGCTTTTCGCTTGCTCATTTTTGCCAAATTTGTTCACAGGTATTAATCTGGAACCAGGGCACCCAGACAAATCACAAGTTAAATAGGGCAGACCTCAAATCCAAGAGCTTAGAAGGATGGCCCAGCCCAGCCTCCTCCTGCCTCTGACGGGCTCAGACGGGCCCGCCCTTGGCCCAGGCTTCGCCTGGCACGTCCCGCGCAGCGGGGTGCGAGGCAGCACTTTGTAGCACAGTGGGAACGCCTCCGCCCTCAGCAGCTGCGGGTAATTGCCAAAGTTGCACTCTGGGACACCGAGTCCCACCAGAGTTTGAATACCGCAATACCGGCACCAGCGGCAGCAACGTAAGACCCAGTGAGGCTCAGGAGCTCCTCAGGACAAAACAGAGTGTTCCACGGCCCCCCAGCTGACCCGCAAACAGCAGACCAGCATGCAGGTTCAGGTAATTAATGTAGTTTTGAAGTTCTTAGGAAGTCTACAAAAGCCTAATTGACAAATTACATAGAAAAAACCTAACAGGGAGCTAAATAATTACCTTGTACCGAGTGTAGTTCTTCCGTCATCATGGAACAATCAGATGTTCTTCTTCAGAGCAAAAATAAATCAAAATGTTGTCTATATAAACTATGCTGAAAATATCCAAAAACTCCCTCAAGATCTCATTAACAAAGAAATGGAAATCTGTTAGGCGTGACACAGCCCAAATGGCATCACAAAGTACTTATTGAGGCCAAACCTATTGCAAAAGCAGTCTTCCTCATCCCCTTCTCTTACCCTGATGAAATGATTGGCCCACGCAGTTCCAACATAGTGTAAATAGTTGACTGTTTCACTTGATCCAAAAGAATGGGGATGAGTGGTAAAGGGTACTTATTATTTATGGAAGCCTTATTAAGTACCCTATAATCAATACAAGCCCTCACATCTCCCTCCCGTTTGGCCACAAAAAACAAAGGAGATGACCCTGGAGAAGAGGAATAACCAATGAACCCACACGCCAGTAGTTCATCCAGATATTCCCTAAGATGTTTGGTTTCGGGTTCAGTCAAGGCACATATACGACTCACAGGCAGATCGGTTCCAGGTATCCAGTCAATTCTGCAGTCGAAACTGTGATATGGGGGCAACACAGTAGCTTTGGTTTTATCAATGACATCCTGAAGCTCAGAATACAAAGACGGCTACTGACATGGTTCCGGGACATCAACTTAAGCACAACACAACAGGGTTTTCCACTCTGTTGCCTCCTGATAACAATGTAGCAAACAAAACGGAGACCTCAACGCAACTGTGCATGCCACTCAATCAATCTGTGGGTTATGGACTTGGAGCCAATCAAACCATATCGTTTTGGAATGTCCATTATCAAAATTCATAGTCATATCATTCAAATTAAACATGATGAGCCTTGATGACAATTCATACCCACTCACTGCTTGTACAGGTTCTGGGTGCTCTTTGGGCATGAACACTACCCCCAAAGACTTGGCAAGAGTAATGTCCAAAAGGTTACCAGTTGTGCCTAAATCCAAAAGAACCAACATAGTTTTTCACAATTGGGCAGTTGTAACAAGAGCGACAGAAATGGTAAAATGCTTAGAAATACAAGCTACAGTATTAGCTAAATACTGAGAGCTGACACTACAGCATTGCACTGAGCTTCTTGCATACTTAGGACATCTCCTACATTGCTCCCCCAAGCGGCAGGCTCTTTTAGACCCAATGTACCCAGTCCTAGGGTACCTTGCTACACGCTTCTCCAGTCCCTGCTCCTTCATGTCTGCCTCGATGATGCCCAGGATTCCCAGAGCTTTGCTGAACCCAGCAGGGTGGACCAAGACCTGCAGTAGGATTATGGCCTTGCTTTGTCATGCCCTGGTGTCACAAGCCCTGCCATCATGCTTCACTCATGTACCACCTTATTATTATTATTTAGCATTTGTAGAGTGCACAGTCACCCAAGAGCATCCCAGCACTTGCGGCCAAACAAAGAAAATGGTTAGTTAGTATAGAAGGTGAATATTAGATTATGGGAAAGAGTGTTGGAAAAGCCAGGTCTTGAGAATTTTTCGGAAGGGGAATTGTCGGGATTCCGAGCGGCGGTCTAAGGGCATTGTGTTCCAGAGTCTGGCAACATTGTAGGAAAAAGACCTTCTTCTGCTTCTTGCCCTTCTGATTTTGGGGAGGACTGCAAGATTGAGGTAGGCCGAGTGAAGGCATTTCCAAGGGCAGTAGAGGGTGATGAGAGCGCTATTAATAGCTGGACCCTTTCCCCACATGGTCCTATGGGCAATACACATCCCCTTAAACTTTACTCTTTCCAGGACAGGTAGCCAGTGTAGGGTCTTCAGAGCTGGTTTGGCCGACTGTTTTTTTGGAACTCTCTGCAACAATCTGGCAGCGCAGTTTTGTGCAAATTGGAGTTTCCTTATTGTTGCTTTGGGTGCTCCGAGGTAAAGGGAGTTTCCATAATACAGGCATGATAGGATTAGGGTCTGTATCAGGGTCCTCCTTGCATTCATTGAGATGAGAGGGAGAACCTTTCGGAGTAGTCTGATGGTGCCAAAGCAGAGCCCTGTCATGCTTACAGCTTGGTCTTCAAACTTAATTGAAGTATCCAACCAAACGCCCAGGCTTTTGATCCTGGTCTTGGGGGTTGGGGGAGGACCCAGGCAGGTGGGCCATATCTGTTTGGAATCCATTTAGGAGGTGTTACCCAGAAACATTATTTCTGTTTTTCCTCCATTTAACTTGAGGCAAGATTGCTCCATCCCTGAGGCCACTTTCCCCATACCGGCTTCAAAGTCAGAGGGAATGTTTTGGGGTCCATTGAGAGTAATTACCAGCTGTGTATCATCTGCATAGGTGATGAGTTTTATCCCATGGGGTGAAATAACGTCTGCAACTGGCCACATGTACACATTAAAAAATGTGGGGCTTAGGGAGGGTGGGATTCCGCACCTGAGCTCTAGGCTTCTTGAGGCTGACTCCCTGAGAAGACCTGAAAAGTTCTGCTATCTAGACAGGAATGGATCCAGGTCAATGCCTCATCTGAGACACCCAGCCCCTGATTCTCTCTAGTAAGATGTTAAGATTAACTGTGTCGAAGGCTGAGCTCAGGTCAAGAAGGAAAATGGCCACTGCTTCTCCTTGATCAAGGATCCGCTTAGCTTCCTCGATTCCTGCGAGTAGGGCAGTTTCAGTTCCATGATGGGGGCGGAAGCCTGTTTGGGTAGGGTGCAGGAGGTCATGGGTTTCTAAGAAGGCCAAGAGGGATGAGTTCACATGTTTTTCTAGGACCTTAACTATCGCAGGAAGCAATGATTTAGGCCGATAGTTGCCTGAATCATCCGGGTCCAAACTAGGTTTTTAAAGTAAAGCCCTCACCTTGGCATGCTTCCATGGTGCAGGGACTTGACCCATGGTCATGGAGAGATTAACCAATTCCAGCATAGGGGAAAGTATCACATTTCCGGCTTTGAGTAGAACATGGAAGGGAGCTGGATCAAGGGGGATCCTGATTTTATTTGAGAAAGGATGTCTATTAACTTCGCCAGATCTATGCTGCGTAATTCCTTGAGTACGTGTTCTGGGCAGAGAGGGGACTTATCCTTCAAAAGGAGATCCCTAGGGCGGGCTGAGCTGGGTAAGGTAGTGTATATGTTTTTAATTTTTCTTAGGAAGAAATCTGCCAGTTCATTACACCGCTCTGAAGAGGCCTCAGGAGATAGTCCAAGTTTCAGGAGCTCTACGAGCTCCTTTGCAACACGGAAAACTTCCCTGGGGATGTTGGTTGCCGAATTAATGATACCTTCATAATAAGATGCCTGTATAATTTTTATTTCGGTTTGATAATGTTTTATAGATTCTCTGTATTTCTGTTTGCTCAGACTGTTATAGTCTTTCCTCCATTTTCTCTCCAGTCTTTTACATGCCTGTTTAGGTGATCATAGTATAGGGGAGTTCTAGGGTGACTGTTTCTCTCTCACTCTATGGCAAGGTTTAGCCGGGGCGACCATATCCAGTACAGCCTCAATCCAGCTAGTGAAGTTTTCTGCCGCTGAGGTAAGGTTTTGATCATTTTTAGGTTGAAGATTTTCAAGGGCTGTGGTCCAGGCGTCTGTTGGGAGTTTGGTCCAGAACCGGACTCTCTTATTGACAGTTTTAGTGAGCGGGGATTGGGGAGGAGAACTGATACAGCTGGGGATCAGAAAGTGATCTGACCAGGGCAGGGACAGGGGTTCGCCTACAGCTAATTCATTATTGTTGGTAAAAAAACTGGGTCTAGTGTATGACCTTGCTCGTGCATAGGACCTATGACTTTTTGGAGGAGTTGAATCACTAATAGGTCCTGAGTTAGATCCAAGCCATCAGCCTTGTTAGGGTCATCAAAGTGCAGGTTAAAGTCCCCCAAAAGAGTAATATTGGGGGATGCCCCTACCAAAGAGACTGCTACATCCAGAAGCGATTTAAGGAATCGCCCACAGGTACCAGGAGGGCGGTAGATGAGGACTCTGAAAAAGGAGAAGACCACAGACAACAAAATAGTAAAAAAGAGACTCTCGCAGTGAGCAATGATATTAAGCTCCACCCGATATTTAATGGAACTTTTGTATATTATCGCGACACCTCCACCTTTTCTTTTTGTCGTGATCTTTTAAGTGGATGCTGTAGCTAGTGGGCAGTGTTTGCATCTTCTGGAAGAGGCCCCAGTCCATCATGCCTGGCGTTCATGCCTGGCTCAGTACCACCTGATCCTTAATGCCAGTCTCAGATGTGAGCTGGTGCTCCACAGAATGTGCATTCATGCTAAGGTTGAGGTCACTTGGACCTTCATACCTACATAATTCGAGCCCCAGTGTCACAGACACCGTCCTACACACCATGCTCAGTGTCTCAGATGCTGGTGCCTCATTCAGTCATGAGCAAAACAAAGACCCCCATATTTGGCCCTCAGTCATATAAACCCCCTGGCATACCCTGTTGTGTCAGACCCTAGCATTTCATGCTGTGCCACACTCTTATGTCCCATACCATTTTTTGCCTGGCTTTACCCTACGCAAACACTGACTCAGTCACACCCTGAAGTCTGAGAACCTGACTATTCATCCCTAGCTCAGACATGGACTGACCCTTGCTCTTCATGTATGGCTCAGTCACGCACAGACCCTGGCTCATCATGCATGTCTTAGTCAAGCACAGTCCCTGGCTCTTTGTGTATGGCTCAGTCACGTACAGACCCTGGCTCTTCGTGTACGGCTAAGTTACGCACAGACCCTGGCTCTTCATGTATGTCTCAGTCACGCACAGACCCTGGCTCTTCATGTATGCGTCAGTCACACACAGACCCTGGCTCTTCATGTATGTCTCAATCACGCACAGACCCTGGCTCTTCATGTATGGCTCAGTCACGCACAGACCCTGGCTCTCCATGTACGGCTCAGTCACACACAGACCCTAGCTCTTTATAAATGCTTCAGTCACGCACAGACCCTGGCTCTTCATGTACGTCTTAGTCATGAAAAGACCCTGGCTTTTCATGTACACCTCTGTCACGCACAGATCCTGGCTCTTTGTGTGTGGCACAAACCTTGCTTTTCATGTACGTCTTAGTCACGCACAGACCCTGGCCTTTCATGTACATCTCAGTCACTCACACACCCTGGCTCTTCATGTATGCGTCAGTCACACACAGACCCTGGCTCTTCGCGTATGTCTTAGTCACGCACAGACCCTGGCTTTTCATGCATGTCTCAGTCTCGCAAAGACCCAGGCTCTACATGTAGTGCCAAGTCATGCACAGACCCTGGCTCTTCATATAGTGCTTTCTGTACGCCTCTGTCACACACAGACCCTTGCTCTTCATGTATGCTTCAGTCACACACAGACCCTGGCTCTTCATGTAGGTCTCAGTCATGCACAGACCCTGGCTCTTCATGTATGTCTCTGTCGCGCAAGGACCCCGGCTCTACATGTAGTGCCTAGTCATGCACAGACCCTGGCTCTTCATATAGTGCTCGGTCACGCACAGACGCTGGCTCTTTGTGTACGGCTCAGCCACGCACAGATCCTGGCTCTTCATGTAGTGCTGAGTAACGCACAGACCCTGGCTCTTCATGTATGTCTCAGTCATGCACAGACCCTGGCTCCTCATGTATGTCTCAGTCACACACAGACCCTGGCTCTCCATGTAAGGTTCAGTCACACACAGACCCTGGCTCTCCATGTATGCTTCAGTCACGCACAGACCCTGGCTCTCCATGTATGCTTCAGTCACGCACAGACCCTGGCTCTCCATGTATGCTTCAGTCACGCACAGACCCTGGCTCTTCATGTACATCTTATGCATGCACAGACCCTGGCTCTCTATGTATGTCTCAGTCACGCACAGACCCTGGTTCTTCATGTATGCCTTAGTCACGCACAGACCCTGGCTCTTCATGTATGTCTCAGTCACGCACAGACCCTGGCTCTTCATGTATGCCTCAGTTACGCACAGACCCTGGTTCTTCATGTATGCCTCAGTCACGCACAGACCCAGGCTCTCCATGTATGTCTCAGTCACATCCTGGTGAGTCACCAGCTCTTGTATTAAAGGCAGGGCACAGGGTCCATGTTTGCACTACAATGCACCTTTAAACAAGTGCACCCGGCTCAAACAGCAACAGTGCACCCTATTACGAGTAACGCACTGTCTCCAGGGTAGCCTCGAGCCCATTTCTTTGTGTTGCCTGACGGCCTACTTTGCCACTGCGCTCGCATCCTGGTTGTAATACGGTCCCTAATCTTTCCTCTCGCCGAGCCAAGCACACAGCCTGGCTCTTCATATCTGGCTCAGTCACGACCTGGTGACTCAGATCTCTGACCTTTCACCCCTAGCTGAGTTGCGCGCAGACCCTGGCTCCTCAGATCCAGACCTTGCTTCTTCACGCCCAGCTCAGCTCCATGCCAGCATGGCAGGGCCGGCCGCTCAGCTCGCCTCGCTGCTGCCTGCTCATGTATGCGGCAAGCATCCTCACTGCTCAGGAATGCTCTACCTGACATGGCTTCTTATCACCAGCAATTGATATTCAACGCAGCATTGTTGAAAGGTAAAGACACAAACAATGGGCTGCAGGCAACAACTGTCTCTCTCGCTCTCTTAAACACTCCTTCTCTCTCACCGCCTCCCTGTCAACACATTTCACTTCCCCGCTCTCTTCCTCGCTGCCGAATAAAGCTCGGTCCTTTTTACGTGCCCAGGGTTCGTGTAACCTTCCATCCACGATATTTAGGAAAAAACGAATCCATAGTAGAGATTTGAACAATATTTCTTTTCACCACGGAGAATGCATCGCGAGCTTCTTTATAAAGTCAAAGTACTCTGAGGTGCAACATCCTATATAAAAACAAATCGGTGCATTATATTTCCTATAATACCCGACTGAACCCAACAAATAAAATCCGACTGTTCCCTTTTCACATTCTTTAATCTTTCTAGTTTTTTTGTTTTTCATTCCTTCTTTTTTTCTGGTATTGTCTTTTATCTGTTTTCTCTTCACTTTTTCATTTTTTTCTTTGTTTTTTTCTATTTTCCTTTTATCTTTCTTTCTTTCTTTCTTATAATCGGTTGCTCTTTTCTGACTCTCTTTCCATTTTAACTGCAATGTATTTCATATTCTCTCATTCCTGCCACAATATACGAATTACTTATTTCCTCTTCCTCGTTTTTTGCTCTATGCAGTAAGTGAGCCTCATCTTCTAGACACACAAATGTTCCACAATTAATCAGTGACCAAAGACATGGCTGTGTTTGCGCTTGAAGAGACCTGCTCTCATCTGAACCTGTTCGTTAAAACATATTACAAATAATAATACAAACAATATTAGAAGCGATCACCGTTGCCACGTCCTTACAGGACACCACTGATGTCAAATGTATTCTTTAGCATGAAAAAAATATACACAGTACTTTAAGCTGAAATTACAGTGTTCCCCACAGACTTCCTAAACTTAGAAGCCCCTTCCTAATTCTCTTTCCTTTACCAGAAATATCTCACCTTTGGTCTTCTCGCCCTCCTTCTCTCTTATTATCTCACTTGTTACCTCTCTTCTAACATTATCTCCCCCCTCTCCTCCAGCCCCAATCTCTTGCTGTATATTACACCCTTCCCACTTCACCAATCCCATGTTCGACTCCTTTGTTTTGGACTGTGTCCACTCCATTACCCTTCTCTAGTTCCCCCATTTACCTTTGCCTATTCTCTCCACTTGGTCCCCTCTCCTCAACACTGCAATTCAGATGTGCTCCCTTCTCGCATCTTCCCACTATTTCAACACTGCTCTCCATCTTCGTTCAATCTTTAGCTATACTTGTAGCTCCACTTCTCCATCTTCAATATAGTAGCTCTTCCCTATGGATGTGCCCCTTTGCCTCCTTCTTTTCAGTGTCGCCCTATTTTCGATCACCTTGCTCTCTGCAATATTTCTGTTCCTAAGCAGCTTCTCTCTCCCATCCCCTTCCTTGAGCACTCTCCCTGGCCCCTCTCCCCCTCCCCCTCCATTTCCATCTCTCTGCCCTGCATTTCCCGCTCTCTCAATCTTGTTCCTTAGATCTCAGCTCATAGCTTATTAAAGCATAACCCAAGACAGAATGCAAACCACTTTATCCATTACCATTATCCTTTTTATGAAATGTATTAATCTACTTGAAGTTGTGCGGGGCTTCTCCGAGAGGTAATGAGGTGTCAGCATCTGCTGGGGACCGAGGAGGCTTCCTCCTCTCAAGACACAGAAGATCCTCAATTAACTGAGCGCCTGCAAAAGTGGGCTGGGACCGAATCCATTAAACCCTTCAGATCCTTGATAAGAATCGATGTCATCATTTCATACAGCTAATCCCCAGTGTGGGATGCGCGCGCATGTGGCTATGCAGACGACGTGCAAGGGTGGCGCGTACAGAGGAACGCGTGAAGATCCTTATAATTAGACACAGCGCTAATAGGCGCCCGTGAAGCGCAAGCATAATATGATATGCAGTGAACCTTCCATAGTTACTATTACATATGCATCTTTCCCTATGCAGACAAGCACAAACAGTTGAAACGAGAACAGAGTTGTTGACCAATACACTGACTGAAACACGACCATAATCATCAAAAACCAGAAAGCCGCAACTTCCGCAGCCACCAAAGCAAATGATCATTGTAAGCATATCCAGGTCCTTTGAAGTTAGTGTCAGTGCTCATCACACAGCAGGAGCAGAGGCTGGGTTCAGTCCTTGGAACTGCCTGCTGCTGGGCAACGAGAAGGCACTCGAATATCAGTAAAGACTATTCGATGGCAGTCAGTAGTTGAACTAAGCCGCAACACAATTTGCAGTTTTTGAGAGGTTTCTCACTTCAGAAGGTTTGCTGGTTTGTGGCCAAATAATGATGTCATTTAAATTCAAATTACATCAAGCAGCCAAGGGATTCGAGGCCGCACAGCCCAATTTGTCACACAATTGAATGATCAAGTAATTATCAATAATATCAATAATGTTTCTCACCTCAATCGTCCGCTGCTCATAGACCATACAATACGACAAACAATTCATAGATAAAGAGGCAACAATAGCACCAAGACAATAAGTGAAAAAAAATATCTTGAGCCTTCAGTCTTGGAGCTGTATAATTCTTTAATATGTGGAGTCAGAAAACAGCGCAGTCAATGCGTTTCACCCTCAACAGGGCTTCATCAGGGCAAATTGATCACACTTAGTTCACCATAGGGTTTGGCACAACGTCTTTCGAGAGCACAAGTGGCAAATTAGTAACCACTGCTTGTAACTGAATCACTCTAACTGATCCGTTAGAGTGATGCTCCTTGGCCGTGCACGGCTGGTGTAACAAACTCTATCCCCCTGACTCAAGGGATATTAGGACAACGGGGTAGGACAGACTGGTTTTCACTCCTGGATGGGATTTGATTGTTTGTCCCTGAAACTTAGGACCACTCACGGGTCAAATCACATCTGCAGGATAGATGTGATTTTTTCAGTTACAAGGAGTGGTCACTAATTTGCCACTTGTGCCCTCAAAAGACGTTGTACCAAACCCTATGGTGAACTAAGTGCAATCAATTTGGCCCTGATGAAGCCCTATTGAGAGTGAAACGCGCTGGCTGCTCTGTTTTTCTGATTCCACATATTATAGAAGGATACAGCTCCAACACTGAATGCTCAATATTTTTTTTCCCATTTATTGTCTTGTTGCTATTGTTGCCTCTCTATCTATGAATTGTTAATTATGTAATTTGTATTGCTTCTTTCTGGGCCATTTATTAAAGTCCTTTTTCCATCACTAAAACTTTCACATAGCCATTTTGGCTAGCCTCCGTGTAATGCTACATTAAAACATCAGAACACATATTCACTGTAATAAAAAACTAACATCAACATAGCGTAAAAGAATAAGCATTCACTTGGAAGAAAGGTGAGCTCTGCTAGTTATTAACATGAGCTATGGGACATCAATGGGGAGCATTTTCACCCCCAGTCTAGCAGGATTGTATGTGGCAGCTTTTGAGGACCAACATATCTACGCTCCAGATAGCCCTTGGTGTGATAACATCAAGGTGTGGAGACGTTACATTGACAATGTGCTCCGGATTTGAGAGGGGGATGCCCTATCCATACAAGACTTCCTGGTTTGGTTGAATAACCGCAACCCCTTTCTGCACTTCACCTCAACCATCACTACAGTAGGACTTCCCTTTCTGGATTTGATCATCTTCCCCAGAGATGGTGGCCTACAGGCCAAGGTGTTCCACAAAACTACGGATAGGAACAGCCTGCTCCCGTTCGAGAGTTTTCACCCCAAAGCTTTGAGGGAGAACTTGCCAGTGGGCCAGTTCATGCATCTCCGCAGGACCTGCTCTGGCACTGGGGATTTTCACACAGAGGCTGATGACCTGATGAATAAACTCCAGGAGAGAAAGTACCTGAGAAGGACGGTGAAGAGGGCCCGGAAGTGAGCTACCAACTGTAACAGGGAGGCCCTGTTGGAGTCTACGGTCAAACCCCCTATGGATGAAGCCATCGGCGTTACTACTTTCAATACAGCCTCTAACACACTAAAAAGAATCATTTTACGAAACTGGAGGATTCTCAACTCAAATGGTCTGAACCTGGAGAAACCCCTGTTCTCCTTTAGGAGGGTCCAGAACATTAAGGACCTCCTGGTCCATACAAGACCCAGGACAAACCCAATGATATCAGAGGCGAGGACAGAAAGGGAAAGTAAGTGGACTATCCCGTCAGTCACAGAACACACAAGATGTGGTAGTTGTGATGTCTGCCACCTCATGGCTAACACAAAAACAGTGGACTTGGGTCTCAACCATCCATAGGAGCAACAGAGGCCCACCAATTGTAATTGCTCTTTTGTTGTATACATGTTGAGATGCCCATGGAACCTGATCTATATTGGCATGACTGCTCGAAAGGTAAAGGTCAGAATAATGGAGCATAGATCCACGTTCCGGTGTAAAAGAACGATCAGTCGTCTGACGACTCTCTACAGCGAAAGGAATCACTCTGCGGAGGATTTTTTCTGGACTATCATGGATAAACCTTACATCACTGCCACGGCCATCAATGCAGAAAATATCCTTTTTGTGAGGGAACAAAAATGGATATATAGAGTCCGCAGCCACATTGAGGGCTTAAATGATGATATACCTTGGGGTACCTTGAACAACCTATAGGGAAGGGCGGAATAACACAGGCTCACATTAGTGGAATGGGTTTTTTTCTGCTCTCCTTTCCCTTTCGCTGTGGTAATGTGCCCCGCAATGTAGAGTCCCTGATTTACACAAAGTTTGATGGTTGTGAACTTTAGCCATATTGATTAGACAACGCCCCCACTAAGACTAGTCTGGATCTGACACAGTCCAATCCAACAACAGACTCACCTAACAATCTTGTTTGCCATTTACTGTACTATTTCCTAGGCAGGACAGAGGGAGGGTGTAGTAGTAGGGGGGATGTATATCGCGTTCCCCCTCGATTACATCAGGCCTGGGCCCCTGGTTTCTGACGCTGTACCTGAGCAGCGTGGAGGGTTATTTGACCCATTTTGATACTTTCCTGATATCCTTTGTGCTAGCCTATAATTTAGTGACTACAAGCGACACGAACATTCTCCAGAACTGGTCAGACCACCGCATAGCCTGCCATTCTCACACACAAGATGGAGGAGACAGTCAGCGTACTAGTAATCCAGCCCCTGATCTCGTCCTTCACGCACGCGCTTGCACGCCGCACCACCAGGCGCGCAGTTGGACACAGCTGGAGCAAGGCGGTGCGAGATATTAGGTCCTCGGTCAAAATGGCTCTGTGTACCTTCACAGCACCGTGAGGGACAACAGATCCAGTGATAGCTACCCTTGACAAAGTAAGTTCTTTCTGGGTGGGACGTTCTTGCCCCGGATGCAGGCAGCGAGAGGTACCTTTCCCCCGCGCCTTCCCGGAGGTCTTGACAGGCTTAGTCTCGGAGCTTCTATCTTTGCTTCAGGAGCCAGTGCTTTCTCAGTCCTCAGAAAGGATCAACTCCCATTTTTTCATGGGTCTTTGATCGAGGGGCCGACGTGGGCTTAGGCAGTCCTCCCCCAATCATTTCGACTCTATTCACGCGTTATTTACGTATATAAAGTGATCTTTCTGATGTTCTCTCTCTCTATTTATCTTAATGTCCCGCAGAGTGTGACAATAGAGAGCTGTCCTCGCTACCCCGCCATTTCAAGTTTGTCATTAGAAGGAACTCTGTAAGATCGACCGAGCCAATGTTTACGTTTGTCTCTCCTTACATAGATGCCTGTGTTTTTATATTTTGATATGACGAATTTAGTTAAGACATACAGGAGTGCTCCTTAGGCGCTTCTTAGTGGGATGCATAAAGTTATGAGTTACACCACAGGGCCACATTAGATAGCCTTTGGAGGTCTGAAAGGTGGTGGGTGCCCACACAGCAATAGTGCCCTGTGACGGGGTCGTGAGACACCTTTTTGTTGGATGTTTTGTCATATATATATATATATTTGTTTGAGTGTCTTCACTGGGAGCACAGCACCATGACTACAATCTGTTTTTATTGATCTTTATTTCAGGTTCCTCCACGGAAATCAGTCCGACACAATTTGTTCGGTGAATTTACTGAGAAGGGGACCTACCCTCTACCCCTGGATCAAGGAGGTAGGGCTAGAACCCAAGGGATCTTTTTTGTGAGTCCTGACTATGGCCGGGGTATTTTTGTATTCTTCACTGGCTGAAACATGTCGACATTATAGCAGAGTGGAGGGGTAGGAGACTCAAAATAGCCTCCCATACCACCATCCACTGGTCACCTATTTGACCTTTTTAATCTGGGCAAGGAATCCATAATTAAACTGGGATTTAGGATATCCTGTACTAAGTTTTAGCCACTACTTCTGCACCTTTACTCACTTGTGATCTCTTGTTGGGTATATGGTTTTGTGTTGTATTGTCTTCACTCCAGCGTTGGCTTGCACAGAGGTGTGTTAGCAGCCCTACGATGAAGCATGATACAGTTTACTGTGTGTGAGGGCAGTTTTAAAACTTTTGGTTGTCACCCTGACTCTGGGTCACGGCGATTCTGGCAGAGTCCCTCTTCTTTGTGTGTTTATAACGTTGCTACTGGAAGTCGAAGAAGGATCCTTTTATTCATACCCCTTATTCTTTGTGTGTGTTTAGTTATTGACATGAGCCACACTCCTGGACATCGGGAGCTCCACATCCCAGGAGACACATCACAAAAGTTTCTATGCCTAGATCATTGGCCCAAACAGCCAAACTCGTTCATGGAAGAGCAAGTGAAGTGTCTCAGACACTAAGAAGATGAAATAATTGCTCAGATTAGCAGGTCTGAGATTGATGAGGGGTTTACAGCTACCAAGACTATCATACATTGCATCCTACACATTAATAATGAGGAATGAGGTTATGGAGCCAGAAGTCTCCTTTGATGTGTAGTACAATTGGCCCAGCCTCATCAAGTGATGCTATTTGTTGAGTGGTAGTGCCCTTGCATTGGGACCATCACTCAGTTAGATGCTAGAGCGTCCCTCTCAGACCCCACCTAAACAGTCCGCAGTCTTCCATGTGTGACCAAAGGACAGTGATATAAAGGAAACACCTATTCAATGTTCCATTGCAAACATAGGTCTTTGCAGCTGCAGTCCAAACTGTGACGAATAATCAAAATGTGTTCTTAGAGCAGTATGACAGGTTAGAGAGATTGTGCTAGGTATATTACCATACACTTGGACAGCGAATGTCCTCCACAATTCACGAACAAAAAAATATATAAAAATCATTGCACGTATTTAAGATATTATTACATTTCCATCCAAATGATTAAAGTGTCTGTCGATACTAGTCCTCACAATAAACCCTAAAATTCAAATACTTTTAAAATTACTTATCTGTTACAATATTTTACAATTTATCTGCAATAAAAAAAATACAAGTACATCAAAGCAATTTAATTTACCAACCTTAAAACAGAACTTACCTTCCAACATAAGTTTGTCATCAAGTCATGTACAACACAAATAGATGACTCCACCCTCTTTGCCTCAGGCACAACACCCAGCCCTTCTTACACAAGACACCAAACATAAGGGTGGGCAACCATCCCAAAGTGTACAGGTTTATAGCCTATGTGCTATGTTCTGTTTTAACAGTTTTACTATGCAGCCTCTGCCTACAACCACTTCCTGTCAATGAAGGAGCACTGTGATGACCTATCAGTAGTAATTCTGTGCACAACAAATACAATGCAATGTAGCAAAAAAAAGGAAATGACGCAGTACATCTAGAATGTAGAAGCTAGTAAGTGGATGTTAAATTCAGTCATTTGAATGATTAAGCACCTCAGATGGTGTTTCTAGACAAGGAATAACCGGATATGTAATGCCTCCATAAATTTAAACTATATAATGAATCTTCCAACCAAGAAATCAGATCCCTTCCCCATTGCCTGGCATTTGCGAGAGATTTAAGCAAGTGTCAGGTCCATCTGCTGCCTCCCGCCTCTTTGCCTCGGCTATTCTGTCTTCTTCTTGTGTTGACATGTTCTCATCAATCCCAGGGAGATAATTCTTCATATGATGAATCACTTCTGCCTCTCAGGTTTTCTCTTTAGCTGTTTATCCCCCTTCCTTTTGGTTATTTATTTTCTTTGCAAGTGGTCTCTGCATTCAGTGAGTCCGTCGCCTCCGTGATAAAATGATGGCTGAGGTACTCTGGTCTACATTTCTTAATACTCCTCCAATCAAACAGACGAGAAGTTACCTTTTACCATCATCCATCAAAATCTCATCTGACAGACTTTGTGTCTCCTTGGAGACTTGCCTCGTTGCAGCATGCATGCGTGCTTCACATCTCTCTAGCACGCAATGCCGAAAAACCCCACCAATCAGCGTAGACCTTCTGAGGAACCTTAGAAGGTGTCTGCATGCACAATGTAACTTATCGGACACCCTTTGGTGAGCGATCCACAAAGTCTAGCTCAGAGCATGATATTAGCTTTACGCTGATGGCCAACTTCCAGCAAAGCAGATTACTGAGATATAGAAAGGGCCAGCAATTCCGTAAGGTGAAGTAAGGCATCATGCCTTGTGCACCACCTATCGGTGATGTCAACATTTTGCAAAAGGCCTGAAAATATCCTTTCAGGTGCATGGGGAGCATTTTTATTCCCATTAGGAGGAACGCCTTTGCTTAAGGGCTCTTAGAGACCAATGGGTAGCCCCTGTGGTTTTAAATAACCTGCAAGAGACCCTCTAGACAAGGAAACACTGAAGCATGTGTCTGTGCGAAGGCGGGTCCCATGAGGGAGGAGTCAACATCCTTCAGGTATGGACATGTGAGCACACCTATGTCATTACAAGCACCTTTTTCAAAATAATATTTTAAATAGATGTGCGTCTCGTGAGATTTAATCTCACAAATAGAAGAGGGATAATAACACTGCGTAACGGTGGATGAGTGTATGGGAAATGCACCAAATTAGTAAAACTACCCTCACACACAGCAAGCTGTGTCATTCTTCATCATAGGGCTGCTAACACACCTCCGCGCCAGCAAGATGCTGGAGGTGGAGCAATAGGGGGGGGAAGACAATACAACATACAGTGTAAGATCACAGGTGAGAAAAGGTGTAGAAAAGTGATATAAAACTGGTATCAGGGAATCCTTATCATAGTTTTAATATTAGGTACCCTGTCCAGGTTTAAAACAAAAAGTGTGGCTGCTGGGTTGGGGAGCTTATAATGAGACGCCAACCCCTCCACTCTGCAAAAGGGTCGACATGTTTCAGCCGGCAAAATGTATACCCCGGCTTTCCTCAGGACTCACACCACTGTGATCCCTAGGTGCTCACCCTCCCTCCTTTAAATACAGAAGTAGTAAAGGGGATGTCATCTTTAGTAGAGCCCATTACTCTTGGAGAGGAACTGAGTTTATTAAATTTTTAAACTCGAACTGGTGGGGGAGTGAGAACAGCTCCCTGTTAGCACTCTTGCTTTCGAGGTTAGCTGTCGCCCGACGAAGTACGTCTCTCCCTGTTTCTACGTGGCGGACATCTGATATGGCTTCCACGTACTACATACCTATCCTGGTCCGCTTCTTCAAATGTTTCTATTGTTAATGTTGTCTGGAAACCGCCGTAAATACACCTTGTTGTCTTTTTCTTAAATTATTGAGATATTATTGTTTTATGCCTGCGTAATTATATTGCAATATTTTATTATTGAATATTTGATATGCCTACAGTGTTTAATCTCATATTTCGTTTTTCCTCAACCTTTGTAGTGACATAATATATTGCTTTCCCCTTCCCCCTTCCTATCTCCCCCTTATTCCCCTCTTACACGTAGTATGTTTATTGTAACCATTGTGTTTCCTATCCCTTTATATAATCTCAATGTTAACTAAGATTTATTTTGCTTATCATACTGTTGTTCTTTTTCCTCTGGTTTTCAATAAACTCAAACTTTAAAAAAAAACTGCCATTTTGGATGGATGAGGAAGTCTTGCACAAAAACTCTGGCCTGAGAACTACTAGACTGCCGGAACTCGAACTCCAAGGTCCTGAGTTGGCCTTTATCATACCTCACAATACACAAACTGAAATCGCATTCCGCATGAGTTAAATAACTTTTTCAATAATATTATCAAACTGGCAGAGTCTGGAACACTGACTTAATGCAAGCGGAAGTGGGAAAACTAAGCCAATGGCTGCTCAGAAGAGGGTTATGATGGCGCCCATTGTAAAGAGCCAGAATGGCGCTACCGTCCTTCTCAAAGTTCACAGAGACAGATGGTTAAGGCAAGCATTTAATTTAACAGAGAATTCAAAATCATTTTCCATTACAAAGTCTACCAGCAATTGCTATTATATTGCTGTTCGCTAAACCGGCACTGTCTTTTTGTGTTTCTCAGATTTCATTTTGTTGGGACCACTCACGAAATTTAGGGAACCGTTATAGCAGCAAAGGTTGGATCATCATCACTAAAATGGGAAAAAAGCCATTACAACGCAGATGCTACCATGAATGTAAAACCTTTACTGCACATATGCCCTTACCATATATGCCTTTAGAATGAAATTCGTTGAGAAAGCATCTGTTGTAAAAGCATATTCGTTGAAGCATCCTGCGTGGTAAAGGTAACATGTGGTAACAGCACCGCGTTGTAACATCTGCGTTGTAAAGGTATGCAATGTAGCTTATCCACCGGCAGTATGTTTTTTTTACATTATGTGCCATTGTGAAAACTTGCATGATGCCACAAGCAGGCGGAGATTGCTGTACTGTCAATGGCCGATTGGAATGCGATTGCCAACATATAGCTGCAGAGCAACATTTGGCTCTGAAATGGAAGTCCCCGATGTTGCCAGCGATGCAAGACTGGGAAGGAAAGCTTATGACGTCAATGGCAACAGAGAAACCGTTTTCCTAGTATGTTTTATGCTATGGCAAAATCAATAAACTTTTGTTGGAAAAACAAATTTATGTGATAATTTGTGCTTTTCGAAGTGGGGCAATGTACAGACTGGCATCACAACTAAAAGGATACCTTTAAGGTTTGAGACGTGATTCGTTAAAAAAAACCTACTCCCATCCAGCCATCCTGAACAACAACCCTCTGTTTTTGCCCTCACCCTCAGGGTGCAGCAGTATCACCCTTCACTGCCTTTGAGGTAACTTCAAAGAGGCTCGTAACAGTTCTTTCACAGCCTCATCTTTTCAAAACTGACGCATTTTCAATATTCTATACAACAAAGCCATTGTTGCCTATTTATCTTATGCAAGTAACAACCATGTGACGGTGGATGTATATATTACTATTTTGTACTTGTTTCGTATTACTTTTATGGCTGGTGACATCGGAATAAGTATGATTCTGATTCTGAGAAAGCCTATAGTCTAGGGGTAGGCGGAATTTGCGAAATTGACTTTCGCAAATTATTGCAAAATTGCTCCAAATCTCCGCGAGCACACGGAACTTTCGCGAAGATGCAGAGATTGCTTTTCCTGCCCGTTCGTGATGTGTTTTTGCGTGCTCGCTGGGAAATATATCTCCAACTTGCCCATGCGGTCGCTAATGGGCGCGGCCATCTTGCTCGCGATGCTTATTTCCTGTTCCGGGTCTAATGACGTGTTCGCGATCGCAAACTCTCGTGAGATAGCGTGACCGGCTACCAACAATCCAACATCTCGTGGCGCACGCAAACGAATAGGAAAACTCGGTGGCGAACGCAGGGACCCGGTAAGTCACGACCACACGCACGAGAATGCATTTTTAAAGCGCGAACAAGAAAAATACTTCCGTTTCGCGGCAGATTGCGAAAGTTTTGACATTTTCGCTCTCTCCGCGGAACGCGAAAATGTAAAAATATCGCAAATTCCGCGAGTGGAACGAAATTTACGCCCAGGCCTACTATAGTCCTGGCTTGTTGTAGGAAGTAATGTTACTTGCTGTATTATGTATCTGGATGCAATGACAGAAGCAGCATAATACCAGTCGGTCGGCACACTATGCTAAGCACAGATTTTCAGTTTATGTGTTTTTAAGCCATGCCATTAAATACATTGGCCACGCCCCTTTGAGAGACCTCCCAGTTTTTAAATTCCACTTAAAATCATGAGCCCTGGCGCACTGAGCTGCCTCTGTGGCTGGACTCAGTGGTATCTGTGGCAGGCTGCCATATGTAGCATCATCACATGTTAAGCAGCAGAGACGTTTTGATGGAGATGTGTGATGAACTGTTAATTGACACACGAACAGTGATGAGCAAAATGTCCTGACATAGAGTTGTAAATTAGTGTTATTTCCCTCCGCGCATCTTTTTGTATCAGCACCTACTTTGTGAAGCAAAGTTTTAAGCTCGGCCCTGGATTTCCTGTGACATAAATATTGCGCGCTGCGGACGGGTTCCTGCGCACTGGACACATAAATTTTTATAGGCCTCACGTGATTTTCCGCTTTACAGAAATATTTCATCTGGATAACGTGGCAGATTCTGGCGCAATCAAACGTTTCATTTACTCCGTTACAAAGCAGTAAATAACCCTATTTGTTAGCCAATATATTTAACAAATCTACAGCAAAGTGCATCGTTTCCGCAGTAATATATTTAAACATTTTCCTCGAGCGGGATAGGACCTCCCTGGAAAGGGTAGGCTTTGCTTGCTATGCTCGCTTGCAGCAGCGGTCCGTGGAGGGCGTTCCGTGGGGCGGAAAGGCGGGGCGGGGCGGGGGAGGGGCAGGGTTGGGGGGTGCTAAACACCGGAACATGGATAATTGGAGGTAAGTAAACAATTAAATAAATAAAACGAATTTCGTACTGCGCCCTGCATCACAAAATGCGGTGCAGCGCACGCTACAAAATTGGTTTTATTTATTTAATTGTTTACTTACCTCCAACTATCCATATTCCGGTGTTTAGTACCCCCACCTTGCCCCTCCCCCGCCCCACCTTTCCGCCACACGGAACTCCCTCCACGGACCGCTGCTGCTCGCTTGTGGTGTACTGCGAGGTTTATATAAACATATTCCCAGGGAATTAACATGGCTTAAAATCTAGACCTGCACGTGGTGTACTGTAAAATGCATATCCAGGGACAATAGAGGCTACTTATTAAAAGTACCAGACCTAATCAGGTCTGAGGGGCATATATAAGGCAGATCATGGCTTACCCTGGGCACCAAAGGTAAGGTGAATATATGTCAACACCATCAACCTCATGTAAGAGGGTTTCCATGCTCCATGGACAATTTTTAATGCCTCTGTGTTAGCCCTTTGTGCAGTGCTTTAAATGGGGAAAAATAAGTGCAGGTACTCATTAAAATAGAGGTGTGGCAATTGGGCGGGGCTAAGGGCAAAATATGATCATACATAATGACTTCTGTACCAGTTGCAGCAAATATTAAAAGGTTGTATGATTTTACAACGCATTCCGTTGCAACGCATGTGTTTACCACGCATGCGTTACAATGAGAATGCCATTAGTACGCATAACCTTTACCTCGAAAATGCCTTTACCACGCATGCTTTTACAACGTTTTTCGTTGTTAAACCATGCATGTTAATTGCATTTTCTTGCTAAAGGTTATCTCCGATCCCTTCCCCATATACCGCTCCGATTCCCACCCACAAACCCTTTTTTTAAATACACCTCCCTTTAACCCTAATATTTTATCCCTTTTCTACACAACCCCCTCATCCCTTTTTTTAAATAAATAATACAAATATCCCCCTTACCTCTCCAAGTTCTTCCGATGTCAGGTCACACGTCGTAAAGAGGAACCGGAAGTGTCTTTCCGGTTCCTCTAACGATGCGGATTACCTCCTCATCGCGACTTCAACTGGTGAGTTTTTTTTTGGGGGGGGGGTAACCCCTCCCAACCCCCCTTTTTTTCTCCCGTTTATTTTTTTTGGGGGGTGGAACCCCCCAAACCCCCTTACCTTTACCACACATGCCTTTACTACGTATCTCGTAGTAAAGGTATGCGTGGTAAAGGCTATCGTGGTAACCACGCATGCGTTGTAATGCATGCGTGGTTACTGTTCTGCGTGGAAACGGCTGCGTTGTAGTGGCCGTTTCCCATATTAAAACACATGAGATATGCATTTCTGTCAAAAACACAGATTAACTCATTACACAAAATGAAAGTCATGATGGCACTTTCAACCGAATGGTCGCTGTGCACCTGATTGACAGTGCAGGGTCTGTCTAGAGGCCCTGTCCTGCGTGACACAAGCCCTCTCACAAGCCCTCTCACCCCCTGCAGTTTGGGAACATTCAAATGGGCGCTGCTGGAATCTTCACCAGCCACTCTGCAAAAGGATACTTCAGCCGAGTTATTTACAAGATCCTCGGAAGCAGAGTGGCCTCTGCCCTGCACTGGAGGGGAAACCTTACCTGAGTCTGCGTGCCGTGTACTCTCCCTGGCTACAGAGAAGTGCCGGTACTGATGGCAAAAAAAATCGTAAGGGCCGGTACTCAGTACCGAAAAAAATCGGCAGTACCGAAAAAAATCGGAAGTGCCGGTACTCAGTACCGGTGAGTACTGACCCATTTAAAGCACTGCATATGTGTAGACTCTGGACTTGAATGATTAATCTGAGGCCTAGCCTGACTGCAAGCAGCACTCCAGCATCGCTTGCTGTAACTTACTTTCACATTCAAAGATATTCGCCTTTGCTCATAAAACCCCCTTCTAAAATTTGAAGTAAAACATTTACAAGTGCAGGGTCAGACAATTTGAATACAGAAGCTGATGGGGTATTTACATCTTCAACCAGTAAGGTGGCCCTATTTTGAGGTTTTTTAAAAAAAAAGAAAAAAGGGTTAGACATAAACGTAGGACTAATGAAAAAATACTTCCATTAGCCAAGAACAAGATTTCTGCTCGATGTGTGAGAACAGCTCCTAACGAGTTCGATTTAACGAATGTGAGAGAGAAGCGAGAAAAAGAATGGAATGGAAGCAATTCTCGTCCCTGCCCCAAAAATGGTGTAGAAGCCGTGGTTTTGCCACCAGTGAACGTTTCATCACTTTCCTTCAATTTTTCATAATCAGCCACACATCTCTCCATAATCGTATTGCTGATATTGGTAGAGTACCGAGGTTTCCGAATTAAGCATGTTAGCAGACCAACCCTCAGCGAAGGCTCTGGAGTCCCTCCTTCCCTCAAATAACATCACTCCCTCCTCTTTCACCCAAAGGTGAGACTCTAAGACAGAAGACTGTGAGATTACAAAGCACACCACAGGAGCCTGGGACATTCTACTCTTGGCTGACAAGTCAGGCACTGAAAAGAAGATTGATTTTCTAAATACGTTTCCAAACCACCTGAAATTTCCCTCGGCACCGTGAGAGGATGTAAGTGATACAGTTAAGGCTCCTGCTACAGAAGGCCTCTGCGGTAAAATACCTCTGTAATCTAATGCCACCTTGTTTTTAAAAGTGCTGCATTTTGGAACTGTACACTCTGCTGTATTCGTTTGTTGATGTGCGACTTTAAACAAGTGGGGCCTGTAAACATACGGTAACGTTACTCTAGACGAAATGGGTGACATCTGGTTGTGGCAAAAATCCAGGGGCTACACTTTTCCTAACCAAATTGTAACTGCCAACTACCAAAATTCTACCTGCGCTCCCTGTCTGCTCACAGTCTTTCTAGCTCTCCTTGAACGCCTTTCAAAGGCTTACTGCATCCAATACAATAAAGATATACATACAGTAGACTTTGGGTCAACCCCTTGCTTTTAATTGGACGTCTTGATTGTCCATCTAATTTCCCTACTTCTTATTCACTGACTTTCCTCCCTATTCGTTGTTTATCATGCCTCAGGAGCAATTCTTTTTTTATCCGGCTCTGTTTGGATGACTTGTATCTTTCCACTGCTTACATTTAGGAAACTCTTTCTTCTCTTAGCATTCCATGGGAGTTCTCTCTCCTCTAGGGTTGGAGAGGCCTAGAGAGAAGGGCTGCTCTGACAAGTCAGTGTGTGGGCCCGTTTTGTGTCTGTCTGTGGACCTGTTTATGGTCTGGCAGGCTGTCTTTTTACTATTGATTTCCCTGATATCATCACAAGCACTGCCCACAGCAAGCACACATGCACGCATTCTCGAAGCACAAATGCAGGTAGTCTCCTGTACCTTCCAAAATACATGCAATATATATTTACAAGTTCAAAACTGCTCTGATTTCCAAATCTGGGCCACTTTTTTTTAGCAATCTGATGGGGCTACTTTTAATTTGGTGCCTCGGACTATTTTCAGTCCCAGTTGGACCCAGCTCTCCTGTGTGGTGCTTCCCCTTTATGGCTCCCACCCCGTATGCCCTTTGTGTGGCTCTCCACCTACCAGCTCATCTGCTCATTACCCCACCTATCCATATCCTGCTCAGCTTTTTTGCAACTCCCTCTTGCTCCGCTCATCACCAAGGCATGTCACGGATGTTTACTATTTCCTACACTTGCCCTTTGTTGCTAACCTTCCATTCCCTGTCTCAATTTTATTAATTTACCTTTTTTTTTCACTTTGTAGGTAGGACTAGAAGGAGACATTTTCTACTGGCCCACTCCTTTCTGTAAAGGTGGCTTTTATAATTTTGTATTCACCACTTCAAAATGTAAAACCGATATGGATTCCCTGTCATGAATTTTTATGAACATGCTCATGTTTATGTCATCACACTGGGGCTCTGTAACATCATGAGTCATAGGCGGGAATGCAGGCCAGGAGTGACGACCACCGTCCTATGTCCCATTCTTATGAGTGAAGTTCACATGTACAAAACTACTGAAACTCTTTGGACAGCGATACAATAAAAATCTGTCAAAAGTGCCACAGGCTCGATGGGTGGGCAGAGGATCCTTATCCTACCTAACTACACATCTTTAGCATGACCTCAGGGAGGATCCACTGGTTATCAATGATCAGTTGCATTTTGTTAGACCCAGTGGTTTCGGGCTGGCTAATACGCATCAAAGCCAGTCAGAATCCACTGTTCCAAATAGGTTGAGTATGATATACTTGTCTGATAACCTGTGCTCACCCTCTGTTAGCTTGGCACCAAGCAGTCAGGCTTATCCTCAGGGCTTGAATGTAAAGTGTTGCCACAACATCTGTCCTCGCAACACACTGCACTTGCCACAAAAAGACTCCACAAAGTATGTATAAAAACTCTTGTCTTTATATTACACATGCACACTGAAATCAAAACGAGATTTATATTGTATATACACTCTACAGTTATACACAACTGCTGAATTTCTCTATTGAAATCAAAATGAAACTCACATTGTATGTACACTTTGCAGTGATATGTAATAGTCAGACTTTCCCACTGCAGAAAGTTCAAACAGCCACCATTCTCTGACTGTGCTTTGTGACCCAGCCTCTTAGTCTTTCAGCTTCACCAGCCAATGATATATGTTGCCCCTGCTGGCAGCCTGTTGACTATGCAGTCAGAACCACTTAACACGGAAAGAAACAGTTACTTAGCTTTGTCCGTTCGGATTACACCTCTATACACCAAACAGCACCTGCATGATTGCGGGATCGCTATCCCCCGTAGCTAAACATTTGTGACCCAGGAAACCTGGTGTGCTCACAGTGTGGAGAAATGGTTTCCTCCCAAACAAATGTGTGACCTGCCATAGACCACCGGCAGTCAGCTGTAGTTGCCCACAAGGCACACAAAACCCCTCAGGTCTTGTCCTGATGTTTTCCCAGAACAAAATACCCTGTGGCATGGGTCCAGGTAGAGGGAGCCAACGACCTTGGAAAGAGGCTACATTGTCAGGCACGTTCATCCTCGTGATCTGGAGGCCAAAGACATTCTCAGCTCCTGGCTCAGGTTCCCCCCGAAACCCCTCGGACACCACACACTCCGGAGCACAAGCAAGCAACACAGGTCCCCTTGGCTGCAAGAACAGGTCCCTCAGATTCTGCAAGCTTCCCCTGCACTTCTTCTACTCCTCACGTCCCGGCACCTCAGATGGCTGCTGATCCTTGTGCACACACTCCTCTTGCATAGCGAGATAATGGTGTATGTCAGGACAGTTCTTGTCCTAACCACAATCACTTCCCCCAGTACAGTCCTTACCAGGCCACAGAGTTTCACTAAGCGTAGCTCCGCAAAGTGAAAACAATACTCCACTGACGTCCGCAAGTGGCAGAGTGCAGTGTAAACTACCATTCGCACTGATTTTTCTGCTGCTCGAGTTGAAATTCTACCCGAGCTGCAGCTCGTGCCCACCAACTCATCGTTGACGAGCGCGATTGGGGAAAAACATCTGCTGTACTACGCGAAGCATAGTTTTCTGCACTCTGCGAATTCTGTGGAGTGCAGTAAACTCCACGAACGGAGCGGAGTTCACCTCCCAGGCATAGTCGTTACTGTCTTGTGGAGACAGTGAGATCCTTTGTGTCCCTGGGATCTCATGGACAGCAGGCCAGCTCAACGGCCCTTGGAGAGTACTTCGAGACCCAGGCCACAACAGTTAGCACTAGATGCAGGCCAGCAACATCCAAGGAAAATCCACCAAGTGATAGTCCTCTTCTTGGAGCACAACATGCTCCAAGCCACGAGAAGTCAGCGGATAGTCCAGTTGCAGTACCTCCTGCCCTAATGATTCCTCATGTCAATGTCCCAGTCTTGAACCAGTGTAGTATGGTTCCAAATCTAAAGGTTTCTCTACCATCGTAGGCCGAATCCCCAGTAGCCATACCCACCATGGCCTTTAAAGATACAATCAGTTCAAAAGGCCACCTTTGAAATGCAGAGGCCCCCTCTAACTTTGTACTGTCTGCCATCCTACTCCTGGAGGTTTGATCACAATCATTAGTGGTGCCAAGAGCCTGCCTCTTGGAATCCAGGTGCCGATTCCACCCCCACGTAGCCAACCCAGAACGGCCCTTCAGAGTCAGAGGTCCGCAGTTTTGCATGAACCCCTAGTTTATGGCCCTCTATCAGGAATACACAAATGTGCCTATCCCTGATGCACCCAGTTGTGAATTAGGAGACTGGCTGTCAGGCACTCTGATCCATGCACTTCAAAATTCTCACTATTACAAAGTGACATTTCCATCACCGTAATGTCGAACCCACTCCCATTACCGGAGAGGATTAGGTATTACAAACTCATCGATACCAAATACCATACTGTTACTATTCAGCCTGTAGGAAATAATGCACAACAGTGTTTCCCTACCCCCTCATACTATTCCAATGTGAGAAGCAGGCCCCCATCATACCGGTCACACCATCCAGTGTCATTCATGACTCTTGCAGGTAACACATACACACATCTGCCCAACCTCTTCCCAACACTGCAACGTGTCTCCAGGGAGAACTCCAAAGAGATATGCAGAACCTTGGCACATAGCTTTCTAAATGCCAAGTCAAATAACAGTACCCCATGCACACAGGTCATGCCAGGGCAAAACTGTGGTATAATCGATAAGCTACCTCAGTGGATAGCAGAACCAGTATTGCATACCCAAGGAGGCACATTAAAGAGACATGCCCTTGGTATAGGTCTTATCCCATGACAAGCGACTTAAAACTAACTAGAATCAGTCTATTATATACACACCGATCCACAGCATGTATATGATGAGCAAAGCGCTTTGAAACTGCACAGCAGTGCCAAATGCGCTCAAGTCCTAAGCCAGCAAAACAAGATCAACACAGGAGGTCCTCAGTCAAAAAAGGTTAGGAGAAACCACGCCAACAAAGGCCAGGTCTATCACATTTCAACAGAAAACTGAGAATGTGGCTTTAAATGGTCTAACACTAAAAAGAATGTACCTCCGCATTGGTCTCTGAAGGAGGACTGACCATTGTGAATATCTGCTACCTATTACTGACCACGAGCAAGACAAGCCCAACCCCACCATTGCATTCCAATTGTTTAGACACCCAGATTACAAAGCCCTCAATCAGCAGCGAACCAGTCTCTATGTACGGTTAAAGGGTTGATGTCCAAGGGGAAATGCAAGAGTGAGACTTGTAATAAAGAAAATGGTGCGCGGTTAGGATTTTTTTTCACCACTGCCTCATTAATTCCTCTCAGAGCTTTGTCTAAAAAAAGCTCCTGTGAAATGCCCTCTCATCATTTCTAATCCAGTGCTAATGGTGCCTAGACCTGCCAGCAGTACAGGGTTGCAGCTGGCCTTTACACAGAGTTATTTTCCTACAAGAACAGACACGTTCTGCCCTGCTTCACCAAGAAGCTACAGAGATAATAGGCCACATTTATAAATAATTTTTGATCAGGCTGCTTCTGACCTCAAATTCTTTTTTTACAGATGTGCAAAACGATTTGGTAACATGCTACCGAATTACAAATTGTGTTTGTCATTCAGTATTTGGAAGGGATGTGTTTAGGGTGTCCCTTCCAAATACCAATCTGAATGAAGGAGGTGGTAACTATTTGCATATAGAAAGGGGTCGCCACGGGACCCACTTCCCCTTGGACAAAGTAAAAAAAATATTTGTTATTCTTAAAAAACTAACCTTCAAAGTTCCTTTTTTCATTTTAAACACATCCAATGTTCCTGCTTAAAAAAAAAGATTGTTTTATTAAAAAGCAATCACAGACATGATGGTCTGCCGACCCCAACTGGCCACCATCCCTGTGATGGCTGCTATTCCCAACGGGTCGCAAACTGTGACCTACCTCATAAATATTTTTGCGGTAGCTCGATTTGCGACCCACTAGGAATTGCTAAATGAAACTCAAAGAGTTTCATACATCACGGATAGAGATTTCCTAATTGCAATTCACACAGAATCACAATCAGGAAATCTCTATCCATACAATATGTCCATATGGCCCTCTATTTCATGGGTAAGGCATCTGCATCATGGTACTCGGCATATGAATAGAGAGCTTGCATATTGTCCCAGTTTCACGTTCCACAAAGTAGCCATTCTTATTCCCAAAAATGTGTGTTTGAAGCCTAGTAAATTTATGGATGATTTCCATTTTATCCTCTAATATCCATTCTTTCATGACGTTGTCTCACATATGTTGGTTTCACCCCTTCATTCCTTCCTTCCTAATTTACTTTTCTGCAATACTGTATCAAAATTTTAAATCTCTTCCAACAATTCATTCAACCTGTTGAATTTCTACGGTATAATTTCAAACCACATTCTACATGTAGGGGAGTTTGTTCAAAGCAGCTGTCTGGGACCATGGCATATCTCACTTTTCCATCAAGACTCACTGACAGGCCCTTTTCTAGTCACAAAGGTGGCAGTGTGTCCGCTCAATATTACTTAGACTGGTGCTGGGAACCGTGATGTTTTGGGGTAAACACAGACGAGTGCTGCTGTGGTAGCTCGGCTGGGCAATCAAAGAGGGGAAATCAGGTGGAAAACAGAGGGAAGTGAAAGATGCGAGTACGGACAGACGAAGTAAGCTTAGGAAAGATGTGAAGTGAACAGGTGAGGATGTGAGCAGACAAGGTGAGAGCGCGTAAAAATAACAGATGGAATCTGTAAGCCGAAAACATTTAAGATGTTTGAGGGCTTGCTTAGTTCTTATGGGAACAGAACTGGTATAAGGCCAAAAGGAATTTTTATTGAATTGAAAGTGTATCTGTTTCTTTTATTAGCTACAAATGCATTTTCATTTTTTCACTTTTTTTATAAGTCCACAAGTAAGGACAATAAGGATTTTCATGGGGAGGTTGGCTTATCGCCGGAAAGAATGTTGTAGATTTGGGACGAATTGGCATGGTCTTCACCTTTAGAACAATGAAATAAGGCAGATAATAGGTAAAGGTTTAATCATATCATCAGATGTATTTTCTAGAAAATGTTTTACCCTGTTATTTTTGCTGCAGTAACTTGGACCCCTTTTCACTAACTAGGCGGCTTGTACCTGTTGTCGATCACCATTGTTATAGGTGGAAGCAATCAATATATATATCCAACAAAAGCGTTGTCCCGATAAATCCAACAGACACAAACTTTCTTTAGCGCGATTTATTCCAGCAAAGTCACCCTACACGTTTCAGAGCTTCCACTCCTTGCTCACGAGTAGTGTCAATGCAAAAAACAATAAAGGTTTATACACAAATCATGTGACATTCAATTTCATACTAAGTGAAAACAGACTTCATGACTTGTTATCATTGTAAACAAGATTGTGGAAAAACATATCAGCCATTCTGTCTTGATTTAAGCAACATTATACCGTTAGCACTAATCATTACGATGCATTGGGTTCCTACATTTATTTACAAATTGATAGTTGCAAGTGTGATTGTGGTTGTCGGGAAGAACTTACCCCTCTTTCAGTGCCTCACTCTACCCGTGAACTATATTGCGCAGAATTCACGAGGGCATAGAGTAGGACATGTTGTCAAAACTACATTTCCCATTCGTATCGAGCACACAGTATCGAAATGAAGATAACTTCAAGCGGTTACCACCGCTGCACTGTGCCGTTAATTCCATTACATTTAAATAGTCAAGCCCCAGTGGGCATGTTAACCGCCTAGTAAAGCGGTATGGGATATAACGAAAATAAAGTCCCAGTGGACACAAATAAACTAGCAAATTTCACCGCTGCTGCCAGCGTGTCACAGCTAAAGCCCCAGTGGGCTAACATTAGTACTTCGAGGTCACTTCCCCCGATGTACTGATGAAGTTAAGTAAAAATAAAAATAAAATAAAATCCCGGTCCAATAGGCAAAATTATAATATAAATGGCATGGGCCACTCAATGTACCACACATTTATAAAGGATTCCCCATTCAAGATACTGAAATGTACTATCAATTCAAATAATAAACGTTAAAAAACAAGAAAACGGGGCAGGGTAGAAACACCCTGACCCCCTAGGCCTGCTCAGGGGGTCCCACAAGGACCCCCAGGGCCAAAAAAAGAATTTCTTTTTTTATAATTTTGGTAGACGTCGCGCTGGGGTCGCGAATCCCGCCGAAATAAAAAAAAACACTTTGTTTATAAAAAGCCCCTAGGTGGGCCAGGTCCCGGGGGCACTATAAATTCATTAGCGGGGGCCTGCGGGGGCCCCCGCAGCCCCGGGGACCACCACCTCCCCGGGGCTATGTATATGATATGCAGGAGGGCACGCGGCCCTCCCGCAGCCCGGGGACCGCCACCCCCTGGTGCTTGTGTTTGAATGTGTGGGGGACCTCCATGGTCCCCCAATCCCTGGGGACCAGCACCTCCCCAAGGCATTAAACAAGTTGGGAATGGGGGCCGTTCGTCCCCCCTCCTGGAGGCCTTGATGGCCCTGGGGACCACCACCCCCCCCCCAGGGCTGGCTCCTGCAGTGTCCCGGGCTGCCTACCCCCAGTACACTGCTGTTTGTTATGACAGGGCAGGAACATGGCTCGCGCCCTGTCATAGCAGACTCTGCTTTGGATTTTGGAAGCAAGAGCAGGTTGCTTTTCCACACAGGGAGCTGCATGTCAGCAGTTCCCTGTGTGGAAAAGCAATGCCGGCTCCCGCAGGAGACGGGGAGCTGGCAGGGCCGTGGGGGCATTGAGGTTCCCCCCACGGTCCCTAACCATGAGGCCAGGTCCCAGGGGATGGGGTCCCCGGGGCCCAAAATGGCCCGGGAGGAGGGTGACAGTCCCCCCTCCTCCCTTTTTAAATATAAAAATTAAGAAAACACTCATATTTGGGCATGCCCGGGGGATGGGGTCCCCGGGGCTAATGTGAATTAATGGAAGTGGACAATTAAAAAAAAAAACATTAGGGGGAGTCGCCACCCTAGTGCAGCGCTCAGCGCGGCCTCCTAGTGTAAACACAATGGGTGCACGGTGCTCAGCGCGGCCCCCTAGTGTGAACACGATGGGTGCGCAGCGCTCAGCGTGGCCCCCTAATGTGAAAAACCAGAGGTTTCAGGGACGTTATAGTTAGAAATTAGCATTTAAAACACCTGAGAAATTCACTGAAAAAAACATAGGTTTCAGGGACGTTATAGTTAGAAATTAGCATTTAAAAACCTTAGAAATTCACTGAAAAAACCACAGGCTTCAGGGACGTTCTAGTTAGTTGGTCATTTCACTCGTACAAAACCAGAGAAATTCGGCCGTTATAGTTAGTGCTGCTAACTTCAACTCGCGCCCCCGCAATGCACTGCTGATCACATCACATATTACATCATTCATGACATGGTCAGTGACATCACTGATGACATCACTGACAACATCCACGTGAAAATCTGATGCACCTCCTCATACCCTAATATAACCTTTGATACTCCCACTCTAAAATACAGAGTACCATTTTTGAAACCATAGACACACAAATACAAGATAGTACATACCCACTCACTAATTCCTAGGTCTAGACACATCCACTCATTCACCCATACAGTCACTCATACATGCAGTCAACTATCAATACGGCACTATCATATGCAGTCACATACCTATTCAGACACTCACACACCGCCACTCATCCATAGAGTTACCCACACACCTAGTCAGTCATGCAAAGAATCAATCACACACTCCCATTTACTCACCTATACAGTCATACACACACCACCGTACTTATTTATACAAATACTAACACATACTTACTCTCTTAAACAATCACTAATACAAGCACACACTCATCCATACACCTACTCTCACAATCACTCACTCTCACATATAGTCATTTATATACTCCAACACTCACATATACTGCCTTTCACATATGCAGTTACTCACACATGTACCAATGAAGCATCCATTCAATCACCAACACACCCATACACACACTCACCCACCCATATAGCCCTTCACAGATGCCCTCTTGAACCCATACACCCAGTGAATCACCCACTCACACATCTATGCAAAGAGTCACACCCACCTCCCACTCACACAGATACTCAGGCACCCATACAGATACTCAGACAACCAATCAATAACCCATATAGACCCTCATTTAGCTACTTACCAACCCATGCAACCGCTTACACACCAACTGACAAACTAAACTGTGTGAATGTCTGTATCAGTCACTAACCCATGCATTCAGTAAGACACATTTAATCACTCACTTATACAGTGAGTCACGCACCTACTAAATCATCCATTCAGACACTTATACACCCACTAATTCTTCAATGCATCTTGGCCTATATATAGATAAAACATATTTAAACTTTACAGAAACACACAGTCACTGGATGATGTCATCGGTAATGTCATTTGAGATGTCATCAGTGATGTCATCAGTGATGTCACTGACCATAGCAATCACTAGAAGAACTCCACAGAGTGTGGAGGGGGGAACGGGAGGCACGGGGTGCTAGGAGCTAGCGGCCTCCATTACTACTATTGACCACAAGAAGCTGCTCCTAGAGTGATGTGACCTTACTACAGTTGTGAGTTGAGTGTGGACATCTCACAAAAAGTGACGGACTGGCCTCACACACCACCTGGTGTCATGCTTCATCATCGGCCAGTCCTCGCCCTCCAAAACCTTCGTTTGATGGAGGGCGGGCATACACCTGGAGACAGGGATGCACTTCTAAACTAAAGAGTGGGGGCCCATGGGGTAGAACGTGAAGTTAAAAATCATTATAGTTACCAAGATATTTTTAATGTGATCAGTAACTATATGATGCTAAAAACAAAATTGCGGCAGGTGGGGAATTTAGGTGTCCCCTAGCCGTCTAGTGTAAGGTCGACATGTTTCTGCCTTCTTGGCCCGAGCGGGTCCAGGGCATTCATCAGGACCTAGATTTACAAAAAGAGGGCTCCGTTCTTACCAACTGGTAGCAAGAGAATACCACTGCGCGGGTGTGGCGTAGGCCACACTCCACTACCTAGATGGCTTCCAACTGTAAAGCCCTAGTCAGACAAACTACTTGCCACATGGGGGGATAAGGAAGGAGACAAATCTGTTCAGTTATCTGAGGCAGAGTGTCCCGTTTTCAGCCTAAATTCGGGCGGACGAGGAGCAACACCTTAGGCTGAAAACGGGACACTCTGCCTCAGATAACTGAACAGATTTGTCTCCTTCCTTATCCCCCCATGTGGCAAGTAGTTTGTCTGACTAGGGCTTTACAGTTGGAAGCCATCTAGGTAGTGGAGTGTGGCCTACGCCACACCCGCGCAGTGGTATTCTCTTGCTACCAGTTGGTAAGAACGGAGCCCTCTTTTTGTAAATCTAGGTCCTGATGAATGCCCTGGACCCGCTCGGGCCAAGAAGGCAGAAACATGTCGACCTTACACTAGACGGCTAGGGGACACCTAAATTCCCCACCTGCCGCAATTTTGTTTTTAGCATCATATAGTTACTGATCACATTAAAAATATCTTGGTAACTATAATGATTTTTAACTTCACGTTCTACCCCATGGGCCCCCACTCTTTAGTTTAGAAGTGCATCCCTGTCTCCAGGTGTATGCCCGCCCTCCATCAAACGAAGGTTTTGGAGGGCGAGGACTGGCCGATGATGAAGCATGACACCAGGTGGTGTGTGAGGCCAGTCCGTCACTTTTTGTGAGATGTCCACACTCAACTCACAACTGTAGTAAGGTCACATCACTCTAGGAGCAGCTTCTTGTGGTCAATAATATGTCACTGACCATGTCATGAATGATGTAATATGTGACGTCATCAGCAGTGCATTGTGGGCGCGCGAGTTTTAGTTAGCTGAACTAACTATAACGGCTGAATTTCTCTGGTTTTCTACGAGTGAAATGTCCAACTAACTATAACATCCTTGAAGCCTTTGGTGTATATATATATATATATATATATATACACACACACACACACACACACTGAAAAAAACAAAGGTTAAAGGTATATAGTTAGGCTCATATTTCAATCGTACAAAACCAGTGAAATTCTGCAGTTAGTTAGCTAAGCTAACTAAAACTTGTGCTCCCGCAATGTATTGCTTATGACCTCAGATTATACTTCACTCATGACATGGTTAGTGATATCACTGATGACATCACTGGTGACATCTCAAATTACAACATTGATGACTTACTGATGACATCATCCAGTGACTGTGAGTGTTTTTAAAACGTTTATGAGTATTAAATACATATATCAAGGTGTATTGGTGAATCAGTGGGTGTATATGATTCAGTGGGTGTGTGACTGTATAAGTGAGTTATTAGGTGTATCAGTGAATATATAGGTGAGTAACTGGTTGTGTGAATGTCTGTATCAGTCTGTCAGTTGATGTCTAAGTGGCTGTTTTGGTAGAAGAGTGGGTGTGTGACTGCCTGTATGGATGAGTGAGTGGGTGAGTCAATGGCTGTTTGGGTTAGTGAGTGGTTGTGTGTGAGGAGCTGTATGGATGAGTGAGAGTGTGTACAGCTGTTTGGGTTAGCGAGTGGATGTGTCAGTGGTATATGGGTGAGTAACTGGGTATTTGAAAGGTAGAATATGTGAGTGTATGCGAGCAACTGTATGGGTTAGTGAGTGAATGTGAGAGTGGCAGTATGGGTTAGTGTGTGTTTGTGTCAGTGACTGTATAGGTGAGTGAGTATGCGTTAGTATCTGTATGAGTAAGTGAGTGTGTGTGTGTGTGTATATCAGTATGGGTGAGTAAGTGGCTGTGTGATTCACTATATTGGTAAGTGTGTAGTGTGTGAGTAGCTCTATGGGTGACTGACTCAGTGTGTGAGTGGCTGTATGGGTGTATGAGTAGATATGTCAAAGGCTGAATTAGTGAGTGAGTTGGTGTATGAGTGGTTGTATGGGTGAACGAGTGGATGTGTATGTAGCTCTATGAACCAGTGAGTGGGTGTGTAAATTCTGTTATGGGTCTGTGAATGGGTTTGTGAATGATTGTGTGGGAGTGAGTGTATGAAAGGTTCTATGGGGTGTGAGTGGGTGTGTCAGTTATTGTGTGGATGATATAATCAGTGATGTCATTTGAGATGTCATGAGTGATGTCACTGACCATTTCGTGAGTGATGTAATATGTAAGGTCATCAGCAGTCCATTGTGGGGGCACAAATTATAGTTAGCTCAGCTAACTAGAAGTGCTGAATTTCACTGGTTTTGAAGGAGTGAAACCTGAGCCTAACCATAACATCCCTGTAACCTTTGTTTTTTTCAGTGAATTCCTAAGATTTGTTTATTTGATTTCCTAACTAGAAGTCCCTGTAACCTTTGTTTTTTTAGTAATAGTTGCGGCCATAATTGCAGCCAGTGACGGACGCGGATAGACGTCCTTGCTCAAGAGCAATATACGGGCCCAATATTGGATGCCCTCTCACTCCTTCAAAACCGGACACTGCGCGGAACGGTGTGGATGTCAGATCTTACTATGAATCACTGATACAACTTGAACCAATATTGAGATACCTTTATCCTATCCACTACTAGCCGGGATGGGAGTACAACCGGCAAAGAGGTTTACAGAGATTTTTTCACATCTTAACAGCCCTGAGGAAGTCGTGGGTTCACTCCCGGATGACGATACACGTGTTGGCTGGAACAATCAAAAGAAAAGAAAAGAAAATCACAAGAAACCAAATTTGAATAGCATTGTGAGCATATATGTTTTAATTTGCAATAGGAATACTGATGTATAAGTGCTCGGGCATGGTCTCACTTGTAGATCCCTAGGTGTCACATTTAGGGGGTGTGGGTGATTTACCCTTCCCTTGAGCACCATAGTAACCGCTAAGAGTGGGTGCTAACACCACATGGGGCCCTATCACCCAACACAGAGTTTATCCTTAAGTACTTAATACAGTGTTAAAAACATAGAAAATACAAAACATATAATAATTTAATAGAAATGTGTGTTACAGTGAACACCAATATGGTGGAAGGATAATTCCGGTAATGTGCTTGGGAAGTGTTGCTCTAGCTGTTTGAGGGTCAGCAAAATATATGAAGGACACAATAAAATTGTTCACACTTCCCAGTAGAAGGCATCCACCGAAACGCGTTGGTCTAAGTAAATTATGGAGCAGGATATTGTGTGTTAGCCTTGCACATGGAATTATGAAAAATTAAAAAGAAAATTGAGGAAGAAAACCTGATTTTGGATGTTGTCCTTTTTGGATGGTGCCGCTACGTGAGGTGTTGACGAAACGGGACGCCCAAAGAGACCTATCTATATATATATGCACACATCTCTTAGCTGTTCTGGTGAGTGCAGAGCAAAGGCAGTGTGGCTTCTACTTAGAAGTTGCTCTCTACAAAATCAAATGTAGCATTAACTAACAAACATTCAACAGAACACACTAAGTTAAATGAACAATGGGTCCACATACAATACCGCTGAGATACACCAATTTAGCTGGGTTTCACCAAGCTCCCAACAACACCAGCCTTAATAATAAACAATCATATATTCCATTCAAAATGATGTACACTCGTCATTCACTGTTCATGGCACAAAACAATTGAATCTGGAGGTTAAAATAGCACTCAAACCACCATGACATAATTCACCTCTCAAAGACAACACATAACACACTAAACAAACCACAGGTAGACAAATATAGCAGGGATCTATGGACCCTAACAAAACATAGTATTACGTGTTACTTTAAACATATCCCAAGCTGAGGAATGCTCTGCCCAATTTCTCAGATGTCACATAACTGAACTGGTTTGGGTTCTCAGGTACATGCACGAACCTGAAGCATTTTACCACTCCTCCATCCAAATGTATGCACACAAGATTAATCACACCCCACCCTTGCTGATGACTTACCTCAAACAGAAAACATAATCCAAACTGTGCAGAATACTCAAGACCATGGTCAAGATGCAGGAGCCAGACACCACCAGCTGCAAAACCATATTAATGGCAATAGTGTGCTAGAGACATCGCCTTTAATTTGACATACCCTCCTGTAATCAAGGACTAGAATCCATCTTTCTTCAAGATTATGCTGAGTAGGCACTCAGCTGGCACCCAGTCAGTCCAACCATCCATCAAACCTTTACCAGCCACAAACTTACAATCAAATAAAACTCCATTGAGTTTTATGTTTCTGAGATCTGCCACCCCAAGGCTACTATGGGTCAATTTACCTAGAGAGACCCATGAAACCTCCATTAAAATGGGCACATCTCTAGATCTAATTATTCATGGTAAAACCATAGGTTTCGCTATAACCATCACTACAACTTTCACTTGGAGGAAGTGTGCCTATTGCAGGATAAGACATCACTATTCATGCCCTCTTCATACAATTGTCATAAGCAGTACAGGGGTTACTGTCAACGGCGCTGAGCTCAGAGAAGTATATGCCACTATGGAATTACAATTAATGTGACATCTGACAACTGAGACTGTACAGCATTTGAAGCGGATATCACATGAACAGTAGACTGCACACTCTCGCTAAAACCAACAATTTGTGGCCTGAACTTGGCCCATCCTCTAAGTGGCACCAACTGAAAGCACTCTGGTCACTCTGGCTACTGCACCACCAATGTACCACCCATAGCCATGGCAGAGTTCATCAAATGAAGGCATCATCAAGTCTAAAACATCAATCACCTTGTGTAGTTGAATGCACTGGAACACAAATCACTGTTAGGCAACCCATCTAGTGGGCACGGTAGTGAAGAATATTTAACCTCCAGCAAACCGTACACTCTCAATACAGCAGAAGCACTAAGGAAAAGTGTTCCCTCCCAGTGGCGGCTCCTCCGCTACGGCAGAGGAACGTCGCCCCGCTGTTGCAAAGCAGTGAAAGAACAAATAAAATGATAATAACTCGAGGTTATTATCATTGTATTTGTTCTTGCTTCACAGCTTTTCAGGGCGGGTGGGCTGCTCTGCTCTCAGAACAGGGGATGAGTGGTTTGCCCACTCCAAGTGCGCAATGGCTGTTTGGTGGGCTCTTTTGGGCCGGTCAAACAGTCATGCACGCTTCGCATGATCCACGGCACTCAGACCAATCACAATGCTGCATTGTAGCGTTGTGATTGGCTTAGGCGAGGGAGCCTGGCTGCGTACTGTTCTGGTCCCAGGACTGAGACTACGTGGGAGAGAGCGGGAGAGCTTAGAGGAGGTACTTTTATTTTCTTTCTTTTTTAACCCCCCCCACTACCCTCACCCGGCAAAGTTCCTCCACCCCGGATCCATGCTGGCCGCTACTGTTACCTCCGTGGTATGCGGCCATGCTCCATGCAAATGAGGGAATACCCATTAGTGATCGCACTGGCATATAATGTCCATGAGTTGAACCATAATATAAAGGGGCCTCACAATCATCTCTAGCCCGTTCTATAATATTAAATTGCCATAGTGGCTCAAGAAGTTGTCACACTCACCCACTGATCTCACAGGACACTTTCTGTAATACGGCCCCTGAAGTCAAGTTTTTTTAAATTTTAAAGGCACCCCGTTAATGCAAATTTCCGTCAAATGTAATGACAACTGGACTGTTTTTTTTATAGCAGATGGGCTGCTGGGAACACATCCGAAAATGGCAAACAGACAACTTGCTGCCGCTCTTCGGTGCAGCATGTAACGAGTGGAGGCAGGCAGCAATTGATGCACGGCCTAATGACTATTGAGACGCTATCAATAAAAGTGTGATCACTAATCTGCTGCAATTAGAGTTAATTATAATAAATGCAATTTTCTCCCGGAGCCGTGGCTCGATGGCAGAGATATGAATTGACTTGAACTGGATGGATAGCGTTTATGTGACAAGGAGAGGATGCATTGCTCCCCCTGGCAAGAGCATCAATGATAAGCTATGAATTCATTGCAACAATCAGGATGAGCCTCATTACCTTCTCCTGCAGCCATTTCCGACACAGCATCACTGGAGCACAAACTTCAGGGAAGGGGTGGAGGCAACGGCACTTGGACAGCTGTCAGTCTCTGTCCAGGACATTTTTAATTTGGTCTTTATTTTAGCTACACCGCATCTATCTTGGGTGCAAGTCAGAAAGCTTCCCTTACAACCCATACTCTCAGAATTATCTCAGTTGCTGTTGCCTGTTTCCTTAACTCCACCAACACCAACGCACTTAGAGAGATAGGGTCAAAGGGATATTTTAACGACCTGCCCTAGTCCTAATCCCCAAATATACTAAATAAATCACAACAAGAACTGGGGGTCTAATGATAATGTAACTCCACCCCCATAGGCTGGGTGGTATCCTAGACACATGCCTGAAGACTGTTGAACTGTAAAGCATCACGCTTATTTCATCATCTGTGATCTCCATTGTCGCTCAAGCAATAAAGTGCAGTCATGTGACCAGGTCTTCCTTCTGAGATGCATCCTCACCGATTTGATGGCAAACCATAAGCTTCCTTCATGGCTGATCTTTCCATCTGTGCCACATTTGAATTTTGTGCTAACTCCTATAATCCTTCCTGCCCCTGTTCCCATTTGCAATACCTTTGATTTGTTTACTAATCGCGAGCTTCCTTTAATGCCTCTGTGATGAATTGCAATACGTTTATTCGATAATCATATGCAAGCTTCCTTCATGGCTTTGGGTCTAAGGTGCAACATCTTTGATATTCTCGCTAATTGCACCTCTCTCCGCCCATGATCTGTCATGACAGGTACACTGACTTTGATTTGATAGCTAATCACAAACTTCCTTCAATAACTCTGGTCTAAGTTGAAATACCTTTGATTTTCTTGCTAACCACACTGCCTTTCACCCATAGCCTGTGTTATCTGTTGACATCCTTTTGATTTGCTTGCTAACTGCAACCCCTTCCGTCTATAGCCTGTGCTACCAGTTGCAATCCCTTTGATAGCTTATTTCAAGCTTGCTTCAATATCTGTGTTCTAAGTTGCAATCCCTTTGATTTGCCGGCTTATAGCAAATCTCCTTCATCACCCGTATTCCCAATAATACATTTTGATGCTCATGATTACAGCAAGCTCTCTTCAAGAACTGTGCTAACTGCTCTACACTTCACATGATCCTCAACTGCATGGTCCCTTTAAGGCCTGCATTCGCAGTTGCAATGCCTTTGATTTGCAGCGTTACTGCAAACCTCACGGCTAAGATCTCACATAACACAACTTGATGATTTTGATCACCGTAAGAATCCTTTGGGATCTATTGCGAGCTGCAGCACCTTTGATTTGGAGCCTAACGGACATATTTACAAACCCCTATCGCCACCGGAGTATCCCTTTTTTTTGACGCTCTGGTAGTGTAGCACCAATTTCAATATTTCAAAGGAGGAGCTAAGCCACTTAGCGTGGCTTAACGCCATCTGGCAAATATGCCCCTTTCCACAGTATTCCTCCGCGGCAAAGGGGCGTGTAATGGGTATTGCTGTGGGCTTTCCACTGCAACACCAATTGCTTTTTACTAGGAGACAGCGCCAGAAACTAATGCCATGCAATATCAGAGGTTAGAATTGCACAGGAGGAGAAATGCTTTTATTTCTCTTCGTTTTTTTTTTCTATTTGTGCTGCATTCTGTACATAGCGGTACAAAAGGGGGTGGTGATGGACGGAGCATCAGAACCAATCAAACACTCTCTCCCAGTCAACAGATCTGGGTTTGATCCATCACTGTTCTTTAGCCCACTCTGCCACCCCAGATCAGACATGGCCATATGCAAATCAGTCTGACCCTGTGCCTCATGGGAACAGTCCAGCCCGAACTGCCAAGCCATGCCTTCCCTGGACCGGAAACAAGCTTTCTAGGACCGGTTTCTGGCATTTCAGCCATCTTCAGCCAGGATTGCTTGAATCCAGTGGCAAAGTGAGCAAGGGACTCACGTCTGAGCATACCCTGCCAACTTATGGCGAACAAAGCGGTACAAAAGGGGGGGGGGTGATGGACGGAGCATCAGAACCAATCAAACACTCACTCCCAGTCAACAGATCTGGGTTTGATCCATCACCGTTCTTTAGCCCACTCTGCCACCCCAGATCAGACATGGCCATATGCAAATCAGTCTGACCCTGTGCCTCATGGGAACAGTCCAGCCCGAACTGCCAAGCCATGCCTTCCCTGGACCGGAAACAAGCTTTCTAGGACCGGTTTCTGGCATTTCAGCCGTCTTCAGCCAGGCTTGCTTGAATCCAGTGGCAAAGTGAGCAAGGGACTCACGTCTGAGCATACCCTGCCAACTTATGGCGAACAAAGCGGTACAAAAGGGGGTGGTGATGGACGGAGCATCAGAACCAATCAAACACTCACTCCCAGTCAACAGATCTGGGTTTGATCCATCACCGTTCTTTAGCCCACTCTGCCACCCCAGATCAGACATGGCCATATGCAAATCAGTCTGACCCTGTGCCTCATGGGAACAGTCCAGCCCGAACTGCCAAGCCATGCCTTCCCTGGACCGGAAACAAGCTTTCTAGGACCGGTTTCTGGCATTTCAGCCGTCTTCAGCCAGGCTTGCTTGAATCCAGTGGCAAAGTGAGCAAGGGACTCACGTCTGAGCATACCCTGCCAACTTATGGCGAACAAAGCGGTACAAAAGGGGGTGGTGATGGACGGAGCATCAGAACCAATCAAACACTCACTCCCAGTCAACAGATCTGGGTTTGATCCATCACCGTTCTTTAGCCCACTCTGCCACCCCAGTTCAGACATGGCCATATGCAAATCAGTCTGACCCTGTGCCTCATGGGAACAGTCCAGCCCGAACTGCCAAGCCATGCCTTCCCTGGACCGGAAACAAGCTTTCTAGGACCGGTTTCTGGCATTTCAGCCGTCTTCAGCCAGGCTTGCTTGAATCCAGTGGCAAAGTGAGCAAGGGACTCACGTCTGAGCATACCCTGCCAACTTATGGCGAACAAAGCGGTACAAAAGGGGGTGGTGATGGACGGAGCATCAGAACCAATCAAACACTCACTCCCAGTCAACAGATCTGGGTTTGATCCATCACCGTTCTTTAGCCCACTCTGCCACCCCAGATCAGACACGTCTGAGCATACCCTGCCAACGCCCATCACCACCCCCTTTTGTACCGCTTTGTTCGCCATAAGTTGGCAGGGTATGCTCAGACGTGAGTCCCTTGCTCACTTTGCCACTGGATTCAAGCTATCCTGGCTGAAGACGGCTGAAATGCCAGAAACCGGTCCTAGGAAGCTTGTTTCCGGTCCAGGGAAGGCATGGCTTGGCAGTTCGGGCTGGACTGTTCCCATGAGGCACAGGGTCAGACTGATTTGCATATGGCCATGTCTGAACTGGGGTGGCAGAGTGGGCTAAAGAACGGTGATGGATCAAACCCAGATCTGTTGACTGGGTGTGAGTGTTTGATTGGTTCTGACGCTCCGTCCATCACCACCCCCTTTTGTACCGCATTCTGTACATAAACAATCATTCCCTGCAATGCAGGCATTCTTGCACTATTGTGCAAGGGTGCCTGCGTTGGTGCTAGGCACCTAATTTTAGTGTCAGCGCTAGATAAAACACAGCGGTGCGCCATACTGTAGTAAATACGCCGCATCCCTGCATTTTGAAAATGTCAGAGCAGGTGCTGCCAGATTTGGCGCAGTTCCACGCTCTGACATTTTCTGGTAAATATGCCGCTCAGTGTTAGTCCCTTCATGGCCTGTCTTCTCACTTGCAAAACCTTTAATTTCTTTTGCAGTTTTATATAGCACAAACTCAACCCGGAGGTATTAGAGCACCATTTGCATTACAGACAGACCTATTCATTTTTAGGCACAGAGAGATTAAGTGATTTGCCCAGAATCACAGGGTGTTGAGTCTTGTGCAGAGACTCAAACCTGTTCGCTCAGCTTCAAAGTCAGACTCTCTAGCAGCTACGTCATATCCTCTGGCAGCTAACTGCAACATTACAACATTGCTTGTGTGGATTGTGAAACAAGAAAGCCAGGGTCCCCTTCATAACCAAATTGTTTAATCCTTGCCAATGTTTTTTTTTTGCTTCACTGTACCTTCTTTTTCTTCATAACAAAACATGAAAGCACTTTAAAATACGTGAGTTTAATACGAGTGCTGTACAAAAACCTTGTTTGTGTTTGATTTAAAAGATGATAATCTCGCTCTATGTATAATTAGAATCTAGGCTACAAATAGTGTACACATGGCAACTAACTTGTCTTAGTTCACTAATGGCATTGGTCGTCAGGGTGAGGGGCCTAAAGGTTTCCAAGTTCATGTTAAAAAACTATCGCTTAAAAAAAATGGCTTTCAAGGATGTGATATAATGTAATGAACTAAGGTGCAAAGCTTTCATATGTCAATGAAAATATACTTTTACGAATTTTCAAGAGATTTTGTTAAATTTCTACATAATGTTTGTTGCACAATTTACATGCAGGACATTTCCATGGCTCGGCTCATTCACAGGGTTTTGGAGCCAAGCCAGGCCCTTGGCTCGGCTCTCCCTGTTATTTGTTGGCTCGCCACCCTCTACTGTTCCCCACTCTCACTGCCTTTCATCTTTCCCGCTCTCTTTCCTCCTCGCCCTGTTTCCCGCTCTTTCGCCCGCCCTCTGCCTCTCCCTCCAGAGTGTTGCTGTCTGGCGCCTTCCGGGCTGCAGCTCCGGGGATCATGACCTGTCCACGCGCCGCAGTATCTCTGGCGCTTGATCACGCACACCTGCCGCGCTTGATCACGCACACCTGCCACTCTGGTCACGTCAATCACTGCTTCCAAACTCCGAGCTCACCCGGAGCCCAGCTCCATGCCTCGCTGTGGGATCCCAGAGGCCCTGTGTCTGTTCTCTGCATTCAGAGCCCTGCTCCTAGTGTGGGCTCTTTCATCTGAGCTGCTGCGCCTTGCTCTGCACTTCAGTCATATATCACTCCTCTCCTCACAGCCGGTGTCAATCACGCAGAGTGACGAGTCCATAGGCCCTAAGGCACTGTTCCCTCTCCTCCTAAAAATCACCCCCCTGCTCTCGCATTGTGAAACCCTCATTCTCCCTTCTTTTAGTGAAGGCATGAAAGGGAGAGGAGAGAGGGAGGGTGTGTGCTTGTGTGGTGAAAGCTGTTCAAATTCAGCTCTTCTTCCTCGGCCACCAGCCCTAAACAGGGTCGGTCTGGGACAGCAAAAAAGGACAGGGCACCAACATGAAAGTGACCTTCCATAATGCAAATAGATTGTCCCATGTTTGCAAACTGCGACAGATTTAAATTTACAAATACATTCTATACACGTGCTTTGAAAAGTATAGAAGAGTGGATGGATTTAAGGTTGCCTCAGCAGTGTTCGTATTAGGGATATCCACATTAAAAGCAGTCCCAGGAGACCATAAAAGAGGCCCACAAACAGCCACAAAATGGCCTACACACTGACCTGTGAGGCCAGCCCATCCGGCATTGCCTCATTGCCCTACAGGCCAGTCAGACCCTTGCCCCACATGCGTCGTTTCGCATCCAGGCTACCTCTCTAAATCGCAAGGGATTACTTTGAAATGTGGTGGGATGTGGCCGGTAAACCACCTGACACTATGAGAAAGTAGTCACACCTTGATTTTATGCCAAAAAAGTGTCGACGTCTGTGCCTGCAGGATCAAAACTTAAGACCTGAAAAAGCCACTTTTCTCTTTTCTGTTTCAAACTAGTCTTTAAAAAGAGAAGGCGCAGTGACCCTACAATAACTGATACTGTGTGTTACTGCAGTCACCCAAAATCTCACTCCAGTCACCTTCACGACCAGCATGCACCACCTAGTGGACAGCACAGAACATTGTTTTTTAAGCGGCAAACGTGTTTGGCCAAAGATACACGAAACCTTTCTGTCTGTACGTCTTGTGTCTGCTTCTATTCATGTAATGTATTGAGCTTTCACTGGGCGAGTCGCTCTAGTCTGGATTTTTAGTTTTCATCTATTTTCATTTGGAGTTTGAGTCGGAAATGTATCTCAGGAAAGCAGTTCGGAGAACAGACTGGTTCATGTAAAAATTGAGGCATAGGAATATAAATTGATTTGCCCAGGGTCACACGGTGTCACCAAGTAGGTAAATCCAGACTGGAAACTCAGAACTCTGAATTCAGTAAAATTAACTTAATTACTTGACAAAATGTCCTAACTTTATTGTCATGAGGTGGGAAATGTCCAATGACGTCCCCACTTTTTACAAATATCTGAGTGGTAAGACCATGCATATGGAGCGAGAACAGATGGATGGCCTTCTGTGGATGGAAACGTCATTGGTGTACTGGTGCTCATTTCAAACACTGCGGCAGCACACTGCAATGTAAAGGATACATCATTAGTATAATGTATGCAGTCTTATCATTATGGTGGCTATCTTTGACATCATGGTGGCTCTCACTTAAAATAGTGGTCCTTGGTACCTTTTTAGGTCCGGCCTGGGCAGCGCATGCGCTGCTCTGCGAGGCATGCTGTATTTGAGTATGGACTTTTAAGCCCTGCATACTCTCCACCCATATTTGTCATTGGCTTGTGTCTTTGTCCTTCATAAATGCTGGCTTCTGATTCGTTAATAGGCTTGTTATTTCCTTCTTAGTACCATATTGTCTTTGTTTGTAACCTCCCATGAGGACTGGCTCTTTTACTTCGATTGTTACACAGTCTTTCTTATTTAGCCTGTAAGCACTATTTTCTTGAAGTAGTTTCTCCTACTGCAGGCACAACATGCTTTCCTGCAACATTCAGCATGCCATGCGCACTTTCACTTTCCAAGCAGCAACAATTTCCAACACTTACAACACAATTAAAACACTTTCCAACAACCAACAATGGCAGTCGCTTCTTTGTAGTGAAATAGGTCTCACATTTACAAGAATTGAGTTATTGGCACTGTAAATGGCTATGCCTTTTATTTACGTGTTAATTATCAAAACATATTAATAAACGGCATTGTCATTTACAATGCCAATAGTTTAAACTCTTGCAAATGCGAAGACCTATTGTATAGCAAATGCTTGTGGGGTTCTTAGGAGTACAGTAAAACCGTCCCTTACATAGCGGTAGTCATTCCACTCGCGATGGTGATTATCTGTGTCATAATGGTGCCCTCCCTTGGCTGATAAGTAAAATTCGTTCTGTCGAGAACAGAATTGCTTTGTTGCTTTACTGAATACAAAAACTATATCTTTCTATCTATATATATATATATATACAGTACGGCTCATTCAAACATTTTTATAGTTCACAACAATATAAATGTTTGAATGTCGCTATGTATATATATATATATATATCTATATCTATAGCTATCTATCTATCTATCTATCTATCTATCTATCTATATATATATATATATATATATATATTCACTGAAAAAACCATAGGTTTCACACATGTTATAGTTAGCTGGGCATTTCCCTCGTAAAAAACCAATGAAATTCCCCCGTTATAGTTAGTGCAGGCAACTATAACTCACGCGACCGCAATCCTCTGCTGATGACGTCAGATATTACATCACTGTATTTAGACACTTATTTACCCATGTCTTCTTCCATTCATCTTTAGCTATACAATTACATTTTTTTTTTTTCAGAAAGACACATATGTCATCAATGATGTAATATCTGACGTCATCAGCAGAGGATTGCGGTCGCGTGAGTTATAGTTGCCTGCACTAACTATAACGGGGGAATTTCATTGGTTTTTTACGAGGGAAATGCCCAGCTAACTATAACATGTGTGAAACCTATGGTTTTTTAAGTGAATTTGCAAGGTTTTTTAAATGCTAATTCCTAACTATAACGTGTGTGAAACCTATGGTTTTTTCAGTGAATTTGTACGGTTTTGTAAATGCTAAGTTATGTATTTATTAATATATTTTTTTAAACAAAACTTTTTGTTTGAAAATTTCACGAGGATTCGTCAATCGGCGCCAAAGTTATTCAAAATAGAATTTTGAGATTTCCTATGGAAACTCGGTCCTAACTATAACTATCTACTGGCGACCGCCAGTAGATAATATATGTATATATATATATGTTTTTTGTACTCAGTAAAGCAAAAAAGCAATTCTGTTCCCGACAGAGCCAATATTACTTCTAAACTTCACACCCAGTTTCTGAGGGGCACTGGGTTACCCCATTGCACTAGACTATCTCCTTTGGCTTATGGCCTCTACTCACTATGCTTAGCTTGCTGTAGCTCTCCTGGACAGAGCGCTGGCCATCCCAGAAATAATGAGGACCCTGGGTTTAAGATGCCATCTCCTGACACCTTCTGACAATCCAAGGCTTTTTCTACATTTTATTTTTTTACAAATAGTTTTTGACATAACATGGTAATCATTTGTTTGGAAAAAGTGGAGTTGATTACCAAAATGAAAAGTTTTTGTTTGAGTGCAACATGAGTATGTTTTAAAATGTTAGGCTGCTATTTCAGGGCTCTCAAGTATTACATTTCCAAAATATAGTAGTATTATTTGCGTGATAATGCAGGCTGAGTTAAGAAAACTTATTTCTGATGCTCTTTCTTTGTTATTAGAGGACTTATATTGCTTCTACTTATCTCATGAGGCCCAGGGAGGAATTTACGCATAAAAGTTGAGAGAGATGTCTATTAAACTGACATCCGTAATGCTGTCTGAGGCCAGAGAAAACTTTCTCATGGGGAACATAGGCTTGCAAGCTTCAGCAACATGTTGCTATGCGGGGTGGTTACTTAAGCAAAGTTTACCACTTGTTACTCCACCAAACTGGCTGTGCTTCTGCACCGACATCACAATACCACCTACGCTTACCAAATACCTCCATTGCACCAAATACACCATATTCCATTTTAAGGCCTCTTGTATCAACTAATTGCATACAGTAATTTATACTCTTGATTCACTCTGACTGAGCCGATTGACAGAAGGGAGACGATAACACTGTTTATTAAAGGAGAGTTCAAGACTGCAACCTGCAGGCTTCAGTGAGCCCAGGTCGCCAGTCCTCTCTCCATGCCCTCAAGAGTCAGGCATTCCTCCACTAGAAGTCCCTCAAAACATGTTTTAAACTTTCTAGGTAATTTTGAAAGAGATCTGAAACACCTCCTTCTTTAGGTCAGCAGGGCTTTGCCTCAAACAATTTAATAACTGGGTTTCTACTGGTCAACCTCTAATAACTGGGTTGCAATTGATCAGCCTGTCTTTCAGGGGTGCACTTGTAACCCTGGGTCTTGAGGGGAAGAGGGCCCAAGTCTGCATCTTTGTGCACCAGGAATGCCATAGGAGGACTGCCATTTTCAGAAGTGACGTTGCATGATGGTACTCAAGTGCATTAACCCTGCTCAATACGGGAGGTACTCACACTTCCACGGTAGGGTCTTTTCAGGCATGGAAAAAGATTGCCTCAGTAGAGGTATGTGGTGTCAAGAAGAGGTATAGTTCTGATGTTAGCTAGCGGCATTGTTCTGGAAGTATATGGAAGAGACTCTGGATGCCCTGGGATGACAATAAGCGGCACTGAAGTCGTGGATTAGTGCACAATTTTCACTGTTTGCGGTGCTTGGTCTCTCATCCGTAGAGTGAGGGTGATGAGTAGGGAGTAATGTGCACGGGTAAGACTTATGGAATCCTTCTTCACACCAAGAGGAAGTACTGCTGGTCTGAACTGTGGCGCACTGGGAACTACAAACCCTCCATAAGGTCCCCAACCGAGGAATAGCAGCTGGTCAATAATGATATGCATTAGGAGAGTGGGGCGATGAAACGTTTTTATAGGAAATATGGAGGAGGGCATTGGACCAACAATCAGCTACTAAAGTTGATTTTCTATGGAGCCCTAGCCTGTAGAGCAAGGTACAAGAAATCTCAAGAAACTCTTTAAAAACTATTGGGAGCATATCTGTTCTAAGAACTTCCACATTCCACTGCTGATTAAGATTAGTAATGGGCCATGAATCGTTGATCGCGTCAAAGAAAATCAACATCCTTAATTATGTGTGTAATAGCATACCCTCCAATGAGGAAACACTAAACAACCGAATTAAAAAGGAATTGACATCAGCAGGGTTGGTGCAATGTTTAAATATTCAACAGCTCAAATTTCTGTCGAATGAGTATAAATCACCACCAGTGGCTGAAGTTTTTCAAGGATGGACAAGTCATAGAGAAAATAATTAATCAAGAAAAAATAATATGGCTGCTAATTTTTCCTTTAACTTAACGAAACCACATGATGTACAAAATCTTTAACTACATATACGCTAAAATGCCAACCTTACTGGGGCTCAGCAGTTCACCCACAAACAAAAAAGGCATGTTTAAGGTTTGGGTCACTCGATATTCCTCTACATCAGTTTGAAGGGTCGCGGGAGACGTCTAAGAAGGAGAAGTTGTGGCATCTATGTCACTCTTAGGAGGGAACAGTTGACACATTCTCTTTTTTTGCTCAAACTTGCTGGACCAGGATAAGAAGTATTTATGATCCATTTTTTACATAAAAACTATGTTAGAACAATAAGAGAAGCAACGCAGTTATGCTTTAAAAGAAAAATAATTTGGATGTTTAATTACATTATCATCATCATCATTGGCTGAGAATACCTTAAAGGATGCCTCACAAGGAAGAAATGAGACTTGACTTGTAGACTATTTCATATTATGTGTATACTTTTCATAAATGCTCAAACAGATTTCTAATTTCATGCTGAAATCATATTTGATTGTAATTGGTTTTAACAAACTCATACAGTAAAGTGCTAACATACAAAGTGTAAGGTAGGCACCCAGCAATGCAACGGCAGACGGTAATGTTAAATCCCACCAACGGCATAGCACAGGGTGCAGAGGATCATGGGTTTGTGAGGGTGATCTAGCTACACACCCACAACTTGGGCTTTTGGACAAGTCTTAGAGGCTCTTGCAGAAGAGATGTGCTTTCGCAAGCCTCATCTCTTTTACACTAGTGAGTTGAGGAGCTTTAGTAAAGATCCTTGATGTCCTATTGATTGAATTGTTCAATCTGTTGCAGTTAAGGATTGGGGTGTTATGTGAGAGATGCCAAATTCAGCATAACTCCAACACTGTGGGATGCATTACTATGATAAAACATACTCTCCTATATTTTCAAAAGACATTAAAGGCACACCTCTTGATGTCTTTTCTCAAGGAGGAAAATAGTTTTAAGCCAAGAACATGAGTAAGCCACAGCTCTTGATTCCCTTTGCAACACCTGTGGTCTGGGCTTCCATGCCGACCTCTTGCTGCTTGACCTGTATGCGGTCTTTTATACAGTTGTCCATAGCATAGCAAGCTAAATTCGGACAAGAAGGAAGTCCTCATCCTCGGCTCCACCCCCTCCTGGGACTACTCCTGGTGGCCGACCGCACTGGGAACAGCTCCAACACCCACCAACCATGCACGCGACCTGGGGTTCATCCTCAACTCTACTCTCTCCATGACAAAGCAGGTCAACGCAGTCTCGTCCTCCTGCTTCAACACCCTCTGCATGCTCCGCAAGATCTACAGGTGGATCCCCACCGAAACTAGAAGAACGGTCACCTAGGCCCTCGTCAGCAGCAGGTTGGACTGCGAAACGCCCTCTACGCAGGAGCCTTGGCCAAACTCCTGAAACTACTCCAGCGCATTCAAAACGCCTCTGCTCGCCTGACCCTCGACATCCCTCACCGCAGATACATCACACCCCACCTGAGAGACCTGCACTGGCTCCCCGTCAACAAGAGGATCACCTTCAAACTCCTCACCCACGCACACAAGGCACTACATGACACCGGACCAGCATACCTCAACAGACGACTCAACTTCTATACCCCCAACCGCCAGCTCCACTCTGCCGACCTCGCCCTCGCCACAGTCCCCCGCATCCGAAGAGCGACCTCCGGCAGCAGATCGTTCTACCACCTCGCCGCCAAGACCTGGAACACCCTCCCCATCCTCCTACGGCAGACCCAGGACCTGCTAACCTTCAGAAGACTCCTCAAGACCTGGCTATTCAAGCAGTAGCAGCATGCCTCCGCCCTCCCGGCGCCATGAGACCCTCACGGGTAAGTAGTGTGCTTTACAAATGTCCTGATTGATTGATTGATTGTCAACTGTGTCAAGAGGGTCGGCCTTATAGAGACAGCCTTGGACTATCAAGGCTCAGTGCTTTTCAACTACACTTTTCACCATTTATGTCCCTCCTCTTGTCTAGTTGATGCACAGTTTACTATTTCAGTCGCTGTCATATGCTGACGACATCACATTCTTACAAAATGTAATTCCTTAAGTCTTAAAGTGTATTACCCTGTAAGGGGGTTGTTGGAAGTTCAGAACTTCATGGTGGCCAACTTTCTGTAGCTCAACTGGACAAGACTGAGGTCCCGATTACAGGCCGCAATCATTCTTTGGCTGACCTCCTGGGAAATTTCCACTGCCTGGACCCCGAGATGAAGACCCTTGGTTTCTGGACTGACCAAAACCTATCATTCAAAGCTCAGAGCCGGAAAACTTTGGTTACCTGTTTAATACAACCTTGAAAAAAATCTGTCTGGTTCTCTCTTGTAAGCACTGGACTATCGTAACCAGTTCCACTGTCCTGTCACGTCTATGACCATGTTGCTTTGGCACATGGCCCTCTTCAGTGTTTTGCAGTGAAAATACAGATCCATTTTTAGGTTCTCTGCACGATTCACTCGATCATCTAAAACACATGGGCAAACCTGCTGTCGCCCCTGGCCGTAAGATACTCCATAGCCAGATCACTTAGACCAGGGTCTCTTTTCTGTCTTAAAATCCCTGGTTATTGTGGTGCACTTTGCAAAGGAAGGTGTTTTAGCCTCCTGAGCTCTCTGTTTTGTAATAATCTGCTACTCTAAATTTTATGAGACCACCTACACTCTCTTCCACAAACTTTGCTGGGTGTTTTGTTTCTCGCTCTCGCTCCTTCTGTGCCTGTATCCTAGCACCACGGTGCCTACGGGAGACAGTCGTTCTCTATAAATAAATAGCTACCTAAATAAATAAAATATTATTCTCCTCCCCCAGACCACTTTGTGTTAATGATTTCTGAGATTTGATATGTCATTACTGTACTTCTGTATTGAGCCTATGTATCACTGTTGTTCATCTTAAAGACTTTCAATGCCTTTTGGTGTGGTCTACACTGATAGCTAAAGCAATGAATGAATGGATTAATGAATGAATGAACGAATGAATGAATGAATGCCTGGATAAATACAGAAGTACAAGAAGCAGTTCATTGGTAAAGTTACGCTGTGGGGAAATGGGTGCTAAAACCAGATACCTAATTCACTACAGTTCTTCCAAACACAAAAGACATGCCATGTGAACACTACAAGACGACGAGGAGAGAAGGAAGCAGAGATCTAAGGAGGAGAATGAAGAACAAGACTGAGAATGGAAGGAATGAGATAAAAAGAGGAAAGGAAGAGAAAAAAGGCAAACAGAGGCAGTGGAGGATGCAGAGGAGAGCAGGCGGGAGAATAAAGATTAGTTGGAATTGTATAATATGTAGTAGAAGAGTAAGAGAAAAGGAGTAAGATGAAGAGGCGTGAGCGAGGAAGGTGAAGAGGAGGAATACAATGAGGAGCAACTGAATGATGATGAACAAGGCGGAGAGCATGATGGGGAAGAGAACGGGTAAAACAGGAATAAAGAGATAGTAGGGGGAGAAAAAAAGAAGAGAGACACAAATAAAAGAGGGATGAACTTTGACTACAACCCACACACTCGTGGTTTGCTGATAGCTTGCCACTGCACTGAACTCTTAACCCCAGAAGTGGATTTCCTTGTATGGTTTTGTGCAAGATATGGAGTTATTAATTTGTTTCCTTCACGGGGAGAAATTGCTGTGGGCAAAACGTTATCAAAGAAGCACAGTGACCTGCATCGTGCAGCTCTTGGTGATGATGTGCAATTACCTCACCCTTTGAGTGTCCCTATCATGCAAGAGCAACAGAGTCTGCCATGTCTCCTGGCATTCCCGGCGCGATTAGTGCTGGATAGCAATCTTCAGTGAAAACAGCGTCTCTCTGGACTCCCATAAATGCACCCGCTCTGCGTTTTTCTAAGGTAAACTGACCTTAAACTTCCCAGAAGTTATCTTCAGCGAACAGCCAGCATCCTCAAATTCTCATTATGGATTCTTCAAGAGAAAATTGACTCATAAGAACTGCCATCTTGGATGTACCTCTTGGCACAAAATACAGAAATATGGAGAAAGAAAGGTGCTGAGACTCTAATCATATTTCTATGGTCTTCTAAAGAGTCATGGGAAGAGAGTGACGAGGAAACTGAGGGGCTGATTTAGAGTTTGTCAGTGCGCGTATCCTGTCTGTCAAACCACCTGGTCACCTGCCTCAATTAGAGATGGCCTGACCTTAAGTTTTCCATTGACAGAGGCCATGTTCGCTTTGTCGTCTAAAAGCTACCCCGTTGGCCCTGCAAAGTAGGGGCGATCAGAGAAAGGTTATTAGACCACCTGCTATATTTAATGTGGATGGTATGACGTTTTATCTGTCCGTCACCGCTGGTGAGGGACAAAATAAAAAAAACAAAAATGACCTCCACATCCTGTAAGAAAAGTCCCAGGGTGTGGAGTGGTAATTTTTTTTGGAGGGATTTTCCGAAACCAATTCCCTCCTTGGGAGTTTGTTTCTGAAAAACAAAAACTTTGGAAATCAAATCCAATGGCTGCTGCTGCTGTTCACCAAACGTTTTCGTCCATTAAAAGAAACCGCTGTGACGGTGGTCCCTTTCAATCTACAGAGATGACCACCTGGCCATCAGTTATTTCTAAATTTGGCAGACGTTAGTTCATCAGGGTATTGTGACTAATGTCCGCTCCACCCTGACAGATGGACTACTTACTAAACTTTCAATCAAGCCCTGAATTTCTGTGATAAAAATGCAGTTAATATTCTATGCAGAGACCTAGGCTACCACTTTTTATATAACTGCATGACATCTTAGTCCAAATGCCCTTGCGGATCAAAGCCATACAGTACCACTCAAAGGCTTCCAATAAACACAATTCAGTATATATTAAGACAGCCAATAGCTCCAGGACACCTCTGTTCAAAGACGGGATAAGCACATAGGCATATTTCTTTGGTACCCTGGCCTGTGACGCGGGAGGTTGGTGCTTTCAATGGCAAGCTGGGCGTGTGTTGACACGTCTAGCTCTTCTCAAGCCCTATTACCCTGCCAGGGATAATGCATACCATCCTTAGAGCCCAGTGTTCAAATACCCAGCATGCATTTGTAAACTCCTGTCTAGACTGTTAGCATGGCAACTGTAGCCCTGGAGCTCCAGCTGAGTATTTGCAGCTCTTAATCAGATGCTGGCAGCCCTGGCAAGGTTCCCGTCCTCGTGAAGCATAATGGACCTATAATGATATAGAAAGTGCAGACAACAGCAGAGCGATGAGGAAAACACACTCAATATAAATATACAGCCTGGCACCCTCCAAGCAATGAGGAAATTATATGGATGGATAAGATTGTAACAGTTGACCTCTCCTCCTCCCTACGCCCAGATCTAAAGTTGATTCTCCACTCCTACCAAGCTGCTGGAGTAATACCTATTGTAGTGACCGGGCGCGAGCCTTCGGTCTCATCTTAACAAAGCTCTGGCCTCCCAGGTAGAAGGCAGGCTGCTCTTCAGGGGGTACGGCTCTTGTGTTGCATGGCTAGCAACATGGAAATCGTGTCATTTACTCAGAGAGCAGTCTCTAAATAATGAAGCGGGTTTGGACTTGAGTCAAGGTCCTTCAGAAATGAGCTATGGGTTCAGTTTGCAAGAAGCGGGCTACGGTGTTGGTTAGGCTGTGGGACTGGGGTCTGGAGTTGGTTGCCTCAACTCTTCTCTGCGACATGGACCTCAAGGTTTGAAAATACCTTCTGTGGGCCTGAGTGCTGATGCAAGGGTTCACGCCAGGGAGCCTTAGCAGGCACTTGTACAAAGGACCCCTTAGAGCGCACATCCTGGAATGAGTTTTGTGCCTGTTAAGGTGAATTACATGTGTGTCGAAAGAAACTTACTAAAAGTTTCCAGGTAAGTAGAGAGGACAGAGAAGAGCGCGTGGCTCTAGATTTCGAGTCTGGAATTGCCAGCACAGTAATGGGACCCCTTATGAGTGGGCCCTCCCGCCCCTCTGCCAGGCTAACTGAAATCTTGGGTACTTTACTGGGACAGTTTGCAAACTTTTAGCCGGTGAAGTGTCTGGGTGAAACACTCCCAAAGGGTGGTGTTCCTGTGGGTCTTGTAACCCCAATGGGGACGATAACTTCTTTTACTGGCCCCATAAGGATTTATGAGCCACTTGCACAGAGTGGCTCACACATGCTGACAGTTGCCTTCTCGCCCTGTGTCTTTCTTTTCTCATTGGTACCTGCTCGGGTCTTGGACACTGAGTCCCCAGTATGAGCTATTTATTCATAACCTGGTCTAAGGGTGATTGTTTACAAAGTCAACAGGGCCCGTGTGTGAGTGCGAAGGTAGCGACTTGCAAAAGAAGAAGATTAAAGTCCTTTAAAACGGCATTTGAAGCATTTTATCCACCTCCTTCTCCTTCGCAAAGGGGTTTGTCCCTTCCTTATTTAAGATGATTAAACGTTTTAGAAAATTACGTTTTTACTATTTACTAAAATAATTAAAAAAAAATATTTTAAAAGTTTTTAAAAACAGCCCAAGCTGTTGGCTCCCAATCATCTCCTGCCACATCAGGACACTCCTTTCCACTCCCATCCTCCCGCCTCTCCATCGGTCCAGCCTCTGCACAGGAATGCAGGAAGCCCGTTCTCTTTATTTATTTTCCAGAGCGGTTTCCGGCTCCTCTGGTGTCCCCTGCTAGAGGAAAGCCTGTCTGGATGCTGCTTTCCCCAAATTAAATTTTATCCGTGTGAACGCGCAGCCTAATCCAGTTAAAGGCATGTGATCAATTTATGCGGTTGTCCTGCTTTCAGTGCATTTCCATGTGGGTGGTATCAATTGCATCGGTAAACATCCCCCCCACCCCCCATGTCCCGCCACCCTAGAGAGCGCCACTGAATAAAACATAAACACAGAAGGGCGAAGGGATGAACACATCCTCCCCAGCACACCACACTGATGGAAACAGTGGGGTGGGTTGACGCATTTTACAAGCCTTAAAGCAGCTGACGGCTAACACCATATCACACGGTGGCCCCCACCTTCACCAGTGGTATTAGAAGATGCTGTGCGTTACAAACAAGCTCCCTCCCACTCCAATTCATTTGAGGCGCTATAAATAATTGTCATGCTAATAACAACAGCTTTCTGCACCATTTTCACCTGCAATGGGAAATTGGTTCAAATGATTCTTTTCGGCAGCATGTTAGTAGTGTGTGTTTGTGTTTCAGGTTCTATGGTACTGGGAGGGGACGAGCCCAATCAGCACAGTTATCCCCTTCCCGCCCACCCCTCAAAGCTGAAGCTGGGGCTGGTGAGACAGCAGAACATTACCAAGATGGCCGCCGCGCAATGATGTCTGGTGTTCTTGGTCTGTGATATCACATTGTGTTGTATAGTAGTAATTGCATTTATAAACTTACTACCCCTGTCGAGGCGCTGAAGCACTTGACCACAATGGCCCGCTACTCCAGAACCCAAGGTTAGTGGCTCAATTCAGTGGTTGTTATTAGTTTTAGTCTTGGTCTCTTGGGGAAAACATTCCATGCATCTGCTTCTTCTATGATAAATTCAGTTAATAGGAGTTAGATGGCATCATTAGTAGGAACTATCTAGCATTATACATATAATTGTTTGGATGAACAGTCAAGAAGAGATTAGGCATTATTGGCTTTAAGAGGAGACGTTGTGATCTACGGAATGCGTGTAGGCAGTGATTATTTAACTGTGAGGCAGTTTTTTAATTGTATGCTTCTGGCAAGCACCAGTAATAGGCTAATGGTGTCTTCTCTAGTGGGACTGATTTTGTTTTCTTATAGAAACTGCCTCTTTTGATTGCAGGGCGCACCATGACGGGGCACCCAAAAAACCCTTGCAAACCCCCAAACAAGCAATTGGCTTGGTGAGAACTTTCATTTTGTTGCAACTAAAGAGAGGAATATGTGTGGCAGAAGTACCAGTTTCTAACCTGTGAGAAGAAATGTCTCATGTGGGGTCCTAGGACGGTTTCACATGTTGGGTAGGAGAGAATGTCTGGCTCAGTTGAAAATACCTAAACCTTGCCCCAAAATGGTGATAGGAATTAATGCTTGTATAGCTGTGGTGCGGAGGTGGTAACAGTAATGTGAGTGATTTATAAGCAATCCCTGTGCACAGTAGGAAATGTTACAAACGCCCTTAAGAGTCGATTCACAGTCGGCAGTGCTGTCACACTGGGCGGCGTGCCTACTTTTGACAACACATGATAATAAGGAGGCTGGCTCAGTAACCGAACTGCAAGAATCAGGGATTATCCTCTGTAGATTCTCTTATCCTTAAATTTCTTCAAGAGGAGTAAAGACAAGAGTTGCTCGTGGCATATTTAGACCACGGTTGCCTTGAACCCTTCCAATCTCAGTGGTGCAAGGCATTTAGTAGGGCACATAATTGTGGGAGAGTATGATTCTTATGAAGGTAATGAGTATGGATTCATTGGTTTATGAGATATTATGGATGAAGTTGCTCCATACCTGAATCCTCATTATTTAAAAGATGATGGGCATTTAGACAAATATTAGTGGATGCCCGGTCCACCCACCGCAATATTCCCCTCACTCAGTTAGAGATGGGAACTTTGCCACTGAAGACACCTTTGAAGAGGGCCGGCCAATATAAGACCACGGTTCCTTGGCGTAGGATGGTTCGCCCTATATAAGGCAAGGATTCTGACATGAGATCTGTCTGGATTCATCCTGCGCTGGTCCGCCGTGCATACTATGACTGTCTGGTACAGAACAAAATGATCACTATCCCCCACCCCCCTCCACGCTCAGAGAAAACTCCTAAGTATAAGTTGGATTGACACAATATGTTTAAAAAACTCCTATGATGTGTTTTTATTTCCAGTCCGACAGAGCAATGGTGTAAGTTGAAAACTTAATGGCCTGGAATATCTATGTGTCATTTTCACGCTAGCTCAAGAACCGATTTCACAGACTCCGCGGAACTGAAGAGAGAGTCAGACAGGCTTGAAAGAAAACACAGCTCTTTTCTGTAATAAAAAAAGGAAAGCCTGAAGGTTTTTCTTCCACAGAGCGTACAAGGACATCAGTACTCTCCAAAATACTCATGAAACGATTCTGCTGTACCTAACAATTGCTGGAGAGAATGTCCCATTGGCCTCACCTCTTAAGGAGGAATGCACTGGCAGATTGGAAAGGAACATCTCCTACTCTCCCAGAGAAAGACAGAAAAAAGAGACCAATCCGTGAAGCAAATCATTAGAAATTATATACTTTGTGTTTGAGGCGAATGTATGAGATAAGATATGTAACAGCAGTGGCTGCAAATTTTTGATTTTGGAGTCCCCTCTTCAGAGTAGGCAGAAAACAGTGAAGCTCTGCAAATGTCTCGATTTCCAACTTTTGAAAGGTCCATTGAATTTACCAGACTACTTTCTCACAATCAAAACACTTTTGTGCATTGCGGGATCATTTTTACCATAAAGCGAAATTAATTTTGCTCTCATTGAAACCAGCCCAATTGAACAAAATGGGTTCTGCAAAGAATAGTTACCCAGAAGAAATCTGTTAGCTTTAATTATGGAAACTGGTATCTCTTGTGAAAATTGCATGAGAGGGCCTGCTGTGCATGTCATTTTCAAGAGAGAAAATAGCAAGAGACTTGTTCCATGCGAAATGTTATGGTTTAAAAATAAAATGTATCTCAGCTAGACATTTTGTACTTCAACCAATTTTCTGTGGGCAGAAATCATGTGATATTTTGTGCTTTGTGAAATGTTCAAAATTTCATGAATTTTTTTTAACATGCAATTTTGGAATTACACTAGATTATACCTGCATAGCAAAAGTTTCTAACAGGCCCACTTTTCACTCGTAAGTGGCAATGGGTACATTTCGCAATCTTCACAAAGTGTAGGCTTTTACACAGACCATTGTGAAGGCTGAAAAAAACAAAGACAGTGCATTTCCTGCTTTGGATCTATCTACTAAGGAAACAAAGAGGAATGAATAAGGACAATTTACCCATAAGTATGTTCCCTTTAAAGTGATTTTTTTTTATCTTGCAACATTTTTTTTACAAGGTGTGGACTTGCTAAAAAAAAAAGCGTGTAACGTGAAATTTTGCAAACACTCCATAATGTAAAACTCTGGAATTTTATACAATGATACATTTTGCAGTATAATTATAAGTTCACCTAGTCCTATTCATGACCTTGACATCTTGTTCTTTTGACACTGCCCAACTCAGACTTTACCAGTGAGCTGATATTTCTCAAGTACACCAATGACCAACTGCTGAAAGATACAGACTTTATCTTCCGTCTATCATAGAGCAGTTTCTATGATGTAAAATACATCAAAGTTGACAAAAGAGTTTACAGCACCATCCATTCTCACACCATGCGCTGCCTTTAGTCTCCAACCTCACAACACTGCACACTTGGTAGGACATATGGTAAACTCCTTCACTGCACAGTTGCTATTTAGTCCCAGATTTCAAGTTCTAGTGTTGGTAACTGTGGAATACTTATGAATCAAATTTCCAAGAAGTAAACCTGAACTACGACTGGCATTTGCTTTGCTATGCTGGCTTAGGAAACACTGTAGAGTCCAATTCAAAATTTTGATCTGATTTCATAAGCAATTCATGATTTGATTTTATAAAGTTAACAACGGAAGTTAGCTGCACATACTTTCCCCAAAAAGTTCTTTATATTCCCTGTAGCTATTTCACAGTATTCTGCCACTTGTCACATTTTACCTAATACCAAGATCAAAGACTTTGCATACACAATTTCTTTACCAGAAAATTATTTTTAGTGAAGGAGGGTGAAATCTACATTGTGTCTGTTTAGTTCGGCACAGGATAGACTTCATACCTTCGGAGGATTAGCAAAGTTGCATATGTTTGCAATTCTTCAGCTGCTATGAAAATTGTTAAATACTAAAGAATTTTCCTGGGAAATTATTATAGAATTCTTACATATGGCAGAAGTTTCCTGGTAATCATTTTACAAGACTACTTTCCTACTGATAATGGATTTTGTTGGGATTTCATTACTGCGAAACCCACTTCTATAAACCTGTATTGCTGCATGTGGAAAGTTTTGAAAAATTTCATAAATTAGTACAAGGTCTAGACCTTCAAACACCTTTAGAATTTAGACAGATTATTTACACGAGTAGGGAATGATAATATATGCTGTACTTTACCGTACCATATCTATTTTTCCTTTGCAATTTACCAAGAATATGCAAGCAAATATATATTATCTATTTAGATGGATGAGGACTTTTTAAAAAAAATATTTGATATATAACAGACGTAGCTCCTGGGTAAACTGTGGCATTTCTTGGACGAGGAGTGGGTGACCCAAGTAATTGTAAAAGTACTTGCAACACTCCGTACAGAATATGTGAATATTTCCAGTATACAAATGTAAAATATTAGCTACAGGTAAACCTGTGATTTGCAGAGAAAAACACAATTTATTTGAAAAATGTTGAAGAATGAATTAAAACTCAGGTCTTCAAGTTCCAGAATCAGTCATAAAGACACTAGGTCATATCTTACTTCTTTTATACTATGCCAACTTTTTAAAAATCACAAAATGATGGATCTCTGTAGATTAACATGATTTGAAAGGTTCTGACTAAACATCATCAGTTAACTAAACAAACAGAAGGTTCCAGAATAAGCACGCCCCGGAGGAAATCATATAAGAAAGAAATGATGAACAAACACATAGAAAAATAAGAACATGACGGAAAAGGCATACCAAAAAACCTAATTAAAAGTTTATTTTACAAAATAGAAAGTAGCAGATTAAAAGAAATACTTTTCAGAGCAGTATAACTGTGCAGAGCATTGCAAAAATGCCAAACAAGGCACACCCTTCCCAAGCTCTGCTAGAGTTGTTTTGCTACATATAACATTTTGCAAACCACTTAATTCATTTGTTAATGTGAAAGTATCCATAGACTCTTAGAAAGCCTGTAAGCATTGGAGGGGAACTTGTGTCCAAGTGGCCCTTCGCTTAGCATCAGCCGCCACACCCCCCTCCCCATAACCACAAGGATCAGTCTCTAATTAATAATGAAGGAACCCCTGAACTTGACTTATCCCGGTGCTGGAGTGGTAAATGTCATTCCTGTCACTTATCAACCTCCCAACTGCAGCCTCCTCCCCCGTCCCCACTCTTCCATCAATTGTTTTCAGCATGGTGTGTCTGTTAATTAAAAAAAATAATGGAAATCAATGGCCTCGGCTGCTGGTCCTGTCTATGCTGGTGCTTGGAGAGATTAGCCTCAGGCCTGAAGATGAGGTCAACCAGGGGGGACCTGGCATTTCAGCCGGGGTCCATCAGCAAAAGGGCAGGAAGTGAAATGTGGAAACTTAATCTCTAGCAGCCCTTGGAGGGCTCTTCATTTCCTAGTATGAAATTATCACTCAAGGGCTACATGAGGGAGGGAAATCCAACAGGGACAAAAGTTAGGGTGCTAACAGTGTGTATTGATTCTCTGTTGGGCGTACTCGTTTGTGTTTGTATGACCGATTGTGTGCAAGTGCACTGCTGAGAATCCTGTTCAGGCAGAAAAGATTCTCCATCTATAGAGGGCATCAAGGTAGCTGAAAAAGGCAGCGCAGCAAGACTGTACTGATTGCAACACAGCGCTATACAGATCTCTGTTAACTTGATATACCATACCAACAATCCAGTAACTGTACCAAGAGCAACATATGGCAAGTTTCTTTGCTTGCTAAAGAACCATCGTTTTGTGTGTGTGTGTGAAGGACATGTAAGATAGCACATGTGTCATGCTCGAACAACTATATATTTTTTTACATTAGCAATTGTACGTTTTACGAACACTAGCATGCTTTTGGAGAATAAAGGGTATACTTTGGGTAGTAGGTTTATCTTCTTTTTAGGTCGGGGAACAATGTTTATGAACCCTTCAATGAGTAGCTTAAAAAGTGCATACATGTGTTGTTGCTATGTCACTGATATTGGTGACGGCACATTTTTCAGTGGTATGGCGTCTTAGTACTTGGGCCTGTCCTGGTTGTATGTTACGGGACATGTCTGAACTCAATGGCATAGGTGTCAATATGAAAAGTGGGAGACATGCCTTCTGCCAAGGCCCTGTGGAAGTGTTAGTTGTGTAACGTTTTGCAAATTGGTGATTTAGAGTAGCGGGATGTGTTTACAAATATTGTAGAGATGTGACGCTATCTGTTGTGGCATTTGGTGATGTTTGCGCAAGTGGATACATTTTGTGTGTGTAGAGTACTGTACTGCACTGAATACATTTTAGGATAGTTTGTGTGTTTTGTGTCTGTGTTACAGGTTGTGAGACAATGTTGCTTCTATGAGTATGTGTGGTTTTGGTGCAACTCATTGTTTTTTTGTATTGACAGGTGCCCAATGAGACCTTTGAATGATAGGGTCAAGTTAAAGCATGTACGTTTTGCCAGTTGGTACATTGCAATCCTTACTTAAAATACTATTTGAGTGACAGTGTGTGTGTGATGTTGATATTTACTGCTGTTATGGCCTTTGGTGCTGTGCTGTTGTGTGAGCGTGTGGTTTTGGTGAGCGTGTTCAGTTACGCAATTACACTAGCTTTGTTGGGTGCTCTCGTGTGTTTAATGCCTACAATTTGCATTGAAGTTATTTGGGTTCTCAAGTTTAAACCTGGGTGAGACTCAAGATTTCCTTTAGCTTAATGGCCAAAGATTATTGAAAATGATAAACAATTTACGCGACATGCCAGTCCAGCATTTTGCGAACGTTTTTAGAATTAAATGAATCCTTGCCTCCATTTTGAATGTGAGGATCCGCTTCAAGCGGACAAAATCACAAGTGACATGAACACCAGCCACTTGCACTAAATTTGTTCACGTGGTTCCCCTTCTCCAACAATTGGATTTTCACCCAGACAAAATCTGAATAATACAGCGTGGCTTAATCTCAGACATGTCACATAATATGTGTGATTTGAAATGCCATGAATTACTTGAGATTACACTGGTGTAAACAGCATTTCACCTGGGTTTAACTCTGCTCGCATTTAGTGCTGTTGGAGAGCAGCACACTGTCTTCTATATAATTATTGGTGCTATGTTGGGTACAAGGGATTCTATTGTTAATATATTTAATTTGTTCTACTATATTTTTGGTGTTTGTTGTTCAAACATAGGATTGGTGGATTGATAGTACCTTACATTATATTAATATATTCCCTTTAAGTGAACTTGTGTGTTGAAGTTTAGTTCATTAATATATTGCCTGCTCCTTCCCATCAGGAAAAGAGCAGATTGACTCATTATTCCAAATTTGTATCATGGGCTTGGTATCTTAGAAGTAAAAGGCTTAAATGTATTGTTTAATTGGGTTTTAATCAATAATTTATTGTTCCTAAAAGTCATTGAACTTAAAGATGGTTGTAAATAGATTTTTTTTTTTTAACAAATTGTTTTTAATTTTCTGCTTTTATGATATTTTCTTATCGAAATAAAGCCTTTTTGACTTGACTTGACATTATTAAATACTGGCGAAGTGAAGCTCCGCAGGTCAAAGGGACTAGAACAGGTTGCTGCCCCTGTAAACATCACATTTCAAAGGTAGCCAGGGATGGGGTGTGCCAGCAGCATCAGAGTGGCAGCCTGGGATGATGTTAGCTTGAGAGCAGTAAGTGCTCATACAGATCCGCTAAATGTGCAATTTCTCCCATGCCCGCATTGCTTACATGTGATGACTCCAGCAGTCCCTCCTCCCAGAAAATAGATCTAAAAAAGGTTGATTCAAATAGCTAAACAATGACCCTCTTCCAGGTCCAGTAAAAACCCCAGTCCTCCCGCTGACCCTCCGCCCAAAAAGATTAGGAATGGTTGGAACTGTATAGCAAGAGCGGACAACAAAATGGTTAGGAGCCATATTAAGATGGCCGCCCTGGAGCTTTTAAAGGAGAGCAGAAGCTTCAGCCAACCAGGAGTGGAGCACTTAACTTCAGCATCGCACCGCAGCAACACTGCTGCAAATGGAATGCAATGCAGGGAAGCTCAGACAATGCTAAGAGAGTTGGCAATGTGAGGAATTTAGGATTCCTTGCTCTTGGCTGCTTTCAAAGACTCCTGGGGAACTTCGTGGTGATCAATATCATGATTAAGGGGCACAATGCTCCAAAAAGAAAAAAAAACAAAGTGCAAGGGGCGGAGAAACATATTTGACAACATTTGAAACTCTGCATATGGTTTAAAAATCAGAAATATGAAACTCTGAGTAAAACAACAACTTAGAAAGGAATCCACGGCAAAAGAACTCCAGTTATGATTTTCACAGGCATCTCACATGGAGTTCACCTCTGCAAAAAAACTGCAAGGAAGGTTTAGACACGTGAAAAAGTAAGACTCGATTATGTAGCCTGATAAACAAGCAATGAGTAATAAAGTGAAAGTTATTTTTCTTTTTTTGGAGTATTTGCAGCTGCGGACTAGTTAAGGAAAGTTAATAGAGAAACATGTAGAGCAAAATCATGTCTTGGAGGAGAGATTCGGTGCTTTATTAGTAAACAAAATATGTATAGGTGCCCAAAGATTTGGCTTAGTAATTCAGCATTGGTGCTGCTGTATGAGGGATTTGCCAGATACCAAGAGTGCCCAGTCTTGATTTTCCCAATGTTTCTTAATTCCGCTACCCTACGCTCCCTGTCTCTATATCTCACTCTAGCATGCTCTTTTTGTCTCAGTTTTCTTTTTTTCCGTGCTTCTTTCTGCTTTTCCTGCCTTTCTCTTTCCTGCTCTAGGTCAAAGTATGAAGGTGAAAAATGGGGCTGGATCCTTAAGAATGAATGCCAAGCACCTGCCACCACTGTCACAAAATAAGCACTAAGTCCTATCAAGGCACTATCACTAATTGGGAGTAAAGAGGTGTGTGTGTGTGTGTGTGTGTGTGCGTGTGCGTGTGTGTGTGTGTGTGTGTGTGTGTATATATATATATCTGGTCAAGGAAACCCACACATGCTAGGGTGATAAGATCAGTCTGATCCTAGTGAGCACTTTGGATTCCATAAAATGACCATTTCAATTACAGAAAATAAGCCATCATGTTACAGTACACTGTCTGCGGTTTCCCAAAATAATGTTCATTGTGACTATGTTTCACATAAGGAATATTTGCACCATGGTTTCAAATTTACCATTTTGTTCATTTAGTGCCTCATGTACGTATCTGATGTTAAAACGTCCTATTACCCCAAAACATAGAAAGCTGCTTCTATCGCATTAGTCTATGCTGTTCCAAACATCTAGGTCACACAATTTATCAGTAGGTGACTAGGAGATTTTTTTTCCTTGGTTGACCATGGTAGTATATCATATGAATACATATTGCAGCTTGGTGAGATACATACGACACCCTGCTCATTTCGAGGTCACCGATGGGGCTCCAAAATTTAATGGAACAATTTGCTAGGGGGTGTGAAGAACAGGGACAGGAAATTAATCATTTAAAAAGAAAATGTGTGGTTTTTAATCGCCACAAGTCTTTTAACTGAAATATTAAACTGGGCTCAACTGTGCTGGAGGTAGTTAACCAATTTGACTACTGGGGGTGAGATTTGTTAACACTTTATCGTGGGTACCCCAAATATAAAAAAGCCAATTTTCACTACAACATGTGGGGTCGGCCTTATGCAAAAAGTTAAAGAAATCAAGCTTTAGACCATTGTCCCCAGTCACTCAGGTGTATCAGGCAAAGGGACTAGTGGCAGCGCTATATGGTGCAGAGTTATGGGGGCACGCAAACGTAGCAGCCATTGAGAAGGCTGAAAATATTTCATTAGATCAATATTGGAACTTCCCCGAAAAGCGCCACTTAAACCCATGCGACTAGACTTAGAAATGAGGAGCATTTCTCACTTAATTGCTCTACGACCATTAGTCTATTGTATGCGTATATGAGTGAATGATTCACCACTACCCTTGAAAGAGTCAATTCAAGATATACTACTACGAGATACCAAAGGACGCATTGAGTGGTTTAACCATATTAAGACCTGGTTGAACAAACTTGGCATGTCTGATCTGTGGCTTACCCTCAGTAAAATTGAAAAAAGAACAGTAATTCAACTCAAAAAGAATTACTGGAATCATGTCATGGTTATCTGGCTCAACAAGAGTCCTGCGGGTGAATTGACATGCAGGTTCCTCAATTTTAAAGATAACATGTTACAAGAGGAATTTTTAAATTGAATAGAGCCGCCCCTTGCTAAAATATTACACCTAAAATTTAGGTATGGTATTTTACCAATTAATAGTCATGCCAGCAATTGGAATGGGGTGAATATTTTGCCCTGTTGCCCTGTGTGTAATCCAGTACTCAAATCAGAAACACATTTTTTGTATTTCTGTTTGATGTATCAAGAAATAAGGAGAATATGGCTAAATCCCATTTGCCGGATTTTAGCAGCAACCCGTTTAAATGAGATCACTAGAATCCTGAAAAGTGACACTACAGAACTCCTGGTCTTTGCTTTATCTAGATACTGGTTCCATGCATGGACCATAAGAAGCAGGACAGTAAAAACCATGCACAAAACTACAAAGGCCAGGATGAAGGAATTATAGTGAAAGGAAGACTGTGGCAATATGTAGAAGGGATTTTGCATGTTCTATATCTGATGGAATTTTTCTCATGCGATTATTATTATCATTAACGTGACCTAATGTATTAGAGGGGCGTCACAATTAGTTCATAGGTGTACCACATGTATAGGTTAACTGTTATCGCAATATGCCATGGATGCACTTGTCTTTATGCTTGTAAATATCCTTATTTTAATATAAGCTTGATGTTTGCGTTTAAATGGTATTATCATCATGTACTCTAGGAAGATGTCATAGTAACTTAATTTAGACTTCTGAGACAGATAGCGTCGGTTTCCTCAATCAATCATTTTTCACAAAATGGTTTTCCTTACTCCAATGAATTTTATATGATGAGCTTTTATGGTTTTAATGTAAAATCGAATAAAGATATTTACTACTACTACTACTACTGTAAGTGGATGGGGATTTAAGCAGAGTTAGTCTAGACAACCTAGAAATATATATCGTTATTAGAATGTGGTAGTCAATTAAATGACTATTTTTGCAGGATAATATTTTCGTTGTCAATATTGTGACCTATCCCCCCCCCCCCCCACACAGCAGCTCATTCTGAGGGGCATACTGAGGTCAGTATCTCCTCGATAGTTGGTCATGTCACACTTTACTGCGGGGTGATACTCTGTGAGGACGAGCAAGGCACTGAGGGGCATATTTACAATAAAGTGGTGGAGTGAGGCGTTAGCTGTCATGGCTTAACGCCTCACTCTGCCACTTCAGAAATGTAAGTCTGCAATATATTTACAAGGATATTGTGCAGCCTTGCGTTTCCCCTGCGATGGCGCTACGCTTAGTAGTGCAGCGCCAAATGCAGGCACCTATGGTGTCTGCGTGCAGGGGAGGATTGTTTATGTGTAGGAAGGTGACCCTTCCTGCAAATAAACAATCCTGATATGCCATTTTGTCACTTCTATGTGTGCTGCTTAATGCAGCACACCTGGAAGTTACAAAATGTATTTTTTTTAAAGGATTGCTTATGTGCAGGAAGGGTCACCTTGCTACACATAAGCAATCCAAGGCGTTTTGGTTTTTTCATGTGTGCTGCACAAGGCAGCACACATAGAAAAAGCAAAAACGAAGAGAAATAAAGCATTACTCCTCGTTCAGACAACTTAAGATCAGGTTTTTTCTGGTCTTAATTTTGTCACTGCCTCCTATTTACGCTGCCCTTGTAAATAGGGGGCAGCGTCAAAAACAATGGGTGTTGCAGTGGAACGCGCACCGCAACACCCACTGCCCACCCCTTTCACGCTAAGCATAGCGTAAAAGGGGGCCTTGTTTACAAGGCAGCGCTAAGCCACGTTAAGTGCCCTAACGCTGCCTTGTAAAGAACAGGGGCTTGTACCTATGCCCATGAGCAGTGCCAGCTTTAGCACTGGTGCCACCCAGTGCGACAATCACTTTTGGAGCCCCCCACATCCCATGACCACATCCTTAGATTCTCTCACTACCACCGGTCAAAAGGGCTCCTTATCTCTCCAATCATAAAATATTGCTAAACACAGCACCCACCCCCCCCAGGTCAGTGCCCCCTCCGCAGGTCAGCATCCAGTGCGGCCGCACCAGTCGCACTGCCCTAAAGCCGGCCCTGCCCCTGAGTCTTAGTTCTCCTCCTTCCCCATAAAATATTCTGTGCTTCCTTCTCGTCTAGAGCGATGTTTGAAGCCGTTTTCCAAACGGAGGGCTTCTGTCCATGGTTCTGAAACATGTCCCGCACTACTGCGAACTTCAAGAGTCTCTCGAGATTTCGATTTGGGAATGGGAGTTACAAAACCCATGGCAACAACACAGATCAGTGATGTTTCGCCTGAAACCTAAAAGCAGTTGGAGTCCATATGTAGGTGTGAAGCGAGAAAATCAGGGATGAAATTAGCGATTCCCTCCGTAATTCAACGTTTTTAAAGGCACCCTCAGGGACGCACGTGTAGTCTATTAAGTTACTGTTGCCCTCAGTATCAGTAAATCCTGGGAGTGCAATTACAGAGGTACGGGGCAGGAACCTCAAAGTAATACTACACTTTATTACCCTGGGAGATTCAGCGCAAAAGTGTGAGGAAGCAGTTGCGTCCTAATTATTCTTACACATTCCTGAGCATGTGATGCCACTACAGCCGCCGCTCATTGAAAACATGTCCAGTGATCGCGGTGCCTCCCTTTCTGACAGGCCTAACCATGGCCTGAGCCATATATGACGAGAAAGATACAAGCGTGTAGGTGCACATACTCCTTCATGTCTGTCGATATCCTCTCGGTTTGTCTGTGCGCGCGCATAGACAGGTGTTTCAGTGACAGGATGCGCTTTCACTCCGCAGATCTTCATTTATCGTCCACAGGGAGACCCTCGTTTTCAGCGTTCGCCCCTGACGATGCCGTGGAGGCAGGCGAGAAAGAAACTGTTTGAAATCAGACTTCATGCAGCACCGAAAAATCAACAGAGGATCGGGTGCAAAAATGGCCATCAAAACTGACAGTTAAAACCAATAGGTCTCGTTTCGTTTTTTACGATTTTATTGTGGCCGCAGGGTGTATAATTTGGTGGGCGTGGATACACGCACTGGTTTACATATTTCAGTATAGCAAGTTTTTATTTACGTGGATTGCAGCTGCTTTCCACGACAGTGACTAGTTTCCAATTCCCTGCGTAAGTCCTTCTGGTGAATACTAACAATGGGCAAAGTTGCGGGACTTCGTTTATATAAAGTTTATGGAATGTAAATACCGCACGATTTATATGATGAGCCTCACTTATGAAAACTGTTGCATCGTTGCGTGAAAACAGCGACGCAACAGTTTTCACTGTGCCCTCCTTGCAACATGATTGATGTGTTATAGTTACTGTATGACGCATCATGTTGCAAGGAATGACAGATACGTCAGTATTACTTACGTATTTGTCGACGCAAAACTGACGCATTGCTGGAGTTGTGTTAGAAGCATGACGCAACTCCAGCAATGCAGGGGGGAGGGCTATGATTATAGCACTGCATGAGTCTTACGCCTGTTGTGAGGTAGGCGTAAGATATTGACGCAATGAAGTCCTAGAAGTGGCACACTGAAATCCCAAAGATTTCAATGCGCCACTTCTACGAGGCTTTTTTTGCAGGGGAACACCGACCCTGCATACATTATACCTGGCGTAGGTATAATGTGGCACAGGGGTTTACAAAGTGACGCATCTGCCTAGATGAGTCACTTTGTAAATAGGGCGCAACATGGCGCATTTTTTATGCCACCGGTGTGTCGCAAGGCCTCATGTATTCAATGCAGACTATTACCATGCATATCGCTCTCGTGCAGTCCGACAGTCAGACTGAAAACACAGCAATATTTCTCTCTCGTGCTCAGTTTAGGCCAGTACACACAGTCTTGTAAACAGTACATTATTGGTATCATGACTGTCATCAGTCAGTCAGACAAACAACACGATTTGCATCTCGTACTAAATGCAACCACAAAAGGGGGTGTAAATATTGTGTACTTATGCAGCCAAATACCAGTACTGCAAACACAGCAATAGCTATTGTCCTACACCAAGCACTCTGCTTGGTGCAGATTAACACACATAGGGGTATATTCTCAAGAACGTGTGATAACTACCACAAGAGTAGCTTAACGCAACTCTCAACATCGCAGCCTATCGTGGTAAAGTCACTCCGTGGTAATTAAGTATTCACAACACGGTGGTACCATGCGATAGGCACCAGACAATGCGTCAAATGGCCACGATAAAATCAACGCCACGCCGCAAATATGCAAAACACGAACGCCAAAAAAGCTGCGATGAGGCCAATCGCGATACAAAAAGCTGCTAAAACCAGCCACAGGCCTGCAAATCCCACGCGTCTTGGGGGAAAATGCACCATAAAAGTAGAGTTACAAAACAGTGAGATGACAACGTACGAGCACAAACCCACAGCAATGACACAGAACAAATGACCATTGTCCAAATCAGATAGGCATTTCCCCACAAACAGCCGCAAGGTACATGGACATGCATCAAATACGTAAACTGCGCCTATGCCGAAACAAACATGGAACACACTATGAAACCGCATCACCTCTTCACATTGCAGAGTGACGAACAACACCCCCTGAACCCCGACGTGCCATGTCCATGAAAAAACAATAATGAAAGCATGGACCAATGCAGGGGCAGTGAAGCCCCCTACGTACATGTCGCCCATGTCATGGGACTTGATTCACAGGGTGCATCCCTGCAACATGGTGGCACATATCAGAGCCCAAAAGAATCGCTGTTGACACCAGTAGGCCACAAATGACAGCCAAAATGGAATGAATTGTGACACATGTGAAACGCCGAAAAGTGGGACACCGTAACAACTGTGACACACAGAACTTGCAGTTCGAATACGTGACACCCCAAACAGCCTCACTGCCCAGAGGTGACACATCCACCATCCAGCAACAAGTTAGAAAATTGTCAGCACAACATGTCGCACCCACACTCGTCTGAGTGAAGTGCCTGTACAGATGAGTGACATGCAAGCAGGAAATGTGTATTGGAATGCATTTATTAGCACATGCTGTGCCTGTGGTCAGTCAACGCACTCTCCCATTACTGCCAAGGACCGTCACAATGTGACGTCAACGAGAGAAGAAATTGTCAATGATGTAGTCCCTGCGGGCAATTCCTGCTGCGGCTGCAGTGGGGTGTGGGCCACCTGCCTCATCTCCATCATCATCTTCCAGTGCATCTAGCACTTGTATCTATGGGGCATTGCAGCATACACATATGTTGTGCAACACACAACATGCAACGATCATCTTACACACAAACTCTGGGCTGTACAGGAGCCTTCCAAATGTGCGCTCCACGATGCCCCTGGTGCGTTTGTGGGCCACATTGTACTGCCTCTGGGCCTGTGTGTTCGTGTCTCGGAGGGGAGTCATCATCCAAGCGCAGAGTGCATATCCTTGGTCACCTGTGAAAGTGCAGAGAGACATGAGTCAAGACAACGCACTGAATGAAGTGTTGGCAGTCTCACTGTTTCCTTGGTGTGTGACATGTATGAATCTGAAATTCCTGTATGACATGAATTGCGTGTTGAAAATGGGAGGCATCACTGTGTATCACGTAGCCTCACTGCTGCACCTCCCCCCCGAGCACATACACCTGTGTGCGCAGCCAGATAGCATCACATGCACCCCTACGGCACACCATTGTCATGCCTGTCTGCGCATGTCCTTAAGCCTGACTACGACACAGTGATGATGTTGCGCAGAATGTGGCTGGCCACATGTGTGTAGGCCCATTGCAAGGACAGTGGTGACACAGATGTAGAGAGGAACGTGGTACAGGAGTAAACCCGTTAACCCAGTTGATACCAGGTAAAGTATAGTAACAAAGCAACAATGTCTCAACCAGTGATCATTGGGAAGGCTATTATAATAAGTGAATAAATCACTAAAGGAGGGAAAACAGGAGACCAAGATTGGGGGTAAAGGTTGTTATTTAGCAAGTAGCTATAGCAGCAGTACATTACAAATGGATTTGAGTAACCAAAACAACCAATTGTGCACTGACCGTGCTAGGTGTAAGTGATAAGTGCAGTGACACAAGTGATACAAACACAGCGTGAGACGGCGCAAAACGATAAAAACAAACAATAATCAGGGATCAAATGATATGAATCAAATTAATACAAAAATAATTTGTCTTTTATAGATTTCTAAAATGATCCCGTGGTAGCCATAGGTTACGCTGTAATGTCGACAGCGTTTCAACCTTGTCAAGTAAAGGTTATCATCAAGACAATGGTTACAAATTTGTAGAGCACCTGCCTGGCTGAACTCGACATGCAGTTGAGGGTACATCCTTGGGTCATGCTGCGCTAATAGCGACACACACAACGGTTGGCATGTGTGAACCCTGACCCCAAGCAGGCATGCCCTTCCCCTTGTACCCCTTCGGCCGACCACGCACACCGGGGACATGCCACATAGCAACATCATTGATTGCAGGACGGGTGGCTCAGACACTCCAACAGAGACACAAGCATCAGCCACATCCTTGGCATGGCCTACACTGCACCACACCCAGATCCACATGTAGAGTAGCCACACCCCTACGCAGTACTGTCGTACACCTGTCCACCCCACCTATGCTCATAGGGAGGTACGCTATGGTGTCATGTCCCAGGTCTACACCACTGCCTGCGGTGACATGGATGCGCACGCTGTACACAGCTCAATGTCATGTGGAATCACCTGGGTCCCTCATGTATACATAATAACCACACAGACACACTGAGTGAGTTTGTGGGACTGGCTATGGGCATGTGCGCCTGGTCCCTTTCATTGCCAGGGTCACATCTCCAGTGACGCCTGTGCTGGGAGGGTGTTGGGTAGTGTAAGCCACCACTCAGGGGTTGGTTGGATGCTGTCAAAAAGCACAACAGTGAGCAAACAATCAGAAATACAAGGTACGAACATCATGGGTCCCTGACTTGAGCAGCACAGAGTTCGTGGCCCCGGATGCACAGCGGGCGGTACAGGCACACCGCTACGGGACGGTGACTTGCGGTGCACTGAGGTAGGGCCACGCGAGCTGAGCGTGTACTCGTCGATGTCCAAGGTGAATGTCTCGGAGGGTTGCGGTGGACAGTGGAAGGTGTCCTTCCAGGGCATGATGCAGAGGGCAGAAGCAAGCAGAAACAGGCTAATGGGGGGAGTTGAATGATACAGACCCCACTTTTCCAACTTGTCAGTATCAGCTACATGTAGATGAGGACAACCTCCAGCCCATTGGCTCAGACGCCACCGACCTTCAAGCAGAGATTGCCCATAAATTACAGAGCACACACTCAGTGGCACCAGAGCTGGAAGGGGATGCAGTCTGCGATAAGGCCTGTACAATGACATGGACTCTGCCATGTAGAGAGCAAGACTCAGTTCATAATATGTGACCTACTCCACCGCAGTGTGTGCTGTGTGCTGGAGGCGGCGGTCAGCAGGGGCCCACAGCCACGTTTGGTAGGCATGCGCTGCACACAGTCAGTGGCGCCAGTGCAGTTGTCGGTAGTGTCCCATCACCCCTGTAAAGGTGATCCTTGTCTCCTCCGGACTGAAGCGCGTCTTCCTCTTACTCTCTCTTTGCGTACTGTGACATGAACACTGCCATGAAGAAATCAAGACTCAGTTCCAAAAGTGCGACCTAGTTGGCCGCAGTGTCGGCCGGAGGCAGCGATCAGTGCGGGCCAACTGCTGTCCAGCCATCTCCTACTGGATCTCTCACACACAACGTTAGAATGGCATTTATATTAGATTTGTGGTTGACGTAGGTAGTGGCACCAGGGCTGAGCATGTGTGCAGCCGGTGAGGAGGCTGTGTCTTGCCCGTAACGGACTGCATTGGATTGGTGTGAGGCCTGCAGGACCGCAGTGCAGGCTGAAGTCAGGAGTCAACAGGGGCCCACAGACACTTTTGGTGGGAGTACTACGCACAGACTTGGTGGCACCCCATCGGAGGGAGTATGGTGACATGAACTCAGTCTTAAATCATGTACTCTGCCATGGTGTAAGCAAGACTCAGTTCCAAATGTGTGTCCTACTTGTCCGCTGTGTATGCCGGTGGAGTACGTCAACGATAAAGGAGTTCCGCTGGCCTGTGTCGCAGAGGCTGTTATGATCCGAGGAGTCTGCCAAGGTCGGGGGTCTCGGGCTTAGAGCTTGCACAGGCACGTGGTGGGCCCTCTTAGACACACGCCAGTGTCGGCAGGTGGGCATTGAGGCCTGGGTGCGCAGGGGCAGGCAGGAATGGTACGGGACCAGCGTCCCTGGGTGCAGCAGGTGCACATGCTCGCAGGCAACCCGCTCACGGCGTAGGCCTCATGGCGGGGTGAGAGGTGCCACCCTGGCAGAGATGTTGGGCATTCTGGAAGAGGACCACGCCCTGGGCTACGTGCTTTTTATTCACAGCCCTACGCTGACCTGGCGTACGCCGGGCCAGCCCACTCATCACATGTTTACAGAGGGGGACGTAACAAGGTAGATTTCCCTGACCTCCACCACTGGCTGGGGTGACATGGTTGCATCCACTGTCCACTACACTCCAAACACCAGCGGTGTGTGTTGACATGGATATGTGTGTGGTCTGCATACTGCAGTCTGTCCAGCACAACCACGCCACACTAGGCAATGTGTGCAGTCTCATTCATCGGTCACTTGCCTCCTTCACACATGCCTGGTCCCCACCTCTCTCGGCATTCTGCTATTGTGTAGCCGAGGTGCCATGCCGTTGATGGGTAATGTGCATGGCTGGCCTAGGTTCCCACAGTGAGTTGTGCTGTCATGTCTGGTGGGTGGGCATGTTGTATATGGGTTTGTAACGTGTGCATTGCCAGAGTTGTGAGTTGCATGATTGTGGATTGGAGGTGTGTGGTGTGTTCATTTGGTACTTACCAACGAGCACTGCATTTCCGTAGGTGCCATCCTGGAAGCGCCGGTTGATGATGGACTGTCGGAAGATGTCTGAGTCATGCACACTGCCTGGGTAGTTGGCGATGACATTGGTGAAAAGTCCCCAGTGGTCCACTATTGCCTGCACATTCATGGAATGCGTGCGCTTTCTGTTGCGGTAATTGTGTGCAGTGTCGGCAGGGGGCACAAGTAGGACATGTGTGCAGTCAATTGCCCCTAACATGTGCGAGAATCCAGCTATGGCGTAGAAACCTTGCTTGGTCTCCAGCTGTTCCTGCGCAGTGTGGGGGAAGTATAGGTACTGGGGTACCAAGCTGATGATGACATCCAGGACAGGTTTGAGGAACTTGGATAGGGCTGGCTGTGAGACTCCTCCAAATCTGGCGGTTGTTGGTTGGAAGGTACCAGAGGCCAACAGATACAGCACAGCCAGCAGCTTTGTCTGCGGAGGGATGTTGGTTGTCCGCTGTGTTGGTACAGTGAGCCTGTGGGCTATGGCGTTCAGGATGCGGAGGATGGTTGTCCTTTTGAGTCTGTAGTGGGCAATTACATACTCTAGTGTCATGTCTGTGAGGCTGGTGCATTTTCTGAAAGTCAGCGGTCTGTGTCTGCGCTGCCTCTGTGTTGGTCTGGGGGGATCTAGGGGGTGTGGCGGTCCTGGGGGTGGTGGCGGTGGGTGTTGTGGGCCTGTTGGGGATCTGAGCTGCATGATGAGTAGCTCCATGGCATCTGTTGTTCTTCAGGTGTGGCTCAGGGCTGATCTCCCTTTTGTGGCGCCGGCTGCCGTCCGACTTTACACTAGGTCAGAGCAGGTGTTCATTTTCTGCTGCTTACGCGCCTTATCGCCTGTTTTGAGTTCATATCGCCGATCTGTCTGGTCGTTGAGAATGTTGCGGAGTGGTGTTGTCGCGGCTTTTGGCACGGGAACGCCTACTCTGCATCTCATTAGCGATAGTTGCTGGGATTATCTGTGGCGATGTTTTTTGCGGCTGCTATCGTAGGTAAACTGGTGTTATGGGCTGTTGACACCAGCTTGTGAATGGGGCGATAAGTTTATCGCAACTTTGGCTGCTATAAAGTGCCGTTAACTCGCCAATAGCTCCTTGAGAATATGCCCTATAGTTTGTTTTGTGCAATAAATGTAGGCACGAAAGAAATACTGCACGGTCTACATTCTGAAGCAAAGCGTCCAGAGACCTAGACTATATAAACTACACCATTGGAGTAATCTATTTAATAAAAGTCAGGCACATGGATTGTAAACAGTGCACTTTTAGTAACATATACTCCTACAGCAAACAATACAGACTGGAAATGTTGCACGTGCATTATTCCCATGATGTAGGGCGAGACATGCCAGCATATTGTGTACACTGCACTATGTGCAGGGTCACTGGAATTATTGAGCAGAGGACGGCCAAATTATGCTACCTGATTGAGTAAATTGTGCAGCAAGAGAAGGCAAATTATGCAGCATGATGTGGCACATTTTGTGATAGTATTACTTCATTATGTTTTCATTTGTACACTTCTTAAAACTATTTGGGCATTGGTTGTACCTCATTGGTCCCAGTTAAACAGCAAAATACAGTAGCTGCCCGTGCAGGTAAGAGAGGCGGGGTGGGGGGGGGGACTCTCCAGACGACAATGAGGGAAAAATTCTATAAATATTTAATTTTCCCTCGTCGTTGTCTGTCGACTAGCCTCCACCCGGCCGCCCTTACCTGCATGGGCCACTCCTGACCAAATATAGCCATGAGCAAAACAAATCTGACGAGACAACCTTTGCAAATTGCCTCCCACTGCCCTGCAACACGTGTTGCTGTGTTTTAAGTAACTTTTGAACCGTTTGAGATAGAAACAAGATTTGTTTTTGTTAAAATCAGCAGATTCTGCGGCAGATTATGGATTATGTACCAAAGGCATACAATCTCTAATTATGCAAAAAATGCTGTAGCCACACAATTGCATAATTCCAATGGCCCTGACAATGTGTATCATGGCTGGTGTAGACCAAACCACACAGTGGGTAATCATTCCAAAGTTTGTGTCATGTGATAAATACCGGCAGACTCAAAATACTGCACTATCTGCATCATGCAGCCAATTAATATTGACACCTGGACTATAAATATTGCACTTTTTGTATAACATATTCACACAACTAGACCCAAGGCTGCACAGGAAGAACAAGTGTGTAAATTCCACACAAAGTATATATTTACAAAGAGTACGAATATACAGCCTATACACATTATTACTACTGTTTTAAGTCGAATCAGACATGTGGGCATATGGCAAAAACTGCACTACATACATCCTGTTCTGTGCTATTAATTCAGATTAGTGTATAGGTTGTAAAAATTCACCCTTTGCATTACGCGTTTGACGCAACCAGACAGATATCTGCAGAGCACAGTTTCTTTTTAGGTCTCACTTCTGATAGTGCATGCTCGGTCTGTTGTGAGACAATTTGCTACATACCAGAGTGCTTACAGCCCGCCCATTACTTTACTGTCGCTCTCGTTTGCTTGCTTCTTATTCAGCCGCTTCTGTAGTCTTTCATCCCTCCTTGTGTTTGCCACTCACCTGGAGTATGGGTTCATTACAATGCCCTTCCAAAGCTCACCTTTTCATGTGGTAAATTTTCTTTTTGTTTAAGCACTCTACAAGAGTACGTGTGCTTTCCCGGTGTCTCTCTTACGTACTTCTCTCCCTTCTGTGTTCCTTCACCATTCCTCACCATTGCTGTTTCCTTTCCTCAGCCCCTTCTGCCTACCCTCCCATGTCTGTGTACTTGGCCCAGCCCCTCCCGTCCACCCTTCATTGTCCATGCGTTGTTCCCGCCCCTGTGTTGTCTGAATACTTGCACTAGCCTCTCCTGCCCAACCAGCGTGTCTGTGTGCTCCCACAGCCCATCCTGCTCACCCACCTTTTTCTAAAGGCACTCCTTCAGTCCCTATCCTGCCCACTCTCCGTAGTCCCTGTGCTCCCCCAGCCTCTTGTGCCCGCCCTCTGGTGTCTGTGTGCTCCTAATCTTGTTTTGCCTCTCCTCTCCTCTACCCTCGTCCTTCTCTCCTGCCCTCCTTCCCTCCACGGTGCCCTCCCCAACCCACTGGCAATGAGGCCACATGGAGGGAAGGAGGGCGGGCAAGCTGGCTAAAAATTATTTTAAAAAGGGCTATGACGCAGCCACCGTTAGATCAATTTAAATTAAAAAAAATACATTAGTGCTGGCTGCATCATAGTGTTTTGAAAACAAAAATCTTTAGTCATGCTGCACAGCATCCACACTGCTGTATGGTATGCCTACAAATTATTGTCAAAAGCAATTACACTCAAAGTCGAGACCTGTTGGCTTTGCCAGTGCTTGTTTGTAATGTGGTTGTTTTAAGCATGCAAACAGACTAACTGTAAACAAGGCACTATTTGCATAATATATTAATTAAAAAACTTTATAGGCCAAAAACCTCTTGCCCTCTGGGCTTTAGGCAAGGTCACTAGACTTACGCAATTCTGCATCTGTAATATTTTCCACATCCTTGTGGATGTACCACACTTTCTACAGAATCCACCATCTGCTACATAATTTGCAGACTTCAACAAAACTTAGTTCTAGCTCCAACAGGTTAAAAGGTAAAAAAAGAACATATGGTGTATCAAACAGAGGCAGCCATTTGCAAAGGTGAACTGGTCACCTTTTAAAAGTCAATTGCTAATTAGCTGTTGAACTCACATTAATGAGGAGATACTTATGCCTAGACAGTGTTAATGGGTGTTAACATTTCAAAATAGTAACCGATATAATCAGAGCATTTGCTGCCTAATTTACCACCTGCTAACACTAACCCCTCTGAGCCAGATGCAAAAGGGCCACCCCCAATCCACCGTGGATGAGATGTAGATGTAGAAACTATGTGGACCGTCTCATTAAGGCTTCAACATCAACCTCTGAAGTGAGGTGACCAAAGTTTGAAACCCACCGTAGAAAGGGTTTCGAAGTCCAGACTCTTTCACCGAAGAGAATGCGGAAAGTGTGTCAATTTCGTAAGACTTTGCCCGTGGACAACATCAGTGGCAGCTGCTGCTTTTTAAACATGATAGGACAGAAAGCTGTGAGTTAAATATAAAGTGTGAGCAAGCTTGAATCAATCATGGCTAAGGAGTACCCCTAGCAAGAAAGTTTGCATAACAATAGGTGTAAGTTATGTATTTTCAGCACATATTTCAAGAAAGCTTGCAACCATTTTAATGGAAATGGACTCACAAAGACTTGCCACACTCCCTGCACTCATGCAGACACATTGCTCTCCCTACTTTCAGACAAATCTCCCCTTTCACCCTGCAGTTACAGACTCATATTGCTTCACTCATCCTACACTCAACCATGCATACTGGTCACCCATCACCCACACATGTGAACCCTTCACCCTGCACTCATACAGCATCCCCATTACCAGAGTGGAATCTCATAACTCACTCTGCACTCATGCAGGCACATTGGTCACCCTGCAATCATAGACATACCACTCACTTGGAGTCATATGAACATACCGCTCATCCTGCACTCATACAGGCACATCGCTAACCTTGCACTCAAACAGGCACACCAGTCACCAAGTGCACTCTGATAACTCACCCTACACTCACACAGGCACACCTCTCATCCTGCTCTCACACAGGCACACCACTCACCCTGGACTCATACAGGCACACCCCTCATCCTGCTCTCATACAGGCATACCACTCACCCTGCACTCATACAAGCACAACTCTAACCCTGCACTCATACAGGTACACCCCTCATCCGGCACTAATACAGGCACACCACTCATCCTCCACTAATACAGTCACACCACTCACCCTGCACACACATAGGTACACCAATCACCCTGAACACATACAGGCACACCAATCACCCCGCACTAACACATAAAGAAAACGTAAAGACTTAAAGTACACACAAGGATCCGTAGAATCGTAGATAAACATTATCACACGTTAAGGCCATTAAAAACCTATAGAGGAACACCCTCTTTCTGTAGACCAGAACGTTTAAGGTTAAATCCATTAATGCTTTGAGAGGCTAACAAGGAACACTCTGTGTTCCTCTTTCCAGCAGCTGTGATTAATCTGCCCGATCTCTCTTTATTTCAGTGGTCAATATAGACAGGAAGCAGGTCTGAACACTTCTGGGGGCTGTTGCTTTCTCTATAGCGTCTGTACAGAGTAATTACGTGTTAGAAATGAGGATCTCTAGTTGGCAGCGGCTGGCGCCGAGATCCAAATAGGGATCCTTCTTCCTAAGTCAGAGTAAGGGGGCTACACCCTTTGACAACCCCTGCTCAACCATGTGGTAAACGTAGCACGAGCAGACAGGCCTATCTCAGAGGCAGTGTGTGAAGCATTTATGACCATACACAATAACGCAGAAAGGACGCTACAAACGGACACCACAAGTAGTTATAGAAAAATAATTATCTTTATATAGACTGAACACGAGGCTTAAAAGCACTCAAGAAACCACAATGCACATAATTACAGATTCACTTCAAAAAGCAATCAAGGCACTCAAAAAGCGTGGGGAACGAACTTAGTTCGATGCCGGGGTCCGCGTGACCCGGTGATGCACAATGTACCTGAGATTTAAAGGGGGCACAGCACACAGCCTCACAAGGAAGCTGCGGTGATGACAGGCGGACTCGCAGCGGCCACAGCTCCCGGCTGTAGCGGTCTGCAGCGTACACTCAAGATAATCCTAGGGCGGGCTTAAGGAGGGCACCCAGCGGCACACACAGGTGATAACAAGATCCTTGAAGTGGTGACTAGTGCGGGCACTCCGCGGCACAGCTCCTTAGCTGCAGCGACCCACACTAGCGATGGTGAAGATTCTCGTAGGACGGCATATGCGGGCACTCAGCAGCACAGCTCCTCAGCTGCAGCGGCCCACAATAGTGATTGTGATGATTCTCTTAGGACGGCAAATGCGGGCACTCAGCTGCACAGCTCCTCAGCTGCAGCGGCCCACAATAGCGATGATTCTCGTAGGACGGCAAATGCGGGCACTCAGCGGCACAGCTCCTCAGTTGCAGCGGCCCACAATAGCGATAGCGATGATTTTGGTAACACAGACAAATGCGGGCTCTCAGCAGCAACAGCTCCTCTGCTGCGGCGGCCCACAATAGCGATAACGATGACTTTGGTAACACAGGCAAATGCAGGCTCTCAGCGGCACCAGCTCCTCAGCTGTGGCGGCCCACAATAGCGATAACAATGACTTTGGTAACACAGGCAAATGCGGGCACTCAGCCGCACAGCTCCTCAGCTGCAGCGGCCCACACTAGCGATACAATGACTTTCAGCCCGCGTTCCCCGCAGTAGAACCAGAGGCTCTGGAATTCTCAACAGAAGCCTCACCTGCAAGAATTCCCCTCAAATAGGAATCCGGGCAGCTGATGGGTGAAGTCTAATGTCCCTAAGACTTCAGCAGGAGGCAAGCTCAATCAGGCCCTTGGGTAGTTGCTTCAGCAAGATGGATGAACATTTCAAAGTCCTTTCCCTCTAGTTATACGGACAGAGGTTTGTCTTGACATCCAGAAGTAACACAACGTGTAGGGGTTTTAGCACAGATCTTTATAACCCCAAAAGTCTTTGTTCTCAAAAAGTCACAAATCACTGAACCCAGCCAGAACCAGTTTGGTGTCGTCCTGGAGCACTTAGTTTACAAGGCTGCATCCTGCCTTTCAGGAAGAGGGGGTCTGCTATCAGACGCACAGTGGGAGGTGAAGCCATCATTCACCTTGCCAGGCACAGCCCTGCTCAGATCAAAGGGTCACCCCTCCCTATACTCCAACTGCAGATCTCTCTTTTCAATCCAGTGCGGGCTCAGTCTGCCCTGTCCCTCCAAAACCAGACAACCAATACACATAACAGCAGAGCACACTGGAAGGTTTAGACAAGAAAATACCCACTTTCTAAAAGTGGTATTTTCAACCACGGAATATGGAAATAATCTTCACTACCAGATGCACTTTAATATTGTGAGCTCAGGCATACTAAAATCAGCTTTCCTATCAGGTTCCTTGGGTCAATTAGGATTATAGAAGGTAATGCAGTTAATTTACAATAGGGAGCAATCGCGCTGTGGCACTGAATGGCAGTGGCACAGCGCCCAGAGCATCTAACACCAGCAAACACAGATGAGACAAAAGCGAAAAATGGAAGGGAGACCCACGCCAATGGCGCTAGGTCTAACATTATGCATTTTAAATATGCACACTCAACACAAGAATTGGCATTTTAGTTAACTGCAAAAGGGTGACATGTGCAACTTCCCTCAATGAAACGTAAATAAAATGCCTGAGATTATATCGCATGTTGCTTATAGTAATGCAAACTTCTCTTTCAATGTGCAGGGAGGCCAGGAACATTGTTAGACCGACTTCGGATGGCATCTCCATATCAAACTTACAAACGGCAGCACTCAATTTACAGCAATAATGCTGAGATGTGTTAGCTGCAATTTCTACCCACATAATGCATATGTCCCACTCTCCCATAAGACAGTCAAGAGGTCAATGGAGACGTGCGGGCTGGGGCTTCAGACTGCCTCCAACCCACAAAGGCACACTGCAGCTACAAAAGGGTGGACATTTGGCAGCACTGATGCGTCTGTACGGTGGTGACAGGAGCAAGACGACGATGGTGTTTCAAACAAAATGATCTGCGGCCTTTACTTCTCCCCCTCACGAGTGCCAAATGCCAAATACACTGTGGGCCCCTCTTCCGCCCTCTTTGAAACAAAAGCATTCCAGGCCAGCATGTGGTGGGAAGAGAGATTCACATGTTTACACCTTATCAACCCTGCATCTCCGGTCTCTGGTGTTGGGGCTGTGTGGACCCCGACCCGGGCCACAGGACATAAAGCCAATTAAGAAGCAAAACGACACTGGCATCGCAAAATGCAGCACCCACCATCCTTACGACACAACACTGCCTTGTGCATCCAGGGCGAGTAAACTCTCGCCAGCCTCACACATGCGCAGCTGCATACACTTTCACACATTGCTTAAAAAACGAGTTACAGGTTACGTATTTCCTGAAACTAAGCACCACGGAGCCTTTCATTAAAACATCTCCTTGAGTTTTTCTTTTGAGTTTGAGTTTGAGTTTTAAAATACTTGTAAAGCGCTCGTACACCTGCGGTTTCTTGGCGCTACTGCTAACCAGATCCAGGGCTAAAAAACGGGGGAGACTGCTGGGGATTTAATCAAAGTATTTTGTGAACAAATGGGCTTTGAGATGTTTGCGAAATTGCGGGTACAGGGTGATGGATCGCAGATCCAGGGGAAGGGAGTTCCAGAGGATCGGGGCAAGGGTAGCAAATTTCGAACCTCCCCACTTCTTTGTCCGGTAGCGTGGGATAGTGAGGAGGGACTGGGAGGACGAGCTGAGTTCCCTAGTGGGTACATAGGGGGTGATCTCTGAGGGGATAAATGCTGGAGCCAGGTCCAGTCGGACCAAGAAGGTGATGGAGGCGAGCTTGAATTGGATTCGGGCTCGCACAGGGAGCCAGTGCAGGGATTTCAAGAGGGGGGAGGAACGGTGAAATTTGGGAAGATTGAAGACCAGACGGGCCGCCTGGTTTTGTATCTGCTGCAAACGCCGTAAACTATATGCAGGGATACCTGCATATAGGGCGTTGCCGTAGTCCAGGCGGGACACCACCATGGCTAAGGTGATGAGTTTGAGAGCTGAGAAGATGAAGAAACGAGACACCCTGCGTATAGTGCGCAGTGAGAGGAAAGAGGAAGATACCACAGAACTAACCTGGGAGTGAAGGGTGAGTTGAGAGTTGAGTTTTATGCCGAGGGTTTTAACAGAGGTCGAGGGTTTCGGAGAGGGGCCAAGAGAAGGGGGCCAGAAGAGAGGGGACCAGGGGCTGGATGAACCACCCGTCAACACCAGCTCGGTCTTGTCGGGGTTGAGTTTAAGGTGATTGTGGTTCATCCAGTCCCGGATGTGGAGCATGACAGATTGAAAATTAAGGACAGAAGAGGGGGAAGAGGAGAGGTTAAAGACCAGCTGGAGGTCATCCGCATAATTAAATACGGCGACCTCCATTTGTTGAAGAGAAAAGATAAGAGGGGCAATATAGAGCTTGAACAAGAGGGGGGAAAGGGAGGAGCCTTGGGGAACCCCGCACTGGACTTTTCGGACGTCTGCTGTAAAATCACCCAGGCGAACGGCCTGGGTGCGGTCGCTCAGGAAGGATGATAGCCAGACCAAGGCGGTCCCTCCGATCCCGGCCGCCCTGACACGGGAAAGCAAGATGGTATGATCCACCGTGTCAAAGGCGGCTGAGAGATCGAGGAGCACAAGGGCCTGGCGCCGGTTAGTATCCATACCCTCCCTGAGGTTGTCCAAGACCGAGATAACAACGGACTCCGTGGAGTGTGCGGGGCGGAAGCCAGCCTGGCGGGGAGCGAGAGCTCCATGAGTCTCTACAAAGGAGCTCAGAGCGCCGGTGACATGGTGCTCGAGCACCTTAGCCAGAAAAGGTAAGAGGGAGATGGGGCAGAAATTGGCAGGGACAGAGGGGTCTGCCCCAGGTTTTTTTAGAATCGGCACAATAACCGCAGACTTCAAGGGGGAAGGAACCACACCTTTAGCCAGAGAACTGTTGAGGAGGTGAAGGGGAGGATCCGGGCAGGAAACAAAGATGTGACGGAGAATGTGAGCAGGACAGGGGTCGAGTGGAGAGCCAGATTTAACCAAGGGTACCAAGGAAGACAGGGCTTCCTAAGATATGGGGGGGAGGGCAGTGAGTTGTCCCTTGGGAGGGGGGCATTGGGGGTCAACAAAGGAGGGAGAAGGGGGCGGGATGTTAGCTTTAATAGTAGAAATTTTATGGATGAAGTAGTTGTTGAGGGAGTGGCAGAGTTCCTCGGAGGGGGCGGGCTTTTGTTTGCTGTTAGTGGGGCAATGCCCACTGCGCCCCTTAATAGCAGCCACCCCTAGACAACTTTTTCAAGCAAACGATTTTATGAGAGAATGTTTTAACTAAAACATTTCAGGGGAAAACCCTCTCACGAACAATAGCTTACATTGTAAAGTTTTTTTCTCCCATTTGATTGAAAGTTACTAAGGTAAACTTTACAATGTTTGCGTGGATTTAAAAACATTCATATACTTTATGTAGACCAAATTCCCATTTTTAGGTCGAGCCTGGGAAGCGCATGCGCTGCTCTGCGAGGCATGCTGTATTTGAGAATGAACTTGAAGCCCCACACACTCTCTGCCCATATTATTCATTGGCTTGTGTTATTGTAATTTGTAAATGTTGGCTTCTGATTTGTTAATAGGCTTGTTAGTCCCTCCTTAGTATCGTCTTGTCTTCTTTTGTAACCTCCCATCAGGACTGGCCCTTTTACTTCTGTTGTTACCTGGTATGTCTTATTTAGTCTTTTAATCACTATTTTCTTTTTGAGTTTCTCCTACTGCAGGCACAACATGCTTTCCTGCAACATTCAGCGCGCCATGCCCGCTTTCACTTCTCAAGCAGCCCGGGATAATGGCGGCCATTCTTTGAAATGAAATAGGTCTCGCATTTACAAGAGCTTGAGCTATTGGCATTGTAAATGACAATGCCTTTTATTTATGTGTTAATTGTCAAAACATAAATAAAAGGCATTGTCATTTACAATGCCAATAGCTTAAACTCTTGCAAATGTGAGACCTATTGCCTTGCAAATGCTTGTTAGTATTTACCGCAAGGACTTGCATAAAGAATTGGAAAACTAGTCACTGTAGTGGAAAGCAGCTGCAATCCTCTCGGTAAATACGGGTAGGCTATTTGAGGTTTGTGAGCTTTCTTCAGATATCGCTTTCTATGAAATATGAATTGTACAGCAAGTCTGAGAGGAGAGTGTTGGAGACACTCTGCACAGTAGCATGCATTGCACTGAATAACCTGAGCCTCCAGTGCCATCAATCCATCCAGCCACATGGCAAATGGATCATAGCCTAACAGTGCATGACATTTTTGGATCTTACCTACTTTACTCATCCAACCGATACTTTGCTCACACCACTTGTAAGCTTGAAGGAGTCAGAATCTTAATGCCCTGCTTTTGTTTATGCAGGCTTTGCCTGATCTATCATGCAAGGTCAGGTGGGCTGGAGTGCCAAATTATGATGGTGGTTGTGGGTATGCGTGTGTGCATTTTGCCTACCTGTTCATGGGTGTGTATTAGCCTTAATATTTCTGTGTACTTGTCCGAATCTATTTGACTTTATGCCTATCTGTGTCTCTTTAAGGGTATATCTGTCTGTATTCCACAGCTAATAACAGTCTGTGTCATTGAATGCTGACTAACAGTTTGTTTTCACTGCACCATTAAGTATATGTAAGCTTCTTTGACATTGCAGATAAGGGCTTTACTGAGCCATTGTGGAAAGTAAGTGACCATGAAAATGAAGGCAACATTATATGACCATGGGCAAGCATGTATATTAAAGCTGCATTGTGGAAACTGGTAACGCATGTAGCGCCGTTAAACTTGACCAAATATAAAAGTGCATTACAGTGGTATTATATGTGGGCATATGTAACTATGCTGTTGTGCTCATTACATTGCACTATAATATATTGATATAAACAATGTACACACATGGGATTTATATATTGTTAGACCTGTACCTGTCAGCCTTAGGGTGGTGTTCCCTCAAACGTTTTGCCTTACTCCTTCATTTTTGCTGATCCTTTTTTTGCTGGCCTTGGGACTCTGTGCACTTTAACACTGCTGACCAGTGCAAACGTGGGTGCGCGCACTCCCTAAAACATGGTAACATTGGCTTATACCATATTGACACATTTAATTTACTTGTAAGTCCAAGGAGGAGTGATATTACCTGTACCCGGGTCTTGTAAATTAAATGCCAATAGTGGGCCTGCAGCACGGATTGCCCTTTTTAAACATGTATCGGGCCTGCCATTTCAGCTTGTGTGTTCAGCTTTAAACTGCCACAACGTCCTGGAAAAATTAACCTACTATCATGTCTAAACCTTCTTTTTAATGCATATAAGGCACCCCTAGTGCCAACCATAAACAGGAGGAGGAGCTGTCACCCACCACACTTCCACATCACAAATGCTCTGCCTATGAACTCTCACAAAGGCGTTCACACTAGTGTTTTGTTCCCCCAGACCTCCAGGGGCCAGGGCTCGGAGGCAGGACATTTCAAACACATCTGGGCCGGAAACCTCCAAAACCTTCTCCTACTTCAAACATGGCACCAGGTTTAAACATTGGACCCTTGGACCCAATACTCAAGTACACCTCTGAACCTGTGGAAGACTCTGATTGATTGCTTGTGCTGCTCTGCTGCCAAGAGAACTGTATTTCTGCTGACTGAGTGAAAAGGACTGGACCTGCATCTTGAACCCAGGACCATTAGATTGACTCCATGGGCTAGTTGGCTGGCCTCCTGATCAGAGCCTCAGGGACACAAAAGGCTTCAATTGACCTGCACCTAGCACCTGGACTCTGCTTGCAGTTAGCCTACCCCCCCCCCAAGTGGTGCCACCCCGTCCTTGCACCGTTGGAAGTGACCCTGAAGGTTCCCTGCCTGCCCAGCTATGGTCTCTTGGGACAAACTGCTGCAGTGTGATGCTTCTCCTCACAGCTACGCATCGGACCCGCTGCTGTGCGATGCATCCCCAGTGCAGGACTCGTATCACAGCTCGCAGCACCTAATCCCTCAGAACTGCTGCTGCGCGACACATCCCGTACGCCGGACTTCGTATCGCAAGCAGGGTTGGATTGGCAAAGCAGGCATTCGGCTCTGGTAATTAGGCCATTCACAACTCAGCTCCTGGGGTGGGGGGAGCTCGGCAGGTGGAACAGCTCAGCACAAAAGCAGTGTCTTTGCGGTATTTTTCTTCCAGGCACTCACAGTGAGGCAATGGTAGGTGGGGGAGAAGAGAGTGTGATGAGGCTGAGAAGTCACACTGGGTGGCCAGGCCAGGTGTTGTGGCCATTGGGCCATTTTACACTAGGGCCGTTCAGCAGCCTAAAGTTGCGTTTTTCCCTTGCTCACTCCCTCGCCAGGGCTTCACATTCATCCCGTTGTAGGCAGGGGAGTGCAGGCAGTATTCACAGGCCTTGCTGAGAGACCAGGTTTTGCTCTACCTTTTGAGCCCCTCTCATGTCAGCCCTAAGGGGCTAGCCCAGTGCAGGCACAATTTGTTACAGCTGACCTCTCTACCAGGCCATCACATTCAGGCCATGGTGGGTGTGGGAGTGTGCACAGGCTCAGAGGTCCCGCTGGGAGGCCAGGTGAGCTGTTGTTGCCATTGAAATATTTTAACCTGGACTCTGCCGGCCTTAATTTCAATAATTAAGTTACCTGCACATTTTCAGTTTTTCAAACACCAACAAAAATATTTGCTTAAAAGATCTGTGCTTTATCAGATCACAATTTTGACACATCATAAGTTAGCACAGAGGCTTAATGTGCTTGTTGCAAAACACATGTAACATGCTTATCGCAACTTGTATTTTATGTAGATAGGTCAGTGGGTTACTGGTTTTGTCACAGAGATCCATTTGTTACTTGCAGTACATAGCTTACAACCCTTCCACTGTAGCACAGGAGAGCTATGAATGAGCATTAAGGCGCAGCATGCAACTGCAAGCATCGTTATTAAACTACATTATTTATTTCTCCATTTTCTTTATTCTAAAGTTGTTAAAACGGGTTTTTTGGGTGTAGTACAGTCTTCATAGTAGTGAATTTTATTTTATTATACACTACTGTTAGTATTAAAAGCAAGCAGTGGCAAAGCTAACAGATCTGAGCTGCCAAGCTATTGGCTTTGTCAATCTTTTAGTGATATTGCACAGTAACGCTGTTCTGTGTTACATGGCTGGAATTGAAAAAAAGCACTATGACGAAGCCACTAGTGTCCTCATCATAGGACAATTTTTGTATAATAGCAGCTGAGTGGGGCAAGCTGTGACCACAGAGTTGAAGGAAAGCAACAACAACAGGAGGGGTTGGAGAAGGGATTGCTGAATATTTTTTTTTTTTAAAAGCTCTATGATGAAGCCAGCACTGGCTGCGTCCTAGCATTTTTGTTTGTTATGCCAGGTAAATAAATGGGGAACACGACAATGTAAGGGAGGAACGGCATGGGGGGCCAAGCAACAATCTGGAGGAAGAGAGGGGCAAGCACTGCACAGACACCAACTGAAGGCAAGCAGAAACATTGCATGGAAGGGGGCAAGCAACAGGAGGGAGACAGCCTTGATAGATATGCACTCTAATGGAGTGCTTCAAGAAAATGAAAAAAGTAGCTCCAAAAGCACAAGCAGTGGATGGACACAAGTACTTCAGGAGAGGGACAGACATACAAAGAGTAAGGAAGGCTGGCACGTGCTAACCAAAGAGAAGCAAGCAAATCAGAATGATGATGAAGCCAACCAATGGTAAGTGATGGGCAGGCTCTAAGCCCACTGAAAGGTAACAAAATGGCTTGCAAGTGGCAGTGCATGCACTGTTTCAGGTGAGACCTAAAGAAGGGGGCAGAAACAAGGCAGAGCTAACACTGAAAATAGGAGTGTTTATTCTCTGAAACCCCTCTATAGTGAATCATCAAGAAGAGGAATTTCAGAGTCCCTTCTTTTGTTAATGTAAGTTTCTTTCCCAAGAGAGCATGACCTAGCCCCTTGGTGTGCAATATGTGATGTATATGATAATTTGGGTCGATGGTACAGTTGATTGGGAATGGTATTGCACTATATTGTGCATTGTGCTGCAACTGCTATGAGTATTCAGTTTTAACATCTAGTCTTTCCAGTTGTGATCCTACAAGCTTTACAATGCTTAATTTACCCCACATTTTTCCAAAAATTAAACGCTTGATACTAACCAAGCAATGTTTTGTGAAAGGCTGCACTCCTGAAATGTGGGCCACTTTTTTGGGGTTTCCAATTCGACCCTGATCGCAAACCTTCATTGATGGTATTGTAAACAGGAGCCCCAGGAGAAACAACAACAACACCTCAAGACTGAAACGGGCCACATGGACTGGTGGATACCAACCACTGACCGTCTTGAACTGTCTTCCCTCTCTCAGGCAGGTCCGCATAATAAAGCAGGATCCGACTGGAGGACGGAAGAAGATGCAGGGAGCAGTGTCTCCTTTAACTGGTATCGGCCCTTCGACGACAACGCCCCCTCGAATGATGACGAAGAAGCGGAGACAATCATTGAGCGGGACGTCACCAGAAAAAGGGAAGACGATCACGGAGAGCCGGGAAACCCGGAAGAGACGGAGAGAGCAGCAAGCGTGGACCGAAGAAGACGAGAAGCAGAGGAGTTCGTACAACGGCCCCGAACCTGCAGACTACAGCCGGAGGAAGGAGAGCCAGGAGGCCAACGTTCCGGCGACTCGCCCAGCCACACCTCAGGAGAGGTGTGGCTCTCGCAGGTACGGAGCCGCGTAGCGGGTTGGGTTGGGAGGCCGGCTTGGGGTGGAAAAGCTAAGCGCTAGCCCCGGTTTCCTCGCCTTCCCCGATCACCTCACCCCTAGCACTACGGGTATTGTGTAGTAACTACTCGTCACACGGACACAAAGGTGGTACCCCCCTCCCTCACTTCCTACCCTGGGACCCCTGCCTTACGCCGCTATACACTACTCTGACACTCTTTACCTTTCGTTCAATTTCATGTGGGGAGGACACCGTGGACGCAGCCAGCCCTAAGGAGAAGACGCCCGCAGACGCCTAGGAGAACCTTGAGAAGGACCGATCCAAAGAATTAAACCCACGAACCAGGGAGAAGGGAACCATACCATACGGCTATCCATCTGAACTGGGAACCCTGTAGGAGAGTCAGACCTTGTGCACATTAAAGCTTTGTTGAGTACAAAATTCCGAATAAAGCAACAGGAAAAGATACCTTCCCTCTCTCGTTATTGGCACAGTACGTTCCCGCTCAGCCTAGCCAGGTGACAGGTATACTCTAAGAAAATGCAGGACCTTGCATCACAAGTCCCATCGATGGCTGCATCGGAACCTCTGCTGCTTGATGCATCTCCGACGTGGGACCTCCCATCAGAGCCTGCAGCATCTCCTTAGCATCTGCTGTGAGAAGCATCCTCGATGCAGGATCTTTCAGTGATTTGCAACCATGATTTAAGGTATTTTTTTCAGCTGGCCTAACGTGGTCGCTGTCTACGGCTCACACTCCATCGCAGTCAGCCTGAACTTGTAACTTTATCCCAGTCTGGTGCAACCATATCTCCACAGTTGGCGCTTTGTGCTTTTAAGCACTATTTCGACCTTAATGTTTAAAATTGCACATCTGTGGTTCTACTGATTGGATGTTTGTCGTTTTGGTCTCAAATAATTTATTACATCTTACTCTATATATCAAAATTAGTGTGGAATTTTTCTTGCATTACGTTTTCAGTTTATTACTTTTTAAAGTACGGCATAAATACTTTACACATTGCCTCTGAGTTAAGGCCTGACTGCTTTGTACCAGGCTATCAGAGGGTTGATTTGGAGTTTGCTTGTGACTTCACCCTAACAGGAATTGTGGTTGCTGCTTGAATAGGGTTTCAACCCCCTCAACCATTAACCCAATTTCCTGCAAATATTATATGCAATGATGTGTGTCACTGAGGGTTATTGATGAGAGTTTGACAAAACCATGTAATTATTCCCTAAAACTGTGTGAAATGTCAGGTAAAATATGAGAAATTAAGCATAAGTTATGGGTAATGCACTTTTCGGATATTGCAAGAGAAAATTGAATTTAAGGGCATATCTCACATTCAAAAGTCACTCACATACCAACAAGGGGACTGGTTGTGGTGAAATTGCCTTTTGCAACACATTTTCTGTTTGATCCTGTGTCCTGCAAGAAATGTTCTTCTCAAACAAATTCTCTGTCACATAGAACTGCGAAATATTACACTGTCTTAATTTCTGACATTTCCCATAATACCACATAATTATGCGACCTATGCAAATTCCGTGAGTATAACAAAATATTTCTCAAAGGCCTTATCTATTATGTTTTGTGTTTTCTGTACGTATAACACGGTTGGCTCTTGTGAGTGGCTGTCGGACCTTAAAATGTGCTTTTGACATTGACCACTTGTTTACATAGAAATTAATTAGAAGGGGGACTCACTTCCCTGTGTAGTTATATATAAGTCATATCCTGTTGTTTCTGCCTATGTGGTCTTCTGCCAAAATCCCTTGTTGGATAGACCGCTAATTTGCTTCCAAATGTTTCTTTTAAAAATATTTACTTTTGACAAACTCCATAAGCAACATATGCTTTATAGTGCACCATTTGTGACAATCTTTCTTGAAAATTCAAGGCAAAAATCACCAACCCTTCCGTTCAAATGGAGGAAAAATAGTGCATGAACACACAATTTCACACTTTCTCCCAGACTTTCAAAGGTGCAACTTTCTTAAATGTTTATGTATACACTAAGTTATAAGCAGATAGTTGTTCTTATATTGTGTACAATTTATTTGACTGCTCATCGGACAAGTTTGCAGGCGTCTCCACACAAGTTATCTCCACAAGTTCCACAAAGAGAGAATGTTAACAGTGCATGATTTATGTATGAATGAGTACATTTGGCACATGCATGTGGAGCAGCGTAATTTAGGATCCACCTGATTTACTTGAGGTATATGATTTATGCATATTATGTACTACAATATATTCAACATGTTAATTAACCTCATTACCATGTGTGACACATTTAAATAAGTTAATAGTACATAACCGTTGTAATCATTAAGAATTTATACGCAAATGTATGAAGATGATCTTTGGACTAATGTAATCAGGATTTTTTGTGTTTATGTGTAACGTTTGTTTTTAATTCATATATGTATACATAATAATGTGATAGGCATACATTTTGGTTCTCGAGTTAACTTAGCCTGACGTTAGGCCTCAGCTGAAACTGTTGATTTCTTTTCTCCTGCAGGTGCGCTATCATGCTTCTTGTTAGTTAGAAAAGGTTTCATTGTTTGTATTGGATGACTGATAGTTAGGCATGTGGAGAGGAAGTTTGGCAATGACGTCTGAGAAATAATTGTGGAAAGACTCCTTTTGTTTACAGCAAACCAGGAGAATGAGACTCCAAGGCTACCAGCTGCATACCTAATTCTGAGGAGATGGAAACCTGGGGATTATGTTGGCTCCCTGCATGCACAGGGATTTGATTGACTCATGGTGGTGGGAGAGAGATATGGATTTTCTCGAAGCTACTAGCTATATTTAATTGCTGTTCCCACAGTTAGACATACAGATTTTCCCTTCGCCTTGAGGGAGACAGATTTCTTCCTGAACTTTTTCTGAGTGAAAAACATGTTGAACACTTCTCTTATTTCCTTGACTATATGCTGACACCTTCTGTGCTCCCTACTGCCGACTAGATATTCCCTTTAGAAAGCTGGCCTTAACTTATGTTTACATTAGAAAAGGGACGTTTCTTCATGGAACACCTTATCGCAACAATTGGGGTTATTTACATTGTGGTACTTACTATCTTGTATCTCATTTTATTACAATTTAACTTACTGGCAGATTTTAGCCTCCAAACTATACTGCTGTACCTTCAGAATTTATTTCTACTTTGGAGATATAAAGGCAGGAAGGATAAATGTTCTAAAATAAAACCCATTTAAACCAAATTCATTGATTTTTTAGTCACATTGGCTTGATATATCTGAAATGTTTTTCTGATTTTAACTATCTTACAACACTTCAGGTCAACTAACAAAGGTCCATATCACCAATGGGGAAATATATTAGATGATTTTACTACGAGATTGAGGTGCAGATTTCCATGCGCCATCACAGATCTCCAACACAAAGGCAGCCCTACACTCCATTAGGATCTGAAGTAAGTATTATTTCAAAAGTAGCAGTGGTCACTTTGGGGGCATAAATTTGAACTTTAGTAAGAACCAATATATTCAGTTAAAAAAAGTGAAAAAGCATTGAAGCTATATAGTATTAGTTTAATGTATACTTGATGGCTGTATGTTTTGGGATAACATTGTGATACAAGTATTGCACCTTCAAATTACATGCATCACTCCCATACCTGAGCACCTTTTCGCTTCACAGATTTTCTCATCAAACTAAGGCCCCGATTAGGATGTCAGTCGGACTTGCCTCCCACTGACATCATCGCATATTTTTGACCGACGTCCAGTCTGCGGTCCAGACTGCAGTATTACAATGCGACCACACCATCTATGGGAGCTTGTGCTGCAGCCGTAAACTGGCCATATCACAAGCTCCCATAGAGAAATGGGAGATTCTGTTTATCCCTGCAACGCATGGCGGGTACCTCAAGGTGCCTGCTTCAAGGTGCAGGCATTAATAGAGGGCACCGTAGGTGCCCCCTCGGACCCAACCGGAAAGCATGACATGGGAAGCCTGCCGGAAACTGACATCGCAATCCTAATGGAGGAAACACCGTCCTCAGGGATTACTGTGGTGCCTACTTATGCACTGCTTCTCTCATAATGTATTTTAACATGATATGCCTGCTTAGTTGTTGGAAACTCTGAAGCTCACACCCCCTTAAAATTAACAACCAAGCTACGACCCCGAGTAGCCACACTCCACTGGAACCTTTGACCGTGCTAGCACCACTCTCATGCTGACGCAGGTGGCACTGGGGATCTAAGATGTCTTCATTTAATTAAGTTGAGTAGGAGCAGTTTTTAGGGTGGGTGGTGTAAAGTGTGGCACAGACAGCAGCTCTGCTTTCTCATAACAGGGATGCGTCAGAGAGAGGAGGGATGGGACACAGGTTGAAGAGAGTACTTTTTTACAACAAAACTGAAATTAACCTATAAATTCATATTGAAACATGACCCTTGGAAATATTTTAGCCCTCAATATAAATACCCATGTGTGTATAGAAGCAGCAATATTTCCATTGTCTGATGTGCACATTTGTCTTGTGGTGAAGTATTCATTTTTTTGTTACAAAGAACTGTAATTAACTTATGCATTTAATGGCGGGCATACATCAACCCCTATTGAATTCACATATGTACAAAGAAGCAGCAATTCCGACATGGTCTGATAAACACATGTATCTTGTGGTGTAGTATATATTTTGTCCTTTTATATAAATGTGTCTGCTTATAACAGGAAGCGGGGTTTAATTTGCAGTTCCACATGTATGAGAAGAATATCATCTCCGTACTATGAGAAGAATAGTATGTTATGCCTGAGTAGAACATTGGAATGTTGGGAGCTCCATTAAAAACAGTGCACGTGTCAAAGTCGGTTACAGATGTTTCTCTTTCCACTATCAGCAGGGATTTTATGAGTTAACAAGGTGGTCGACTACACAATGGGAGATGGAAGATGCTGCATGGCAGATTCTTTCACATTGATCACATGAATAGCATTCATCGGGGGCATGGGATGGTAGCTGATATGTGGATGGGGTTGGACGGTGGGACCGCTTTTGTCATGTGGTCTTTCCTACATGCTAGGCCTTGCAATGCCTTTCCTTTCCCTCTCCATGGATCTCGGTATGCAGAGCATCCAGCTGCCTCTCTCACTACTCACTTAACAATGTAATGCGAACCCTAAATCATGCTCCATTCATAAAACCTGCTGTTCTGGCCTGCGGTGATGATTCTAAAACTGCAAAGTTGCACACTCTTTGCCTGTCATGCCTACCCTACTTCTCCTCTACAGGATGGATTACACACCATTGAGGAGAATAAGATTAACATCACACATACAGCTGTTTTGGCTTAGAGAATTGCTATTTTTGGATGCACAACCCAGGTCTCACAGCACATCCGTTCAATCAGGGTATCGAGTCCTGACGACACACGTCAAATGCACCACTGATATCTCATATTTCATATGGCTTCAAATGAACATCGGACAGCACTCTATACTCAAAAATAACACCACACAACATCGTTCAAATGTAACCTACAACAGACAAACTCAAAGCACGCGTTAAACTGAACGATCTCACCATAAGGGGCCCATAAATGTGCAAAATATGTGAAAAATCACTGGTGTCAGGCATGACCCAACATGCACCCTAGAAATATGCTGATTACGTTAACATAAACGTAACATGTGTCCACACATATAATCCTACAAATAAAGGCCAACCTGGTGCATTGAAATAAAACACTATGCTCTAGTAGAATGATGGACTATAGACTACAATCAAGATAATAAAAATGAGAAGGTCCTTCAACAAACACACCCATGCACATCTATACCACCACACATATCTTCCCAGATCAAACTTTCACTAACTCACAGAAACCATTTCAAAACTGAACACAAAGCAAACTCTTTACTAATCACAGGCAACCAAACAATAACAAAACGAAGTAACAGTTTCTAACATTTAATTAGTGGCCTTCCCAGGTCCATATAAAATGGTGCACACACATAAAAACGGTGGCTGGTGAAATGGAAATCTGAATAACATAACATTGGTTCTTTACACTGTTTCTTGAAATAAGTTAGATGTGCATTTGGAAATGTTTTGTAGATCAAAAAATTGTTTTTGTTGTTGTTATTTTTTAATTTAAAGTTATTTTCATTACTCCCTCCTTGTCTATTTAAAGCCAAATTTACAGACAGCTAGCAATTATAAATGTGGACATGAATGTTGAAGAAAAGGCAGGGACCAATGCATTGGGCATCAGTGGAGTTGCTGGCGGCGAAGCCATCGCATTGTGTTTTGTTCAGCAATCTTACAGTGTAGTTTCCCGTCATCGCTGGTGAATGAATTCCGTTTTTATGAGATCGAGAAATAAAAAGATGGATGACATCCAAGATGGAACGCATTACAAAAACAGAATGCATCCTTGAGTGCCGTATAAAAGCATCTTTCAATGATTTACATTTTGCTTGAAATTGATGTCGTTGCGCTCTCTTCTCTGAATCTGTCAAGCAATATATCTTTGACAGGTTGAAAGTCTTCATTACATGATGTGCACTGTCAATCATAAAAGCTCAACAATCACAGAAGTATTATTTTATTTTTGGGGCTCATTAGAGGATAGATAGCAATCATGCATTTAGATTAATAAAGTTTGAGACTAGCAACTAGAAAACAATCGAATGGATGTGGGAAATCAAGGAGGGGTACTTAGGTGTAACAATTAGTACTTCTAATGAGCTCTGTAGAACCCCAGGCTAACTAAAAATGCACACTGCCTAACAATTAATCCACATAAGATTTAGATTCTTCCAAAACCCAAAGAGATGTTTATCACTGAGAGAGGTGCGGACCCTGCTGTTTTTTTAATGGAGCCAACCTTTCCAGTCAGGATTTACAGATGGTTCTCATCAATACAGCCATCTCCATAACTGCAGACGGGGCTTGTAAACATCTCCCTGTCAGTATATCAGAGGTCCGCGAGCACTCCTTGGGGAGGTATAACACACAGCACCTCCCTAACTTAATAACCCACCTCTGCAGGAGAGACCTGAGGTTTATTGATGCCCACCTCAATAAAGAGAGGAGGAAGGGAGCCTCAGACTGTGGCCCGGCATGCTTGGAACCATGGCTCAGAAACAGGTAAAAGGGTACAGTGTTGGCTGCATCTGACTGGATATATATATATAGATATAGATACAGATATATATATATATATATATATATATATATATATATTCACTGAAATAAACATAGGTTTCAGGCATGTTATAGTTAGGAACTAGCATTTAAAAAACCTTAGAAATTCGCTGAAGAAACCATAGGTTTCAGGGGCGTTATAGTTAGCTGGACTTTTCACTCATACAAAACCATTGAAATTCCCCCGTTATAGTTAGTTCAGCTAACTATAACTCGCGCGCCCGCAATGCACTGCTGATGGCGTCACATATTACATCACTCATGACATGGTCAGTGACATCACTGATGACATCACTAAGAGATTAAGTCCCCTTGAATCCTGAAGGTCCCTAGGGGCAAAATAGCCCACTAGGTATGTCCAGTAAGCGCCATTGCAGAGAGGTGAAAAAAGGGGCACGGCCTGCACCACCTCTCTGCAACGCAGAGCAGTGGCGCTTACTGGAAGCACCTGGTGGGCTAGTTGGCCCCCAGGGTCCCTCAGGATTGAAAGGGAATTATTTCCCCAACTTAAAACGCGCCACAGGGCGTGTTTGCACACGTCACCTCAGGCCCCGTCCCCTCCCTTCACCACTGTGTAAACGCGCCCTGTGGCCGTTCTAAGTTGAGAGATTAAGTCCCCTTGAAACCTAAGGGTCCCTAGGGTCAAACTAGCCCACTAGGTACCTCCAGTAAGCGCCACAGAGTTGCGTTGCATAGAGGTGTAAAAAGGGGCGTGGCCTCAGAACACCTGTCTGCAACACAGCTCCCTGGCGCATACTGGAGATACCTGTTGGGCTAGTTGGCCCTCAGGGACCCTCAGTATTGAAGTCGAATTAATTCTCCAACTTACAACTGGCCAGGGGGCGCGTTTGCAGAGTGCTGCAAGGAGGGGGCGTGGCCTCCGGCACGATGCCGGTCTTTTATTTATTTTAGAAGGAGGGCTTTGTGGCCCCCCTTCTTTTTCTAATTTATTGGCCCTGGGGACCCCATCGCCCAGGGCCTGCACCCTAATTTGTTTTGTTGAAAAAATTAAATTCGGAAGGGGGCCGCGTGGCCCCCCTCCCAAGGCCTTAATCGGCCCCGGGGACCCCAACCCCCGGGTCATGGCCTTTTTTTTAAAAAAATTCTTTAGGAGGGGGGCTGCGTTGCCCACCTCCTCAGGCCACTTATGGCCCCGGGAACCCCATCCCCGGGGCCGGCCTTTGTTTTTTAATTATTTAAAAAATATATATATTTATAGAAACACCTAGGACATGCTGGACAAACCATATGTACCTAGCACCATGACGATTTGCGTGATATTCATTAAAAGGCGACTATGCATACAATGAATCCACGTGGAATGTATTTACACCGCTAGGGAAGCTCTGACGTGTCTGATGCCCTACCGTGCCTAATCCCGGCGCCCCCGCCGGTGGGTACTCTCCAAGTAGACATCCTTGTAGTTTATTTATACAAACATGGGTAGCTATTGACGGGCACATTTAATACACACGCACACCAAGCCATTCAAAGGAGATTCGCCAAAAATTCGACCAAACTATGCAAGAGACCCCCTCACGGTTAATAAAACACACATCCACCGCCGGATGTGTAATACTTTTTATTTTACTCTCTGTAAAGGAGACGAACCTCACTTGAGAGTCACAGCATGCTCCTGGCTGAGCCCAATGCTGTGTTAAACCCACCAGTGCCCGCCGAGTGCCACACACCTCTGTGTTGTATTCCACCAGCTAGTGCGTATGCTATGACACTCTCTAGCCCATGTGCACTGTAACACCAACCCGTGAATATGTCATGCCACACTTGCCTTCGCACGGGTTATATTGCCCCATCTAACGTGCCTTCTTTGATGCCTATGTTATAACGTACAGCGCTATGCCATACATATTACAATCTGGGATCCATATCTTTGTCACAGTGCATATGCAACGTTACACTCCCCAGCACATATTTTATATTACAACTTTAGAGACTAGTTAGGTTACACAACACTGTCCTGTGCATATTGCACTCCAAGACGCATATCGCATAGCACGCGCTAGTGCCTGTGCTATCTCGCGGTCTCCAATTAATCTGTCATTGCGCACAATGTATTGCATATTATATTTCACGCCCGGTTCATTCTATATGACACTTTTTGGTGCATAATTTATACCATATACTATATCTAGTTTTCATTTTCAATCGTGCTCTCAGGACTATGTTCTATATAACACTGCGTCCACCTACCCTTTTCACAGGTATTACATTTTGCGATGGGGGGTGGAGGGTCAGGGGGTGTTTCTGCCAAGTGAGCCCGGAGTCACAGTCACAAACGTCCTCTTCTTCCTGAATAAAAGTGAGATTATGCTGCATACTTGTTCATATTTTAAGTAGTTCTCACAGACACACATTTTAAAAACAATAAAGTTCCTAATACCCACCTTCTCTGAACAGTTAGCTTGCTGCCCCATCCACCTCCTCCCTATCCTCTGTTGTCTGAATCCATGGACTAGCCTCCTCCCTCCTGCCATGCATGGTCTGATGTGCTGCCACTGCCCTCCATTTAGCACAATGTACCAGTCTACTCCTCCTGCCCTCCATTGCCCAATTCTATGCCCCATCATTGATCTCCTGCTTAGCCTCTGTGCTTAGCTTGCTGCCCCTATTCTCCTTCCCCCTGCCCTCCGATGTCTTTGTGCATGCCCCTGCTCCATCCTTTTTGCCCACCATGTTCCATGGACCTGCCACTCCTATCTACTCTGAGTGTTCGGTTGAGCTGCCACTCCCCTCCCACCTACCTAGCATTGTCAGATGACTGTAACCTGTCCCTGCCACCTCCACCTTGCCTGTCCACATGCCATGCCCCTATCCCCTTCCTCCTATCCTCCATGGTCCATTTTACTGCACACTCTTCTGCCCTCTCTGGTCTGTTGTGCTGCAACTGCTCCTCCTGCCTGCCCCGCACGGTCTGTTGTGAGGCCCCTTTCCCTGAACTCTCTTGTCTGTGCCCAGGTCCTGACCCTCTCTTCTATCCTCCATGGTCCTTTGTGCATGACCCTGCACCCTCCTTCTTGCCCATCATAGCCATTGTGCTGCCACTAACCCTCCCGCTTGCCATGCATGGTCTTCTGTGCTGCCACAGCCCCTCCCACCTTCCCTGTGTGGTCAGCTAGCTGCCCCTGACCCCTCCCACCTTCCCTCCATGGTCTGTGTGTATGCCATCATAGTCTTACTGTTGCTCTCCATGGTGTGTCTTGCTTCTAGTGCCCATCCTACCTGACCTCCATGGTCATCTTGCTGCTCCTGCCCTGCCCCCTTTCCCCCCTGCCCCCCACCCTCTGTTTCCATGTGCAGACCCCTATTCCCTCCCTCCTGGCTTGTCTGTTCCATTGTAATGCCCCTTATCCATCTCTCCTGCCCTTTATGGGCTGTTATGCTGCAGCTTTCTCTCCTGTCTGTCCATTATGGTCAGCTAGCTACCATTGCCTCTTAACCCTCTGTTGTCTGGAGTCCATGTGCATGGTCCTGTCCCCTCCCTATTGCTTTCTATGGATTGTTGTGCTGCACTCCCGTCCTGAATGCCCTGTGTGGTGTATTGTGCTGCTGCAAACCCTGATGCCTGCCCTACAGGGTCAGTTTGGTGCACCTCTCCATGTCCCTCCTGTCTTCTGTAATCCAAGTCCATGTCCCTACCCCAATTCCTCCTGCCTTCCATGATCCAATGTACCATACTTGCGAACATTTTGAACTTGGTATGAGGGAGATTTTGAAAAAAAACTGGGGTATTGATTTTCCCCTTTGAGTTACATTGAAAAAGAGGAGATTGTAAACAGGAGACAAATCAAATAAAGCCCATTTGAGCTTAAAAACATTGGACGTTTCCTGGCTGAATCAGGTCTGTTGACATGTATGGTTGTACTACCACTGCCTCTTCCTTCTGCCCACAATGGTCTATTATATTGCCACAGCTGCTCTTGCCAGTCCTGTATTGTTGGTTTGTTGCCCTTGCCTCCCTTTCCACTCCCCTCCATAGTCTGTTGTGCTGCCACGGCACTTCCTGTCTGCCCAGTGTGGTCAAATTGTTGCATCTGCACCCTCCTACCTGCCTTCAATTTTCAGAGTCCGTGCCCCTGGCCTCTGCCCCTCAACTGTATCCTAATGAACAACTAGATTGCTAACATTCTATATTTATTACAAAAGTGTGGAACGCCTGACGTCATCTTGATGTAATCAAAACTGTAATACCTAGAGCATTTCCTTTAGAAATTACATATATGAGAGGGTCTTATTTGCATCAAAATTATGGTTAGTGCTCTAAAAGACTAAAATAAGGACATATTTTCTGAGTTTTCAAATAGCGACAAAGCACTTTTAAATTATTTGTTATCTTTATGTTTTTTTATCCAGTTGATCACTTGATTCAATGTTGCACTTAGGGGAGAGGATGTGGTGTTACTTCCAGAGCTGCAGACTATTCAACTGGGGAACCAGGTTGGAGTTTCTGCTTCAGCTCGACATTCTGTGATTCTGGTCAAATCACTTAATCTCCCCATGTCGACAACCAAAATGAATTTGTTCTTGTGTGATGTAACCATTGCTCATGTAAAGCACTCCAATACCTGACAAGTCTGCACTATATAAAACTGCAAAAACACAATAAATAAGTGTTTTGCACACTTCTGTCATTGGGCTATACTTGGGCTACATCTGGGTGATATTTGGGCTACATTTGGGCTCTTTTGTCTCTGATGGCCATCTTGGGAGATTTATTTGTTATGAAGTTTCCTAATTTCCTCATTTACTGCAGTCTCCTCAGTAGGAAATGCTTTCAGTTTTTACTTTGATTCCATCAAGAAGGTATTCAGATATGTCACACATTTGCCATAAATTCTGAATGTTAGCACTCTAGTTGCTCATTAGATCACTGTAGTAAAGCTACTGCTCACCACAGAAGTCTGCTGCTGGTATTAAAAGTGCATGTTTCAGTCTGCATGTCAGAATTTTTTAATGGAATAGAAGAGGATTTGAGAAGTCACTCAAAATGTGCCCTAATTTTCCTTTCTTCAGCACTAATCATAATTTCTATGGCAAAATGAACCCCTCATTGTGTTCCTTTTTAAATTAAATGTTTTAAGTGTTACCAGTTTATTCCAATCAAGATGGCTTCAGGTGTGCCATACTTTTGTCATAAGTAAGACAGTAGGCGCTCTAGTTGTTCTTAAGAACACTCTGGGACATTCTGGTATTGGGCTATACTTGGGCTACATCTGGGTGATATTTGGGCTACATTTGGGCTCTTTTGTCTCTGGTGGCCATCTTGGGAGATTTATTTGTTATGAAGTTTCCTAATTTCCTCATTTACTGCAGTCTCCTCATTAGGAAATACTTTCAGTTTTTTACTTTGGTTCCATCAAGAAGGCATTCAGATGTGTCACACATTTCCTATAAATTCAGAATGTTAGCACTCTAGTTGCTCATTAGATCACTGTAGTAAAGCTACTGCTCACCAGGGAAGTCTGCTGCTGGTATTGAAAGTGCATGAGAAGTCACTCAAAATGTGCCCTAATTTTTCTTTCTGCACCACTAATCATACTTTCTATGGCAAAGTGAATCCCCTCATTTTGTTCCTTTTTAAATTAAATGTTTTAAGAGGTACCACTTTATTCCAATCAAGATGGTGGCTTCAGGTGTGTGATACGTTTGTCATAAGTAGGACTGTTAGCGCTCTAGTTGTTCTTTGGAACACTCTGGGAAGCTGCAGTAGAATACAAAGGCATCAACTGACAGTCTCTGCCCTTGTTGAATGTACATGTTTTACTGAGAATGTCAGACTTCATTCTCACATGACTGAGAAAGATATTGTGAATTTACAGAAAATATGCTCTCAGTTTAGCTTATAGATCACCTTCCAAACCTCTGTGGGAAAAACATGAGAAAATAGTTTTCTCTCAAACATGATTCATGATATCACAGCAGAAGGATTTTTCACATGGTAAAATCACCTTAGAACACACCACAATTCCTAAAATGAGTATGGAACCATCAACTAATGATTTATAATGTAACTAAAGTCTTAAAACCTTCTACTAACTGCAATGCTTTTTAATGAGGTGCTATCATGTATATTGGTCCCAAGATGGCTGCCAACACTTCTTGGATGAAGTACTGACAGCCAATCAGATCTCACGATGAGATGTGTGGTTAGGCTCCGCCCAGATATATCTATCTTTTTAACTCTAATTTTCTCAGGAACTACTGAACGAATTTACACCATTTAAGCAAAAGGCACGAGTCTGAGCTGAGGACTACCTTTTTGCCAAATTTGGTGTAATTCCGTTCAGCAGTTCGGGCTGTAGCTGCGTCAACAGGTCCTATGGGAAAACGCATGGGGAAAACGTGTTTTGGGACTCCCCTTCTTTCTCGGCCCCCGCTTGACGAATCACCGTGAAATTTTCAGGATAGGAGCGGACCAGAGCTGGTCAAAAGTATGGAAAATTTCGCGAAGATTTGTCAATCGACGCCAACGTTATTCCAAATAGAATGTTGCAGATTTCCTATGGAAAATAGGTCCTAACTATAACTACCTACTGGCGACTGCCAGTAGGATATATCTATATATATATATATATATATATATATATATACGGCTTCCTGTTGTAAATCACATTTGTTGCGATTTTCATCTGTATATTTTAATATCCATTTATTTTCTCACTTTATATATATTTCTCCACATTTATATTTTGAGAAGTGAAAACATTAATGTGAAAATACCATAACCCTACTTTTATTTAATAGATAAATGTACACATTTTGGTATGGCCTCAGGGAGTTAGTGCAAGTAGTAATATGAAGTTGAACAAAGGGCTTTAAAAAAACAGCATTGTAGCACCAGCATATCTGCACAGATTTAACCTTCGTTATGAAATCCTAACCCTTCTTTTAACCAACTGAATCGTCAATACTCACAGTTACTGGTCTGTGGGGAATAACTGACGACCAGAGGAGAAAATCAAAAGATCACAATTCTCTTTTTTTCATTTTTCTTTTTAAATGAAATACAGACACGCAAATCAATTGTTTTCCACACGTATGTATGTGTAAAAATCAGGAAAACATAAAACCTGCAGTCTTACATATGATATGATAGTCCCTTACTGAACAGTTCCTGGCATTTAAAGATACATACACCCGGGAACCAGTCCTAGATGATATTGAACCAACATTAACCAGGAAGCTTTACCTACAATGGCGCTACGGTACTTTGCCTCTTGGAGCCCATACTGTCAGCTGGTCACCTAACTCAACAACTCTATGCCCAGCGTGTGGCCACCCATCAGAGTCTGACTTGCATATAATTTTCTTCTGCCAAGCCTACCACAGACCACGGAGATACTGGCTTCTTCCACTTTTAAAAAACCTGGGTTTTAAGCATTATATTTCAGCTTATAGGATTTTAAAAACTGACTTATCACCACCAATAGTATTTGCGGTAGCAAAATTTTTAACAGCTATGTGGATCAGCCGTAACCGTCATGTAAAGCCCAAAAATTGAGGATGGACTGATCTGAATGTTGCTATGCTGCTAACTCTAAATGAGTATTTTAATGTGGTGCATAACATGTTATTTATTGTATGTTTATCTCTTTTATTCTTTTATGGAAAAAGTGGCCGAAATAAAGTTGAAATGACATATGATAAAGTCACTGCAGACAGATTAGGAAATCTGCATATTTCAATAGCTTTTAGAGAACCCAGAAGCCAAGTGATTATGAAATGTACCCAAGCAGAGAGACATAATCACCCTTCAAGTAACAAAACAAGCACTGGAACGGACAATAGGTCTGGCTTATGAATGTAAATCCCTTCCGTGTCATTCATGTGTGTAGACACTCAATAAGTCATCATACATGCACTTTGCCACTCATCTTTGCACTTGAAATCAATCCACTTCCATTCACCATCATACACAACCACAATAAAACACACAAACAAAACAACATATGTAAGATAAACAAAAAATATAGAAAGAAAAACAGAATATATGCTGTCTTCTATACATGACTGGAATATGTTTGCATTAACAAAACTTCAACATAGCAGTGAGTCTCCCTCTTGCACAGGTATTATAAATAGTCTATCATTGATTTAAAGTTCACTGATGGACAACACATTAAGAACTAACATGTAGGCCATCTTGGAATGGTAAAACAATGATACACTGCCGACAAAAGTATTTTATAATGATCTCGTGGTTTAGAGGAATAGGCCACATGGAATGTGACGCCTTGCAGATAAAATGAGTGGCAAGCAAGCAACTGAGCACTGTCTGAAGGACTATAGTTTCCTTTTCAGCAACATTAAAATAAAAAGAAGACAACCAAGAAATGAAAGAAGAACTATATAAGGAGAAAATTAAAAACGAAAGTACTGGTCAGCCAACCCTGATACTGAAGCTCACTCATTTTCTGGTGGGAGTATATGTGACCAGAAAATATGATCCTTCACAGGTCAGAAAAGCTGATGACTGATGCAGTGTGAACACTTTCCTCATGGAGCGTGTGGTCATGGATGGAAGCAGAGTGTAAATGACACTTGAAAGACCAATGGCAGAACAGAGTGGACCCAAAGGCCCTATTTGTATCTATTTGGATATATATTTATCTAAAGGATGCATGTATTATTTGATTATGTTTTCATTACAGGATCGTAGAAACACCTAAGAGGAGAGGCTAGTAAGAATTATTAGAGTGAAACTCTTCTCCCCTTATGGTTTGTCTAAGGCAGTAATCAACACCAAAATAATTTCTTCGAAAGGTCATCTGACATTTTGTGTAACCAAATACCAATCTGTAGACTTTAATACAGAGAAATGTCAACCCATCTGTAAATGCCTGTTGATTTTAATATATATGTTTTTCACAATCCATATGTCAAGCCTAATGTGTTTATCTTAACGTTTCATAATAAACAGATCGTATCTATGGGGACAGAAATATTTTTCCCAGTGACTCAATCAGGTCTGTAGTCTTATCAATGGCTTATCTCCATAACCAACCGAGCCCTCTTGTACTGAGCATAAGCTTTTCCACAAAGCAATCATGAACTATATAGTCATAAAATTACACAGTGTACAAAATTACAGCTTGCAAAGCAAAAACAAAATAGGATCTCTCCCTAAAGGGCCTAAAAGGAACAAAACAAATCTTCTACACCCACGGGTTCGTCAGAGGGGGTAACCAGCACCAAAATGCTTGCCTACATGGTAATCTGGGAGATTCCATGTAAATACATGTATCTGTAGATTTTGATAAGGAGTAATATTAATCTACCCTTAAGTGTCTATTATTATTAACATATGATTTTCACAATCAATATGTCAGGCTTGTACCTTTAGCCTAACTTTTTATTATAAACCATCAAACCTATATCCATTATCTAAGGTTTGTTACCATAAGCAACTCTCACCTACTGTGTTTGTTCATAAGAATTCCCACAAGGCAACTATCAGGTATACTTTGAAGAAAATTACAAATAAATACAGAATACAGTTGTCGAAAGGGTACAAAATCCCTGCTAATAGAGCTTAATAAGAATTACAATAGTGCGAATTGTCTATCCACATGGGTTGTTTAGGTGGGTCACCAGCACTAAAACACTTGCCTTCTACAGCAATCTGCGAGATTCTATGAAACAAAATGCCTGCACACAGGCTTTAGCACACTGTAATTACAATTCACCCTCAAAAGCGGTTGACCTTTAACAGATACTTTTTACAATAGGTAAGACCTACTTTCTTTGTCATAACTTTTCATTTTAAACAGATCACATCAAAAGAATCTGACAAAACTTGTCCCAGTGAACCAATAAGGCTTTAACCCTTTACAAATGGCTTGACATTATATGCAACACAGGCCTACAGAAGTGCGCAGAAGCTTGCAAACATCAAGCATACATTTATAAAATTACAAATATGTATAAAATGACAGTTAGGTAAATAATATGCAGTCCTCTCAATAGGGCCTAACACGAATCCTGACACTGAAGTTCTGCTCCAAGGGTTTGTCAGATCAACACCAGAACCCTTGCCTACTGTGATAATCTGCGATATTACATGTAACCAAATACTTGTAAATGCTGGCCTGTAACATATTGTGACAAGAATCCACTGTTTTAGGGCTACTGTTTTACTATATGCTTTTCACAAAAAATAAGTCAGGCCTGCTGCATTTATAAAAACGTTTCCTAATAAAGAGTCCAGGCCTTAGGCATCTGGCTTAACATTTCCCTGAATTCTAATCAAGCCTACAGCTGTTATCTTTGGCTTGCCACCATAACAAACTCTGGCCTATTGTACTGAGCATAAGCTTTCCAAAAGGCAACCATCAGGCATACAGTCATACGATTGTAAATGTATAAAAAATTACAGTTGCCAAAACTAAATAGCATCCTTGTCACAGGGCTTCATACTCATGGTTTGTCAGAGGGGTTGCCCTGCACCCGAACCCATGCCTGCTAAGGTAAACTGAGATCCCTGGTACCAAAAGCCTATCTGTATGCTTTAATTCAGATTAACAAGAATCCACCCTTAAATGCCTATTGACTTTGACATGTGATTTTTACACTAAATATGCCAGGCCTGCTGTCAATATAAATTTTCATATTAAACAATGAGGCATACAGCCTTTATCACTGGCTTGTCACCATAACCAGCTTAAGCCCACTGTGCTGAGCATAAGCTTTCCACCAGGCAACTCTCCAGCATACAGTCACAAAAGCAAAAATATATATACATTTACAGTTGGCAAAGAAAAATACTATCTCTCTTAAGAGAGCCTCATAAGAATTATTGTAGTGATATCTTCGATCCCCAGTGTCTTTGCTACTATAGTAGTCTGTGAAATTCCATGTAACAAAGTTCTTGCAGACAGGTGGCTTTAGCACAGTGTAATGGTAATCTATCCATAAAAATCTGCAGTCTTTAAAGCATGCTTTTCACAATACTTAGGCCAGGCCTACTGGTCTGTTTCATTAAAAACAGACCAAACCTTTGAAATCTGGCATGCTTTTCCCAATTAACTTATGAAGCTTTTACTCTTCAACATTGGCTTCACACTTCACCCAACAACGGCCTGTTCAAGTGCACATAAACTGGCAACCATAATGCATACAGTTATATAATTACAAATACGTAGCAAAAGAGCAGCTTGCAAAACAATACACAACCCTTGTCAATGGGGCCTAACAAGATCACAAACCTTAGGGTTTGTCAGAGTAGGAGGCCATCTGTGAGATTTCATGTGACAAAATGTCTCTCTCTAGGCTTTAATATAGAATAATAACAATTAAAACCTAAATGCCTATTTAGTGTAACATGTGCTTTTCAGAATAGATATGTCAGGCCTTTATCACAACATTTCATCATAAACAGATCAGGCCTATAGCCACAACGCAGTAATGCTGCATTGAGTTTATACTTTGCCACAAGCCAAAAAATGCAATACAGGCAGTATTTTAGTGGAAGCACACAAATTAGAGCCATTCCAACCCTGTGCTCAGGGGGACCAACATGTAAGTGGAGCCTAAACCCCTCTTTCAGTAGGCCCGGCACCATCCTAGACAGCAAATTCTCCATGAAATGTCAGGTTAACACCGACTCCCCAGCCTGCTTCCACACACTCTGCATGCTCCGCATGAATTTCAAGTGGCTCCCCATCAGCACCAGGAAGACAGCATCAGACGACTATGGCAATGGACTCTATGCAGGCTCAATGCAGGCACCACCACCGAACTCATGCAAAGACTCCAGACGATCCAGAGCTCAGCCGCCAGTCTGATCCTCAACCTGCCCGAGAGAACCCACATCACCCAGCACCTGAAAGACCTTGACTCGCTCCTGGTGCAGAAGAGATGGCATTTCAAGCTCCTGACCCATGCATACGAAGCCCTACATAACCAAAGCGCTGCCTACTTGAGCCACAGACTATATTTCTCCTGTTTCCTCAGGAAACTCCTCTCCGTATGCCTTGCCCTCGTGCAGATCTCTTGCATATGCCACTGCCGCACCGGAGGACTCTCCTTCTCCCGTCTCACCGCCAAAGCCTGTAACCTGCTCCACCTCCACACTGCACCTCGATCTCACTGACTTCAGGAAGGGGCTCGAATGAGACCTGTAGAAAGCACCAGGATACCCTTGCACTTGACAAGCCGCGCTCTATAAATATTACTTGATTGATTTATTGATTGACTCTGAAAGCTCTACTATGTTGATAACATATGGTAAGGTGAGGGTTGCACTGTCATGCAAGACTTAAAAATCGACATCGTTTATTGATTATCCTCCTCCTATTCTGTGCTGCTTCCAGAGAAAAACATGTGCATTATATGCTTATCGAAGGCACGTTAACCGCTTTACAATGCCATGTATGTTAACCTGAAAATTCAAGCTCAGGAAGCACTATAAATAAACAAATGATCACACCTGCACAGAGGGCAAGCACTTTCTGTGTGGAAGCTCACAACTGCTGCCCAATCAAAACATACTCCTAGCTCCCAACATGTGGTTGGAGCCAAATCCCCTCTCCTGGTGTTCATGGGCCATCAAGAAAGACCATAACATGATGTAAGTTCTTCACCCTGGACGAGGCATTTTAAAACCGTTTCTATGATTACACTACTGGTAGTGGTGTAGTCCAACCTATATCATAGTTTTATGATAGTGGTTGTGTGCTACAGTCAAAAACGTATGCAATTACTAATGTTGAGTTTCCATTTTGTAAAAGGTTGAATCAGAAATTAACGGTGATGATGGAAAACTACATTTAAGAAGATCGAAGGGCAAACTTTTTTCAGGTTCGATTCATTGACACTGGGGGGTTGAGCCAAGATTGGAACTATTCGTTTTTTAGGAATCCTAACTGTAGCCAGTGAGGGGCCGATTCCGATCTCGGTCGGAAGGGCACCGAATCGGGTTCGGCCAGAAAAACTACGAGCCGTACACGTGTTTTCTGGCCGACTCGTACAGCTGTACGAGCGAGCAAGTACGATGCGAACTACATGAAATTCACCCACCGAGTCGTTTCCGGGTCCGAGCCGCGCCATACGTCCCGGTCGGAAGCTAACCGTGGCGTGCAAGGATGCAATTTACAACCGAGCCAGTACGATGCACGCATCGGACAGCCTGTGCGAGCCGGAGTGTCCGGCTCGCAACAGCTCCCAGAGTCGGAATTTGGGGGTCCGCATCGGACCCCCTGACACCCGCAGCCCTACGACTCGGACACAGGGGGAGACCTATGGGTCTCCCCAACACAGGCATGTACGGTGCGGATGGCACTGTCGCGTACCCACTGTAGGGGGCGCACTTGTTCGAGACGTACCCATTCAATCAATGGGAGCCCATGTACGCGTCGTATGACCGGCTCCCATTGACTTCTATGGGAGTCCGACCGAACCGAGTCTGACAGCATACGTGCGCATCGTACTCGCTCGGTCGGACTGTAGGGGTCCGGCTCGGTCAGAAAACACTCCGGATCTGACTCGGTCGGAGTACTTTCCGACCCGGATCGGAATTGGCCCCTGAGTGTGAACAGGTAAATGAGGACACTGGACGTTTTCATGTACAAATATGAAATACAACTAACACATGATTCATATAATTAAAGTTGCTCGCACAGGGGTTATTAGTGACGAGAGCTCCTTTTTCTTTAAATGAATGATGTCCAGAGATGAAGCTCTATTTAAAAAAAATAGTAGAGGTAAGGATTGAAGAACTATTTGAATAACTGTAGGAACCTTTACAGTCGCTGTGAAAAGTAACAAAGCTATCATGTTTACATTTTTCGACACTTTAATGTAACATTTGGAACTGTATGGCTATTCATGACTAATGAAATTGTTGATTGGTATGTAATTTGCATTATTTAAAAATGAATTGCTTTAAGGGTATCACCAAATCTATGCATAAATACACCCATTAAACAAGTCCTCTCTTTTGCAATTCAGCATTTTGATTTAGTTTAGATATACGTTATGAAAGTTACCTTTTCTTTATAAAAGGAAGAGTATTTGAAAGAAACTGCACCTGTCATCATGTCATCATTCAAGTGTTGTGATAAAAAACGATCATGAGGACCACCTTCTCCATAAGCCGACTTCATAAGAGGGAAATATGATTTTGCAGCATCTCCCTTACTTGTGTGATAAAAAATAGAAATCGTTTTTGGCTAAAACATACTACTCAGGTGGTGTCTCCACATCCTATTATGTAAAAGTGACAAGAAAAGCATAAAACCCCTAAGGTGTATAACCTTGGATTTAAGAAAATCCTGTTTCCTCACTTTCCTTTTATTGGAGTAGCAAACTGATTTTCCATGGATTTTGCACCTGCGAATAGTTTCTCTAACGTGACATTTTGGCACGAATGTGTGATCCGAGGGGAATCGCTAATTGCAATTGCCTCGTTTCCCCTGACTGTTGTCATTGGGAGATATCACACCCAGCAAATGAATCGATCAGCAGCGCGTGCTATAAAAACAATCTCTCCATAATGATGGGTAGAAAGCAGCGGCGTAGGAAGGTTCAGGTGGTACCCAGTGCGGAAAATTTCTTGTCACCCCGGCTTGACAAAATTTCAAAAATATGTGTTTAAAACACATATTTTTGCCATTTTGTAACCCCCCTCAGTGATGACACCCGGGGCGACCCGCACCCACCCCTCCTACGCCACTGGTAGAAAGCCCAGCTGAAAAATAGCAACAACGACCCATTTAGACTAGACCTTGTTCTACTAGCATTACCAACAACAAGGGATAGGTAAGAGAAAAGAGAGACAGCTACAGAGATGTACAGTGGAAACAAGCTATAGAAAGGCACAGTGAGCACTGAGGTGGCAGATACACACTGGAGATCATGGGCTGTGAGCCAGACGCATTGCCTTGTACAGTTATCGCAAGATGCCCTGCTTCAGAAGAAAGACTTTCACATTCATGGGCAACACAGAATATATTCCTACTATTCTATCTGTCTATCTTGCACCTCCCCTTGCTTTTCACAAACACTACACATAGGGGATGGTTATGATGTTGGGCGGATCGCCACCACCCGCATGGCGGTGGCGATCCACCCGTCATTTCCCTCCGCCCGCCACCCATTTCCCCCCGCCATATTAGTATGGCAGGGGGACCCTGGCAGACAGAAAGACCGTCTGCCGGTTTTCCGCCGGTCTACCAGTCGACTGGGCAGAAAAGGGGCTAGATATGGTGGCGGTGTCTCCCATATTAGCATGGGCAGCGGTGCAGGGCTTTCCATGGCGGATACCCCGCCATGGAAGGCCAGGCGGATTTTGCTGTTGGGGGCCTGTTGCAGGCCCCAGGGTATTGGGGGGGTGGGGGGTGCACATGGGGTTTACCTATGGTACCCCCCTACATTGTCATGGACAAGGTGGCAGGCACCACGCGGTGCCGGTCACCTTGTGCATGACAATGCACAACGTACATTCCCAGTATTGAGGCGGGCGGTGCTGTGAGCACCGCCCTCCACAGTGCTGGGAATAGAGGATGCCACTGCCACAGTGGTGGTGGCATCCTAATTGCTGGTGCGGGACTGCTGCACCACTGGCAGCCGGTCCTAGCACCGCTAGGGTGCCCCTAATAATCGATTCCCAAAAAAGTGGTTGTAAATTGTGCACTGACTTCGTACAGATCAGCTTGTGTACTTTTAGGTCAGTTTGCAAAATCACTATTCAGAGTGGGTCGTAATCCGACTTTTCTCATTACTATTCATGATGTAGTCATTAATTATGGCTCACTTGGATTGGATGCCTACACAGGGCTTGTTGGGGTCAGTAGACCACCAGGACGGTATCTGCATTTATATACAGTATTTTGTAAGTGTATCGTGTTTCCCTCAAGCACGCTTCATCAATACAAACGTTGTTTAAGAGTTGGCAGAGATCTCCTGGACCACTGCCCAGTCCCAAACAAACTTTGTTTTCATTCACAAGGGGGTCCAATTCATTTGCAAATAGGTTAACACCTCTTTTGAGGAGTCAGTAACGTTTAAATGGTTTGCGACTGAAATGAAGTCGTAAACCATTGTTACATAGCATTTCAAATTGGAACCTGGAAGGGACATCCTATACACTCCCCTTCCAAATTGCAAATCTGCATGAGTTTCTAAACATATTTTTCAATTCAGTAAGCACTTACCTAAACATAAAATGGGCTTCGTATTCTCTAAAAAGCCATTTAGCAGTTGTACACTCTGTGATTTACCAAATCGCAGTTTGCTACTGCTTAATTGCCTCATAGATCTAGCCCATGGAGAGGGAGAATTGGGTGAAATTCTTGGGGTTCCAGAAAGTGTTGCTGCAGCAGGCCAGGAGAGGCATCTCAGCCTGAGCTTTCTGCTCTCACTTCGTATCGCAGGTGCAAAAAGTGAAATTTATTAGGAGTGATTGGAAAAGATTAATATAAGTGACAGATTCAACATAATGAGTTATTTTAAGAATGTATTTGCAAAATCTTATAGAATTCAATAAAGAATTCACAAAATTACACATTTTCATTTGGTACATAGGGAGTAAACTAAACAGGGTGGGATAAAAAAAAAGTCAGCATGGTTGCAAGTGATATTTACTCGCAAACTCAGTGAAAGAAAATAAGAACAGACCAGCATCTTGCTATACCGGCTATTAAAGGTCTGCTCCAGCGTTAAAGGCCCGAGCTGAAAGGTGAGGGCCTTTAACAACGGAGCGGGCTTTAATAGCCGGTATAGCCCAGCTACGAAGGGGTATAAGGCTATTAGAACATTCTGCCACTAGAGGGCAGAATGTTCTAACAAATAAAACAAAGGCATCTCGAAGCCCAAGGGGATTTAAATCCTCTCGAGCTCCGAAAGGCCTGTGTGAAAACATTGAAATGTTGCTTTGCGGGCCTTTTCCGGCCCATAAAAGCACGGAGAACTCCATTGTCTTCAATGGAGTGCTCCACATTCCAATGTTCTAATACAAGGTAAAGCACATAAAATAGACACATTAAGTGGGGGTGCTTTCTTCCCACGAGAGATGTTTATCCAAAGTAACATATTTCTACTGTATGATATTTCTTCGGAAAATTTCACCTTCTCGCCATCAAGTTACAAGAGGTGAAATTTGAGTATAGTTCAGCAGAGCTGGTCTTAGCTCAGAGAGCGCCCTAGGAGAAACCAAATATGGTGTCCCCTTCCATTTGACCTCTTTAACTGTGTGCTGAAAAAATATGGCATCAGTAAGACGAAAAGCAGTTAGAATGCAGATAGTGGCAACAGCAGCGCCAGAAATAGTGTTTAAGCGCACTTTTCTTCAGGGCCACATCGGAAGAAGACTGGTGCAGGGCTTCTGTGCCCCTCTAAAGGCCCTCTAAAGGTCCACAGGCTGGGCACGGGGCAGTTTGCACATGATGATGGTAATAGTGGTCTAGAGATCCATGGTGCATACACTAAAAATGGTCTGTAGCCTGGAGTTTAAAATGGTCTTTAGAGGGAGGGAAAAAGTAATGTTGCTGAAGGTAGTCTGCATGCCAGCAATATAAGTATTTAAATAAAGGTGGTATGTGTACCAAATAAATTAATTATTTATCTAAAGGTGGTTACAGCAATATAGGGCCTGTTTACAATGCCAGTTGGTCGGACATCCAACATTCCGTCGGTGGCAGTCAAACCGCTGCATTAGTACACTGGTGTCCGGAGAGAAAGTTGGTCGACACAACACCACTGCTAGGATAGTGGAACCCAACAATGCGGCTGTGGCGTCTGGGCAAGTGAATGGCAGTGGTGGCGAGGCAGGCACCACCATAGGCATTATGATGTCCCTTTCCGACATCCTTTACATGGCGGCTAACCTACCATGTGAAGGATGTCAGAAAGGTAAAGAGGGGGTCCTAAACAGGGCCCCGGGCGATTTCGCACATGTTGGGACCCCCTCTGCATGCACTGTCGTGCATGACCTGTGTGCTGTGTGCACGATATGGTGCATGATAACAGTGTACGCACGACAGTGTAGGTGCTGCAACCCTGCTGAATCGCCTTCAGGGAAACATAGTGAGCCTGATCATGCAACCGCTGACAGACCACCATGGTGGCCATGTCATAACACGGCGGTCGGGATGCCGCAGGCTTGAAGGTAGTCTCCCGACTGCCGACACCAAGGCCTGGTGATCTGACCACTAAGTTTGTAATCACCCCTTTAGTCTTTTAGATCCTGTCGAGACTAGGCTGCGAAATACAAATCTAGACGGTCTGTAGACTGATGGAGCAAGTTTAGCCTACAGTGAATCATGAGACTAACAGCTACATAGAGACCTCATTAATAAGCCCTGTGAATTCATCAAGCGCTGATTGCATCCCAAGAGTGAGTCCTCTAACTAAAGGTAAACTATAAAGCTAACAAGTAAGGATGCGATCCAAAGGTGGTCTCCAGACCTAGCGAGTGATTACACTAACCAAAGGTGGTTTATGCACACATTTATTAGTTGTGCCCTGTGAATCATAGGAGCTGCAGATATTAGGGTCGATGGACCCAAAGACTGGCACACTGATGTGGATTTAGACCTAAAAAGTCCAAAGAGACAAATGCGTTTGTGTAAAATATTTTCCCACCTCCTGCGCCAACTATTTATTTATGTGATTCTGTATTTTTATTGAACCGCTGTCACACTTTACTGTCAAGTACTGTACAAAATACAGAAGGTTCTGAGACAGGACAGCAAAGATAAACAGCTGTAAGCATGCAGTAGATATGAATGATCAACACAAAAGTTTAGGCGCATAAAATATATTTTTCAAACAAGGCCTGACAAAGTCAGCAAAATAATTTGTTAGGGCTATTAACCATTAGCATGTGGAAGGATGCCCATGTGCACATACTCTCCCAGGTATTCAGTAAATTTAGATACTGTCTAGTGCATGCATTGGTATTTGTCTTGCTATCACCAGGGAAACAACTGTATGCCATATCCCTACATTTGCCATACAGTGTGCACTGATGTAGTTCACATTCTATTGCTGTTTTCCTCTTTTGTAGCTTAGTAATATAAAAAGTGTAGACATCTTGCTTATGCTTTACTGGCCTAAGAGCTTTAGGGATAGCTCAATGAGTGAGCATGCCTGCCTCAAAGAATTGCATGCAATGTACAAGCATGTATGAATGTAAGCGCGCATGCGAGTGGTATTTGTATAATGTAAATTTAGCCAAAGGGATCATATCATTGTACAGGGTCAAAAGCTAGTTTACGTTCAACAAGTAATTGGAGCGTAAAATGGGTTCTGAGACCGAAGGTGGACTGCTACTTGCTAGACCAACCACTAGAGTTCCATCAGGATGGGAGGTGATGAGATCATACTTCTCCAGGCCTTGGATGAGATATTTTGCTGAGATTAGGATGCCATTAAGGGAGGCAGTGTTGCTTGTAGGAGGCCGTGGAACAGGGCATTTCCACCTTCCAGATACAAGACCACAAGTGCTTGAACAGCAGTTCAGAGTTGCATTACGGGTGGAATAGTTTCACATTCTTCAGTGCAGAAAGCTGGTACCAGATCATCTTTGTTTTCCTAGCAATGTGTTACTTGAGGGCAAGGCTAGTGTCCAGAGTGATCCAGTTGACTTGGATTTAGGCTGGGTTTGAAGCTATCAAGTTTCATGTCACTCAGCCACATCTGTACTACTTCTTGCTTGTTATTTATGGGAAATAAATGGAGTTTTGTCTTGGTGAGTATGAGCTTCAATGAGGTGTGGAACATCCAGGTCTGGATGAGGTGCAGGCAGTATTTGAAGCATTGCATGTCTGGAGAGGGGGAGACTTTCAGGGAGAGTTGTGTGCCATCTGCGTATTGGCGAATTTTGATGCTGTTATCTCATGATCAGGGCCCCAAATGGCTCTAAGAAGAGGGTGAAGATGAGAGGAACAGAATGCAACCTTCAGAAACTCTGCAGGTGAGAAAGATCTTCTGGGATGCGGAAGGTGCTATTTTGAATGAAATGGTGTCTGTTGGGAAGGCAGATGGAGAACCAATTATGGATATGGACGGCTTCAATGAATACCATTCAAGACTTCAGGGTGCGGATGAGGGTTATCAGTATGGAAGGCAGCAGAAAGGCCCAGTAATAGAAGGAGGGGGTGGCCATTTTCATCTGTGGTCAGGAGAGTGTCATCTACAGTGTATAACGTTTGATCCAGGCAGACGCACTCATATTTTAAGTATTTCAACACTGATAAGAATTGAGTGATACTGAGTGTGGTATTATCTGTTAGTGACTCTTTAATTCGTTGTACAGTTAGTGCTGCACAGTAGGTCAAATATTTTTAAATTCTCCATTGAGTTGAGGTGAAAATGTCCTTTAATGACAACACTCCCAGATTTACAGCACAAAGTGAAAGGTAATAATCCACAGTGGGCCATGATACATGAAACTAGGTCAGCACAAATAATAGTGGGCATGTGATAGGAAACTAACCTTTAGTGCATGTCAAGAAGCTGTGACATCTAAAAGGTGAAATAATGCATGAAAATAGATCAAAGCCAAATCACATGAAAGGAAGGCTTTGTCCTACGAATGAAGACATTTGATGGATGAAGAAGTGTCTTAATTAACAACAAAATTGCTATGACACAGGAAAGGGGACCGGGACGCATGCGAGGAATCCGTGGCACATGTACGGAAGCCGTGAAATATATAAGGGAGACATAATGCATGGAACAAAACCATGATGCCTGGAAATAGGCCTTGATGCATGAAAGGTAGCCAAGACAAATGAAAGAAGTCCATGTTGCTTGAAAGGATGCCACACTAAATGAAAGGAGAGCAAACCATATGAAAGTGGACCAAACCACATGAATGGAGGCCAGGTGGTCATGTTCCATGAAAGGAGACTGTGCCACATGGTAGGTGCCTATGGCATATTAAGTAATACCATGAGATAAGAAGGGTGACCATTAGATATTAAATTATACCAATACAAAAGAAGGGTGCCCATGACATATGAAAGGAGGCCAAGACCTCTGAAAAGAGGTTAAGGTACATGAAAGGAGACTAAGACACACAACAAGTGGCTAAGTTTCACCAACGGAGACCCAGCCAGATGAAAATGGAAAACAACATTTACAGCGATAACTTAACAACGACTTACCTGAACGACAACATTTTAACCATGAAAAAATCTTAACAACGAACATATTTGAACTGAATATGTCTTTACCATGAAAGTCATTACTACGAATGTCTTAACAATGACCCTATACGTAAGTATATAGGTAAGTATGTTATTACCAATGACTTTGTATAAGTACAGTATATTGTATTATGTTTAAATATTCAGAGGGTGGGGAAGTATTTTAACATGTTTTTAATACCCAAGTATGAATTTGTATACAATTTAATATATATTCCATTATAAATGTATTAAATTCATGTTTTAATTTATATTTATTAATTGATCAAAATTAATTGCAAGGGTGTAACACACACATTTAGTGATGTAATGCAAGGGACATGGCGGTATTGGGTGGGTAAGTGTATTATACTCAAATATTAATTTTAAAACCTGAGTATTAATTGATTTACCATTTAATGTATATTATAATTAGTATTATAATTAATTAAAAATATTTATATGTGTGAAACACATACCTTTAGGGATGGGATTCAAGAAATATAAGTGTTTTGGTTGGGGAAGTGTATTAATACTCAGATATAAATTTTGATTACCAGAGTATTAATTTATATGCAATAAAACAATTAAATTAGTGCAATATATTTTTTTATATTTCTAATGATCCTGAAAACACCATTGGGGACGGAATACAAGGGATAGAGGAGTATTGGGTGGAGAAGTGTATTAATACTCAGGTATTACTTTAAACACATAGCAATTCCACCTGTCAGTGGGGAACCATGACTTCCTCTTGTGACCGACCTGCTTGGATGGCCGATCCAAGCACCCCCAAAGTATTTTAGAAGTGGGGTCAATTATCCTTGTTTCGAGAAAAATAGTCATATTCAACAAATGAAGTGTAGAACTCTTCCACACAGTCAGGAGGCACAAGCATATTGCATTTTGTTTTCTTAATTCAAACTGCAGTTTACTGTTTGTCATGTAATCCTCAACTAAAGATGCTTTTTATATTTTTCACCAATACGCCTGTGAAAAGTGGAAAAAACATCCCTGAATTTGTGTTTCGGGGTACATTTTAGTAATAGTATTTTTTTTAATCCTCTTTTTATTTAGTTATTCTATTTCTCAGCTTACAAATTCAACTTCATAGATTCAAAAGTGCAGCTGGTAAAGGAAAGATATTTATACATCATATCGTCATTGCGGAACAGTTACACCAGATGTGGTGGATCTGATGTCCTAATCTAAGCCTATAAAAATGGCAGCACTTCAGGCACCCCAGTACATCTCCAAGTCCCACGTACAACTATGCCCTGATCATTGGTCTTGGTATGTCACTTATTGGCCCCAAACCTTATTCCACTTTACCAGGCATCCCCTTCCTTGCTAAATCGCCTTCTCGGCTTGTTGGCATTAGTTTTAGTAACAGTATTAATAATGCTCAATTCAAAGTTAATTATCACTTTTCTTGGATTTTTATTTAGAGTTTTGGATTTTATCACTGACAAAAAGTCAGTGTACATTGAGGATTGCTTCTCTGGGAGTAAACTGTAAACTAAAGGGACTGTAGTGTTATTTATGTTTGCATGAATAGTGTATATTTGTGTGAATGGATGGAGGTGGATTTAAATATGCCATTCATCATCCACATATCACTATTCACAAGTGTTACAGGGTTATGGGTTGTGCTAAAGATTAGTATTCTTTTCTTAGGGTTTTGGTTGTCATGTAATAGGAAAGGATCATTAGTAAAAGTAACAGTTCAGGGGAAATATTAATGTTAGAATAGGTTTGACAGATTACACGTTGGGGGTTACTTGGTTGTTTTTGTCTGTGCACCATTCTTCTAAGGTTGGGAATTGTGGGTATACAACAACTTGCTACATGCATAGGACTGTTTTGGGCTACTCCCTCAAAACTATGCTCCAGGGCTCATTGGAGGTAGATGCAAGGAGCTTTATTTGTTGAACGTTTTCACATACTTCAATCTCGTTTGCAGAGGCAGAGACGTTTTGCTTTGTGGTTCTTTCCACAGTGTCATCCAAAGTACCCGCTCTACCTGTGCAATGGGACAAAAACTGCTGCACACATCTCCTATAAATCCTGGGCTCAGTTAACCTCTCCTTACAATAAACGTAGCCACCATACCTAAGGAGCCTATTCACCCTTCTTGATTTTACATATATAGCTCGATGAACAGGTTCCATTGCTGTTGGTTCTGTAAAATATATATAAAAAACTAAAATTAATATGTTAGAATGAATAGTTAATATATTTTATATTTTGTCCTTTATTATCTCACCTACTAATAGAAAAAAAACTGTAAAAATATTTTGACTTGCCTGTAGAGAAAGACAAATGATTAGATGCCTCCAAACTTTCACAATTTTCCCATTTTTATTGCTGTTTAGTTATTTTGTTTGTTTAACATAAACAAATGTTAGTCACTCATTGGGAAAACGATTATTTTTGTTACCTGTTTTTTATTTGGAGTGTGGATCAGCAAGTTGGTCTTTCTTCTTGGTAGGGGGTTATTCTTGAGTTTATGTTTGTTTCTTTACGTATGTAATCTGTTTTAAGGAAGAGAGATAAAATGTGTGTTTTGTCAAGCTATCTTCTTTAAAACTGAGCTCAACTGGATGTGTTTTGAATGCTATTTTTTGTCTCTTACATACAAATATATTCTTGATCATTGTGTTGGATTGGTTCTACTGCTTGTCGATTTTTCTGTTTTATTAGAATATGTGTATCTGTTTGGAAAATATTTTTTTTTCACTTGTGCCGATACTTGGCTGCTACGTTGCTGTTCTGGGTTACTGACGCTGGTGCTGCACTTGGGGTCTGATCGATACCCCCTTGTTTTTTTGGGAATTCCTCACATGAGGGGCTCGGCGTATCCAGGAGTACTGCAACTTATATACATTGTTTACATTGTCTTACTATGCAAGTATATTGTCAGTAGGACACATTTGAAGTGAAGATTGAGATCTGGAACCTATTTTGAACTATGGATTGATATATAGACAGATACTACTAGATGTGACACTGTTTTTGTTGCACTTTGTCCTGAAGAAGTCCAGCCTTGGAAGAAACATGTTGCCTGTTTGTGTGTCACATATAGAAGGGCCGTTTGAATCCAAGTTTAAAATAAAAAGAAGATTGGCACAAGAATCGGAAATCTGTTTCTTTTGGACTGTTGACCTTGAATTATAGATGTTACTTGGTGTACTGTAAGTTCATGCTTATGTCGGCCCTTTTGGACCACACCTCGACAGTAGGTGTTGGTATTATGTGCACATCTTATGAATATTTCTTTTTGGAAAATTTGGGGACATACAGAATAAGTGTGTGTTGCGCATAGGGTCCGCTTTCATATTTATGTTTTGAAAAGAAAAATAGGATGAACTTTTGTGGAATTTGTATGTGTTTAAATGTTTTCCACCCACACAGTCACTGTTCCAATAGTAATTTTTGCCCTAGTCACTGTCCAGCATCTGCCCAGTGTTATGCCCCCAGCAGAGATGGAATAGTAGTTTATTACCAGTCACTAGCCAGCACCTGACCTTATTTATGTCCCCAGAGGACTTAGAACACTCTTTTATGCCCCAGCCACTGCCCAGCATCTGCCCTGAGTTATGCCCCAAGCAGAGTTAGAACAGCATTTTTTGCCCCAGACACTTTCCAGTCCTTGCCCTGAGTTATGCCACCAGCGGAGTTAGAATAGTAATTTTTGCCCCAATCACTGTCCTGCATCTGCCCTGAGTTATGTCCCTAGTTGGGATAGAATAGTAATTTATACCCCAGTCGCTCTCCAGCACCTGCCCGGAGTCATGTCCCCAGAGGAGGTAGAATTGTAATTTTTGCCCCCAGTCACTGTCCAGAACCTGCCCTGAGTTATGCCCACAGCGGAGTTAGTTTACTAATTTATGACTCAGTCACTGTCCAGCACCTTCCATGAGTTATGGCCCAACTGGAGTTAGGATAATAATTTTAGCTCCAGTCACTGTCCAGAACCTGCCCTTAGTTCTTACTCACAGTAATTCATGCCTTTATCACAGTCCAGCACCTGTCTTGAGTTATACCCCCAGCAAAGTTAGAATAGTAATTTATGCCCCAGTCACTGACCAGCATCTGCCTTGTTGAAGCATGTATTGCAAAACTTTTATATAAAATACAATTTTAATTTAGTTAAAAACTATTAGTGACATACCGCTCCATTCATTAGGCAGATTTCAGTAAATGAAGCTATGATATCTTTTAGAGACAATCTGGTAATAACTGTGAATTAAAAAAAAACATTAATATGTATAAAGAAACTTTAGTTGGTTTATATTTCATGTGCTTTGTACTTACTTTCACTGATAGTTGGCAGTCTTTCAGTAGGAAAGTCTTGTTGCTCAGCAACTGTCGTGAAAGCGTGTGCTCAACAAAAGTCAGTGAAGCACGGATCACAAAATGGTGGGCAAATCCATTTATGAGTTTTTATGAATAGTAAGTATTCATTTAAACAAAAATATGTTTTGAACTGTATTTTCTATGGTGGTTTTGAACCTGACAGAATTTCTATTTACTTTGTTTGATGAAAAGTGCTCTCTTTTTGATTCCCTCATATAAAGCAGCAGCCATTTGATTTCCTTAGAAGGCACTCAGGTACTCTAAAAATAAAGAAAAAACTGCTGTTCAAATGTTTGATTTTTACCAACAAGTTAAGGTACTACTGTGTTTAAGAGACTGTCATTTTGTATTTATATTTGTTTGTTTTAAAAGTGTTCATGGTAGTGGTATGCGTGGTTGAGGTACTTCTAATGTATCTCTACGTATTAGCATGGTAATGGTAGTATTGGAAAAGACTTGTGTTGTAATGGCATGATCATTGTTACAAATTCTTTGTGAAGGCATTCGTTGTTCTGTCATACAAACAATGAAAATAGGCTACAGCATATGACAAGAAGCTATGACACATGAAAGAAGGTCATGTGGCATGACGCTTGACTGAGACATATGAAAGATGACCAGGGTGCATTAAAACGCACTATGGCACGTGAAAGGTGATCAATGCACATGAGCGATTGTGATATGCCAAAGTAAGCCACAACATATGAAAAGAGACCTTTTCACATGAAAGCACAATTTGGCGCATAAAAGGGGTTAGAAATGGGTGTCTCTAGTTGGCAAAGGCATGCACCTTGTCCAAATAGAGACCCTTGCTTCTAGTCAAGATAAGGGAGTTACACACTTTAGATAACCCCCGCTCACCCCCTTGGTAGCTTGGCATGAGCAGATAGGCTTATCCCAAGCACAATGTGTAAAGTATTTGCTCCCAGACTCACAGTAACACAGTGAAACCACTAAAAATGGACACACACCAGTTAAACAAAAAGTGTCTTTATCTAAACCAAACAAGATCAAAATAACAAAAATCCAACATACACAATTCAAAATATGACTTTTAAGAGATTTCAAGCAATTCTGTCCATAGAAAACTGTGGATGCGTGACTTTTGCACAAAGTACCTCAAATGCATCAAACTCTACACGGCAAAACAGCCACAGAGAAGGGAACCGTCAGAAACCACAGCGATGCCACAGTTCCTGAGTCCCTGGGGAGGTGATGCGACAGTTCTGCTGCATGCAGGAGAAGTGATTTGTCAAATCCAAACTGTAGGAGGAAGTGATGCGTCGATTCCAAGAAGGTTCTGGTCTGTAGGTGATGCATCAGAAAACTTGCCGCACAGGTGAGATGCACTGAATTCCGGGACATGCTGGAGGTTGACGCTGCGGCAGCAAACAGGCACTGTGTTGGTTTCTTCAGCCACGGTCCCATGATGTGTCGATTCTTTCAGCAGCACAGCAGGGCTTGCGTTGAAGTCGGTGCGCCGATTAGACTTCAGAGACTGGTGCACAGGATTCAGTTTTCAGCGGTGGGCAGGCGCTGAGTCGATTCTTCTTCTTCATGGCAGAGGAGCGTGGAAATTTCTCTCGCTCAGCAGTGCTGCACAGGAAAAACAGGCGTTGAATGGGCAATGCATGGATAATCTTGTTTTCCTTAAGCTTTTTCCACTCCTAGCAACAGGAGGAACCTTCAGAGGCCTAAACTTGAACAGGAACCACATGACAGAGCAGAACTCCCAGCAATGGAGTTCAAGGAAGCTGGTGGTGAAGTCTTTGTGTCCCTGAAACTTCAGAAGAGGAGGCAAGGACACCGAAGCCCTTGGAGATAATTCACAAGCAGGTTCAAAGCAAAGTTACAGTCTTTGTCCTCTCCTTGGCAGAAGCAGCAACTACAGGACAACGCAGCAAAGGGGCAGTACTCCTCCTTGCAGCTCTTCTCCTTGGCAGAAGTGATCTAAAGTTCTGGGGCTTTAGCTCTAATATTTATACCCCGTTTTGTCTTTGTAGTCTTTGTTGCAAGAGTATCTGAGCTCAGTAAAAACCAATTCTATCCTCCCTGGTCTAGGTTCACTACAGGAGGTGGAGACAGTGTTGTGCAGAGCAGACACAGCCTATTCATGTGCTCTGCTAGTGAAGACTCCACCCACCACTCTAAATAGTGGGAGGCTATTCAGCCTAGTGATGAGTCACCCAGGAAAGCAGAACGCATCTCAAACCCCCCTTGTGACTGTCTAGAGTGAATGGACATCTCCAGCTCCTGTCACTCCAAAACCAGATAGTGAACATACCAATAGGCAGAGGCACACAGGATGGTCAAACAAAAAAATTTCCACTTTCTAAAAGTGGTATTGTTCATACACACAATTTAAAAAACATCTTTACTGAAAGAAGTGTTATTAAATTGCGAGCTAGTTGTTCCCAATTGAAAGTTACACTTGTAAAATGTTACAGTGCAGCTCCAATGATAGCCTATAGGACAGCCAGCCTTTCAACAGTGAAAAAGAATTGATATCTGGCGAGCTAGGTGTGGAAATTTAGCGTGCAAACTGAACATTATCTGCGCCATCTTGCCTCTCCCCAGCGCCACGCATAGCAAATGCACGGCCGCCATTTTAGGCACCCCACTCTCTCTCCCCGCTCACTCTCGATCGCCAGCGCTTTCCCCCGGCGCTGCGAGCATCCCCCGCGCGCCGGCCACCCCCGCTCTCTCATACAGGCCATAAACCCTCTCCTTCTGCGCGACCCTGCTACGGAACCACTTCCGACCGACAACCCATACATGGTCATGCCGCTCCTTTGATAACCCCCTTCCTCTGCGCCCCATTGTCTGAACTGGTCCCAGGCCATCACCTAGCCCTGCGGATGCAGTTTATTGCCCCTACTGTAAGGGAAACACCCCACATCAAAGGGATTACAGTAGATCAAAGCCCCTACTCCCTGAGACCCGACCGGTCACACACCCCCCAGGAATTGGCGGAATACCCTGCTGCGCAATAGCCATCTCCTACTGTGGATGGGGTGGGAACTTCTACTGTATCTATGTGTGGGATCGGATCTGAACCGGGGCTTCAGGGGATATTTCCCCCGCACATCAAGGGAATCTCAAGAATGTACTATGTATAATAAAGCAATAAACCAGTGTATAAGAGACCAGGTCTCAGAGATGCAGTTAGAGCACCTCGTGACGATACCTTGCTGTCTGATCTGATGTGTTCTGCTCCGACGGAATAAAACTTTGTTTCCTGCCTTCCAGTCTCCGGCGCCTGCCTCTTTCATTGGTAAATTATCGAGTGGTATAAGAGGCGATTACCGCCGGGCAAATACTTGAAAGGTTATCGACTGAAACTGCCGCTACCATTTAACAATTGGCGTCCCAAACGTGGGGCCCATCAGCGACACGTGGATCCAGTGGGAGAGGTCCCGACGACAGAGTGAACGACTGCAACGATCGGGAGAGCTCCTGCCCAATAGACCCTCGTCTGGCAGCCGATCATCCGAACTTCACTGGTTCCGAGCAGACCTCTCTCGAGTGATCTACGGTCCTGACTGGGAACCATCAGGAGTGCCGCGGCAAATACGGAGAGTAGAGGACGATCGGGCGCTGGAGGCGGAAGACGAGAAACTGTCCACGCGGTCCGGGTAAGGTCGTGATACACGACAAATTGAGAAATAATTGATTGATTGTTTGACGCTTTGGAAATACTAGTATTGCTCATTAATTGTTCTTTTTGAGATATTCGCTGTCTACAAACGGGGAGGAGTAGAAATACTCTCTCTCTCTCCCTTTGCAGATAGTGAAGGGTAGGTAACGCAGACTTTTGTCCCCGTTGAAACCCGTCGTGCCTATCTTTATCTCCCCATTGATTGATTGTCCGAACATTGATTGTTTTGAAGAATAGTGCTTTTTGAGATATTCTCTGTTTGCAAATAACGTAGAATAGGAATATTCTGTCTAGTCTTTGCAAATAGTGAAGGGTAGGTAACGCAGACTTTTGTCCCCGTTGAAACCCGTCGTGCCTATCTTTATCTCCCCATTGATTGATTGATTGATTGTCCGAACACTAGTTGTTCGATATTGGTTCTTTGGAGGTATTCTCTGCTTACAAATAACGAAGAATAGAGATATTCTGTCTAGTCTTTGCAAGCAGTGAAAAGATAGGTAGTGCTGACTTTTGTCCCCGTTGAAACCCGTCATGCCTATCTTCTCCCCACTGATTGGTAGTTGGTTCTGCCCGGACCGCTTATTAGAGGTGAACCACCCGGCTCCACTGGAAGGCACCCCTAATAAGGACATGTTCACTAAATATGGACTAGTCGCCGTAGCTTATAGCAAGCTGTGGCATAAATATACCAAGAAGGACCCCGAAAGTCAGTGGCCACTGATGGGATCCTTCGACGACCATAAGATAGAAGCTCTGCGTAGCAATAAGACGACGCCTACTATGCTTGACAGTATCGGCATGTGGCGCAAAGAAGCGACGCAACGGAAAAAGAGGGAAGAAGTAAAAGCAGAAAAGGAATTACGAAAGGCAGCTCACCTTGCCGCTAGAAAGTTAGAAGAAGACATAAAGGAGAGAAGGGAAACTAAACTAAGACAGGAGCCCGAAACCTCAGGCCAGTACGCTGTTAGGACCCCTTCTCTGCTCTACCCTGAGTTGTCCTCCAAGCAGCGAACGAATGACGAGTTACTGTTAGGTCCCCCGATCATTTACATGCCCCCTCCGTATGCACCCTCCCAATCAATAGTGCAACACCCACAACCCCCGAACACGAGCGAAAGCAGTACAGGGGCCTCGGCCCTCACGGCCTCCGCGCCGGTTGAGCCTCTTGTGCCGAACCCAACGTCGACTACAACGCTAGACGACCATGAGATAGGAAAGAAAGAGTCCACCAGAATGAATCGATTAACTAAGGATGAACGAACAGGAATCGACAAGATAGTAAAGGCACTGGTAGGATCCTTTTTGACCTTACAAAAACTAAAATAACGCTAGGAGTTAGCCCTTTGTGGGACATATGAAACCAAGGGAAGGAGTCAAGCTCACGGTCGAGACGACCGCGAGGTAGCCCGACTCCATTACTCTCGCTACCTAAACATGTCTGCCCTACTGCCCACCCCGCCCAATAAGCATGACAAAATCCCGCACAAACGGAAGCCTGCTGACACCCACCATCGACGTCACCAAACTAGGGCTAGATCGCGCACAATTGGGCTATGTTATTTTTCCGATTGCACAGTAACCTCCTTGTGCTCGTCATCAGACTGCAAATATGTACAAACACTCCAACGAAGTAATGTAGTTATAACATTTTAATAACTTATAGGATATAACAAACACACCAACAGGGTAAACAGGTTAAAACACGTTTTAAAACAACTATTTACATGACAGTCTGCTGCAACCTCCATCCCAAAGCCTTAACGTCCACGTGACACCGTCCTCGCCTCTCCTTCCTCGAAATTGCAACATTGGCCTGTTTTGGGCGGTCCCTCTTAGTTGACTTTGGGCTATAAAAGCCATGCAAAAATCCCTTGACATCAGTGGCGGGCGATTGTGCGAATAGGCCGGAGGCTATACGAAGCGCCGAAGTTCTGGCAACACCAAGGCGGAGCCCGCCACGCTGTGCGGGCCTTTCCGCTTTCTCTTCTTCTTTCTTTAATGAGGGCTGGTGCCCTGGCGGGGGGAGGCGACGCGGACGGGCCTCCCCCACCTCCCCAGGTGGAGGCTCGCCGGGCACCCCAACCGTCTTTGACTCACCGGCCAGCTAAGCTGCACCCAACCGTCTTTAACTCACCGGCCAGCTAAGCTGCACCCAACCGTCTTTAATTCGCCGACCAGCTAAGCTGCACCCAACCGTCTTTAATTCGCCGGCCAGCTAAGCTGCACCCAGCCATCTTTTTCATCGGCCTGCTGAATTTCACCCTGGCACGCTGTGCGGATCTTCCCAGTCACTTCTTCCTTCAATAACGGAGGGTGCCCTGGCGGGGGGAGGCGACGCGGACGGGCCTCCCCCACCTCCCCAGGTGGAGGCTCGCCAGCAGATGAGGGCACCCCAACCGCATCTTTCACACGTCAGCCAGCTGAGTTGCGCCCTGCCACTTCATTCGCCGTTCGGCTGAGCCGGCACCCCTGCACGCGGCCGCCAGGCAACCACCCAAGCACCGGGTTCACCAGGACTGCCGCTAGCACGCGACGTGAGGAGTGGGCCCCCGCAGCAAGGTAATCGGGGACCCACCCCGGTGGTGATACCATACAAACTGCTGTCGTCACTGCTACTGGAATCACCCCGGTGGCAGTACCATCCGAACTGCCGCTGTTACTGCTGCTGGCTCCTCTCCGGTGACTGTACCGAAGAGCTGCTGCTACTGCTGCCCTTGAACTCCGGCGGTTGACCCCTCCGGTTCCAGGCCTGGCCCACCGTGAGACTATTCTGGACTCGAAAGCTTGTTTGCTAGGGCATGGGCCCCACCCTTGACAGAACGCTCCCCTCAGCCTTGCAGAATTGGTTGGAGTCATTTGACATTCGACTCCTGCGGACTTCCGGTAAGGACAAAACCACCACCATTGCTCTTTTTGCCCCCGGGCGGCAGCCACCTTGCCTCCGCTTGGTGCAGTGAGACAGTAAAGCGTCGGCGGAAGAACCCGCCTGCTGCCCCGCCCTAAGAACAAACCATGGCATTGCTACAAGGTTGCAGTGACGCCATGCTGACGCAAAGTTGACGCTAACGAAAGTTCTCGAACTACCGAAAGGAATTCTGGTTCAACAGCTAATTCATGGAAAGACTTAGACTGTGCACTGGCCCGACCCCGCCCCAAGATGGCGCTGATGTAGGAGTGGCCTACAACTCCTTGTGGCGTTCCAGCCACGTGACATTTGTGTTAAAAAGAGATATATAAATATATGTATGCGATGCTTTCACACATGATGGTGGGGGAGAGGGGGGGGAACCGATTTTTATGTTAATCTAGTGTTGCTCATGTTGCTCGACGCCTCTCGCACCGTGGCCGGCCTATAGCGGCTGTAGGCCCGTATTTCTACACTGACATTGTTTTAAATAAAGGGCTTCTTAAAAAGGAATTACGGAATCAGTGTCATGACTAATCATCTGGGTTGTTGAAGGTTTCTCTTTTAAATAAAAGATTGTCACTCCTAAGCGAAAGCATACAGATAATACGGACTCAATTTGCCTAAAATATTTTTGTTTAACGGAATTTGTACCCATCACGCCTGCCCCCCTTTTTCCAAGAATTGTCGAATCAATAATGAACTATAACTTAAGGTATATGTCGCACGCAAGGTATGGTATCCTGCACCATAATACACGACCAATTGAGAAATACATGCACGACCAGGGAACCCGAATTTAGGAGATGAATGAACTAGAGCATCTTTGCCTCGAACTAAAGAATAATAGGTCCGTGGTATTACCCACCCCTGCGGCTAGCCTGGTACATGGTAGGTAGAACCTTTCGTGTCTGCGCGCGCTGGGGTATTTTGAATACTGCACCTCCCCTCCCCTCTTATTTTCCCCTCTATAGGTCACGACGAAGTTCCGACTGAAGAATGGAGTGGACATGGACCGCACCAAGTTCAATATCAGGGAAAACATAGACAAACGTTGTGAGATAGTGCGTAAAATTACAGACCACCATTGGGAACATGAAAAACTGTATGATATGATTGTGCGTGTGTACTACGATTATACGATATGAATGTGTATGCATTTCATGTTCGGGTCACTTGAAGAGAGCGTCATTGTATGATTGAAGTGCTCGTCCACCGATCAAAGGGAGGAGAATAAAGGGTCAGACAACCCATAAGATAAACTACAAAATACTAAAGGTACGCAGCATGCATAGGAATAGAGGACAGGAAAGGAGAGGTCCCCGTGCTCGACACAGCCCTGAGTCTCCGTCTTGATGCATGTACTGTCACACCCTATCCGGCATTTGTGTGTACGTGATCACCGAATTTATGTCTTTTCCCCGCTTGTGTTTTCTTACATGGAACAGACCCATGCTACTCCATGTTGTGTGTGCACCAAGTGGCCTATTATCTTACCCATCTCTCTCTCTCTCGTTTTGTGTCGTATGTATGCCAAAATAGCCTACTTGATGCACACGTCTCTCTCTCTCTCTCTCTCTCTCTCTCTCTCTCTCTCTCTCTCTCTCTCTCTCTCTCACTCTCTCACTCTCTCTCCCCCTCCCTCGCAAAAGGCTCTTTCTTGCCCTCTTTTCTTCTTGAATAAATTAACGACATACACCTCTTTGGTAAGTGTATAATTGGCCTGAACACAGTGGTGTTCGAACAAATTGACAGAAACAAAAACGACCATACTTTACCACGTTACTACCTCTCCTTTTTACAAACGTTAAGCCTAATCGGCTGAGAAGGAAAGGACAGGTAAGACGACTGATGTCTCCCAATCTGACCCTCAACACGGGGACTATATGTCAGTGGTTTTTGTTCTTAAAGGACACCATCTCCACCGCCCAGAATTACCCCTGACCAATTAGCCCGAAATAGAATGTCTAAAGCACCCTGTTCTCCCAAAGATAACTCCAGCCCTATACTAGCCGTCTCAGAGTATCCCGAACGAAACAGCTGATGGCCCTGTTTTAAACTGATAAAGGGTCACCTACTGTATGAAAAAGATACTCGTGAACGCATGACCGTAGCACCTCGCACTTACGGGTATTACCAAACCTTGTATTATAGGGCGCAGAAACTGACACCTAGAAGGCCAGACGATGGACAGGGACACCCACAGAACCCTGCACCACAGCAGTAATTAATAGATTAGTAACACGCACCTTAACATCAGAGTTAATAGACACCAATCATATAGTAACAGATAAGAGCATTTCCGCAACTACTCAGTGGTAGGGAGAGAGAATGAAGTATGTAAATGTCTTCCCTGCCAAAATCCCTAAGACTTTCGTTTCTTATAACCTATTCAAGGATAACCTGCAGCCATCGGAAGAGAGGGGTCGGACGTGACGCACAGTCTGGCTGCGGATCATAAAGCATCTATGACATCGACCAAGGGGGAAGCGACGAAGCAAAAAGGGTGTGAGACGAGACACCATTATCAGAACGATAAGCGCGAAGGGCTACATCGAGGCCCCTGCTCACTGACCAGCGTGCCTGAAGTCTCAACCCGTCGGGCCCGATTGATGGGCCCAGTGCTGAAAGATTCTGCTCTCCTTGGTCCACATTTTTGATCCGATCCCACGCCACCCCATTCTCTCTTCCTCTTTCATTTGGACTATGACTTTGACCTACTACCGAGGAACAAAAGGCCGGCACCCTGTCTCAAAGTACCTGTGGTGAACTGTGTTAAGGAACAGGACTGTGATCAAAGAACAGTGAGTGGTCACACCCTGCCACGTGAGAAATCGGATTTGAGCTGGACCTTAGCTCCACCGCCGGTGCTCAACAGTGCCAACGAAAGAAGAACAACAATGAGAGCTTACCAGTGATAGCTCTTTATAAAACAAGGACACTGGAAAGAAGAACCCATGTCAAAGTTGAAAATCCTCTCCCAACCACCTTATTATATTAACTATCTTCTTCATGATGTTGCATCAATCACTTCCGACTGTACACTGAGAAGTTAAGAAAATGTAACTTTGTATAGTAACATTCATACAACACCAGCCATGTACACGACTATACTGCAACTTTGAATGTACTTCCTCCTCGCCTACTTTATCAAACTGTATGAGACAATGTACAAATGTGTCAGATTACTCCTGCCTACCCTAAAGACTCTGTATCTTTAAATGTATGACGAACATTGACGATACTGTAACTGAAAGGCTAACAAAGGTGAATATTGGCCGGACAAGCTGGCGAGATATGTTAAAAGGGAGGACTGTGGAAATTTAGCGTGCAAACTGAACATTATCTGCGCCATCTTGCCTCTCCCCAGCGCCACGCATAGCAAATGCACGGCCGCCATTTTAGGCACCCCACTCTCTCTCCCCGCTCACTCTCGATCGCCAGCGCTTTCCCCCGGCGCTGCGAGCATCCCCCGCGCGCCGGCCACCCCCGCTCTCTCATACAGGCCATAAACCCTCTCCTTCTGCGCGACCCTGCTACGGAACCACTTCCGACCGACAACCCATACATGGTCATGCCGCTCCTTTGATAACCCCCTTCCTCTGCGCCCCATTGTCTGAACTGGTCCCAGGCCATCACCTAGCCCTGCGGATGCAGTTTATTGCCCCTACTGTAAGGGAAACACCCCACATCAAAGGGATTACAGTAGATCAAAGCCCCTACTCCCTGAGACCCGACCGGTCACACACCCCCCCAGGAATTGGCGGAATACCCTGCTGCGCAATAGCCATCTCCTACTGTGGATGGGGTGGGAACTTCTACTGTATCTATGTGTGGGATCGGATCTGAACCGGGGCTTCAGGGGATATTTCCCCCGCACATCAAGGGAATCACAAGAATGTACTATGTATAATAAAGCAATAAACCAGTGTATAAGAGACCAGGTCTCAGAGATGCAGTTAGAGCACCTCGTGACGATACCTTGCTGTCTGATCTGATGTGTTCTGCTCCGACGGAATAAAACTTTGTTTCCTGCCTTCCAGTCTCCGGCGCCTGCCTCTTTCATTGGTAAATTATCGAGTGGTATAAGAGGCGATTACCGCCGGGCAAATACTTGAAAGGTTATCGACTGAAACTGCCGCTACCATTTAACATAGGTACCCAGAAAAGAGAAAATACTTGTGTTTTTCTGCCAAAATAAAACTGCGGCTCGACTGGATTACTTTCTTACTTCCCGGAACCTACGATTAAATAATTATATGCATATCCAGAATGGCTTTTCCGATCGTGCACTGATAAAAATGGAGGTAACAGGGTTTGATAAACGTAGGTTAAGCTCGAGATGGGTCTTTAATAAAATTCATCTTGAGAACGAAGGTTGATGCAGTGATGTCCATAATGAAAAAATATGTTTTTTTCAATCGAATAGAGCTGCAGCTAAAGTAGGAAGTGTCTTTGAAGCCTTTAAGGCAACCATCTGTAGCAATATAATCTTTAAAGATATCGCAACAAAGCACTCTCAAAAGATACAGAGGTCACAATTAGAACTAAGAGTCCACCAGGCAAATGAAGAATATATTAGGAATAAGAGCGCGAAAAACAAATTGTCCCTCATGTATGCACGTAAAAGGATGGAAGAATACTATTATAACATAGGCTGTTTGGCTAAATCCGCATACCTTCAAAAAGTATATGAAGAAAGTGAATTCTCTGGGAAATTCTTAGCTTTGCAAATAAGAGAGTGGCAAGCATCCAACAGGATAACATCTTTGGTGGAAAAAAATTAAATGGTCCGGATGACAGAAGAATCACAGATCTATGAGTATTTCTTTAACCACTATAAAGCCATCTACTCCGTGACACAGGAGGTTAATGTTTCAAAATTTAAGGAGTTTCTGTGTAAGCTTATAGTCCCTAAATTACAGGTAAACCATGTAAGCAATCTGCTGGCAGATATTACACTTAAGGAAATAAAGGAAGTTGTGCAATCCTTAGTGAATGGGAAAGCAAGTGGACAAAATGGATTTCCAGACGAACTATATAAAATAAATTTGGCGGGATTAAACCCTGAATTGGTATTATTGGTTAACTATATTCTGCGGGAGGAGAGGTACCACCCTTCTTTAAAACGGTGGTAGTAGTCAGGTTTTAAAGAAAAATAAAGACAAGGAGGATGTGAATTCATATAGACCAATAAATCTCCTATAAGCTGATTACAAGATTATAGCTAAATTGTTAGCCAACAGAATGAGTAAATGCATTGGGTCAGTCATATCCAGATCAGTGTGGATTTCTTCTAGGGAGGCAGCTATTTTTTAACACCACTTTTTAAATTGAGGTCTTTTTTTAGCCACAATAAAATCCCGGCCCAGATTATGCTGCTGGATGCAGAGAAGGCTTTCGATTTGGTTTGTTGGGAAAGTTTTTTCTGCATTATGGCTGCCTTTGGATTCCCTGCCAGATCTATCAGCCTGAACTCGGGTTTTTATAAAGGGGCCTCAGCACAAATAATTATTAATTCCAGGTGTATTGGCACGTGCAATGTATACAGAGGATCAAGACCAGGTTGTCCTTTGTCACCGAAACTTTTCACTCTTTTTATAGAGCCATTAGCAATTGCTATTCGTTCGAGCAGCAACTTAACCTCTCTAATTCGGGGACGACAAATATAAAGCTGTATGCCGACAATATAGTCTTATTCTTAAACCAGACACAGAGATCCAAAAAAGCATATTTGAGATTTTTCAGGGATACCAACCGATGGGAGGCTATAAGATAAATGAATTGAAAATAGAGATCCTGCTGTGCAATACTGCACTAGACACTTTAATACCAGAATTTCATTCAGCAATCAATACCAGACCTAAGAGGTATTTGGGTATATATTTTTAAGAGAATATCAATGATTCATACATTCTAAACTTCGTTCCTCTGCTGAACAAAATCAAGAGTTAATTCTTAACATAGAATAACTTACCGCTGTCATTAATTGTCTGAGCCGCACTACTTCGTATGTCAATTTTACCATTATGTACTTTCTTATTCTCTGCCACTCCAGGTGCAATACAGATGGAATTTTTAAAGGAATTGCAGAGTATTTTTATAAGTTTTTTATTGGCAAATAAAACACCTAGATTAGCTATAAATACATAATATAGTCCTCTGAAAGAAGGCGGATTGGCTCTTCCTGATTTGAGGGAATATTACTTTGTGACTTTTGCACATACCGCATACAGATCAGCTAAAACCCTAAATACCAGCAGATATGATAACTTTTTTTAGATCTAATTTTTCAAGAACACAATATTACCAATTTTATGCGATTAACCAAAACCCCCCAAAAAGTCAGGTATAAGGTTTGACAATGGAATATAAAACATATGCAGCAATTCTTTAGCCATGATGATATCCCGATACTCAATGCAACAACCCGTTTATTAGATATATATATTGGGGAAGTTCCCCTAGTGGATAAGAATGGTGTGTTAAGTTGGTTGAGTAATGGGTACGAAAGGATATGGGATTTTCTGGATGGGTGTTGAAAAAAGTGTAGGGAAAATGAACCTAGCATTCAGCATTATACAGTATCATTACAATGGTCCTTTATTAGAATAAGGCACTTCCTATTGGATCTAAATCCCATGAAGATAGTGGCATCGGCAGAACTTATTGAAGCACTGATCTGTGAGTAGCATGTTATTCTGGAACCCGAGGTTAGTGGTTAATCCAGTGATTATTGTTAATTATTGTGGTTAGTCATGCGCGCTTCGAACATTAAAGGAGTAAACTACACATAGTATGCTCAGAAACGAAAAAGGAGGTAACGAAATATGAAAGGAGGTCATAACAAACAAAGGAAAGCATGAGTCATAACATGATATAGAATATACAAAGGGCGAAAATAAAAGCTTATAGACGGGCATGATATATGATGTGGAAGAATATGTACGAGGCTTGCCGAGTTGGCGAAGTCTGACACTTTGTCACACTTGCATTACATTTCTGACTTTTGCCACAATTTATATTGCAAAAGGTAAGCTAGTTGAAAAGATTGTGCATAGACTTGCTGTTGTGTATGGAAAAGCTCTGCAAAAAGACAGCTTTCAGAAAAAAAAGCCTACATGCATTTTGTTCTACTTCTTGGATGTGGGGGACATGGACTTTCAATGCACGGAAAATCTTGCATGTGGGAAGGCTAGCAAAGCAAGAAATTTCCCAAAGTTCAGGAAGTACGAAAATCAGGAACGCCACAAACTTTCTCACATGCGCATGCATCCCCCCAACGTTTACATTAGGAGAATGAAGCATTGCCGAGTGTTTTGTTGGCAAAGAATAGGTGTGTGCGTGGTTTTGACTTTAGGATTGAGGGCCTGGAGGAGTCTGAAAAATTCCAAGGAAAAAAAAGACCCAGGAACAGTTTGAAATTATAGAAGCAAAAGATGTGGACATCCTTGGAAACCACGAGTAAAGACTTATGATAAGTGTCACTATTTATAGAAAAGTCAACAAATCTATCTGATTTTTCTGCTGCAGCATTGCAGATATGCATTTACCTCCCTTGCATATATATGGTCAACCATCTGCTGCATAATTTGCAGATATAAAAAGAAATGTTTCTTGTTCAAACGTTGCTAAAAAAAAAAAAAGAGTGCCACACCTGGTGCCATGCAGTGGCACTTTTTCCAAGGTTAACTGGACACTTTTTAGTTGCTGATTAATGGGTTCCAGTGTTAATCTTGTAGTTATGGTTTGGAAGGTTTGCCCAGACAACCACAATGTGTGTTAAAATCACAAAATAGTGAAATTATACTGTTCTAAATTTGCACATAATTTGCCTTTTCTAACCACATAATTTAGTAACTTCTACCACATAATTTAGTTCTCCGTTGCCGGGTGATTCCAATTGCCCTGCCGACAGGTCCACGTCCGCATATTTCTCTTCTGACTTCCTTCCCTTAAACAGATTCTACATCAGGCACAGGAACCAGCCAAGGCGAAGATTAATGACCGCCTTGGCACATGAAATATCTCATGGACCTGCTGACAATAGGGACGGGGCAGCAGGAGAGAGAGTGGAATTTTGTTTGAAAGCCTCTCACTCCGGATGCACAGAGACAGGCCAACGTGCCATCCCCCATCCGTCTTCCACAGACAAAGGCGCTAATATGCAAGCCGCTCTCTTTCTTTTCCTTCTTGCTGGCTTCGCCATGTCCTGCTAAACAGCATGAACAGAAAGAAAATGTATGCTATGGCTGCAGCTGTCAGAGAAGAACCCAGCTTTTCATGCCCGTGACGCCATCAATCTCAGAAGTTTAAACCTAGCCCCTTCTTCCTGTACTAAACATGAATGACGCAGATGTTAATATCTAGAGGTGGGCGAAGTTCTTTCGGTTGGCAAAATAGCACTTTTCTCTAAAACATGCCAAGGACTTTGCAAAGTTAAAGGACAAAAGAGGGGCATTTTCAGCATTCCCTTGGTGCAGTTGGAAATGATTCCCACTGCCACCAGGGGCAGCGACTAAACTAGCCCTACTTGGTGGAATTTCTTTTTAGAAGCACCACCACCGGCACTGCCTATGCCTCGCGTGTCGCTCCTCACATCTTCCCCTGCCAAATTTCTCCCTCAAGGTCTCAGTGGACCAGCCCCTCTCTGTCTGACCCCACCCCATGGTCTGTCCCGGAGCTTCAGTTCCCCCACCCCCAGGCTACAGTTCTGGCCACATCCTCCTCCACATACAAGGCCAGCTTTAGGGCAGTGTGACTGGCCCGGCTGCACTGGGCGCCGATCTGTTGAGGGGGGCACTGACCTCAGGGGGTGCACTGTATTTATATATCAATAACCTATGATTGGAGAAACGAGGGGCACTTTTGCCTGGTGGTAGTGAGAGAATCCGAGGAGGTGGTCATAAGGATGGGGCACCAAAAATGATCATCACACTGGGCGCCATCAGTGCTAAAGCCAGCCCTGGCCACATACCTTGAGCTCCACTGGTGTTATACAGCTGCAGGGTATCCTGCCTTCAAGGGGTAATACCCTGTGGCTCAAAATCCCATTTATGTGTGTCTCCCAGCAAAAAAAGCTTCACATTGGCGAGCTGGCAAACTTTTGCCCATCTCTGCTGATGCTAAATTTCCAAATTCACCTCACCTTGCTGGCAACGGTTTTACCTAAGGCCATCTCCACTTATTTAGATGCTTAGTAGCATTCATAACTAACAATTTTTAAATAACGTAAATATAAACCTGACCACTATAACTAAATTGCTTTTATGTGGACAGGTGTGCATAACAGAAATGACTTCTTTGTTTTAAGACCTTTATGCCCAACTGTTGATGCGAACCCCCGCGGCCTAGAAGACAATCTTCTAGTTAAAAAAGGAAATAATACAGGACCGATTGTTTTTTATCACATATTTGTGCACCTGATATAAAAAAACAGATAATTCTATTATTGAAACATGCAACACAACAATAAAATTGTCCTGTCTACACTTCTTGTGTTTAATTAGTAGCTTATTTGTAGCAAAAGTATGACCGGTACTCTCTCTTCACCCATGCATTATCCTCAATAGCCTTATATTTCCCCTGTTTTCTTTCCACTCCAGTCTTCTAGCTTTTACCCATGCGTCTTTTTTTTTTTTAAAGTCAGAAGTCAGTTTGTCCTTTGGAATTTTAGCAATTTTAGTTTTTTTTGCAAGTTTTAAAAATCTTTTTATGGCTCTAATCCTAATCATTTTTTCTATTCTACAAAGAGCTAATCGTTCTGTTTGAAGAGTTCCCATTTCTCCCTTGAACCGCCTGTTGATACTCTACCCCACGGCTCTCTTTAACTTTTCCTTTCCACTAGCTCTTTCCATACCTTTTTCAATCCGGCTGTGTAATTTTCCTTACTTAACTAGCACCTGTGTCCGCAGATGAGTTGCCTGACAACTAGCTTTCCTTCCGCGTCTATGAATGAACATCAGGGTCTTACTCCTCAATGGTTTTGTGACCCGGCGGGGAGTTTTGCTTCACATCATTCAGCTGGAACTGTCCTGTTAGTTCTTGCCAATCATATGTATTCTTCTAGGCTGGCAAATCTGTCTTCTAGTCTTACTGGATCCTTCAAGTGCTTTTGTGCCCTGGATAATTTTATTCTTGCGGGTTTTACCTCCCCAATTGGTCCTAGTGATCCAGTGCTCTGCTGATTTCCTTGTTTAGCTAATCAGTCTTATTTGCAACCCATTTGTTGCCCACCACCATTCCACCATATCTTGTTGTAATTGCTAACTGGCCAATGTCACGGTCCTGTTCACTATGTCACTGTTGTTACTAATGTATTCTGACAGACTTAAATTTCTCCGACAGCTTTCGGTTAGGTCTTCCCAACCGTCATGTAAAGCGATCTGATACCCGCTCGTGTCATGTTTGCGATATACAAAACTATAAATAAATAATTAAAAATAAATAAACCCGGGCCTAATTAATATTTGCTGTCCTATTCTCTCTGTCACAAGGAACCACAGGCTCAATCCTGTGTCATTTGTTACTTATCCCCTTCCTCCTCCTCTGTATGATTTCTTCATTTAGTAGTTTCATGCAGGTGATTTGTGAATCTTTCTTTTCATTTTTTCACAACTTTGCTTGACAAAATTATTTCTGACTATCCATTTACTTTTATTTCTTGAATGCTGCTTATTCTTTATACGTTAATATGATTATGGTGATAATATTAATAAAAACAATTTATTATAACACTTTGAGCCCCAACGCCACTATTTTAAATCACTGTAAAAAAGATGTTACATTTACCCCACTTGCTGGTAATTTATTCTTTATTCAGTATCATATTAATGTATACAAATTTCCATTACTTTCTCCTTTATTATTGGTTTCCTTGCTTCTGGTTTTTCTCCTTTTTAGGCTGTATAATATTTTCTTTTGACTCATTTTTAGGTTGAAATATGCTGTATTCACTATGTGGGCTTACAGCTCGCCCATTGCCTTTTTATTTGTCCCTCCTTCTGTAGTTCAAAAATGCTTACTTGCTAGTGGTTAATCCTTCCTCTTTTTCCCTCCTTTTTGTGCTTGGTTTCCTCCCACAGAGCACCACCCAATTACTGTTAACATTACGCTTCTGTGTTTATTTGGCAGACTATTTTTTCCAGTTATTCCTGCTCGTGTCACTGTTTGCCCATCTTCGGAGGATCAACTTTGGCATCTGTCACTTAATACCCCCGTCCCATTCAAACACCGAGATGAAATGTCAGATGCTTCCGACGCTGTTTTTGAAAATCTCCTCTTTAATTTTCTCGGGCTTCAAAGTGCAAGGATTCCCCAAATCCCTCCCACTTCGCTGCTTGCTGCTTTAGTGAGCTTCGGTCAACAGACCTTTAGCAGCCCAATCTTGCAGAACAGCTAAGGGCAAGACTTGGGCAACTCTTTCTGTATTTTCTCTGACACTTGTTTATATAATGTGAGCTCGAGCGACTCGTTGGAGTGGTTTACATGAGCACTAGTTACTTTACACAATGTCAGATTAATTTTTGGGGGCATTTTACAGAGCTTGAACTCGACTGATCCAAAGGTTTTGAAGAGCTTTACAAAAGTGCCAAACATTACACAAGGATATGGTTAATTTTTTGTTTTACGTCCGCGGAGATGAAGTGTTGCAGATGCCGCCCCTGTTTATTCCTTATTTCCCCTCTACCTGACAAATTAGAGCAGCATTCCTCCCTCCCACCTCCTCCTATGTCACTACGTGCCCACCCTGCTGCCTCATACTGTCATCCTCCTCCTTCTTTCAGAGCTCTAATTTCAAAGCACATTCACAGCAGGTCTACCAGAAACTGTGAGTCATTTTTTATTTTTTAGTATATAATGTGATTTCAAGTGACCTGAAGGTGTTGAAGCACTTTACATGAGCGCTAGTTACATTACACAATGTCAGATTATTTTTGCGGGGCTTTTCTATGAGTGAGAAATCGACTGACCCAAAGGTATTGCAGCGATTTCCAAAAGCGCTAGTTACATTACACAAGATCAGGTTAATTGTTTTGTTTTTAGGTGCGCGGAGAGTAAGTGATGGCAATGCCGCCCCAGTTTATTAATTATTTCCCCTCTCCCTGACAAATGAAAGCAGCAATCGCCCTCCCACGTCCTCCCATGTCGCTGCATGCCCGCCCCACTGCATCTTCCTGTCGTTATCCTTGTCTCAGAGCTCTAATTTTAAAGCACATTCACTGTAGCTCCCCAAGGACGATGAGGCATTTTATATTATATAATGTGAACTCGAGAGACCCAAAGGTGTTGGAGCGTTTTACATAAGAGCCCTTTACATTACACAAGGTCAAACTAATTCTTTGGGCCTTTTTTATAGAGCGTGAACTCGACTGACCCAATGGGATTGGAGACCTTTACAAAAGTGCCAGTTACATTACACAAGGCCAGGTTAATTTATTTGTGTTTAGGTGTGCAGAGATTAAGTGATGTCGACGCCGTCCCTGTTTAGTTATTATTTTCCTTCTACCTAAAAATTGGGAGCAATTTGTTGTTGTTGCTATGTCCAGTGCTTCTCTATCCAGGAAGCTGGGACAGAGGGCGGGGCCAGGGGCTTACTGGTAAACTGGTGGTGTGGGCAGTGTTTTGAATGGAAAATTCTGGAGAAGGGTGCCTTGTGAATAGAGGCCTGCGGAGGAGGGATGTGACATTATTGGAAAGTAGTTCACTGTTTTTTTTTCATCAGCTGTTCAATACTCTAGTGATACTGTCACACACAGAATGTTATAGTGCTGTTGACTTGCATCAAGGCACTTTTCTTTGTGTCTGTGCATTAAAAAGTCTTGGAATGTGTTCATAAATGTTTTCTTAGGCAAGCATGTATTGCTGAATCACACTGTATGAGACAGCATGTAGTAATTGTATAGCTCTTCAATCCCTGGAAACACAGCACCCAAGATAACTTGCTGCGTGGCGAAAGAGACACCTCCAGGATAATGTAGCATAGATTTGCAAATTTTGTGATACAAAAATGAAAATTTGGATGCACAAAAATTGAAATTTTGCGGCTTTATTGCCGCACTTTATTTTACTCGCAATCATTCCTTTTCAGTCTTAAATCAGTGAAAACTATGTTTGCCGAGTATTCCACTTTGAAATAGGCATATTTAAAGTATCTGAGAGTATTTGCTTGCTATATTCTCCTATGTAGTAACATTTTGGAGAATAGGTTAAGCCAAGCACAACAGCACAGGATGGCCAATCATCTTGTTTTCTGTGGCATTATGCTGACGTAGGGCTAGCGGTTCCAAGTACCAGAGCCATCTGTTGTAGGACACCAAACCTCTTCCTCAGGCCCCCGATGGTGCAGGATTGTAGTGGGAGGAGGTGCATTGCCACAACTCATATAAGCATGTTAAACATTGCTCTAGACAGATCATTAGCATAGGGGTGGGTGTAAGCCCTTTTTACAATGCAACCCCATCTCCATGTGACGTAAGGCAGTCTCCACCCAGAATATGAGACTATTCCCACCACAGCAGCCTCTGCTAGCAACCCCCCTCCACGCTATTCATAACAGTAAATGCCCTCAGCAAAATAGCACAAAAATGTCATTACCAAAATATCGTTGGACTGAAATATTCAGTCCTAAATTGTGTTCACAAAAATATTATCTCATTGGAGTCAATAATAGAGAATGTATGCCCATTGTAAACAACATTGTAAACAATATGTAGTACACTATATTCTAACACACAACGATCCTTAGCATGTTGGTTGCATACCTTATATAATCAGTGGAAATTCGTTGCATACAATGGGCATTCTTTCATGCATCCATCCCTTATTCCCTGACCTCCCTTATTCCCTAACCTTTCCCCCAATCTTTATTTCTGTACACCCTTCCATTCTTTTCCACATCTGGTTTCCTTCATGCTCACTTTTCCCTACTACATCCCTATTTTCTTCTTCTGCCTCTATCTCCCCTTTTCTCTTTTTCACTCATTGTAACCCTTTCATTCTTTTCTTTCTCTATTCCTCTCTAACCTTTCTCTGCCTTTCCCTATTCCCCCTCTCAACTGCCTCCTTCCACCATCTTTCCCTTCTTACTCCTTAGTACTCCCCACCCCAACCTTTCATTCCATACCTCCTTCATGTGTCTTTCTCTTGGTTCTGAATATATATATAAATATATATATATATGTATATGTATATATATATATATATATATATATATATATATATATATATATATATATATATATATATTCACTTAAAAAACCATAGGTTTCACACAGGTTATAGTTAGGTGAACATTTCACTCGTAAAAAAACAATGAAATTCCCCCGTTATAGTTAGTTCAGATAACTATAACTCGCGTGCCCGCAATCCACTGCTCATGACGTCACATATTACATCACTCATGACATGGTCAGTGGCATCACTCATGACATCACTGATGACATCATCCTTGTGATAGAGTGGCGGTCGTGCGAGTTATAGTTATCTGAACTAACTATAACGGGGGAATTTCATTGGTTTTTTACGAATGAAATGTCCACCTAACTATAACCTGTGTGAAACCTATGGTTTTTTAAGTGAATTTGCAAGGTTTTTTAAATTCTAATTCCTAACTATAACGTGTGTGAAACCTATGTTTTTTTCAGTGAATTTGTACGTTTTTTTAAATGCTAAGTTATGTATTTATTAATATATATATATTTTTTAAAGGTATTTCACCGTTGGCGCACGGTGCGCTGCGCGCACCCTGCACCGTACGCGCACCGTGCGCGCAACCCGCGATTTTTATAAAAGAATATAAAATGTTTATTTCACCCTTGGGGGTCCTTCTGTGACTACATGACAAAGGCTAGGGGGTCAGGAACTCTCTTCCCTCCCCCTTTCCACGTTTTCCACCTTTTTTCCCCCTTTCCTTTTCAGTGCGAGAGATAAAATGGCGGCCGACACTGCATGATTTCGACCGATTCGAATGTTGACTGACATCTAACAACCAATCAGAATTTCGCTCGCGCACGGCACCGTGCGCGCACCGTGCGCGCACGGTGCGCGCGTATAGATATTTATATGCTTTTAAATGCTATTTTCTCAGGAAATACTGAACAGATTGACACCAGACCTGCAAAAGGCACTACCCTGACCTGAGGACTACCTCTCTGCCAAATTTCAAGTAATTCTGTTCAGCCGTTCGGGCTGTACCTTCGACTAAAGGTCCTATGGAAAAATGCATGGGGAAAACGCGTTTTGGGACCTCCCTTTTTTCTCGGCCCCTGCTTGACGAATCACCCCGAGACTTTCAGGGTAGGAGCTGAGTGGAGCGCCCCATTAGTTTTGAAAATTTCGCGAAGATTCATCAACCGGCGCCAAAGTTATTCAAAATAGAATTTTGAGATTTCCTATGGAGACACGGTCCTAACTATAACTATCTACTGGCGACCGCCAGTAGATAATATATATATATATATATATATATATATATATATATATATGTCACCATGTTGTGTCCAAGAAAACGAAAGAGCACTCCACTGCAGGCCACTTGATAACAAGCTTTTATTCAAATACAGGAGCAAAACTGCTTGAAGTTGTCAAGATAAAAAATGCCTAACACATTTCGAGTCTCCTGACTCTTGATCACAGGCTGGTGGCGGCATCACGGAGCAGGAAGCAGTTCACGGCTCTTATATCCTTCAGGTAGGACCTCACAGGTGAGTAATTCGACGCCGTGCACTATGGGATTGGTAGTGCTGCTGTATTGGTTTGTAACCCTCCAGTGGGTTTGTTCCGCTTTGCCCAATTCCCAATTTAATAACAACCCTCCAGTGGGCTCCCGACATCTCCAAGCAGTTCAATTCAAAGTCCGCTGTGACCGCGACGGGGCTGCGATAAGTTCTGTGCCCCAGCGGTTCCGTTCTCCATTTCAACGGCGGTGCTCTTTCACGGCGGGACAGCCGTAATTATGTTACCATGTTGTGTCCAAGAAAACGAAAGAGCACTCCACTGCAGGCCACTTGATAACAAGCTTTTATTCAAATGCAGGAGCACAACTGCTTGAAGTTGTCAAGATAAAAAATGCCTAACGCGTTTCGAGTCTCCTGACTCTTGATCACAGGCTGGTGGCGGGATCACCATCGCACAACAGGGATTCCGAACAAGTCTTCCTCATTTCTTATCCAATGAAGTGTCATAAAGTGTTCTTTCTATGCAATAAAAAACTACATTAATAGGAAGATAACAGAGGAGGGAGATTACAACAATAACACTCTTACCAATAACAGTTTTTTGATTACTGAACATCTATGCAAATAACCACACCACCATAAAGGTGCTGATTTCCTTCTTTTCTAGGTGTTTTATTTTTGGGAGCTGCACCTTCTCCATTTTGCGGGGAAAAGGGACTTTTAACGACAACCTTAAAATAGGGGGGCATATTTACAAAGGAAAGCGTCGGAGTGAGGCATTAGACTTTCTGTCTTAACGCCTCACTCCGCCGCTTCAGAAATTCAGGGCTGCACCATATTTACAAGAATATGATGCAGCCCTGCATTTACCCCTGCGCTGGCGCTACACTTAGCAGCCTAGCACCAATGCAGGCACCCTTGCACCATAGTGCAAGGGTGTCTGCATGCAGGGGAAGATTGTTTATGTGCAGGAAGGTCCCCCTTCCTGCACGTGCGTGAACAATCTTTAAATGCCGTTCGGTAACTTCAATGCGTGCTCCTTAATGCAGCACACACAGAAGTGGCAAAATGGCATTTTTAAGAAATGATTGTTTATGTGCAGGAAGGGGGACCTTCCTGTACAGAAACAATCATTGGCCTTTTCCTGTTTTCATGTGTGCCGCACAACACATCACACATGAAAACAGCAAAAACGAGGAGAAATGAAACATTTCTCCTTGTTGCAGCAGGGTAAGACCAGCTTTTCCCTAGTCTTAATTTTGGCGCTGCCTCCTATTTACACCTGCCTTATAAATAGCGGGCAGCTTCAGAATCAATGGGTGTTGCGGTGGAACGCCCACAGCAACACCCATTGCCCTCCCCTTTCACGCTAAGCATAGCGGGAAATGGGGCCTTATTTACCAGGCAGTGTTAAGCCATGTTAAGTGGCTTAACACTGCCTTGTAAATAAGGCGACGCCCCTATTGCCATAGGACCGTTGTAAAAAGTGGCTTCCCGTGGCGATAGGGTCTTGTAAATATGCCCCAGAGTTTCTTGTAAAAAAATGGTGCAGTCTGTCCTCAATGACTCGATTTTCAAATAAGACGAATAACATGACTCGAGCTGTTTACAGGCCAAACTCACAATGGAATCGTTTGGGAAGGGTCAAACCCCAGAAGAGTAAAAGCATCAGTTGGACCCCAAGGATCGTATTACTCTGCCTTCATCTCCGGATACCTAATGCACGAAAAGTTCAACGCTAGCATTATTTTTCTACACATTGGAGGAATGGCTTCATTTGTGTTAGAAGGGGAAGTCAAAGCTCGAGAATCAAAGACCATTTCATTGTTTTTATTCTGTAACTATCTTCTAATTCAGAGATTCAGCCCCACCACCTCTCCCTCAGCATACCTGCCAGTGATCTGATCCCCATTGTTTCTTTCCTCTTGGCTCTACTTGCAGGGGACAGCACCTATGGGTTATTTGAGGATGGAGCTGCAATCTTCAGAACCAAGCAGCCTCAGGATACCAGGACTGCTGCAGCTTTCTGCTGACCAAGCCCTAATGAGACCTGATTTCACTAGCACATTAATAAACAAGCACTGGCATAGCCAATAGGTTTCGCCTTTGGGACCTTTAAGTGTTTAGCCATGCAACAGTTGATGTTGTTGCACCAAGGATATTGTGCTGCATAACTAAATACTTATAAGGTCCCAAAAGCGAAACCTATTGGCTATGCCAATCCTTCACAGAGGATGTGCCCCTCCACCCCTGCAATGCTGACACTATGAGATCAGCCACAGGTTTTCAATGGTGGAGAATCCCGTTGGCTGGGTGTACTTCGTGGATATTATAGTCTGTTTGACGACTGACCTTATACAAGGAGAATTAGTGATCAAAAAGACCCACCATATCACAGTCCATCCACTACTTGGTGTACCACTGGACCAGCAGTTGCAGCTGGCAGCGTTGGGATGGGAGTCATCACTGCAGTTTTGGGGTTAACATTGCCAAAGCAGTCAGCAAGGCCGTAGGTCTAATATAGAAGCTATATAAAATGCAGCGGTAAGGAAACAAAAAATATCAAGCTTCTACCTCATCAGCACTGCAGAAAGCAACAGCAGGGCTCTCACCATGGTAACCTGTAATTTGACATCTAGTAAGAACAGACCTTACATACTATGCCCGGACGCTCAGCACTGGTCTCAAGATGACAGTGGGTGTTACAGGTATACAAGACAGGAGTCCCCCAGCAGGCGATAGATAGAGGGTATGACATATATAAAAAGAAGCCCTTTACAAGATGAGAGCAGCCGTGACAGACCAACCAACGGACATGGACAAAATAGAAAGGCAGACAAAAACGTTATATGAGAGAAACAGAAAGGCGCACACCCGAATTAATGGACAGATATATAAACTGGTGCATGTGCAGAAACAGGGAAACCAGGAGGTGCTTGTAGACAGATGAAAAGATGAAGGCAGGCACGTTGACAGAGATAGACAATTACATACAGAAGTAGAGTGACAGAGGCAGGGCAGACATTGGTAAAACCATAGATTCAGGCAGGAAGAGATGGCACCGTCGTCACACACTGAAAATGAAAGAGGCCGAGATAAGATGGTCCGAGGACAGGGATTCAACCCACAGCTACAGAAGGACCGGAGGAGGGGGCAGAGGGTTGCCTTCAACAGGCATAGACATGCCACTGTGCCAGCAGAGGTACCAGCTGCTTGCTAGACATATACTCCTCTCATCTGGGCACTGCGTATCCATGGTGCAGCCACATGTGAGCCCCAGGCCTTGCCACCTCCATGCACAAGAGCTAGTGGCGCAGAGAAACCCCCACACTGTAACCCCAGTAATATACCTTTCTGAAATTACAGGCATACTTCAAATGCCTAAGAAAGCCGCCTCGTGCACAGAAAAGTACGCACCACACAGAAGCAGGCCATTTACAGATATACGGACAGATAAAGGCCGGGCGCAGAGAGGCTTCACTGAAAACACGGGGGGTCAAGTACAGTGAAGATACTGGGATTCACTTAGTGGTGTGTGCAGAGGCAACAGGGGTGCAAATGGATAGTGCAGAGAGAGGGGGCAGAGCACATCAAGTCGTGCACACAGTGTGTCGTACATACAGAGGCAGACAAAGCACATAAAGTTGGCAGGATACATAAAAGCAGGCCGTCCCACAATAGAGAAATGGGGAATCAGAGAGAAAAACAGAAGCAGTGAGTGAAGACAGTGAGTGGACACATAAAAGAAAGCGACGTTAGGATCACAATATGTTACAGATCATCGTTTAAAGCAAAGTCACTGCTACAGATGTAAAACAAGTTCAATACAGCCGCCTGCAGACCAAAAGAAATGCGCGGCTGCCATTTTTAAAGTGAAGGAAAGTGGAACCGGGCCATGGCATTGTTTAAGTGAAAGCATGGCATTGCCTGCTGCAAAAGAAAAACACATGATATTTTAGAAGTTGGAGATGTAGAATCCTGAAGACAGTACAGTAGAAGCGACCCGCAAGTGGTGCATGTGCGGCCAAGTGGCGGCAAAAGTGAAAGCAAACAAGCAGCAGCTGTTTTGAAGCACTCGTGCTTGTGCTGGCCTCCGCCTTGTGGGAGCGAGCAGCGATGGTGCGAGAGCCATATGTTTTCAATTAGCACGTGCCGCTGCTCGTTCCTCCAAGGTGGATGCCAGCACAAGCAGGAGTGTGCTTGAGAAGGAGCAGACCGATTTCTAAAGGTCATCTCCTCGTGCAGCGCATGCGCGCTGCCTAGGCGAGACCTAAAAAGTATGGCCTTTTTACAAAAGTGCCGATTTCATGAGTAGTTTGAAAATTGAAAAATCCTGGACTGTCTGCTCAACACTTACAAGGTCCCAGAGGCGAGACTATTGACTATGCCAATCCTTGTTTAATTTTCCAGCTTTATATTTCACTGCTCCTGAATTGCATCATCCAAAGACCTCCCAAGGAAAAGGGTGACTATACTTACAAATTACAGCTAAGCAATATAAACAAAATAAGGCATTGTACTCAAATCTAGCACCAGAGATTTTCATACAGGCTTACAATATGAAATCCACCGAAGGCTCCACTTTCTCAGTACAAGACACCAAGCTCTGGAACTGTACACCAGCCAAGATGTGAAGCACCCAGGGCCATTTAAAGTTTGGAAAATAGATGAAGGAATGGTTTTCCTCATAAAATTAGGCTAACCGCTGACCTTGGCATAGTTCCCAGAGCAACAATTCCTAGAAATCAGTATATGCATGGTGCAGAGCCATAGATCATTTAAAACCAGCTCACAGATACAGGGATCCCACTCAAACTGTGGAACTCTGCTTAACTTTGGCATGGAATCACCTTGACATAGAGATGGAATATGATAACAAAGCAATCCCAACTACAATGCATACCTCTAAATTAAATATTAGTTGTACCCGCTGCCATTCAGCGCCTTAAGCCCTGCATTTTGCTTCATTAGATTGTTGACCCTAACCTTTGCCCTCCCTCAACATCAAAGACACAGTAAATAATGTCAGTCTTACCTCAAACACAAAATGGCAGATAGTAACACTAGTTTTTCTGATGGCCTTCCCTGTTTCCGTCTTCTATAATCCATGTCACCATTTGTTATGATATATGTCAGTTCTCTAGCAGGTCCCTCGTCCATTAACAGGCAGGCATATAATGCATGAAAGGACCGGTGTAACTGTCAATTGGAGAGCACAGACACAGATAACATTAGCCTGCTTATATAACCACTCTGTACTAACCTGTCAGGGTTGCAAAACCTGAAAAGACCAACCACAAATTGCTGATCACTATGGAGAACTCAAACATAGCCCACCCTACATGTCCTAAATAATCAAATACTCTGAGCAACAACATCCTATGATGAGCACCTTTTGATTATAACACAGCACACCATGCCAAATCTTCTTACTTGATGTCTCGTAATGGCAATTATATAAAGGAAGACTGCAACACACACTATCCAAGCTTTCGCTACACCTGTTACCTTCCCAGGATCCATGAAATCTCAGAATGGATGATCTCCTGACAGAACTATTACAGGGGATCACTTTGAAATCATAAAAAATACAATAAAGGGATTTTCAGAGCTCGGACGCCTCGCGGCCAAGTAAGGAAACGGCACTGGCATTTGCGGTGCAGGATCATTATGTATGTAAGCTGATTATCCTATTGTTCTGCAATAAAAACGGTTTTTCAAAAAAAAAAGGGATTTTCAGAGCTAATCGTGGTTGCCAGCATATAACATACTATAGAAATGCATGTCTCTCTCGCATACTTCCTCGCTCATCACACCACCAAGCACTGCATCCCTTAACACAACAGCCTCACCTTAGTGGCTATCAAGCGTGACATACACACATACACACACACAAGCACACGCAACTCTCCCACCCATGTTGCACCCTTTTGCTCTTTCTGTAAAATGCTAGTAGATTTCCTTCCATAACGTCCACAGTGACATCATTCCCCTCCTTTAGATTACCAAGTTAACTTGCATGGAAAGCCCAAAGAGGTCAAAAGGCAAACCCTCAGGATTCCTAAAAGCAGATATGTTCAATGTTGGTCCAAATGGGCCGAATCCAGGCCACAATTTCAGGGTAACCTTTAAAGTTAACTTTTAACAATGTAAATGGGTTACACTTAAAATAATTTTGTTACACATTTATTTTCTGTAGAAATCCTGAAACCAGGTTATGGACCTGGTCCTCCAGGACTTAAATTGGACTTCTCTACCTTAAAGCTTTAATGAGATCTACATAACAGAACTTTGGCAACCATGCTATCAATACAGTTAATCTTTGTACAATAATAAAATTGCATGACTCGCTTTAGATTTTTATTTGTGTGAGAAAAATGCACAATAGAACTGTGATTCTTTGGTTCAGTTATGACAGTGTATTTCATAATATGTTTAGAAATTAATAAAGGGTGGAAATAAAAATGGGATGGAATTGAATTGCTAATAGGAGTCTGCTAGAGATACATTTCCCTTTGGATTTAACACCTTAGATTTTCCATATAAGAACACTGAATTTTAATTCATTAGAAAATTTAACAAGATTATCTTCCTTCTTCCTTGCTATCCATAGCAAATTGATGTCCTGTACAAATTGCCGCTTGTCCTGCTGGGGCGCATCACATTTTTTGCCACCATCAATCTGAGTGGCAGAAGATTATCCAGAGAATCCCTGATTGTGTGCCATATTTCTAGGATATCTTGGGGTTTACTGCGATGAATTCAATTTATCATTCTTATTGCTTCCAGCGCTATGATTCATCCAGCTTTGACACCTAGTTCCCACAGATTGCTTTTATTGTTATACATTGGGCTGTGGCACAGCCCATCAGCTGCGAAAGTGAACACTATCCATCATTTGCAATGGTGGACATGTCGCTACATCGCTTTTCCATTCTTTAAGGGTCCTGAGTCTCTCCGTATAAATTCCACCCCAGAAATTGTGTTCTATGAAGTAAAGTCAGACAACTTAAGGGGTGATGCAGGGCCATTTTAGATTAGGGTCTCAAACTGTGATGCCCTTACCCCAACTCAACGATTGGTACCTTATCCCATAAGGGAGGACTTTGTTGCTTTAGAAATTACTGTACTCCGCCTCCACTGCTTTGCTACATATGGGCCACTAATTATAGTAATTGTAGATTCTGTTCGTGAGGGCATTCCTATCTAGTGGGCCCTCACTCAATGACTGCCCTTCAGTTCTAAAGGCTAGGCCATCCCTCCGCCCCGGACAATGTGTTTCTATGTACGTAGACATTGGTATTAGGAGCTGCTTTGCAGTGCAACGGAGTTCTGAGCATGCAGAAAAGTGGCTTAAGAACCTGAAACTACCAACTGCAGTTTTCTATTCTACTAAAAAAAAATACAAATAATGGATTGATTGACTGTTTCCCCAAAATTTCTCTGGTAAATAAATAATCCTTCCCCACTACCTCCTTTAACCTCCGTAAAGGAGGTCAGGGGTGCTCAATTTACTTACTCTCTCACTCAATTCATGGAAGTTGTTTATGCCACACTACTTTCAAAGTTCACCAGTTGCCCGTGAGACAGTCTATCCTTCCAGATTTAAGGCTTTCTTTCCTGTCTTTAGGCAGCCATTTTAAATCTGCCCCATGTGTCCTGACTTAAAAGTCTAAAGATGTCCTTACACTATATTTTAACCCAGCCGATAACAACAGAACCCGGCATAGTGGAATTTCCTCTAGATAACAACATTACATCATGAAGGCAGGCTACATAACATGTGATTGATGTTCTGGAGGTAAGTGTACCTAATGTAAAATGAACTTAAGATTCAGATCCTCTCTGGGGAGAGGATGTAGCCATACAGGCTAGAGCAGTCGACCTCAAAGTTGAGGAACTGGGTTCGAGTCTTACAACAATGCCAGAGGCATAACACAGGCCCCCGCAGCCCCCACGATGCAGGGGGCTCCCAAGCTCCAGGGGCCCCCCTCAGCACAGCACTCTGGCCGGAGAGCTCCTGATTGAGCCCAGAGGGGGGCTCCACGGACCTTGCAGGGAGGCCCCCTCAAGTTTTGTTACGCCAGTGAACGATGCTCAACATCCTGTGATTCTGGGCAAATCACTTCATCTCCCTGTGTCTAACAAAAATGAATGTGTCAATCTGTAATGAAACTGTTGCTGATGTAAAGCGCTCTGATACCCGATATCTTCTGGTCTAGTTTGTGCTATATAAAATTAAAATAAAAAGATATTCCACCTCAACGACCATAATATAGAAAGTGGTTTCTCACATGAAGTCTATGTAATTGCCTTCCTCACATGTCTGCCTCTTATATTTTTATTTTTTCCAGAGTTCAGGTTTCATTTTATGAAATACATATATATAGATACTACAGCGTTGCATTTGATGTGTGAAATAACAAACTGACTCTCCAAATCAAAGTGGCAAGTATTGCTTACCTCTCATCACCTTTAACGAGGTCAACTTTAGAGATGGTGGTCAGTGCCAATCAATAGTCTCCACACCTTTAAAGAATGCTTGAAAGCTTGCCGTGTTTTATACCGATACTCTATTGCATTACAAGGCTGTGGCTTCGTAGGGTGACTATGAAAGAATTAAAAAGATGCCACTGCAAGGTGGCCATGGTTCTAACCCTCTAGAATACCCACACTCTGAGCTCTTTCAAGGAGACACACTTGATTAAAAGTATTGACTGTGAGGTAAAACCCACATGAACTGTAGGTACTTTTCCTGTCAACACTGGTAAGCCTCGTGTCACACAAAACCATCAATTTTCTCATTTTTCAACATTTTAAAGTGTTGCATAAGTTAATCAAGGGGTCATCAAATACCCAAGCTTTAGTCTAAAGATTACAAGGTAGACATCCCAAGGCCTGTCCAATGATCGATTTCAAATACTGAAGCTTTACAATTTCTCACCAATTATAAAAGCCGATCTCACCGCTAACACTTGTATGGGCTTTCGTTTGACAACCTAACATGTTCTGGGCATTATGTTGTGGTTCAAATCTCGTTCTTGATAACATGGAGTGAAGTGACCAATTATCTCAAAGAAACACTTTGAATTGTATATATGGCATTGTATGCGATAGCCATTCAACTATCGTACGAACGTATGTATCGTAATGTATAGATTCATATGGCACATACCAGTTTCCCCACTATTTCATCCTCCTCCTAATTTTTCTCCTTCCCTCTCATTTGCCTTCACCACCTTTTCTCTTCCTTCGCTCTTTGAAGCAGCTAAATGGTGGAGTACTATCAAATAAACAACATAATTCAACAACATGTTCCTATTGTCCCCATACCTTCCTTCCTCTTTTCCTCCAGTTCTATTGTATGGCTTGTTGTGTCATCTAACTCATCTTCTTCACTACATGGTTGGATATTTGCCCTTTCTCCAGGATAGCCTTACCTTTCGCCTTCTTTGACTGAACCTGTTTTTTCTGGCCATAGGACTCTGCACACTTTACTCCTACTAACCAGTGGTAAACTGTAAGCCCCTAGTATATGGGTCTATATTTTCCTGGAGCCTGCAAATAAATGCTAAAAGTGGACTGCAGCTCTGATTTAAAGTGGGTACAAAGCTGTGCAAATAACCTTTCCTGATTTAGCGGTGTTTCCCATGATTTAAAGATCTCCATGCCAGTGCCCCTGGGCTCGCACTTTTCTTACTTTGATAGCCCTTGAGGTGAGCTAACGCAGACACATGCTAGTACATCTATCTCTACCTTGTCCATTCCACACCAGATCCTCTAGTTTATCTCCAAGGGGACAAGTTCCTATCTGCCCACCCAATTCACACTTTTCTAACTTTTCTGACCCTTTTTGTGAGTTGACGCAGACACATATTAGTACATATATATCAACCTTGCCTATCCCATGCCGGGATCTCGGGTATGTCTTGAAGGGGACAAGTTCCTATCTGCCCACCTTATTCCACTCAATGCAAACAATTGCATTGAGTGGACCTCTCACACCTTTTTCTGGTTCTGTTTATGATGTGAGAGTATGTATGGTGGGCTGACAAACTTTTAAAATTTAGAGTACAGAACACTTGAAACTGGACAGGACTGGTAATTTGATGGAGCCAGCCTTTGGCTGAGATTGGTTACAAAGACTGCCCCTGGTATTTTGAAAGTGTATAGTGCTCATTATAATCAGGTCACTTTTTCCATGGTTCAGTGAGTGGAGGGCGACCTGGCCATTATTCCTCTATTGCTCCTTCTATTTTTTGAAGACATGGTGTCTGTCCCTGAGACAGCTTTAATCGCACCTGTGGAGACATGCAAATGGCTCACAGGTAAGGAAGAAATAGAAGGCTGCAAAGGTGAGATGAGTTACTTCTATTTGGCAGGAAACCACACGGGTGTTAGCCCAAAAGATGAGCTTCAAGGGAGAAGCAGCTTTTGAAGGGCAAATTGATAACATTTGTGAGCAGGGCTGCTCTATTGTTTAGACAGGCAGGCAAGTACTGAGGACCGACAGGGAAAACCAAGTTGTGAAACTATCTTTTCAGGGTGATGTAGCCCCATTGGTAGCCACACATCTGGGTTGGACTAGGGAGCTCTGCTCAACAAGAGAGGGCATAATAGATCATTCTCGTACAGCCAAATGTCACACTTTGCAGGAACTGATTATCTAGAGGGAGGGGACCTAGTATCCCATTAGCTACTGAGCATGCCCAACCCCGAGGGCATTTTAAAGATGTAAGATGAGCACCCCTGCAACTAGAACTCAGATCTTATTGCAATGGAGAAGAGGACCAAAGAAGGACTGCCCTGCTGCACCAAGGACCTGGTGAATAAAGGCTGCCCCAACGAAGGCTGCACCTGCTGAACCTGTTGTCTAGCAAAGTTGAAGGCACTGTGCCTGCTGTGTTGTCTCTTGAGCGCTGGGTCCTTTGACTGACCTGTTTGCAGCATAGGGCTACATGAGCTGAAGAAGCCTTTTGGGGTGCGTTGATGACCCATATATTTAAATCACCGCTCATTGCCCTATGCAGCACCAAGGGTCAGGACATGATGCTAAAAGGTTGCCCCTAAGGCTGTTGGACCCAGGGAAGGCATCAAAGTGCAGTTTGGTCACACAGAAAGCAAGTTATTGCCCAAAGAAGGATTCCGCTGTGACCGTGATACCGGGTGACTGGTAGTCCAGTAGCAACTTGAATTCTGATAAGTTCGGGAGGACTTCGAGGTACATCGTCCACTGTAGCCAGGGCTGCCTCTCTAAGAGAACTGAGGAGTAGCTTCAGGAAGACCCCCGTTTACAGTATCTCATCCACAGCATCCTTGAGCATCTACAGCATTGCTTCTTTTCTTAAGGTGCCTGTTTCTGAGGGCCTTGCTGGTCCCCGTGACTGGCTCTCTGCCAGAGTTGGTTGACCAAAGTAACTTGAAGTAACTATGTTGATACGCACCCAAGTTTTCTTTGAAAAAGTTTCTGTGTCAAATCATTGAAATTGTTAATACTTGTTCATGGCTAAGTAAAAAGTCCATATATATACTGTATGTTGTAAAACCTGTATCTATGAAACCCACCAGTAGTTCTTTTTGCATTTTGTTTTAAAAAATGACATATAAATACAATATATTTTTGTAAATTGGTGTCGAATTTCCTGAGTGTCTTGTGTACTCCTTCTATAAATGTTTTGGTGCTGTTTGTATGCGTTACACTTTGTGTAAGCCTGATTATTCAGAGCCACAGCTACCCAGGGCCAAGCTAAGGGGTTCAGAAAGGAAACCTACTGATCCTAAAGGGGTTGGTTGGCAAGTGTATGATATGGTAAGGTTGCACAAAAACCCAATATACTATATACAACACTATATATATATATAAATATATATATATATATATATATATATATATTTCCAACAAAGCTTAAACTTCAATTCTGACGAAAAGAAGCACGCCCGACCATACTTCAGGTATTAACTTGCACTTTAATTCACTAAGAAACAGCCTTGTTCAAAGTCATTACGCGTTTCAGCTACATCAGTAGCCTTGATTACAGGTGAGCTGTATGCATGTCACTACGGCGTCACTACGTGCTTTATACGCCTCCTTGGACTACTACATCTCAACGTAGTCCTTGCTTACTTCAATTCCCAACATGCACTTTGAATGTGAAGTCTCACAGTCATTGTGTACTTTTCACTGCTATTCACTTTCCCATCATCTTAATAAAATATCGTGTGTTTTCGCACATTTGTTCTTCGGTTATGGACTTCAGGCTTTCAGGTACTATCAGTTATTGAAAATAGCAACAGCCCCATGATTATTGAACAGAAAATTACTTTGAATGAACTCAGTATGTTGTGCGTCGCACTGCGAAAACACCCGATATTTTATCAAGGAATAAGGGTGAAGTGAACGCTTTAAGATGTCTAAAAGCGTTCACATCACCCTTATTCCTTGATCACCTGAGTGTCACAGCTATTTAATCAGCAACCGTTTTCAGCTTGGCGCTCACCATTGTACACGGTCGCTTATTCCCTTTATTTCACTGTAAGTTTTCACAATACCTGTATTATGAAAATTCCCAAGGTTTTGAGCCCACCATAACTGAACTTTTTAAGCGATTTGTACTTGGTATACATAACCTAGCCAAACAGATGGGAGACACAGGGTTTTGTCGCACACGGATGCAATGATTTCCTCGTTCGATTTTTTTGTTCGTTTTATTTAAATGCTCACTATGCATGCAACTACATGTGAATCTGGAACCATCACCCAAATCACTGTGATAAACTTCTTCAGTTGGCAAGCACATTAATCTCTTTTTTGGCACCGTTACGAACAGTCTGTGAACGAATAGAATGTTTCGCAAGACGTGGTTCCTCACATGACAAACGTTTGTTTTATTGTTTAGATTCCCCTGATGAAGGGCCCCAGTTGAGCCCGAAATGCATTGGGATCATTCATAAAAAGATAACTAACTGCATCAGGATGTTGTTCCTTACGTTAAAATGGAAATGAATTCATCTTTATGAAAAGAATTAAGAACAATTTCAACTTTCATCGCATGTTTTCTGATTGAACTATTTAAGAAATAGAATTTCGCCCATGCGATTCACATATCGTAGCGCCCAGAGGGACGTTTTTCTATTGGTAGAGAACGCAAGAAAAAAACATATATACTAACCAACTACAAAAGTTAAATTAGTATACTAGGTTCATTACTATTGAGTGATACTACTTCTGACATATATTATGTGAGTAGCTGCGTGACTGTCTGTATGCTTGTAAGAATGTGTGAGTGGCTGCATGGGTGTATAAGTGGGTGTGTGAGTAAGCTGTGTGAATGACTGAGTTGTTGTGTGAGTGGCTGTATTGGTGAATAAGTGGGTGTGTCAGTTGGCTGTATGGGTGAGTGAGTGGCAGTGTGAGTGGCTTTATGGATGGGTAAGTGGGTATGTAGTGACTGTAGGGGTGAGTGAGTGGGTGTCTGAATGGCTGTATGCGTGAGTGACTAGGTGTATAGGTGGCAGTATGAATGAGTGAGTGGCTATTTGGTTATGTGAGTTGGTGTGTGAGACTGAGTGTGTGTGAATGGCTGTATGGGTAAGTGAGTGGATACATAATTGCTTGTATGGGTGTGTGAATGGATATGTAAGTAGTTGTGATGGTGGGTGTGTGGGTGAGTGTGTGAATGCTTGTATGGGTCAGTGAGAGGCTGCATGGGTGAGTGAACATGTGAGTAAGTGACTGTGTAGGTAAATACATGGGTGTGTGAGTAGCTGTATGACGAGTGTGTGGCGATGTGACTGGCCTTACGGGTGAGTGACTGGTTGTAGGAGTGGCTGTGTGGGTAAGTGAATGGTTGTGTGAGTAACTGTACGAGTGAGTGAGTGCATGTGTGAGTGGCTCTATGGAGGAGTGAGTGGGTCTGTGAGTATTTGTATGAGACTGTAAATGGGTGTGTGAGTGGGCATACAAAAGGCTGTATGGGGTGTGACATGGTGTGTTAGTGATTCTATGGATGATGTCATCAGGGATGTCATTTGAGATGTTATCAGTGTGGTCACTGACCCTGTCACGAGTAATGTAATATGTGAGGTCATAAGCAGTGCATTGCAGGGACATAAGTTATAGTTCTTTAAGTGAATTTCTATTTTTGTTTAACTAGTAGCTGCGTATGCACAGTGGTGGAGAAAGGGGGTGTGGCCTCTGACCAGCTCTCAGGAATCACGCTGTGTGGGACAAACTGGAGACAACAGGAGGAGTTCTTGACCCACCAAGGACCTTCAGTATCCAAGGGTACTTCATCCCCAAACCAGTAGTGCGTCAGGAGGTGGATTTGTAGAGTGGTGGAGAAAAAGGGCATTGCCTCTGAGGACCAAACAGCAATCCCGCTGTGTGGGACTTACTGGAGGTAACAGGAGGGGGAGTTGGTTCCCAAGAACCCTCGGGGACCAAGGGGACTTCATCTCCCAACTAGTAGTGCACCAGGAGGCGTGTTTGCAGAGTGAGGGGAAAAATAAAGCAGGGCCTCTGGTCAGTTCACTGGGCAAACCATTTGTTTCTTTTATTTAACTTATATTAGGGGATGGGGCTGCACAGCCCCCCTTCCCCCACCAATTTCAGCCCTGGGAACCAGATCCCCTGGGCCCAGGTCTTTTTTGGAATGAGGTAGAGAGGCTACACGGCCCATCTCCCATGGCTGATTTTGGCCCCGAGTCCCCTATTCCCCGGGGCCAGGCTCCATTCTGGGTGTCCTGGTCTCACCCCTGGGCACCCAATGACTTTCACTGGGGACTGCGGTCCCCACCAGCTCCCCGCTTCCTGCCTGTGGCAGCATTGCTTTAATCTGAAAGCAATTCTGCTCTCACTTGCTGGGAAGCAGAGCATTTGCTGTGGCTTGGTGGGAGCGGTAAATCTCCCCCCAAGCCACAGTAAACAGCCATGTCCTGGGGTAGGCACCCTGGGACATAGCAAGAGCCGGCCCTGGGGAGTAGCGGTCCTCAGTGCCATCTATGGCTCCAGGAGGGGGCCGCAAGGACCCCCTCCATTGCACTACTTAACCCCAATGAGGTGGTGTTCCTCGGGGCTGTGGGGGGGGGGGTAGTGTGACCCACATTAATGTAATTTTTAGCCCTGGGAAGGTGGCGATCCCTGGGGCAGTGGGGGGCTGTGTGCCCCTCATTAATATTATATTTAGCCTCAGGGAGGTCGCAGTCCTGGGGGCCAAGCAGGCCCCCCACATTGATTTCCGATTTTCCCTGGGGAGGTGTCAGTCCCCATGGTACAGGGGTTGCTGAGTGCGCAAACCCCCCCCCCCCCCCCCCCATATTGAAAACAGTTCCATGGGGCTTTTATAAGCCCTAGGAGGAGAAACCAGTGCACCCATTCCTACATATATTGTGCATGCCCCGGGATCTGGTCCACCCGGGGGCTCAAGTTTACAGAAGTATGGAAGCCTGTGCATCTGTTTTTTTTTTTTAATTTCAGTGAGAGCCATGGATCCAGCGTGAACTCCTGACAAAAAAAAAAAAAATCCTTTTTTGACCCTGCACTATTGCTTTGGGACCCTCCCAAGAGACCTAGGGAGTCAGGGTATTCCTACCCTGCCGCTTTCTCTTTTTTTTTTTACCTTTTTTTGTGGGACTCGCTCAAGCAGAGTCCCAAGATGGCTGCTAGCACTTCCTGGTTTGAAGTGTTGACAGACAATCAGATCTCAGCACATGATTGAGAGGGTTCAAGGAGCCTTCGCATCCCTATATATAAAAATTCTTAATATTGTAGCAACTACTGAACAGATTTACGTCGATTTACAGAGGTCGCTTTCCAAACCAACAGCTACCTTTCTGCTAAATTTGGTGTAATTCTGTTCAGCAGTTCGAGCTGTAGTCATGTCTAAAATCTCTTAGGGAATTAACATGGGGAAAACACGTATTTGCTCCCTTGTTTTCCCTGCCCCAGCTTGATGGATCACCATGAAACTTTCAAGACAGCAGCTGAAGTGAGTGTCACACTAGTTTAGAAAGTTTTGAGAGGATCCCTCAAGCGATGCCAATGTTATTGACAAATGAAAAAATGCTCTTCCTATGGAAACTACATCCTAACAATAACTACCTACTAGTGACCGCCTGTAGGTGATTTATAGATATATAAGTATATATCCATACATATATATCTATCAATATATCACAGTCATAGCGACAGAAATGCGTGATAAAGACCCACAATATAATACAACGTATTGTAAAGGTAACATCAATTACATGTGTGGCAAAAAGCATGCGTAATAAAGTCATACATCTGGTCATAGATGGCATTGGATGTGACGTGTAGCCAACGCTTTGGGCTCCTGAATTTGTCCTGATGTTTCCCCTCTCAAGAGTAAATGACATCGGGGCATCAGAAACTCCGGGGATAAGGGAGTACAACAAATACACTCATTATGAAATTTAGAGGATGTCCTGTTGAAATTGGTCTTTCTATACTGATTATAGCATTTTTTTACTCCGAATTTAATTCACTCTGTAGAATAGAGCTGCTCTCCGAATCTGATGATTCCCTAGTGAAACATCACAACTTATTTATCTGATGGAGCCAGTAACCCTATTACTTGCCCCGTCAGAATTTAAAGACCACTTAGAATGAGGGCCTAAATGTTATCTTAAGAGGTTTGCCCTTCAGGTTCTTGTAATCCATCACCCTGATATTAGGGTTGTGTGAAACTGTGGGACTTTGCTTCCTCAAGTTTAATAAAGTTTTTTAGAACTTCGAATGGTTCATCAAATTAACAAAGTTGTTTTAATAAAAGTTGCTCAACAAACCTAACAAACACTCATTTTGCCTTTGAATGATTGTGAAAACCTAGTTTTGTTTGTCGCCCATCAAAACATATCTTGCAAAAGTACTCTCTAGCAATTTATTTTTATTGAAATTTCAGCTGTACGCAAAGTTGTATCAAATTATCACATTATGCAACTCCATAAAGTGCAAGCATTGTAAATGTAGCACAACTTCATCATCAGATTTTTAGTTTAGAGCACCCCTTTTTGCTCCACCCTGAGAGAATGCACCACGGCCAATTTGCTAGAACAGCAGTTATTAACCGTTTGACGTCTGTGGACCTTCACTGAAATATTACTGGAATCTGGGAACACCACTGTGGAAATATTGCAAGACGGGGATCCCCGGCCCGATCATTTTTTATGATTTAACCTCAAAACAATACACACAAATTGCAAAACAAATATAGATCAAACAAACGCTCAAATATTGAAATATTTTGTTTAATTCAGAAACATAGGAAACGATTTGAAATGTTCAATATTGCTTCTATATTTGTATATCCATTAATAATTTTGATGTATTAATGTTAGTATTATTTTATTTTGTAAAACAGTTGCAGGCCCCTAAGTAGGCCTCGTGGGCCACCAGGGTTCCTTGGACCACAGGTTAAGACCACAGTGCTAGAATTCTCCGCGTTTTTTTTCTCGTTTTTTTCATGTTGCAAATTGTGTTGCTCTTTCTTGAATTTTTGAGAAAAGGAAACTGTAATGGCAACTTGTCTGTATGTGCCAAAGTTCCTCATGTCAAAAGAAGCAGCAGGGTTTCTTATAATTGCCCATATCTTACACTTTTCCCTAAGCCTTGTCAGTCTTTTTCATGTCTAAATGGAAGCAACAATCTGCCCCGCCAAAGCATAGATTGTGTGCTTTCGCTTTTAAATCATGATTATTGCCTGCTGCGGCTGAACCAGTAATTGACCGTCCATTCCCAGGTTATAGACATGAGAGGTATGCAAGCGCCTATAATAAGAGCCGGTTAAATACCGTTTGCTGCAGTCAACGCCGACAGGCTGAAAGAACCACTAAAACAGCCGCCATTTCGCGCCTCTCCTGGTAGGTACTGGAGTGCCGTTGGGCATCTGGCACTCTGCTCACTTACCCTTTCATGTGCGACTTGCTTCACCTGCTCCCTTTGACTTACGTGTCACCATCTATTACATCTGCGCATCCTCCTCTCCTGAAATCGGGCACTTTGGAATGCACCATATACTGATGTGCCCCTTTTCCATTACCATTATGGTCATAAAGCCGTAAATTGGTAACTTCCATGATGTGCTCCCTAGGTAAAGGTGACACCCAGACAAGTTGGTTTTTAAAGCCTCAGCAGCAAATAGATTAAACATATGCCCATGGTATTTCTGTATATAACCCATTTTCACTGACATACATTTTTCAGATTAGAGATACCAACTGCTAGAGATAATCTAATTTCACCGTTTTTTTAAAATTATACGGCTATACATTGTTGGTTGGGTTGGTCCATATAATTTGTCTGTGGCTGACATCATCCCTAAGGTGTGTGTCTTTTTTTTTTTACAGCATGTCAGTGAAAACAATAAGGGATTTATTTAAATTTTGGCAAATGTGAACAGCTGGTAAAAACAGACGGGACTCCCATTCACCCTGTGTGGAGTTTATCCGTAGCAATATCCTTTAAATAGGGCTGACAGGCAGTTGTCCATTTTGTTCGGTGTCCTGCAGCGTCCATCTCTAAATCCACTCTTAAAGTACCATATCCAAGGATTGTTCCACATCGACAGGAACGCTTTGTAGAGCAGGTCATCAGTGTTAGGCCACTTTAGATGTAGTTCAACTATTGGCACCATCATCATTTTTATTGTCTAGAGATTTATTAATGTTCTCAAATATGGATTTAGACTCCTGGCCCACGATTTTGCGCTGTGTATAAACTCATTAATCCTTAGCCCCTTTAATAATTTAATAAACTCAGAAGATAAATGTGCATCTTGGAGAATAATTAACAACGGCTTATAATTGTGCAAATATGTAAATTTCCTAAGCCTTTTCTTCTAGCTGTTAATGCTATTAACACTCCACGCCTGTTTCCCAGGTTTATTCATCAACATTATGGCTGGCACTCTGTTGCTTGCTGCCCAATAGCTTTGGCTCACTTTTCTGCATTTGTAATCATTTATGTTTATTTTGCCTTACAAATCACTCTTAGATTTTATAGCATTTGCCAAGCCACCACTCTCGTATCCCTTAATTATGACCACCCTGATTATACAGAAGGAGCCCCCTCTCTTTGCTTCTAAACAATAATTAAAATATGCATGATAATTATAGATTGAATGCAATACCTTCCTTTCTTTCATCCATTACTTAAACAATGAGTGAGTGAAATAATTCATGAATGTTATACTGACATAATGCCACTTGGCCAAATGATTGTTTTTCGTTTAAAGTCTTTTAATTGAAGCTTTCAGACAAACCATAAGCAATCTACAATCCAGTTCTGTCACAGGATTAGTAATATAACGTGTCCACCCAAAAATATGTGCATTTACTGTATAGTTTTTTGCATTACTAAGAGGGGGGGGTATTAGGAACCGAAAAAAAAGGGAGGGGAGAGCCGGTCACAAGGGGAGACAATGCCAAGACTCTGCAGGGGATCCTCAAGGTACGCACTTAAATGCGTGACGGCTTACGCTTTGCATTGCAGTAAAATTGAACCACATATACGGCCTATATCACAGCAGTATGGGCGTCCGTCAGCCCAGTCACACCCAATGGCAGCTACAGGTTCCCCATCACAGCCTGGGAGCCGAGGTACAGCTCCAATGAGGACCAAACATCTTTTGGGGTGGGATTTCGCCGGCATCAACTCCCAGTAGACAGTCAATTGTTCCTAGCAGTAAGCCACATCCCTGACCCATCTCTTCTCGATGTGCCATCAGGACTGACCCCAATTTATTGCCACTCTGCACTTTGCTAAGAGAAGGAGAAAGTGCTGTCAATATGCGTACATCTGGGAGGACATCTTTTGCATAACCTAAAAGCACTACGGGTGGAGAGCGCGCAAAAGAGTACCCAGTAATTTCCCCTAGAGCATCAAATACCATGCCACAGAAGTGCTGCACTCCAGGGCAGGCCCATGCTAGATGTAGGAAGTCAGCGAAAGGCGCAGGACAGTGCACGTAGTGTATATCATCAATCGAACCCGATTGGTGCATTGTTTCCAGGTTGTGCGATATAAACTATGTAGATATTTGAAGTGCACTAATCACAACCTATAATTGGGGGAGAGAGTACAGGATTGGGAGCAACAGTACTTCCACTAGTCATCAGTAACGGGGTGCCAGACCTGTATACCATGCCTGCCAACTGGCTGGAACATCCACCCGTGCAGTCTCCTGCATACAAGCATCAAGGGGCATATTATCAAGAAAAGGCGTTAAAATTATCGCTGCTTTAGCGGCAGAAAACTGCAGCTAAAGCAGCGATAATGGGCTTGATAATATGCCGCAGAGAATTCCAATAGAAGCCCATGTTCTGGTGTCAACATTTGCTTCTATTGGAATTCTCTAGTGCATATTATCAAGCCCATTATCGCCGCTTTAGCGGCAGTTTTCTGCCGCTAAAGCGGCGATAATGTTAACGCCGTGCTTGATAATATGCCCCCAAGCTTCCTAACCAGCCTGCGTGGGGAGGGGTTTGTAAGAGCTGCCTCCAACAACTGGGTTGTAAGTGGAGCTGCTGGGAAAGAGTTGTGAATCATCCGGATGGTAGCCCGTAGTTTAACATGTGAACGTGTCAAGAAGAGTCACATCGGGTCCCTGCAGAGCTTGTTGTGGTTTGATAAAAGAGCCATCCGGATACACCGCACCCATGGAAGTCAGCTGCAGATTGTGCAACCCATTGCGGGTCCCAGCTTCAAAGGGTAATTGGAAAGTAAGGGTGTCCAATAAGTGGTACTGAAGGGGTAAATGGGCATCCGAACCGTGCCAGCAGCCAGAGCTCATTCAATGGCCACACCGTGCAGGCAATGGTGTCTATCTGCATCCTTGGGCACTTGTGGGTCGAGAACACCGCCATCTGGAGGGGGCATGGTGCAGCATGGTCATGTTGAGGTGCTATGTGTGCCATGAACCGCTAAGGGTAAAGCCGATAGTGTACAAATGGTGCCTGGGCTCTATAGTAGTACAAATCCATATTTGGAGCCCCAAGCCTGCCCTGCTCAAAAGGGGCATCCCTACCTCCCACGTAAATTGGGGCTGTCCACCCGCCCATGCAAGGGATATTAGGCGTGAGCGAAACTATCGGCGGAAATACAACGGAAGGGGAAGGGGCAAGTTAATGAACAGATAAAAGAATTTTGGGAGGGTCACATCTTAGCAATGGCCAGCCTCCCATTTGAGGATATCGGAAGTTTCCACCAGCTCTCCACGCACTCATCCAGCCAAGTTATTAAACGCCCATAATTAGCTTTCCACAGATCATCTAGGTCCCTACAGGGCCAAATCCCTAAGTTTCTCACTGGCTCCCTTGCCCACTTCAGCTGGAATTCTGAGGCAAACTCCACTGCCACAGCCGTCAAAGGGAAAATGATTGAATTGGCCCAGTTTATAAGAATCACGATATACCACCAAACCTGGTGAACTCTTTAATCAGTGAGTCTAAATTATTACACAGGTCTTTTACATATAGGCCCACATCGTCTGCACACATGGAGACAAAAATTCTGTGAGATGTAAATGCCAGTCCCCGATGTGCATGGTGCGAACGCAATGGAGCTGCAAGCAACTCCATGGCTATGACGTATAGAACATGCGATGAGGACACCCCTGCAGGGGTACCCCTTGACATTAGGAAGGGGTGCCACTGTCCATTAGCCTGCAAGTGGGCTACAGACTGGGGTACAAGAGATTGATTCATCTTATGAATTCAGGGCTCACTCCAAAGTGTGACAACAAGGCAAAGAGGTAAGGCCATTCAAGTCAATCAAACGCCATAGTGACAACTAAAAAAAAAACGCAGCTGCACTGAGGTTAGGATCAATAGTAAGGATTAGAGCAAAAAATGGTGCACAACTTTGAGTCATTAACCTACTGGCCACAAAGCTCAACTGGTCCGGGTGAAAATAGTCAGCAGAAGTGGTTGCAGTCGCGAGGCAATCAACTTTGAAAAGATTTTATTGTTTGTGTTCATCATGGATAAGGGTCAGTACAACTCACAACACTGAGGATTCTTATCTGATTTGAGTATCGTCACAATCAGCTCCTCCGATAGGGAAGAGGGAACAACGTCAGCAGTAAGGGACTCCTCCAACATGGCAAGGAGGTGCGGGGCCAGGTTGGAGGCATATTTATTTATAGAAGGCAGCAGTTAAATCGTTCAGGCCAGGAGTCTTGTAGCCAGACAGTGCATTGATAACCTAGACAATCTCCTCCACCTAAGAGGGCTCCTCTAAGGATCACCTATGGCCATCAGCACGCCATAGCAGCTGCAATAAATCAAAATAAGAGACAAGATCCGGGGGTGGGACAGGCTGCTTGGTGGCATAAAGGGAGGAGAAAATGGAGATCATCTCTCTTCATATGGCCTCAGTACCAACATGCTCGTCAGATTGGTCATCCTGGAATGCACCTATGTAATCACTTCCCTATGGTTTGTGCAACATTTTGACGAACGTCTTGCCCGCCCTGTCACCTACACCATATCGCTGAGCGTTGGCTTCTTTCCCCAAATAATGAGTTTCCCTATGTGCTGCTTCTTTGTCTTCCACGAACTTGCCACTGATAGACGTCAAAGTTGAGGCACTGCAATCTGCAAAGTATTGGAGATCCAATCCTCGTATCTCCTCCTCTAAACGTGCAAGCTCACCGTGCAGCATATGCAACACACCAGCCAATTTCGCTATACATACTCTCCTTACCACAGACTTGAAGGCCTCCCAGAGAGAGGACCGTGGTGCCACCGAAGGACTCATTGAGCTCAGAGTATTCCATAACAGAGGATTTAATCTCCTCCTTGAGCACCTGATGTGCAATGTGGGAACTGGGAGATGCCATGTATATGTGCATGCACCACTACCTGGAGGGACCATCTCCAACAACACCGGAGCATGGTCAGATAGTGTTGGCAGCAGCTTTGGGAAATTTGTTGTCCATATATCGATAGTGGGTGTTGCCAGCCAGTAGTCGATGTGCGACCATGTGGCATGTGTAGTCACTATGCATGTCCCCTCAGTAAAATTCGAAAGTCAGGAGCGCCAAACATCAGTGAGGTCATTGTCCTCCATTAGCAGCTGCAACTGTGCGGCTGCATTCGGATGCAGGAGTAGCTAGATCCATCAGCCATGGGGTCTAAACTCAAGTTAAAATCCCCCCCAAAAGCGCCCTAGTTCCCAGCATACCACCAGTCTCCAAACCTCTGTGAAGAATCGGGGATCATCCAAGATTGGACCATATACAGAGAGGAGTCCAATCGGGTGTCCCTGCAGTATACCAAAGATCAGGACATATTGACCCTGCGGATCACATAAGACTCTGCGTGTGTGCTTTGACAAACCCTTGCGGATAAAAGTATACGTAGGTGAGAGAGTTCCTGATGCACCTGTGCAGATCGTCAAGCTTACATCAATATGCTGAGTGGCAATAGAAGGGGGAAAGAAGAAAATATTTTGCAGCCAAGAGGTTGCCAACAGCAACACCCTCTTAATATTCCACCCACCACACACTTTGGCCTTTCCACCCTCTATGTGACATCCAACAATCAACCAGTGAAAACAGCCAAGGACTCTTCCCGAGGAGGTTGAATCAGACACTCCGCACTCTCCCAGCCAGTTTATAGTCGGGTGGCCAAGGGGTTTGAGGTCCGGGGAGCCAGGATCCACCTAGATGGGCCAGCAAGGGCAGCCTTGTATCCATCCCTGCCACCAGTTACGATAACTTACCGCAATGTCGTTGCCTCGAGTCCCAAGATAGCCAGTAAATAGGTACCACCGTCGACCTCTCAGCTGGTGCCGCAGGAAGGAGTCACGTCACCTAGCCACGTTACCTGCACTGCCAACACATAGCAGGAGTGATTCCTTAAATCATGGTGTAGGAGGAAGTCCACACCAGGCCTGCCATCAAGTGAAATACCTTAATCATTGTCGCTCAAATATCCTGAATCAGCATCTTGTGCTGCCAACAGTGATCCCTCAGCGGTTACTGGGATATTCTTGACGAACCTAGCAGCCTCCTTCCGATCTGTAAAGTAGTGAGTCTTTCTCAAGTTGTGTATGTGAAGCCTAGCTGGGTAAATCAAGGAGTATTTTTAGCAGTTGTTCGTTGGGGCGAGCGCTTGACTGGCAGAAAGTACCTCCTAGCTGCCTTAGCCGCAATCACAAAATCATGGAAGGTAGACATGTCATTACCTTGGTAATGGAGTGGCTGCTTCTCTCTTGCCCGACGCAAAGCTGTATCCCTACCTGAAAGGTTTAAGCCTGATTGCACAAGTTCCTGGCATTCGGATGAGTGACACGGCTTTGGTGAAGGAATGTCACCATGGAGGCACGTTCTGTCTTCCTTTTCAACTGCAAACCAAGGACTCTTGTCACTGCAATGTGTGGGCCAAAATTTTAGCAAGGAATGTTTCTTTAAAAAAAAGAACAAAAAAAAAAAAGAACAAAAAATTATATGTATGTGTGTGTATATTACCTACTGGCGGTCGCCAGTAGGTAGTTATAGTTAGGACCACGTTTCCATAGGAAATCCGCAACATTCTATTTTGAATAACTTTGGCGCCGGTTGACGAATCCTCGCGAATGTTTCAAAATAGGTGGGGCGCTACGCTCCGCTCCTACCCTGAAAGTCTCGGGGGGATTCGTCAAGCGGGGGCTGAGATAAAAGGGGGGTCCCAAAACGCGTTTTTCCCATGCATTTTTCCATAGGACCTTTAGACACAGCTACAGCCCGAACGGCTGAACAGAATTACTAGAAATTTGGCAGAGAGGTAGTCCTCAGGTCAAGGAAGTGCCTTTTGTAGGTTTGGTGTAAATCTGTTCAGTAGATTCTGAGAAAATAGCCTTTAAATCAATATATATATCTGAGCCACCTTACGGTGCGCTTACGGTACGCTTACCGTACGCGTACGGTGGCATGCGCGAGCGCGATTCTGATTGGCTCTTAGATCTTAGTAAACATTCGAATCGGCCGAAACCAGGAAGCGGCGGCCGCCATTTTCTCTCTCGCACTGAGAGTGTGGAATAAAATACAAAGCAGAAAAACATGTAAAGGGGCTGTTTGGACAGCTCCAAAACACCTAGCCTTATTGTGGGAGTCCCCAATGATCCCCCAAGGCCAAAAACCGAATTTTTATTTTTTCGCTAATTTCGCCGATTACGCTTACCGTACGCGTACGGTAAAAAAATATTTAAAAAAAAAAATTATCCACACTCTCCCCACCCCGTGTGCAAATGGTGCCCGAAGCGCACCATTTGTGCATGGCGTATAAGTGTTGTGAAAAATTTAAATATTACCTTTCAAAACGAAGTGCATCATATGTCCTCAATGTGCGCACGGTGCGCGAAGCGCACCGTGCGTACATGGCCCATCTAGCGTAACGTGGGCACGCGGTGCGCGTAGCGCACCGCGTGCCCACCGTGCGTGCACGGCACTAACTGCGTAAAGTGGGCGCGCGGTGCGCGAAGCGCACCGCGTGCTCACTGTGCGAGCACGGTGCGCGAAGCGCACCGTGCGCGCACGGAACGAACTGCGTTAAGTGGGCGCGCACGCCACGAATGGCGTAAAGTAACTTAGCATTTAAAAAAACGTACAAATTCACTGAAAAAACCATAGGTTTCACACACGTTATAGTTAGGAATTAGCATTTAAAAAACCTTGCAAATTCACTGAAAAAACCATAGGTTTCACACATGTTATAGTTAGCGGAAATTTTACTGATAAAAAACCAATGAAATTCCCCCGTTATAGTTAGTGCAGGCAACTATAACTCACGCGACCGCAATCTTCTGCTGATGACATATGTGTCTTTATGAAAAAAAAATATTTGTAATATATGTATAGCTAAAAATTTATGGAAGAAGACATGGGCAAATAAGTGTCTAAATACAGTATTAGCATCAGCAGAGGATTGCGGTCGCGTGAGTTATAGTTGCCTGCACTAACTATAACGGGGGAATTTCATTGGTTTTTTATCAGTAAAATTTCCGCTAACTATAACATGTGTGAAACCTATGGTTTTTTCAGTGAATATATATATATATATACACACACATACATAGGAGGGTGTTAGCTGCCACTAGTGTACAAAAGGAAAGTGTTCGAATTGTCTGATCTCATTTCTCTCACTATCTCATTCCACTCAACTCCATCCCTCTCCCTATCTACCTGGCCTCACATTTGACCTCACTGTTTGCTTGCTACCTGACCTCTTCACCTCTCCTCCCTCCTTTTCCACTTTTCCAACTCTCTTTCATTTTCCTCACTTCTCTCACTACCTTGCTCCTTTCTCCCTACCCCTCTTGCATTATGGTCTCTTTCTCTTTCATCTCTCTCTGCTTCTCCTTCTTTATTTCAACTCACCACAGTACACTGAAGTTCTGTCTACTTCACACTGCTTCTCTATCAAGCTTATCTCTCTCTCTGACTCACCTCTTTCTACTTCATCTCATCTCCCTATCTACTCTACACACCTTTTTCTCTACCTTACTCTCTGCTTCACTTTCTTCTTTACTTGACTTCTCTCTGTATAGCTCTTCTCATTTTGCCCCTTTCTCTACCCACCACTTTGCATCTTTCTAAACGTCTCTCATTATTTCACTTCCCTTGCTCCTACCTTTCTCTGCTTCAACCTCACCCACTTCAATTCCTTGTTCCTATCTATAGATCTTTCTACCTCATTTTAAAACCTTACCAACTCTCTATTTTTCTTTCTCTACCTATTTTTCCTTTTTTCTGACTACCTCATGTTTCTCTTAGCCTAATGTAATAACTTCCTCACATTTCTGTCTCTACCACTTTTTTCCGATTAGTGCACCTTCCACACAATACCATCTTTTCTACCGCTCCGTCATTCGCCTGTCATCCGTCCCCTTTCTTTTCTCCTAACACATTTGGAGGTCATTCACTAGCCTGAGACGTGCACACACCGAAAGAGGAAGGACAAGGCAGGGGAAGAAAACTGAGGAGAAAACTGTCAGATTTCACCCAATGAAGTGCTGGAAATCTTAGGAGCAGTGCTTCGATTGTATCTGTTGCAGTGAGAATGCGGTTTTGAAAGGGGAATAAATTGTGATCATGAATATCTGCCAATAAAAAATACAATTTCAAGGACAGTGTTCATGTATCTCATTTTTATATTAAGCACTAGACCACTATAAATCCACTGGAATAAAATCACCCTTACTGTGCCTTTCATCGATGGAAAGAGCAGGTAATGTTATAAAGATTTGTAGAGCGCACTAATACCCGGGTGGGTATGATGCTGCTTAACAAGGTTGGATGTACAATGAATTTCACGTAAAATATGTTTTTTGAGAGACAAAAATCCAATAGCAAAGGTATTGAAGTGCTCTGAGGGAGCAAAGAGTGTGAATCCACTTTTTAGCGCCCACTCTGACTTTGGCATTACAAAAGGAGCTATAGATGCGCAGGAGCCTCTGTATTACAGATCATGCCGGTGCTAAATGTGTGTGGGCCTGTTATAGAGGTGTTTTACTATGTTTCAATACTCTGTTCAATGCTGTGTGTTTTAGAGTCTATTCTTTTTGCAATGCAGCGTCAACTGATAATGCTATGAAATTTTTGCAAACAGTGTTTGATGTTGAAGGTTTCCCTAAAACCATCGTCACTGATAATGGTACACACTTTGTGTCACAAAAGATGTGTTCTTTTCTCAAGATTCATGACATTGCTCACTTTAAGGTTGCTTTATACTCGCCTTCTTCAAATGGTTTGGTGGAGAGGTGCAATCGGATAATTAAGGAGGGCATTCAGACTGCAATATCTTCTAGATTAGATCCTTTATCCTTTGTACATGATAAGGTCTGGGCATATAACACCACACCACATTCCACCACTGGCATTGCACCTTTTACGTTGCTTAGGAAAAGGAGAGTGCATACTCATCTCAATCCCACTTGGCTTCACAAAGATGATAGTGTTTCACTTAAGCCTGCTTTCATCCAAGAGCATGTTAAAACAAAGCAAAATGCTATGAAAGCACGTTTTGATTCTGGCAAACACTTTGTAGATCAACCCTTGGAAAGGGGGGATTGGGTGCTCATCAAAAATCCCAAAAGGATTCCAAAGGGGCAATCTAAATTCTCTTCTCCTACATTAGTCATTCATGTTAGTAGAGGTTCCGCTCTCCTTGACAACAAAGGATGGTGGAACAAGAGAGCTCTGGTTAAGGTATCTCCCCTTCAAGCTGATGTTATTAGACAACATACCTGTTCAGAGTCAGATTCTGAACATTGTGACTGGTTTGATTTGACCTATGAGAAACCTTCTTCTGTTGGTATTTCGGTATCATCTGGTGCACAAATTGCTCAACCCGTTGTTACTGACAGTGATTCATTGTCTATACCTTCTTCAAGTTGTGTTTTGGAACCATCTGGGAGTCAACTGATTCAATCTGTTACCTCTGAACATTTGCCATTGTCTCCTGAAATTCAGCCCAGTGCCATGGGGGCTGGTGAATTTTCGGTGGCAACGGCAAAAAGATCATCACGTTTCAGAAGAATTTCGTGCAGATTGACAGACTATGTTTTGGAATAATGTTATGCATATTTATTCATTTATTTATTTTTCTTGTTCCTCAAAGAGGGGAAGGTGTTATAGAGGTGTTTTACTATGTTTCAATACTCTGTTCAATGCTGTGTGTTTTAGAGTCGCGTGGGTTCACGCGACTCATGTATTCTCTTTGTCTGCATTCTGGATCGTTGTCATCCACTTGTGAAGATTCCTTATTAACGTCACTCCGGACGTTGGTTTCTTCACGGTTGGATGGCTCCGGTCGTGGGTGCTTTGATCAAGCATTAAACCACGCTTTCAACCTCACTTACCTTGTGTGATAATTTAACAGGGCCCTCTCCAGCGCGTTTGACCTGGTGGATAGGAGTAAGCTCTTGTCCGTGATGGGCAGAGTGTAATAAAGATGGTACACTGGTAGTAATTGGTGAAGGATGATTTATTCAGCAAGCAGGAGTAAGCAGCTACGAATGTACGTCCTACCCACACAGAGCTGACAGCAACTGACACCAAGGAATCAAGTGTACACTCAAGAGAAACAAACGCTCTAGAATCAAGAACACGATGACACGCAGGTCATTCTTGGTAAGAGAGAATGTGATGATGCATATAATATGGTGACACTCAGCTTTGATCATTACACAACGCCGCCATTGAACCTGCATTGATCAACTTTCTAAAACGCCTGCATTATGGAACGAAGGCTCAGGTCCGTTTTAATATAAATGGAGATTGTACTCCTTCATTTTACTGTAGCAAGGGCGTGAGACAAGGTTACATTTTAGCCCCCTTTTTAATTCTTTTTAACATAAATGATCTTGAGTCAGAGCTTATGATAAAAGACAAGGGCCTTCCCAGAGTTGGGAGCCACCCAGTCCCTGTTTTACTTTATGCGGACAACGCGGTTTTAATCGCTCGCACTGACAACAGCCTCCAGTCGCTTCTTGACATTTTTAACAATTTTATGGAGGAGTTTAACCAGCAGAAGTCAAACATAATGTTATGAAGTCCCAAAAAGACTCATTCTCGGCCATGCAACATAGATGGAATCCCTATTAGTAAAGTGTGGAGTTTTAATTATCTTGGAGTTGTGCTGGTTAACAACTTGACTTAAGGGATAAGCCCCTGACCCAAAAAGACTGCAAAATTGCAGGGGCCATAAATGCAATATTTCAGGTTGTCCAAAAACTTGGCCATAAGCCCATTAAGAAACTAATCACCTGTACAAAAGTTGGGGGCCCCATGTGTTGGGGGGAATATGCGTCGTAATCCTGCATTCTTTTTGTCCGCAGTGAATCACAACGCGGTTGTTATAACGACCGCATTGTGATTCCGCACACCATTACTCCGCAAGTCGGAACAACGACTTGCGGAGGGGGGGGGGGGGCGCTGGATGTTGGAATAGTATAATCTACTATTCCAACTCCAGTCTGTGCGGACACTAGGGAAGGTGTTGGATTTTAAATTCAACACCTCCCCCCCCCCTCTGCAAGTCGTTATTCCTACTTGCGGAGTAATGGTATGCCGAATCACAACGCGGTCGTTGTAACGACCGCGTTGTGATTCCCTGCGGCTAAAAAGTTTCGCAGTAAACATTGTTTACCATTGGGGGAAGGTGAGGGTGCACTTGGGGGGTACCCATGGTACCCCCCTACATTTCACAGCACTATGTGGCAGGCACCCTGTGGTGCCTGCCACGTTGTGCAGTGAAATGCACAACATGGCATTTTGACATCGCGGCAGGTGCTGCTGTCAGAAGCACCCACCGCAATGTTAAAGAACAAGATCCGACCGCCATGGTGGCGGTCGCATCCTGATCAGGTGTGCAGGACCGCCGCATGCATGGCGGACGGTCCCGGTTCCCACCAGGATTGTGGACGGGCTCCAGTCCGTCCAGATCCTAATGACCCCCTTAGTACAGACATCCCTAAATCAGTGAGTCTAATTTACCAGTCAAACCTGTTTAAATGTGCTCTCTTTGTTTTGGATGGCATATAGTCAAGGACCCCTGGAATTATGTGGTATAGGTGGACCAGATTATGCAGCAGAGTTGACTAAATCATGCATCAAAAAAAGACAAATTTAGCGTTCTAATGTGGCACATTTCATGATAACATTAATTCATAATATTGTCATTACTTCACATGTTAAAAATGCCGGGGCAATGGTTTAACCTTCTTTGTACTAGTTTAAGATGCAAATACAGTAATAAGCAACTGAAAGACGACCCGTCGTCCTTTGCATAGGGCCATCCACTACGTGGCAACACGGATAGCCGCAGTTTTGTTAACTTTTGACCTGCTTGAGATAGAAAAAAAATCTTCATTTGTAGAAATCTGCAGATAATGCAACAGATGATGGGTTAAGTGGCAAATGTGCCAAATAAATGACTGTGCAAAAATGCTGCAGCATTGCATAATTCCAGTGGGCCTGCATACAGTGAAGAGCATGAGTAGCTTTTTGCCCTCTCTTTGGGGATTGTATACGTCAGTTTATGGAGCCTAGATTCCAATAAAGTATCTGGTGGAACATGACATTAACATCTCTCTCTCTGTGTATTAAAGCTGTGCCCGCCTTACAATCACGGGCAAAACAAGGGTCACTACGCAAAGATGTACCCATACTTTTAACTAATTTCCCTCAGCAATTTAAGAAATATATATATACTAATACATCAGCTTTCAGTGCTGGAAATGAAGGAGAAAATGCTACTTATCCGGTTATTTTGGTCATTAAATATATAGCGCTTGCATGCTTGTCCTGATTTTAAGCACCATAAAAAGGAATTACCATGAACGTGCTGCAATGTTTACTCAACACATCACTAGTGAATCATAGTAACATCATTGATTCTTAGGACACGAATGTACATATAAGTATAAGCCTGCCCTGTGCCCTTCAAAATCACACTTTTGTTGCAATTATTAACCTGCAGAAAGTGAACCTTTACCTGCCGAAGGTGAGCCTTATATGTTAACAATATTTAATGTGTTGCAGAAATAATGTTTTTTCTGTTCAATGGGCTGCAGAACACACATTTTTCATTCCTAACTGATTGCAGGATGTGAGGTTTTTAATATTTTACAGACTGCAGAAATGAGTCCTTTTTGTATTTAATGATATGCAAAACTTGCATAGTTTCATATTTAATGGACTGCAGAAAATTCATTTTTCATATTTAACATTCTGCAGGAAGTGAATCTTTTATAATTAGCAGCCTGCAGAAAGCGAACCTTTTGTATTTGTTACAGTTGTAAAGTTAGCTTTAATTGTAAAAGACTGCAGAATTTTGTTTCCAAAGGCTGCCGAAAGTGAGACTCTTTAATGTTTAATATCGTGCAGCAAGTGTTTTTGTTTCTATTTCACGAGTGATAGTGTGTTCTACATAAGTAACGATCTTGATAAACTGAACATTCATTTTGAGAGAGCCTTTTTGTATGTAAAGAGCTGCAGATTGTTTTTTTCGCATTTTATTAACTGCAGTAAATCTATTGTTCATACACACATTCAAAATCATGTTTTCCCCATTTAATACTCTGCAGAAAGTGAGTTCTCCATATTTAACCGACTGTAGAAACTGTGTTGTATTCATATTTTATGAACAGGAGAAAGAGAGTTTTTCCTACCTGATGGCTTTTTTAATATTCAATAGAATGCAGAACGTGTATTATTTTTCACATTTGCGGACTGTTGAACTTGTTCTAGCTCTCTGGCTGACGAAAGTGAGTTTTACTTCGGAAAGTAAAAACTCAAAAATGCATAATACAGAGCAGAAATGTACTTCTTTTAATAGTCAATGGACTGCAGAAAGTGGTTGTCCCTTTCAGTCCTGTCCAACTGTGCCTCCTATCTAACCCACAACTGGCGCCCAAGGCAGGGCCGGACTGGGAATGCAAACTGATCCTGGCAATCGAGTGTGACCAGCCGCATGAGGGTGGGGGGCGGGGATGGGTGATTTCACTCATGTGGAAAGCACTGCAGCTGCTTTTGTTACAGGGTGCCAATATTGCAGCAGTGTTGCAAAACTGCCCCCCGGCAAGAAAATGGTCCAAAACCAGATCCCAAACTGGCAGTCCATGGGGAGAATGCCCGGTGCCCGCTACGGCCAGTCTGGCCCTGGTCCACGGGGTGTAACAGAACCTGATGCACAAAGACTACCCAAATTCATGTAGTGATTCATGCAGGGCCGCTTCAATCGTGAAATAACGCCCTGGACCAGACTTGGGCTTTGAGGCCTAGAGCATCACAAAAAGGCACACAAGAAAAGCATCCCCGCTCTTGATGGACAACCATACTGAATTCAACACACTTGAACGCCCTTCCCTCTAAGATGGTGAAAATATGTCAATATCTTTTCCCAAAAAACCCAGCTATTTTTTCGTTTGGGGCGGAGATTTGGGGTTGTATCTGTTGAAGTTTGGACAAATGTGTGATGTCCTAACCTAAGATAGCACACTGGACTTTACCACCTACAGCTAGTCTGATTAAAAGGAATACTGTGGACCCTATTGAGATGCCATATTCTCAACTACCTCAGACACATACATCAAGACGGGTAAGTTACATACCAAATGTCCTTGATGACGCATACACACTTTTGCAAAGACCTCCAGTAACCCTAACTGCCAGAACACCTACACAGCCAATAAAATACAAAAACGCAACACTCATCCAATGAAACAGCTCAAATGTTCGGAAAACTCTCTCCACTCTATGACGTAATTTCCCAATCCAACGTGAAAAGGTAGCCAAACTCCAAAAGAACGTGAGGAGATACCAATGACAATAGAGTGCAGGAAAAATATCTGTAACAACATCAGTGTGTAAAGCAAAAATCGCTTGTTCAAACCCATGACGGTCCACTTAGCCACTGAGGTCAATAAAATGATCACAAATGAACTGGGTATTAATAACACCGTGTTCAGGCACCAATAGGCCATTCACTTCTGATTTGTAATTAATAGAAATAGCATTATTATTGATTTTATAAAATGTGTTAAAATAAGTTGTGGTACTGCATACGAAAACTAGAAAATAAATAAACTGCAATACTTTCATAAGCATTATTGGTATTTCTCATAAAATAACTAAAGAACACAATAATTAAATAGATAAACAACTAACATCAAAAACAGCAATGGATTGTAGTAAAAATCCATCATCATCTTTTCGAACCACGCAAATCTCAAATGTATTTATAGTCTTTACTCTGGTTAGCTTTTTGGGATGTACAATGTGAAAAAAGTATTGAATGATCAGCTTTTGTAAAAATAATTGTTTAAAAGTTTTGTTTTGGGTGTTTGAGTCCTTAAGTACATAGCAGCAAGTATTAGTATAGCATTTTTCGGAGCACTGCGTATTGTTCAAGGAGCTACACAAACCTGACGTGCTGAACACAAAAGATTGTGGTGGTTGTGGTCCATTTGTAGGCAGATGCAAACGAGGAAACAAAGACTTGGGCCATCCACACATAAATAAATACAACTCCCACTCATTTACATAATGTTATTGTCATTGTAAAGAGCTTATTGAAAATTTCATATTGCAAATTAAGCCCCAAATTTGAATCATCTTCCCTTAAATGCAGAAAACTCGAGGTGGATGGTCAGTTCTGGTGTTAGACCATCAATAGCATGCCTGTGTCTCAATGTCTCTTTCAACATTGGTTTTCCTGTCCATTCTTTGATGGACCAAGTGAGTGATAGATTTTCAGGAATCAATTGTAATATTTGTACACCAGTGTTGGACATGGCCCTCTCTGCATGGTCACCCCAGAAGTTTGCCTTCCATTCCTGAAACCCGTTTTTGTTGGCTTTTAGGAGTCTGCACACATTACCCTTGCTAACCAGTGGTAAAATGCTTGTGCTCTTCCTTCTAAACATGATACATTTGTACACACCTGATTGGTCCATTTAATTTACTTACACATTCCTGCTATTTGGTACTACATGCGCCCAGGGCCTGTACATTAAAGGTGGGTGGTCTGCAATCTGCCACCACTAATGAAGCACTGTAAAACATGTCTCAAGCCTGCCGCTGCAGTCTGTTGGGCAGTTTCAAAATGACATTTTGACCTGGCAAAATAGATCCTTTGGCAGGCCTAAACCTGACTTTTTAATGCATATAAGTCTCCCCTATGGTAGGCCCCAATGGCTCATAGGGTAGCCTGCATGAAATCTAAAAAGTGGGATATGGGTACTTAAGTGTTACATGTCCAGACAGTGAAAATATGCCAAAGTCATTTTGCATTGTAAAAAGCCTACTTCACCCATAGACTACTACTTGGTTATCTTATTATGGTTAATAAGTGATAACTTCAGTTTGGGAGCAGATAGAGAAATACATCTTCCACATATTTGAATTGCCATTTTTAATCTTCCTCAGTGAGTCCTGAAACCCTCCCACCCACCTCTCCCCTCAAGTGCTGTCCTCATGGTTCTTGACCCTTGGATGGAGTCAGTGCACTCCTCCCTCCACAACTGAAGGTTTCTCTGGATCCGATGAAGTGCAGGGAAGATTGGCTCAAGACCACGCATGGTAACACATCACAGCTCCTGACCGGTGGCTTCAACAGAACTGACGGAGCATGACGCACCCCAGAGCAGGACCTTGCTTTGCAGTACCACACAGGTCTTGATTGCAGCATTCACTGGGTACACTGGAGGATGGCGCAGAGCCTTGCATTGCAGCATCACACAGCCCCTACACCAAGGACGAAAGGTACAACATGGCACATGTGGTCTCTTAACAGACCAGTGCCAGCCCGTACACCAAGGACAAAAGGTACAACATGGCACATGTGTTCCCTTAACAGACCAGTGCCAGCCCGTACAACAAGGACAAAAGGTACAACATGGCACATGTGGTCCCTTACCCGACCAGTGCTCCAACGCGGTTGGCTTGAACTTGTGACTTTGTTCCAGTCCGGCACAGCCAGACACCCTCAGTAGAAGCGTTGCTCCCTTTTTGATGCCATTTCCCTTAAACTTTAAAAACTCACATCTCTGGTCCTACTGATTGGATATTTTCCGTTTTGGTACCACTTTATCATTCATGTGTGGTGTTTTCACTTTATTTCTGTTTGAGTGCTGCATAAATACTTTACACATTGTCTCTAAGTGAAGCCTGACTGCTTTGAGCCAAGATACCAGAGGGCTAAACACAGTTGTATTTAGAGACTTTTGTGGTTCACCCTAACAAGGATTGTGTTTATTACTTGAGTTGGGCTCGCACCCTTCTCAACTAATAACACTATTTCTTACAACTAGTTTTTTTCTTTTTCTAGGAAATTATTTAGTAGTATGTCATGCCTCAGTGAATTGTCTTAGAACAGTCTCAGATTATCAAAATAATTCAAAACGGACGTTTCTGGGTGTAGTTTACACTACGATTATTGGATTTTTATTTGGACAGTGTAAAGCCTATTAACAATGATTGTTGGATAATTGTGTTTTATGCCATTGATTTTACATGCAGTGGTGTGATAATGTTTTTGTTTATGGTACCATATTCGTATGGTTTATGAATGCTAAATGCAAATAAACTTTAACCAGTTACACAATATAGCTGCAGGAACACAACCTTTCATCTTAGTGACAAGTCTGCTAAAGACCTTGGATAAATGGGGAGCTCTAAACTTGTACCTACATAAAAAGGACTGTGCAAGTGACGTTTCATTTTGCCCCATTTATCCTGAATCCTAAGTACCTCTTGTTGACATGTACTCAATCCCTGAAGAGTGAACGTAGATGTTGGTTGAAACACGCAGTGGTACATTTTTCCCAAAAGACTATTTCAATTGGCTGGACAAGAGTAGGACAAGTTCAAAATACCTCAGCAATTTCAGCATGTTGTGGATGAAGATTACACTAGGATTAAACTTTAAGAGTGTCTTGTATCACTTTACTAACTCATCTAGCCCCACATATTGCAGATACCCAAAACATTAAAATTACTACCATGTCCATTAAAATATATCCATCACCGGGTGAAGGGGACATAGGGTGCGACAGAAAACATTAAATTGGATAATGTAGCGCTGCCATGTAAACTAAACTGCCTGGAGCGTTAAACAACTACCTTTCCTGGACATTATATACTTTTAAGTTGTACCCTTTAAGTAACTCCAAACTACCGTCAGTTGATGTGGCCTGAAACTTCTGACAGATTACCATGTCCAGGCAGTTAATATGATTTCTGCCTTCAGACAAATACAAATAGCATCAGTGACCGCAAGCTGTACTTCCTAACATATTTTTTTGTGAATATATATGAATTGTAAATTTAGTTTCCAACAAACTCTCATATACTGTCGCTTACTGTGAGCTGTACCTTTAAGCAAATTTAAATACTGCAGGGTAACTAAATACTTGGCTTCTGATTGAGTCCCAATCTTGACGGTGAGTTCAAGTTTCACCTTTTGATGCTCTCCATGCCCCTTACCCACTGCCCGGTGCTGTCAATTTCACAGTGTGTCCCACTCCCACTCCCAGTTGGTCACCATCAAATTTGCATTGTGACCCACTCTCAATCCCTGTGGCTGCTGTCTATTTCAAATTGTGTTCAGCTCCCAGGCCGTCCTCCGTACCCTTTCAGCAGCTATTGCTTCACCTTCTATTCCACCTGGGTGCCATGCCAGTGCCAACCAATAGGGTTTTCAACCCATCTTTACCATTTTCACCCTATGCTCCACTGTCATGCCCTGTCAGTCACTATCACTTTCACCCTATGCTCCACTCCCATGCTGCATCAGTCACTATCATTTCACTTTCTGATTAACTCCCAGGCCCTGTTATCCCCCATCTTTTTCAGATATTGATCCACTCCAATGCTCTGCTGATCAAATCCATTCGCAGTGTCTGAGCCGCCCCATTCGCTGTCATCCATTGCAGTGTAACTCCATCTCTATGTCCTATGCGTCAGCAGCGGCAGTTCTCTTCTTCCGCAGCCCCCGGATCTAATGCTTCTGCTAATGTTGCTCAGCTCCTGGCTCAATGCCCTCTTTTGTGCTTGTTATGGTTTTACTCATATCTGTTCTGCTTACTCGCGGAGCTCTGTGGCACTGAAAACTCAGTTTTAAAGTCCATTGTATTTTATGCGATATGCAGACGGCTAGGAGCCATCAGTTCAACTGCCTGTAAAACTTGCCAACCCCGCGGTCCTCATAACAGTAGAATATGAGCCCACCTTGCCTACTTCAATAGACAGTAATAGTGATTGAAGTGGCCGTTCAGGAATGCCCAGTCTAACTATTTTGCTGCCTTACAGGGGCTGAGGTTGTTTCTGTAGATAAAATGGCAGATGCAGTCATGATCTAGGAGCAACCTGGGGAGAGGATGTAGTCTTGCGGCTAGAGCGGTCGACCTTGAAGGTGAGGAACCGGGTTCGTGTCTCGGCAGGGACGCTCAACATCCTGTGATTCTGGGCAAATATTCTAATCTTCCCGCGCCTAACAAAAATGGATGTGTCCATCTGTAACAAAACTGGTGCTCATGTAAAGTGATCTGATACTTGATACCTTCGGGTCGAGTTTGCGCTATATAAAACTCTAAAAGAAAATTAAAAAATAAATAAAAATTGGGAAGTTGGTCAGGAATAAGGCAAGAAATCAATATCCTCTTTGATGACACTTTTTTAAAATAAATATATGAAGATTACACAGATGGACAAGGAAACCATTTTAAAATAGAACAAGATTTAGTATTGAGAGATCTGTTTAATACAACGTGGGGGAGGGGGTTTATATGTGTGTGTGTGTGTGCATGTGTTATGGCAGCTTAGAGATTTGAAAAAATCTATTTACAGAACTATGGGTTTGCGAAATTTGCAAGGATGGCTTTTGTCAAATTTGTGTGTGTTTTTTTTGCCAAGTTTGTGAATCTTTTTTTTAAAAAACTAATAGCAGAAGAAATGTCTAGAAAAAGAGTAGGTTTTGTGGAAGAAAAAAACACTAGGCTATCCAAATGAAAATTTTCAAGGGAAACATTTCCTATAATGTTTTGTCAGACACTTCACCTACTGGCAAAGTTTTGCAAGGATAGCAAACTTCCAAACTTTGTCAAAATAGCAAGTTAGTCATGCTCTTAAAATCTCACCCAAAAATAATACTTTCCAACACCTTTAAAGAAAACTGATCTCAAGCATATCTCAGGGAATCTCTTTTTTTATTATCTCTAAAGGGGTGAGTGAAAGCTTGCCAAGTCATTATAAAACAATGCATCGGCTCTATATGGACCATATAGCCATGGCCCAAAAAATATACTTAGGAAACAGAATAAATCAGGCCTCCAAGTCCCATAAAGAACTATACAAAAATGTAAAAGAATTTACCAACCTCTCCTCGTGCCAACAACCGTTCACTGCCTCCCAAGAGTGGGTCGACTCCCTTTAATCTTTTTTGTAGATAAAATAAACGACGTCTACAAACGAATTCCAGCTGATACACCATCCAAACAGGCGTACAATAAAGTTCCTCCCTCACACACTACCTCCCTCAAATAATGTTGCACTTTTACAGAGGAAGAAGTAGCCCTCACCCTAAACAAAATCAAATCAGGATCCCCAGCCCACCCGGCATCCTCCCAGATCTTATGCAAAATCGCACCAGCTCTCATCCCAAACTTAACTGGAATTTTCAACCTCTCACTATCACAATCTATCGTTCCCACACACTGGAAGGGGGCCAAAATCAGACCAGTTCTGAAAAAACCAACAGCCGACCCTAAACAGCTTGCCAATTACCGACTAATTTCCCTCCTGCCTCTATTTGGCAAAGTCATGGAATCACTGCTCAATGGTCAGCTATATAAACATTTGGAAAGCAACAATCTGATGAACCCATCTCAGTCTGGGTTTTGGGCGTTTCACAGCACCGAAACTGCCCTGCTCAAGATAGTCGTCAACATCAGGCTCTCTCTCAATGCAAGACAATCTGCCATCTTGATCTTACTTGATCTGTCAGCGGCCTTTGACACCACTTCACATGACGTCCTCCTTGAACGTCTTTTGGAGTTTGGTGTCGAGGGCCCAGTATTAAGCTGGATCAAGAGCTACCTGACAGACAGGTCCTCCAACGTTCAAATAGGCGTCTTCTCCTCTAAAAACTAAAAAGATAATTGACAAGGGAGTCCCTCAGGATCCATATTGAGCCCTACGCTCTTTAACTTTTATGTGTCACCACTGGCGCAGATAATCCAAGCACATGGGTTCAACACAGTGTCATACGGCGATGGCATGCAGTTACTAATCACCCTTAGATCAGATCCTACTGACACCAAATCCTGATCTAAACAGTGCATGTTGTCCATCAACGACTGGATGACGAGCAACCACCTATTACTCAACGCAAGCAAAACTGAAATCTTGCTCTTTGGCAACGCTCAGAAAATATGGACAGATGACTGATGGCCGCCGCCTCTGGGACCCTGCCCTCCACCCAAATCCATAGCGTGAAATTTGGGCATAATAATAGATGATAAAGTCTCCATGGCAGACCACATAAACAATGTGGTACGCACCAGCTACGATCTAATGCCAACCCTCAGAAAAATCTTTAAGTGGATTTCCCTATCAGCACGCATGCCCCTAGTACAGGGACTAATCATTAGCCGTCTAGATTACAGAAATGCGCTGCTGGCCTCCATTAATGAAGAGCAGTTGTCAAAACTCCTGGTCCTACAAAACACTGAGGCCAGATTGGTCCTAAACCTCCCTTCCCGCACCCCTTCTGTGCCCAGCCTGAAGACCCTCCACTGGCTCCCCATAAAAAAGAAGATCAACTTCAAACTATGCTGCTTGGTCCACAAGACCCTGAACGACAAAGGGCCGAAGTATCTAGCCAAAAAAATTATAAAATACCAACCAACTAGAATCCTGCTCTCCACCAGTAAACAATTCCTAGCAGTACCAAAAGTGTGTACACAAAGGAAAGGAGGCAGAGCTTTCTCTAAAATTGGCCCTGAAACCTGGAACGCCCTACCTGTTTATCTCCGATTGGAACAAGATCATAAGAGGTTCCGCAAAACTCTTAAAACCTGGCTTTTCCAGCTCTGATGAGACATATACCCTGGTTGTTTGAGTATCTGCGGGCACTGTGAGACCTACGGGTGATACACGCGCCTAACAAATACCAAATACATACATACATTATCACTCAACTAAAGGTGCTCATTGTGTAACTCTGTATCACAAATACCCATCATAAGAAAAGGTTATATTTACATTTAATTAATGAAATTAGAAAGGAATACAAAAATCCTAAAGGGTAACAAGCATGTGGAAAGGTATTTTGACATGAAGGGGGAGCACAATGAAAGACAAGAAAAAACATTTTTGGAAAAGTAAATTATCAAAAATATTCTCAGTGCTTTTCTAAACGCCAGATGATCCTGTTTCTATAGATGGTTTAGAGGAAGTATTCCAAAGAATCAACCCAATAACACTAAGACCACTTCCAAACTCTTACATTGAGAACTATGTAAAGGAAGACAGCGTTCTTGCAAGCTCCTGCAGGGGGCCACATTGGCACACATTTTACAAGCTTGAGGGCTTGTCCACAGAAACCTCTATGGATACATTGAAGAGACATGACCTCTCTGCTGGATAGGAAGCCAGTGCAAGTATCTTCCAGTAGTTATCACACTGTTAAGTTCCATCACCCCCTTCACCAATTTAAAAACGAAATTCGAGATGCACTGAATCCAGTATATGTGCAGGAAGAGCTATTATAGACTGTGACGCAATTGCAACTTTGAGTACCGGAGGCCAATGGATTTGACATGAGATCTGAGGAGGAAATGAAGTGCTTTCCTCAACAGCCATAGTCGATAAAAATAAGAAATGTAAACTACTTTGATCTGATCTTCAGATAATAGACTGATATACAAGTAAACACCTAGGGGCTTTATATCGGGGATCAGGGCCGGGTAAACACCCACAGCAGAAGCCTATGAAATTCTGTCCCATGGATTTTCTCTTTTCCCGAGAGTGACAATTTTATTTTATTGAAATTGTATTTCAAAACGTTATGACTCCTACATTGTTGGGTGGCCAACAAACACTATTCCAAATGTATTGCAGAGCTGAGGTCTGCTAGTCCAGACCAACCAGAAAATGTGTATCTGTAGCATGTGTTAAGGCAAACCAGCCAATCAGATAAGTTGGGCAAGTGAACTCAAGTATGCATGGAAGTGGGTGATAGAGAGCTTTCAAACAGGAAGGGCACTCTTTAGAGTCACCCTGCTGCAAAAGCCACACAATTCTTTAGAAATCATGTTGCAAAGCACATCACTGATGGCCAAAGAGGGAGAAACAATGGTGCTACCTACAAAATGCAGCCTTCTGGGGAGGGTGTGCTGTGATAAGCAAAGTGGGCAGTGAGACATGGACTAACAGGCTGACACAAGCTTGAGTAGTGTGGGAGGAATGGATTGAGAAGCGAGAGGAGGTGCTACGGGCCAATGTGGAACTCTCAGCAGAGGCTGATCGCATTGCAGGACTACTGTTGGAGGGTGCTGAGTACTTGGAGCTCACCCAAGACAACAAAATGTGGTGACTAGATATTGTGTCAGTGGCTGCGCTACATAACAATTTACAGCATATGCAGTGAGGGCAATTTCCATCATTATTTAGTCAGATCAGACCAGTTGGTTTAGAGCTGGGCAACACAAGTCCAACCTGCATTAGGGTCAGTGACTGCATTGCCAGGCAGTATATACGGAAACTATACTGGGGTACCCTGGGGAAAATAGGTCAGAGGCAGGCAAAGTTCACCTTTGACCAAAAACAGTCTGTCAAACCCCCCCAAAAATGGTGGACACTGATGAGGACAGCATTAACAACAACAACTTGGATGCCATACTACTGGAAATAAGGACAATTTTTTATCCATGGGTGGGAGAATAGGCACTCTGATCGAGTTGATCAAGTGAAGGAGAGTCAAGCCATGTCAGGGACGATGATGATGGTGTATCTGGCTCTAAGTCTTAATTTTTTAATTTAGTACAAATGCTTACTGGAGTTTGGTACAGAGGATTTTAAAGCCTAATCGTGTCACCATAATGTACCAATTGTGGGCATAACAGAAACAGCAAATACCGGGCTGATGTATTAGTTTGTGGAACTGCTGGCGAGAGCATTTGTCTCCTTTCATCATTGTGGAAAGAGCCCAAAGAAAGTGCCTGAAGATGAGGCCTCTGCAGAAGGGCACTCCTAGACCCACAGTGGAGCAGGTTTTAAATGATAGGGATAGCGATGTGTTGCTGCGATTCGCTAGGGAAAGGAAGGAACTCAACTCTTGGAGCAATGATACCACGAAATCACTATATCCCAACTTGACTTTCTTCATTCAGGAAAAACCTTTCCTCCCAGTTAGAATGAAGCTCCGACAAGTGGGCTTGGAACACGCAATGCCTTACCCAGCCAAGCCAAAGCTGAAATATAAAGATAAACTCCTCTTCTTAACACACCCCCAAGCCTGCAATGAAATTTATAAAAAAATAAATGCCTAAAACGCTACCAGGTACCAAGGCGTCCGCAGTTGACGTCACCACGCAGCAGCTGGATGACAATGATGACCGGTGTACCCCAAATGCTCACCATGATCGTTGAATTTTACAGAAATGCAAGACTTGACATGGCCATGATTGACACACAGGGATTTCTGAAATCGTTTTTTTGTAGACATGTGGCATTACTCAGACCAAACTGGAAATCTGAAAAGCACAGCAGACAAATGGTTTATCAAAGATTCATATATTTTTTTGGTCATTTTCCCTGTCAGATAACACAGAAAATATGCAAATTTCAAGTGGGCATAATTTTGCTCTCAATCCCGGATGAGGGCTGGACGTGACAAGTGTCATGACATGGCTGCCCGCGGAGTCAACTTAACATACCCCACACTAATTGTTGCTTGTTGGTGTTGTTAGAATTAGTAAAGGGAGGAATGTATGGGTATGGAGTGACTTAGTATCATTGTATGTTGGGCAATGCAGTGTTGGTGGACGGGCATTCAGGGGTTAAATGCTGATTCGTGTCTTAGACCCTATTAATAATATGATGAAACTTGCCACACTTTCACTAACCGCAAATGTAAGGTGAAAGACTGTGACAACACATAATTCTTATTAATAATTCTTTAGGACTCAACCAAACCAATAGACATTCAGCATGAATTAGTGGACGGCTTAATCAGCTAACAATTATAACTTGGAACTTCAGGGACCTTAATAGCGCTCTGAAAATCACACATGTACCGGCATAACTTAATAGGCATCACATTGGCATAATTCCTGCAGGAGACACACTTAATTCCAAAGTCGGAGCTGGGCTTGGTCAGAGCCGGGACGCGCTTTTGATATAACCCACACTTCTGCGGTGTAGCCATTGTTAACACTTAAAATGTTCATTTCAGATATATAGACTGTATAGTGGATCACAAGGGAAGTTACCAAAACCTATATTGGACAATAGATGGCTAACAAATGCCTATGACCAATTTGTGTGTCCAGAACTCTGAGAGCGCTGCATTGCTTCAGTAAATTATCGCGACGTGCAATGAACTATGTGCTTGCGCAATTGTTTCACAATACCTTATTAGATATTGACAAGGACCGCCCAACAAAATCACTTAGACGGCTCAAATCAGCTGCTCACAGCATGATTTAAAGTTATCTAATGATAGATGTGTGGAGGTGTTTACAGTCCAAAGTTAGGGATTCTACTTTGTATGCCCTTAACATGGTGCACAGGTGCGGAACGCCCATAGGGCTGAAAGGATTTTAGCCCCCACCCCTCCCAAATCGTGGTGTGTCTCAGCTCCAGAGACAGACAGACAGACAGACAGGCAGATACAGACACACAAACTTGTTGAGCTGCTGTGGGCTGGATGGACAGAGGCTGGCCTCTTATCTCAGCCTCACCCCAGTATTTCACAGGTCTTTAAAAGACCATTTACTTGTTAACAATGCTGTGTTTTTTTTTTCACCGGTTCCTGGAGCCCCTGCGTCTCCACTCTGGCTTTCCTTACATTTGCAAATTACTTTTGGTGCCGTGGTGTGAGAAAGCATTTTCTTTAAAGTACATTAGGCTTTGTTTTTTTGCAGTTTTATAGAGCAAGAGATCAACCCGAAGGTATTGAGGCACTGTACATGAGCACCAGTAGCATTATACAAGGACACATTCATTTTTGTAGGCACCCAGGAGATTAAGTGATTTGCCTCGAATCACAGAGCTGATGCGTAGACTCGAACCTGGTTCCCCAACTGAAAGCCAGCAGCTCTGGCAGTTATGCCACATCCATTCCAGTTTCATGGCATATCAATATATATCATATACCAAGGATATCACAAGTCTGGAAGTTTGTTGCAGGACCCACAAATCATTTATTTCTTCCACCCTCCATCCCCGATTGATGGCGTAATAGAAATAGTTTACCTTTTATCTGAGACCCCCCACTTGCTACTTGAATAACATGCTGAGTTGCTCAGAGTGTCTGGAAATGCAGCCTGCATTCAGACAACTCCCCGATCATTCTCAAAGCTCACCTTGCACTAACAGCGATCACAATGTACTTACACCGCTCACCATGCCCTCACACCATTTGCCCTCCTCTTACCCTGCACCCACAGGACCACACAGCTCAGCCTGCCTCACATGGCACTCCCCTCACCTGTCACTCTCACACTGCAGTCTCACCACTCACAGCAAATACACTGTACTTCCACTGCTCCTCATGCACTCATGCAATCACCCTGCACACGTTGTTTACCCTGCACTTACAGAGCACACCACTCGCCCTGCAGTCACATGACACTCGATTCACCTGTCACTCTTAGTGCTCACCCTGCAGTCTCACCACTCACCCTGCACTTAGTCTCAAACAAACATATCAGTCATAATACATTCATTCTTCCCCTTTGCACTTTCTCCTGCACCCAAACTCAAATGGGCTCTTCACTCGCCCTGCACTCACTTCAATCACCCTGCACTCACTCTCCTCACCCTACTTTCACACAGTCACAACATTCATCCCACACTTACATAGGAACTCCAGTAACTTACACATCTCACCCTTCACTCACATGGGCACACCACTCACCATGCACTAACACCACTCAAATTGGCACAAAACTCACCCTTGACTCCCACCACTCACCCTGCACTCTCTTCTCTTTCCCTGCACTCCCACAGGGACACTGCTCAGCCTGCACTCACACAGAGACTCCGTTCACCCATCACTCACGCAGCTCACGCTACTTGCACACAGGCACAATAGTCTGCCAGAACTCACAGAGACACACCACTCACCCTGCACTAACTTCCTTAACCATGCGCTCACCAGTCAGTCCCACAGCTCATACTTCACTCTCGCCATTAACCCTGCATTTACCCTGCACTCAATCAGGCACACTAGTAACCCCGTACGCATACAGGCACACCCCTCACCCTAAATTTACACTGCTCACGCCACCTATCCCGCACACATTCCTCTCACTCTATATGCATTCCTCTCGCTCAGCACTCACATGGGCCATTCTCTCACCTTGCACTCATGGAGGTCAACCTGCACTCACATCGGCACACCTTTCACTCTACATTTGTACTACTCATGCGCATTCAGTCACACTATTTAGAATAACCCAGCACTTACATGAGCACACCTCTATGCTGCACACATAACAAGCATTGGCAAAGCCCCTTGTTGTATACAATAGGTCGTGCAAGCAACAGCGCATGCACAAGCAGTGCATGCGCTGTCACTGGCGAGACCACAAAAATGGCCCAACTTTCATGAATATACACATTTCTACAAAGGCACCTGCAGAATACCAGGTCTTTCCATAGAACCAGATACCTAGTCAGCTCCATCTATTACTACGTGGCCAGTGCAAGCGGGGAGAGTTGACTTAAAATGTGAAATGGTGAAAAGAGGGAGATCAGGGCTGAGGCTTTGGGATAAGGTGAGGATGAAGGATTAAGTATTAGTCCGAGGCTGTGGGGATAAGCTGGGAGCAAGTGTTTATTTGGTACAGGAGGAGAAAGTAGGCAACGGCTGTAGAAGGGGGAAGCAGGAGGAACATTCTAAGGATGAAACAATACAACAGAGGCTCTGAGCTGGTTAGGGAATAGAGTAGGGACTTAAAGCCAATGGTGCACTTTGGGTGGGAGAGGTCGCACTGGCTCCAGTGGTACTTTTTAATCCTTCACCTGGGCCCTCTTGGCCTATATAGTGGCCTGTGTTTTTATTGCTGCTGAAGACACAAAGTAGATTGGTATTTGGGTCCTGTTGCCCTGCATGGTGGCATTGCTCTGTGGAGGCAGTAACCACAGTGGTGAACTGTCTGAGGCTGTCCGCACCAGCACCAGCTTCTGTAGGACACTTGGCCCAAGTACCAACAATATTTCAGCTGAGAGGCTGGGGCTCACAAAAGGACACCTAAGCTTTCTCTCTGCATGTGAACACAGGTGCCAGCATTGAGGCTTTCTGTTTATCTTCTCAGTTCAGAGATATTTAATTGCTGCTCCTAAACATTGTGGCCAAAGGGCTGCAGGTGATGCTATATACAGCATTGGCCCTATACCACCTCAGAGCATTCCCTGTGTTAGGCAGTCCATTTTAAGCACGCATCAGTGTTTTAGAGAAGTTTTGGTTATCACTTGAATTCTAACTCTGCGCATGACTTGGAATATTTGCGCTTTCACCACTTCACTGATTAGTCTTGATTGGTTCACAAACATTAGGCTGAAATTCCCAATGTGAAACTTGCTTTTACATTTTTTACATAGTTGTCCATTTTTGCTGTATGACACTTTCAGCCACTCCTGGCTTTCCATTCACCACAATGGTTCATTCTGGAACCTGTGTGTGTTTGTATGTTGGGTCTGACAATCCCAACATGCATCGTATTACTGGATTAAAAACCATGTTTGCCAAAGGAGTAAACCATTTCTAAAGATCAATTAGATGCTGTGATAATAATTTTTAAATTGTGGATTAATTTGTTCCCAACAGTGTCAGTACTTACACAGTGCTGTGATGGTGCTTTTTAAAAAAAAGCTCATATTAGCACTATACAGTATCAACTGTTCTAGACTACTGCATGGAGTTATGGTATGGGTTGCCATTCCATAACGTATTATCTAGAGGCAGTGCAGTGCTTTTTTTAACCCTCTCGGTTTTATTCAAAATCATAGTTTTCATTTCTTTCCTTTCATGCATTTATTGCCAATAATCTCACACAGTTCCTATCTGCACCCATTGTGCCTTTGACCCTCATTGATATCCTAGTAAGTGAATGACACTAACTACGTGGTGTTAGGTAGTGCCCAGTGCACAGCTGTCCTGTCGGAATATGTACTGGAATTAGGAGTAGGATGCTGGGAAAGCTGACTGGAGCCAAGATACTTGATGCCTGTCTTGTTTCAGAGGAACCTGCTCTATGTCCTGGAGAGATGACCTGTGGCCAGAAGAGTAGACCGTGGTCAAGAGACCTAAACATGAGACAGGAGATCTGAACAAGAGAGCTGATGATGGCCTCTAGATCACAATGACAGACCCACTGGAAGGGTTCACTGGTTTAAAGGACCCTCTAACCACAGAACCTGAAGTGGCAGTACCTTAGCACATCCCGATGCCTTGGCAGCACCGTAAAAGGCCTCTGGAATTTCCCTTGCGGTATGGCATGATACACCTGCATTACTTCAACCCTCCAAATGATTTTAGACGAAAAAACCATACACAGAGAGGCAACACATCAAAAAATAAACGTTATATGTAACATTTTAGAGTCCAGATTTTTTTATATGAATAGAAAATAGGTTCTTTTATTATTGCAGGTTGTATAGCAGCGGAAATGCAGCCAACGCGTTTCGCCCGACAGCGGGCTTCCTCAGGGCTGTAAAGAGCAACATACATATATCAACAATACTCTTCTTATAATTACATGTGATATAATCTAAAAACCAAAATTGCAGTGACCACACTACGGAAAGGATTTTAGACGCCCTGATGATTCTCTATCCATTGCTCAATCACAATTCCAGCAATACTGCACAATTCAGTAGAAAACAAATTATGGAAGCAACCACCAGTTACTCACCTTTAACCTCCTGACCACACAGGACTTCATTAAGGCTGCAAAAGTTTGTAGACCAGCGCAATCACTGGTAGATGCATGTCCTGCTCATATATGAAATGATGTCCTCATTAATAGCTCTGCAACTGATCAAGCCATAAATATCAACAACTCCTTAGATAAAGGTCTCTTCTCAAAAGAACTGCCAAGAACTAGGAGTCTTTCAAACAAGCGCACTTTCTAACTTCCAGACAATAACAAAGTGCTTCTAGGCAAAATGATTAAAAGATCGACATCAAGACAAATAGCTACATTCATCGAAGAAAGGAACCTTGCAAATTACCAAAACAGATTCTGTATGGCTGTGCCACAATAGCTGTAATGACTTCCACACTGGTTGATTTAAACACTGGAACGGATTCAAATGGAGTACCAGCACACCTATTACTTGACCTCTCCCTTGCCTTTAATTCTGGCCATCTCTACAGGGACTTAGAATTGGACACATCTTCTTAAAAAATAACTTTGTATCTGTAGTTAGCTAGGCCCCTGCCATGGAGACTACCACCTCTGCCCATTATACTTTCTACAAGTCAACTTTTTTTGCCAGCTCATCAAAAACAGCGTGGTGCATTACTGCCTGGGCGTGGCTCAATATGCTTAAATATATGGGAACTGCTCAATGTGGCAGGCTAACAATAATCATGTATTGTTTGTGTGGCACAGGTGTATGGCAGTGTATTTACATACAATAATATTACCAACACATTGGCACACAATGAACTGTAGAAGAAGGAATGTTGTTTGTGGAATTAAACCTTTGACTTCCCGGTTACCTGTTACCTACCACAATTTAACGTGTGGTAACCCACAAAGCAATCCTTTAATTAGTAAAATAATAAAGTACAGTGCCCAGCAATTTCAAATGTTTGGAGAGCAGAATACCAAGACAGGCTAGACGTGATTCTTCTGTGTGCCACTTTCATTCAACACCAGGCACTCCCTGTCTCTTTATCTCACTCTTGCAGGTTCTTTTTTGATTTTGCTTTCTCCCTTTGTCATAATTTTTGCACCTTTCTCTTTCTCCTTTCCTCTTTTGTGTTTTTCTCTCTCTTGATGTGGAACAAAGTCTTATGAGCAAAAGTTAGTGTAGTGCCCCAAAAAACCTGCTACCACCAGCTCAAATTAGTCATTGCCACCAAGCCTAATATTTTGAGACCTGTACTTAAGGACAGCCTCATCCATGAATATTTTGCAACATCCAATTGGGCAAACTAAATTGTACCTTCGGTCATTAATTGGGCAGAAGCATATTTCTGGACTTGCAATTATAAATATTTCACAAGCAAATTTTCCTGCACAGAATGAATCAGGGAATTGCCAAAAATGGTGTTGTTTTGAAATAACTTTGTGAAAATATGTCTCGTGCTCTGGTTCAAATTTCTAGAAGCTGTTATTAGTTGTCAGTGCACTCATTCTGTTTTTCAAAGATCACTGTGAACCCAGGAATAGTGCCAAATCTGCAAAAACATGCTCGTTATAAAATCAAGCTTGCCCAATATGTTTAAATTGCACAGTTTGTCACTTGTTTTTCTCATATTGCTATGAGAATAGCTCAGATACCACTTCTGGAAATGCCTGTCCTGCCCCAATTTCTGGATGTATTAGCTCCCCCCCCCCCCCAAGAAGTTTAGCTCTAGTTGTGCCTCTGATTATGTGCATTTTCATAAAGACAACTGGTTGATCACTAGGGACGTCAGCATGCAGACTCAAGATATTACTATGTACTCTCTCTGAATACTCCCCAGTGATGGTAACTAGTGTAAACCAGACCAATATGACCAATCCTTGGGTATCCCAAATCGAGAGCCCATGCTAGATCCTGTTTACAACGTCAGACACAGTGTAGAAGAACACTTCAAATTAAATGTAGAATCAATTTCAAGCCACAGTACACTAAGGGGAGCTTTTGAAGCCTACACCAGAGGAATGTGCTCTTCTCTACATGCATGGATTATTAAACTGATTTACATAACCCTGGGCAAGTTAGATAGAAACTGAGCTAAAGCAATTATGATTCTAATACCCCAGGCTAGATAACATCAAAGTTAGGAAGCATCTGCACCCAAAGTTGATGCAGTTTAAGGAGGAGGCAGACCAGGCACGGAGATATAGTGAAGGCGATGACACAGATGAACACGGCCAGATTATTTAATCTGAAATGGGGAGCATGGGAAATTGCGGAGATAGATGGGAGGGATGGCATCAGACACACATCTATCAAAGGTGCAATGCAAGTCTTGGTAAACTTTTACAAAGATCAACTGGTGGAATTTCTGACTGAAGCCACTCTGACAATGTCGAATGGGAAGGTGTATGGAACTAAAAGCTGCACAGCTCCATTTTATAAAGAATACGTGGAAATGTTGGCCTCTCACCTATTAGCAGTTTTTGAGGTGCCGCAGGAGTGCGGCTTCTTGCTCCTGGCTTCGAGAGCGGCAATTATTACAAATAATCTCTAATCGGGAAAGCCTCCCACTGACTGTACATCCTAAAGGTTGCTTTCACTAATTAACATTGATACTAAGATACTATCCAAGGTGATAGCTAAACAATTACAGACATATCAGAGGGCTGGTGCTGCCAGAGCTGTCTGGTTTGATTTTATTCCAGGTAGATCTACAACAGATAATCTTCGCACATTTTTTCCTATTGCTCAGAACATTGACCCTGAAATAGCCATAGTTTGCATTACTATTGCATTACCATTGGATGCCCCAAAAGCCTTTGACTACTTAGGGTTTGATTTAGATCTTGGCAGAAGTGTTACTCCACCACAATGGAGACAGATATCTCATCTGCCAAATCACAAATCCCCTTATATCGTATGGAATTTATATTTCAGCGGACGGGATATCCGTCTCCGTTGTGACGGAGTAACCCGTCCTCCAAGATCTATTTCAGGCCCTTAGACTGGGGCTGTATGTTCCAGGTGCTGAATCACGTAGGGCAACGGGAGGGTTTAGAAGGTTGTAGTGCTTTATACTGATCCAACTGCTTGAATCAGGATTATTGGTAGTCTGTTGACACATCTTAAAATACAGAGAGGTACGCAACAAGGATGCCCACTGTCACTGCTACTTTTTGTACAAGTAATCGAAGTTTGATTAGTATCCTTAAACTACAGCACAGGCATCAAGGCTTGTGGATTACCAGCAATAGATACCTACTATCATTGTATGCTAACAATATAGCATTATAACATAACAGGTGTATTTGTAAAGCGCACGATTACCCGTAGGTGTCTTGGCACTGAATAACAGATGTTTGTTGTTACCCAACTCAATGGTACTCCTTTTATCGACCTCAGATGGATGAAAGGCTGAGTAGACCCACCAGGATTTGAACCTGTGACCATGAGGTCGAACACAGGCCCCTGCAGTGGCTGCTTTAGTCCACTGAGCCACCAGACCGACTATCTATAAAGGATCCCACTAATATTATCTCCTCAATAGTTAAAGAATTCCTGAGGTTTGGCTCTCAATTCTGAATAAACCATAAACTGAGACAAATCACTTATAATGCCCAGAAATCCATCAGAAATGGTGCCAGTACTAGATTATCCACCGCTCTGGTGCAAAGAGGCCATGGGACATCCAGGTGTTGAAATGTACAGGAAGGTGGAGACCATGATCTGATAGCACTGTGGCCCAGCTGTGTTGAAACTTCAGGAGAATGCCACCAAATGGCAAACATGACTCCTATCTACAGCAGGCCACATAGTTATAATAACGAGGGTTTTCCTTTTCTGTCTTTTACCTGTTTGATTCTTTTAAACATAGTGATTTTTTCAGGAATTCACACATTTTCCTACTGCAGTTTGTATCGACAAACACGTAAACAGCCTAGGTTAAATTGGATGCAACTTACGCTCCCATAAGCAAGAAGTGGATTCGCTATTCCAGACTTTGAGAGGGTTTACTGGGTTGCCAATCCTTGTGACAAGTAGAACACAAACCCCCAAGTTATAACATAGAAGACATAGCAGCACCAATCCCACTGACCATGGCAATAGTGAACAAAATGCCAAGAAATATAACACAATTTCATACTGTAACAAATACAATACACACTTGGAACAACCCAGCACTTAATGGGCAATTAAAGAATGTCTAGGCAACAGGGCTACCACTATTTAATACCTGGATATCAGCTACGCTGTAACCCAAAGCTCAGCAACAACAGGCACTCTTGGGAATATCCAGAATAAGAGACCTGTGTACTGAGAGGTAATTAATTACACTAGAACACTTTAAAATAAAAGAGAAGGCATCCCCATTACATATTTTTCTGTCCTTCCTACTTCATCAAAGGCTCGTTCTAATAAATTTCCAGCCACGCTTCTCTCCTTTAAAATGCTGACCCGGCAAATTACGCGTGAAAATCTATAGTATAGGTGCAGAGACGTGTGATGTCAGAGGTGGGAGTGATGAAGAATTGGGAGACAGATCTCGATAGTACAATTTCAGATAAAATTTGGCATTATTGTTGATTCCAAATGTGCGAACTATCAATTAATAGCAGGCACAGGTTAATACATTCATGAGCTGTAGTATACACCAGCAACCTAAGTGCAAGTCCTGGTCTATATGTAGGTAATATTTAAAATGATTAGCCCTGTTAGTGTGCCAGTGCCGAGGTGCTGGGCACTGTTGCTATGTCCAGTTTAAAAAAGCAATAGTCTGAATGAATCTACCAGTATTTCTTACGACTGTATTTTTTACTTCTCTAAGCCATTTCAACAGGTAATGTGCTCATTATATGTGACCACAGACAACCATACCACTTGTGTATGTCTTTCACTCATACATTGAGAAATATGGATGTGACCTAACAGCTAGGGCTGATGACATTTCAAAATTCTTTGATTTTGGGTAAATCACGTAATCTCCCGTGCTTACAATAAAATGAATCTAACCCGGTGTAGTGTAATCTGGTGCTCATGTAAAGTGCCCTTGGGCAGTGTTCGCTCGATAGGAAACTGCAAAATACATATCTATGGAGACCAAAATTCACCACTGGGCCTTGCTTTCACACAAAAAAAGATATGAGGCCTTCCCACATACTCTGCTGCAGAAGGGGTTTCTTAAATTTGCTAAAATCACTGGTATCAATACCAAGATTTTTCATAAGCCTTGTGGTTTTAGTGAATGGATGCCACTGGACAGCACCCCACTCCGAAAAATGCGTCAGCTCCAGACTCCAGTGCAGTTCACCATCTGCCCCTTTTATGGCCAGATCAATGTTTTGTCCACAGTCCAATATCGAACAAACAATTGTGTTTATTACATTAAGAAATCGACCATGGCTCTAGTCCATTAAATCTAGGAGGGTCGCAAAAGTTTGTAGTCCTAAAAATTGGGTCAAGTTTGTGAAGCACTGACCTAGAGACACATGAGGCCCTCCTACCTAGTATTTAACAGAGGAGAACGTGTAACCTTGGACCAAGGACAGAAATAAAAAACACTGTCATCCATGGAAGATCTTGCAAAGTATAATAATGTAAGTATACAACATTAGTACTCTGTTGATGACATACACAGGAGGGATGATATTGCTATCAATGATTAACTATGGCCATAGAAGCAATCATGGGAGCGACCTAGGACATAGATGGGGAAACATATATTACAGATATGTCATTCGTAACATATTAACATGGATAAAGGTAGAGATGAGAAAACGCTTGGATGATGACAGATATATGCTTCTAAGATTGTGTGGGCATTTCTGTTTGCTTTATTGTTTTGCACTCCTTTTTGCCGATTGTGAAAATAACAACTTGATTGGGGATGGGGTTTACAGACTGGATGTTTTTAATGGTATTAGCATTTTTCTGTTTCCTGGTTGAATAAAATCATGAAAATAAAAAAGTATGCATTTGATAAAACCGTAAAGTGGCATGACCCCAAAGACACTTTGCAGTGAACAGCTAGTCTTTTAGAGAACTGAGCAAAGTGACAGACATTTCTAGTGGTTGCCCAAAAAGAAATAAACAAGCCTTACATAGTCCCACAAATACCCATTGCAGGTAGAAGTTCAAAACTGCCTTGTGGTCAACAGTGTCAAACACAGTGGACAGATCAAGTGAGATTGCTCCTGGCACACCTCCCATGCCCAAATCGTTCTCAGTTCATCCACAACCATTGCTAAGGGCAGTCCTGTGGCCCTACTTGGATGAAACAGTAAGTTGTCACAGATCCTGAGCTCTGAACCTTTCAAAAATGTCCTGCCTCAAGTTTTTCTTAGTTTATCTATTGCCAAAGGCAGTGTGATTGAACGATAGCTAATAACACTACCTGGGTAAAAATGTGAGGTTTATTGATCTGAGATAAAATGTCCCCATATTTACCAGTACATTAAACATGTCCCGTCCCATGGGACTTCAGGCAAAAGAAACTCATTCAGCAGTGAGTTATCAGGGTTGATGCCGAAATCTACAAAGACTTTCCGCTGTACTAGTCAATTCAAGAAGTTTCCAAAAGTTAAGTGAGTTCTGACACTATTTGGATACTACTCTACTTTTGATTGATTTTATTTAGATTATTTTAATGGGGCAAGCCTATTACCAGAGACAATGGAGTGTTGTTGATAGTGTGTGGATGCATTAGAGAAAGCAGAGCACACAGTGTGAGACTGAATGGATATGGTAGGTTGCATTAGTGTTGGACATTGCACACCTGAGAACGGTAAGCATATGCTAAGGGATGGCCCTTATTGAGCGATGTAACATAGAACTTTAAATTGACCTCATTTCAGCAATCTTTGAAGAACGGTAGGTTTTAGGATGTTCCCTAAACTGTTGGATTGTCTGGGAGAGTCTCGAGTTGGTTTCAGTACCTGGGTGCATAAGTGGCACATGTTCATCTCTGAGTTTTTGGAAGAGATTTGTTGACTCATGAATGTGATTATGTGTTATGTTTTGCAGACTAGAGATGCTCACTCTAGGTAGTCTTTTTTGTGGATTGTTTGTCGCATTTCTAAGGCTTTTTTATAAGACTTGTGCTTGTAGAGCGAACCAGTGTAACTGTATGTATATACCTGATAATTGTACAGCACAAAACTAGCCAAGAAGCAGCGGACTGCTGTACACAGTCAAAGGCAAAGATACAGTCAACAAATGAATGGAAGCATCCTTCAGTTCAGACACTGGAAACGGTTTGTTACCTCGTTGTGATGCAGTGTTCTTTAGAGCGGTGTGCCTTCCGCTGGTTCCTAACTTGGGCCGTCCGCTAGTTCCTAACTTGGGCCATCCGCTGGTTCCTAACTTGGGCCATCCGCTGGTTCCTAACTTGGGCCTTCCGCTGGTTCCTAACTTGGGCCTTCCGCTAGTTCCTAACTTGGAGAAGGGTTGGGATGATCCTGATGGATATGGGAATATCATACCAGATCCTTTGTGCATAGAGGGAGAGATCCTGTTACTTTGTTATTCATGCACATCTTCGTTTCCTCCCTGATGGTGTCCACCGTAGGGCTGTGCTGAGTGTCACCACAGGTGGTGACCTTGTCAGCCAGGGTGCATGTTGGAATGTCTTTTGTAGATGATTCAGAGAAACCAGAAACAATTATTTATGAGACTTTTAAATGGAAAGATCATATGTGGAGCAGCAAAAATCTGTCATGTCAAGAGCACAGCTGAATTATGGAATATCATCTGATTCGACAACAGTTTTGAATTGGGAAACTTAGGGGCTCATTAGGATGGCGGACGGACTGCAGTCCGTCCACCATCCTGGTGTAAATCGGGACCGTCCTCCATACATGCGGCGGTCCCGCACCACAAATCAGGATGCGACCCCCTCCATGGCGGACGCATTCTGAAGTTTAACATTGCGGCGGGTGCTGCTGATAGCAGCACCCGCTGCAATGTCAATACGGCATGTCACGCATTTCACAGCACTACGTGGCAGGCACCACACAGTGCCTGTCACATAGTGCTGTGAAATGTAAGGGGGTACCATGGGTACCCCCGCAGTGCAACTTCGCCTCCCCCAACACAAGGGGGCCCCTCAACGGGCCCCCAAAAACAATCCCCGTCAGCCTTTCCATGGCGGTTTCACCGCCATGGAAAGGCTGTCTCCAGCCATCTTCGTAATTAGGCAGACGGTGCCTGCCAGGCACCGCTGCCATTTTACTAGTGAGGACCGCTCCACCAGGCAATCCTAAGGATTGCCTGTGGCGGTTCCATGGTCTTTGCGACCGCCACGGTCGCAGTGAGATTCCCCCCACCATCCTAATTTGGCTGGGGGAAACACGTGGTTGGCGCATGGAAGGATCGCCAACACATGGCTGGCGGTGGCGGTCCTCCCGCCATCCTAATCGACCCCAGTATTCTGGGATAGTGTGGATACAGGAGTTACATTTTAAAATGGCTTCTCAGTGGCCAGTGAATGCCACATTGGCTCTTCTTGAGGTAAAGAAATTGCGCATTGACAACGCCATTTCAGCTGAAATCTGAGATTGCAGAAGACTTCCACAGTTAAATCACAGAGTGCAGCTGAATTCTGCAACTCGCCCAATTGAGCGGTCAACGTCGAAGCTGGGTAACCGGGTACGAGTTTTGGCAATGACGCTCAATATCGTGCCTAACAAAAAATGAACGTATTCTCCTGTAACGAAACTGGTGCTCATGTAAAGCGCAATGATACCCGATTTCTCTGGTCTGGTTCGCGCTATCAAAACTCAAAAAAAAAAAAAAAGTGCAGGTGAATTCTCGAGGTTATCGAAGAAAATAGAATTATGTTTTCGAGCTTTTCAGATTGACATTGCATTTTAGGGGGCAGCGATATTCTGACGTGTATTCTTAGGGTGCAGCTCAATCCTGCATTGGACTAACAAGAGTGCGGCTGAATTAAGTAGGGCAGCCTGTGTCTTTGTTTCCTCAAGGGAGCTCTCCGTTGGCGTCTGGTTACGCACAAGGATATCTAAAAGGAAGTGCGCAATTTTTCTTTCTGATCCAGAGTGTTAACATTCTACGAGAGAAGCTAAAATGGCAATCCTATTCTGCAGCGCCATTTTAGGGGTAACTCGGCCCTGCTGTATCCTGTTATCTCAAGCAAGAACGGACTAACCCATGTGCCCCCAGCACACATCTATGCACCGAGGTGAGGAGACGTGGGTGGCAAGCAAGGCGGAGTGAGACACAGACTGGAATAACTTAATGCCTGGCTTTGTGTCAACACTCCGGTTTGCATTTCAACCTCCCTGATTGCAATCAGAGCAGAATTGGAGTCTTTTTGCATTAAGTAGGCTGGAAAACAGCTTCACTCGAGACAAACCTGGCCCGAAACACAGTGTTCACACACAGAAATGAAAGCTCGAGGCAGGTGTTTCCACGTCATTCTGAGTCACTGCAGAGAAAGAGCCATTCAGCAGAGATGCTGCCAAAAAAGGCACCATTCCAACACAGTGGGTTGTGCAGTCGCTGTGAAGATTCCTGTGTAACATTGAGGCCATGGGTTCAAAACCTTCTCTAGGCAGGGCCGATAAACTTTTTATCCTTGCGGGGTAGAGAATATGAAAACCAGGAAGCTGCTTAAATGGCCATGATTTTTTTTCATAAAATTTCCCCTTCAACATTGGATTACAGAGGGGCGCATCAACCTCAGGACAGTGCACCACAGTGTGGACATTCCAAAGCCCTCCAAAGAAATCCCTTACCGTATTTTGCCAGCCCCTAGACATTGTTATAGGAACACTAGACTGAGCCTCTTCAAGTCAAAATAAGCATGGGCAAAGTCAATAGGTCCAGTAATTGGAATCTATTGGTTTTGTCAGTGTTTTTGGCTGTGCTGTACAGCATTCCTGTGCTGTGCAGCATGGTTAAGGAATTAAAAAAAGGCTTTAATGCGGTCCTCATAATTTTGTAGCCATGCACACCACGCATGCGTTCGCAAACAAACTGACACAGGCGTTCTCTATATTTAGTTACTTATCTACTTTGGACCGGTAAAAAGAAAAAAAAAAAAAGTACGTTTTTTTTGTTAAAAAAGTGAAGCAGTGGAAGCAACACTAGGGGAGCGGAAGCAAGTCGTGCAGCATCTGCAAAACAGGGGGTGGTGGAAGCAGCACTGAGGGCGAGTGTCGGGCCGGAGAAGCAACAGGCAAGAGAGCAATGTGGGGAGGATGAGGGAGAAGCATATTGGCACGCAGGCAATGGAGGAGTGTAGGAGTGGGAGAAGAAGCAATAGGTCAGAAAGAAGAGCGCAGGTGGGGTACACAACATGGAGGGTGGGGAGAAGAAGCAATGGGTGAGAAAGCAATAGAGAAGTACACAAGGGCAAGCGTAAAATGGAGGGGAGAGGAGGGAAGCAGACGGATGACAGAGAATGCAGGGAGAGTGATTGCACAAGGGAGACAGCTGGAGAAAACATGCACTGTTGTGGTGTGCTCAACAGAAAAGAAAAAAAAGTAGTGCTTGAAAAGCAGGCAGTGGACGCATAAATGCCAGCCAATCAAAAATGATGGTAAAGAGGCAATGCTCCATGGGAGGGTTAAGCACAAGACTGACAACCTGGGGTATGCAAAAAAAACATGCAAGTCAAAGTGATAGGAAAGCCAGCCATTTTAAGCAATTGTAGGATTCCTAGCACCTATATGCACTTGTTAAGCCCACAATATGTCTTGCAACAGACAGTGCATGCTCTGTGTTAGATCCAGCGGTTTCCAGCTGGCTGGGAGCATCGAAGCCAGTCAGAGTCCACCATCCTAGATAGGATGAGTACGATACATTTGTCCGATAACCTTTGCTCACCCTTGGGTAGCTTGACGCAGAGCAATGAGGCTTATCCTCAGGGCCCAAGTGTAAAGTGCTGGCACAACACCACCCTCGCAACACACTGAGTACGCTACAAATAAGTCTCCATACGAATATATATAAAACACTGTTCTTTGAATTACACACACTTTGAAATCAAAACGAAATATACATTGTATATACACTTTACAGTTGTATGCAATTGTAAACCTTTACCAATTTCAGCAAAACGGCAAGAACATATATGCCCTATTAAGAGGTATTCATCCCACACAACATTCCCTAATATGACATACCTCCGACAGTTGCAATGGTCAAGAAATCACAGGTCTTTGACTATGCCACATGACCCAGCCCCACAGTCACTCAACTAACCAGCCAACAATACACATTTCCCCAGCTGGTGCCATGCTGAGTAGATTGTCAGAACCACCTAAAGCGGAAAAAGACAGTTACTTAGTTTCGTCTATCCGGATTAGACCTCCAGGCACCAAGCAGCACCTGCCTGAGTGCAGGATCTCTATCCCCCCTAGACAAACGTTGTGACCCAGTAAACTGCAGAACTTCCAAGTCTGGAGAAAAGATTCCCCTCAAGCAGAAGCACAAGTTACTGTAGCTCTCGCCAGCCAGTCATAGGTGCCAATAAGGCACAAGAAAACCCCTTCGGACCCCGTCACGATTTTCTCCACAACAAAATACTTTGTGGCGTGGGTCTAGGGAGAGGGAGCCAGCGACCTTGGACAGAGGCTCTATTGTCCTCCCGATCTGGAGGATGAAGATAGTCTCAGCTCCCGGCTCCAGCCCCCCAACACCCCTCGGACACCACACACTCCGGAGTGCAAGCTAGCACATGTCCCCTGGACACCTCGGGTGGGTTGCTGATCTTTACGAGCACACTCCTCTGAACAGTGTTATGATGGTTTACGTCAGGACTGTCCTTGTCCCAACTGAGGATCACTTCCACCAGTTTCCGCCGCACTCTGCACAGTCTGTACAATCTTGTGGAAATAGGGAGATCCTATTTGTCCCTGAGATCTAGTGAACAGGATGCCAGCAAACCAGCCCTTGGAGAGTACTTAGGAACCCAAGCCATGACAGTTGACACTTAGCTGCAGTCCGGAAACATCCAGGCAAAATCCACCAAGTGGTAGACACCTTACTGGAGCACAACAAGATCCAGGCCACCACAAGTCTCCGTATAATCCAGTTGCAGTCCCACTTGCCTAAATATTCCTCTTGTGAGTGACCCAGCATTGAACCAGCATAGTATGGTTCCAAATCCAAAAGCATCTCTGAATTATGAGGCCACAGCCCCAGTAGTTAAGCCTACAATAGCCTTTGAAGTTATGATCAGATCAAAAGGCCCCCTTTGAAATGCAAAGGCCCTCTTTAAATTTTGTCCTGTCTGCCTTCCTACCCCGGTTGGTTGGATCACTATCTTAAGTGGGGCCAAGACCCTGCCCCTTGGAATGCAGGTGCCAATTCCACCCCCATGCAACTATCCCAGAAATGCCCCTCAGAGTCAGAGGGCCACGGTTTCCCTTGAGCCCCTAGTTTATGACCTTCTATCGGGAATGCACAGATGTAGCTGCCCCCGCACCCAGATGTGAAGCAGAGATAGACTAACGGACACACAGAGCCACGAGCATCGAAATGCCCACTTTCCCAAAGTGAAATTTCCACATACATAATGTCGGGTCAACTCCGAACTCATCGATATCAAACACTATACCGCTACTATGCAGCACGTAGGAAATTCTGCTCAATAGCCTTTCCCTACATTGCCTCAAGGTAATCCAATGCGAAAAGCAGGCCCCATCATACTGAACACACCATTCGGTGCCATTCACTACCCTTACATGCAGCAAACATGCTCTATCTCTTCTCGACACCGCACCCTGTCCCCAGGGAGAACTCCAATACAGCAAGAGACATGCAGAGCCTTGGCACATAGCTTTCCAAATTCCAAGCTGAGTAACAGTAACCTGCACACACAGGCCACACCAGGGACAACCTGTGGCACAATCGATGAGCTACCCAAGGAGGATCAATCGAGGTACATACCCTGGGTATATGTCTTACTTCTAGACAAGAGACTTACAGCTAACTCGAATCAGAGAATCATGTGCACAACAATCACTAGTATGAATATGACAAACACAGCACTTTGGCACTGAATGGCCCTGTCAAACGCTCTTAAAGTCGTAATCCAGCAAAACAAGGTCCAAACATGAGGCTAGTAGCCAAAAAAAGGTCAGGGGGAAGCAGGCTAAAAGATGCAAATAAAATACTCTGTCTAGACTGTCTAGAAGGTGAGACAAAGCTGAAGGCTGATATATTCTATGGCAATTGTTATTCATTGTAATTAAAACATAGTCCTACAGTACATCAGCTCCAAAGCACCAGAAAATGTATGACAGTGGTTAAATATACTTAATTCTTCTTGACCCAACACCAAGTGAGACCAATGACGTTACAAAATGGCTGACTTCTTTTTCAAAATCTTTTCAGTAAAGCAGAGATCCCACACAGCGCATTCTGTAATTCTACTTTCCGTAGCTGCTCACGACCAAAGTTTAATCCAACTGAATATAGCACTAATGTGCAAATTCCATAGAATTACCATTCAAACACTGCACTACTGTACAACATTCAAAGCAGTAACACAGCAGGAAATAGTGTTTTGTGATAAGTTGATCCTCTATTATGTGATCGGCTTCCACGCCTATGGACAGGAAAATTACAGTAAACACAGTGACACGGACCACTGTGGGATCCACCCTTCCCACTGCACAGCTTTTCGGGTGCAGGCAAACCTTGCCTTCCTACACTGCAAAGCTGTGTACGAGGGTATGGTTTGTCCCTTATTATTCTGATTGATTATTGACTGCTGAGAGGCCCCTCAGACACTAAATTATGTGGCCAATTTGGATTCGGTTATAGGTCGTGAACAAGAATAGAGCAAACATCAGCTTTTTAAGCAATTATGATTGGCCATCTTTTGAGTTCTGACTGAAGAATTGGCTCTCTGCCATCCAGTTATCCGTTCGTGTTGGCAGTCAATCAGATTAGCTCATGCGGGCTGCACCGTCCCAAGAGTGTGCAAGCAGTGATTAGTGTTCCCTGAGAAGCTTGCTGCCTGCTCTGCCACATGCAGGGATTGCCAAATGATGCTGCCTTGTCTTGATTCCACATCACGCCTCCATTGTTCAACATCCTACTGTTTGTTGTCACTGGCTCAATCTTGCAGGTTCTTTCTCATCCCTGCTTTCTCCCTTTGTCAATGTTTTCCTGTCTTTCTCTTCCCATGTTCGTGCTTTTATGCCTTTCTCTCTCTTACTCTCAGTCAAAGTCTGATGATGGAAAGTAACATCTCGTTCCCAATAATGATCTAAAACTACCTGCATACATGAAGTGACCCCCAACACAGACGCTGCTCCTGCGGAGCGGATTTATTCCTTCTTCTGGGGAAAAACCAACTCTGAAGGCGAGCAATAAATAAATTCATTTAAAAATCTATCACTCTAATTTCGATGAATATTAACAATAGTCTCCGGTAGCAGTGCTGTCCTAGAGGCTGACATGCAGGTAGGATTAACACCAGAATATGGCACTGTTGTTTATGGTACCTACAGGAAGCCAATCAGGAGTGGCCAGCACCGATCGGGGGGTAAGTGGGAGTAAAAAAAAGAAAAAATAACTTACCACCTCTCTGCCATCGTCCCGCCATCTTCTATCCTGGCCGGTCTTCCAAACAGGAAGCACCTAAGGTGAGGCTCCCCTGATCAAATCACAAAGCTGTAATGCAGCGTTGTTGTTGGTTCCCCTAAGCCAATCATAAAGCAGCAATGCAGCCTTGTGATTGGTCTGAGCGCCATGGTTCAGCACTCAGACAGGGGCTGGGGGCCTGGGCATATTCTCCACACAGGCTGTAATGCAGGCTGAATGGAGAACATGCAAAGTGCGCATGACGGTTTGGCCGACCTGAGAGGCCAAGCCACTCCTTTGCTGCCCCCCTCTCATCAGAGCAAACCCGCCCACAAAGCTGCCAGTAGGAGGTGGGAAAAAATGATAGTAACAAAGTTTTTTCCATTTCATTTTTCCTTTGTTTCACTGCTGCAAAGCAGTGAGGAGAAGCCCCTCTGCCTTAGCGGAGGAGCCGCCACTGATTAGCCAATTAAAGAAAATAAACATTTTTGGCAGCCTTAAACAGCTGTTATTACTGCAGTTGAGGTTGTTGTTATCAATCCTAGTGATGTCACAATTTGGGTTGGGCGAATTTGAGTAAATACATGCTTTGAAAAATTTCTCAACTTTGTCTGAGGCTTACTTTCACTTTCTCAACTGAACTTTCTCTGAACTACTTTGTCCTGCCCTTATTGAACAAGACATTAAGCTGCAGAGAATTGTGCTTACTCGCTGTTATCCCGGGTGCCATAGCTGCTAGTAATAGCAGGGTCGATCAATAGATGCCACAGTTTTCTCATCATCTCCGATCTCGCCTGACGGATGCATCTCCCACGAACTTTGGTCAGTAGGAAAAAAGAGTTGCATGGTGCTACTAAAAGCAACTGAGCATGGGCTGAGAAGTGCGCTCACAGTCCTGTGCAGCAGTGGGGGCATTCCCACTGTAAGCACAAGGCTACTTTTTCGCCCGCCCCATTTTTCTAAAACTTCGCCAGCTTTGCCAAGTGGGCCACGTGGTTAAAAGTTCAGAAGTTGTGAGGCCATAGTATTGTCATTGGCATCCTTTTCCTCCCCTTCAACATAATATACATTTCCCATGAAGAAACACACAACACACATTTTTTGTTTGGGTAGGATTGCTGCAGGTTTATTACATACATCGTTATGTAATAGGTGGGTTATCTTATGGGCGATCCAAGGGCAGGCAACCAACTGGGCCGCCTACCCGCCTGATGTGCCAGGCAGCACTGGGGCGAACCCCGCCTGTGCTGCCCTTACTAGTGATCCTCTTCCCGGATCATGTGACCGTTGGTACCTTTTTACTCATGCCCCTTTCAGGGCGGAGCATCACATAGCAAACCCCCCGGTTGTTCAGGCCCACAACCACCCAAAGGACTAGCGGGGCGCCAACACGGTTTCAAGGACCCTCCCATTAGGCTCCTCGGATTTGGCTCTGGCACCCCCTATGGTGCCGTGCAGAGGTACCCTTGGTACCGGCCTGCTTCCAGATCGCCCTTTAACTTCCGCCACAGCTCTGGAGGTGGCCACCGTCGCCGCCAGGCCCCCCCACCAAAACAGCTATAGTCTTACCCGCAACCTGTCCTCTCTAGAGCCTCCTGCAAATCTAGATGCAAGAGAACCATCCCTACTGGTTATAGATGATCCCATCTACATCCCAAAGCCCTTGACGCTAGCCATGGTCAGCTAGTGTCTGATGAAACAAAAGGCCCTATTGGCCTGAGATGTTGTGCCAAGAACTATTCACCCCCATGCGGCAAGGTTTCACTGCATCACATGCCTCAGCCCCGAGCCAACTCTGGGCGGGGCGAATGCAGGCACCAAGGCTCACATTACCCCATCTATTTGCTGATCTCACCTAGCTGCCGTCCTTCTAGCACCATGTGTGCCTGAACACCTGCGTGCCCCATCTATGGGGCAGCAGCCAACTTGCCAGGTGACCCTTCCCACAACCCGCCTGCCTACCTTGGCTATTTGGGCGAGAAGGATTATCCTTAACATTTGAACAGTCCCTATGCTCGCTAAATCATGACGCACAGGAGTGTTCATAACTAGAAGTGTGTGACAATGGTCAAGGGGGCCTCCTGCCCTTGCCATGTATCCCTTATTCCTTATGGGAATTTTGCCCGTTCAGTTCACACTGTTGTGGAAACGCCTTGGCATACCAGCTTAGAGAATCTGTCTGATTTAAGCAGAGCGCACTGTCTGCAATGTGGTGCCTAACATTAAGGATTGACTAAGTCGTACTTTGCCCCATCCTAGAATACTCCCAGATAGGGAGTGGCGGGGGGGATAACCCCTGCCAACCCGGAGCATCCCCAGCGGTGACAAATTACCTGCCCCGTTAAAGTTTAGTTTTTGTTGCACAGTGGATGTGCCAAATGTTCTATTGGCATGGTAGCCCATTGTGCTTGACACCTTGTTACCCCATTTATTGGGACGGCCGCACACTATGTTGGCTGACCGCATCCCCACCCAGCGAGGCTAATATAGCTAACCGGGCGGGGCAATTGTGCTTAACTGCAGGAACATGTCACCGACCCTTGGTTCTGGGGTGCCCTTACTTCGCCCCAATGTCGGACGATTACACAAACCCCTTTGATTCCTAACCCTGGTGAACACCTTAATGGTGTCAAATCTGGTTTGAAAGAATATATTCCTTGTGCCATCATTGGATTCAACTCACCCTTTCGTGGGTTGACAACTACAAAGGTGCCTACACAAGATACCCAACATAAGCGTTGGCCCTGGCTGCCTTACGTTCTGGTGCCCGATATGGAAAGAGCCTTGCCTTACCTTGCTGCCCCTGGGATTTAGTCATTCATGGCACTGACCCACATGGGCCTCCTACAGGGCTGTGTAACGCGGCCCAGGATGACCTTAACAATCAGCTTGGTATGATACCACAAACCGCATTGGTCATGAGAATCTTAAGAAGCACACAGTTTCCACCTGGGCGTACGTCCCAATGAGACCGGCTTCACACAGCTGTAAGGCCAGAAACACACATATATTCAACGTATTTACTGGTTTTGGCCACTTGGCACCCTTCTGGTTGCAGCTCTGTGTTTTTGTGAAAGCACGCGTGCCCCGGGGCATGGTGTTGCTGATTAACCGATGTATATTACCCACTTGCTGATACTGTGTATCGGTAACTGCCCTTACTTGGATTGAAGTAATGCTGGTAGATTCCTAAGGACTGTAGACCTAATACTCCCACCCCGTTTGTTCCCCAAAATTTGGGACAGGCCAAGAAGTAATCATGCCCTTCAAGGTACATCTACCCCAGCAATGACTATCAATGTATTTGGGACACAGGTCGCAGAAGGTGCCCCTTCCAGTCTCTGGTTCTAGCCCATAGAGGGATAACCCAGGGGGGCAGCCAAGTCTGTGAGAACCAGAGGGGAACATTCTGAGCAAATACCTGCCCTTTCCTGAATCTTGGTAATGCCATCAGGTCAATGATACCCTGTCGCCATTTGGCTCTAACGCAGTGTTCACCAAACCTTTATGCACGGCAGCACACCTGTTAGGTGACAACTACCACCACCCGCCTGCTGCCCTGCCTAAAGAGCGGATGAATATGTCTTAACTGAAGCGACCTCATACCTGCCCTTGGTTGCAGAGGAATGCCCACCAAGTGTACATGGTACCTGTTTCTATATGGTGCCTGCAGATGTTCCTCATCAAAGGTCCTCCTAGCCAATTGTACAATGCAGTCTACAGCATTTCGCAGCGCCTCTCTTTACGTGCAGTTACCAGAGTAAGTGTAAAATTATACTTTACCACCATTGGGCTGGTGACCGGTGGCAAAGGCAGACAAAACCTGGGCATAAGATCAGTTTCCTAGTGTAAAACAATAATTATCCCGCACCATTATCACAGGCAGTGAATGTGCTTCATGAGACACCACAGTTCTGAGTGCTACCAACCCTAGCGCACCGTGTGCCACTTTGTGCATATCATTCTAGGGTGACTAAGCCCTAATGTGCCCCCTTCCCTGGATGATCCCCAGTACAAGAGTACAGGCTGATAACCAAGTGCTGCGCCAGCCAATATCACCAGAGTCAGTGAAACCACTGCAGGGTGGCATGCCAAGCTAAACCCACCCAGAATTCGCCTGCCAATGCGAGAGGACCAAGCATTCATCGCTTCTTAAGCCATCACTGTCGATGGTAGGCATGCCCGCCGGTGAAACCACTCTACATGGACAACGGTTGTCTCACACAAGGCCTGTGTTACCTCAGTCTCGGTCCTCCTGCAGCACAGTACCCCACAGGCAACCTCCTGGTTGCACGGTCAATGCAATCTGGCATGGCTGACCCATATGCTGGCATTTAGTGCTAAGCTTACTGTGCCGCCGGCTGGTGTTTTGCGTCTTCTGTCATTGCCTCCGGATATATACTACAAAAACCACACTACACCTACAACACGCCAGTACCATTGCCTTTAACAATGCTTATTAGTTGTATTAATTACTGAAGCCACAATTCTGGCTTCACTGCGTAGCATATTGAAAATGCTTCCATTCTGAAATGGTGGGACTGTCATCTTTATGTGTTGAACTTTGCATTAATGTCTCCCGTCAATGAATAGCAAGCTCAACCGCAAATGGGACCATTACACTAATCAACTGAAATCAACCATACCCCCCTGTAAAAATGGTAAAATGTGTGTAAAACCCAGCCTTAGCCAGACAAAACCATTAGAAGCAGTTTATCTGGGGCATTGTAGAGACGTATAAGATACTAGACAACCTGTCCCTTCTATCTGAAAATCGATAATCATCAACAGAATGCCAAGTGACTTGAAAGAGGCATATCAACTGTAACAGCTCCACGCGGTGCAAAGGCTCTTACTATAAGAGGGAACCTCAAATAAAGTGCTTTCTTCACCTGCCTTCGCATAATCTGCAGTCATGTGAGCTTGGCTTGGCTCGATATCATTAAGAGAATGCGAAGTGACTTAAAAACAGGCATATCAACTGTAACAGCTCCACGCGGTGGAGAGGCTCTTGCTATAAGAGGGAACCTCAAATAAGGTGCTTTCTTTACCTGCCTTCACATAATCTGCAGTCATGTGACCTTGGCTGGTGGCGAGTTATACCTGAACATCGGAAAATGAAAACTCTGGAACTGCAGTCACGAAGGCTAATTAAATGAAGACCACTGAACCGAGGCAACTCCTCAGGAGTTTATCCTCGCAAATCTGAAGTCATGAGACAATCCACACCTTTCGGGGTACCAGAGCATGTTGAAAAGGATCCCTTAATAGCCTTCTTGAATGCTTTAAACCTATGATGCATAAGGATGCTTTGACCACCTTTGGAATTGCCCACATTTATGAATGGTCCCTTGATTTTCAGTTAGCCACCCACAGGTTTGCCAACTCCATGTGATTGCGAAGACACAGTCCCTTATCAAATTGGCGCCAACCAAGTACAAGTTCCTTTTTATTCTTCTCAACCTGTGAGAGCAAAACTAACACCAACGGTCTGACTACCGACCCAGAGCGCTCCTATTACCGACCCCGGTATGCCTCCCTGCAAAGCTTCACCATGCACCGCTTGGGCCATGTGTTCCACACTTACAACATCACTAAAAGGTTTCTTTTAGATCAAAACAGAACCTCCTATATGCTAAGTGGTAGAGTCACCTATTATTTTCAGTAATATTAGTGAGCTGCTGCTTTGTTACTGTATTGAAAACACGTCACCATCCCCGAATATTGTATGCAAACACATTTTGAAATTGGAAGTGTGTGTCCGTGCACTGTCAGCAACTTTTCCCACAGTGGGCATGAAAGAGCTGGACTGTATCAAATTCAAAGCTGTTCCAAACAGGGGCCCCCAAATAAGTTTCTACCAAGGGCAGCTGATAATACTACCGCATGTGCTGTTGTGCACGAGTATGCACTCCTGACCTCAAACCTTCAAAATGCCGTGTTAAATGCGCCAGAGCCCCCCACGCATCCTGAAGAAGGCTGTGCATTGCCAACAGAGAGAAGGTATTAATCAATCAATGTGTGCCCAGGCAACATCAGGCACGTCTTTGCTTCCCCAGCCTACCATCAACATTTGCTGCGATACGATAACTAAACATCAAAAGCCCCTCGGTTGCAGTAACCGCAAAATCTTCTCTCCTCCCTAACGAGGGTTGAGGGTATGGCTTAACCCGTGCAAGCAAAATTCTTTGCATAGCATGGTGTGTACCCGACTAGTGTGTTGCTGTTTCTGCCCTTGCAATCCAGGTATATGATACAGCAAGAACATCATACCTGCAACATGTCAGGGTTCTTGGCTTTGTCACAGGTTGTTAGTTGCCTAAGATAAATAGGCAGCACTATGGCTTGTATATAATATTGAAAAGCTTTCACTTAAAGCCGCTGACACCATGACAATGTTGCTGCTCCTGAGTTTCAAAAGTAGAAGGGAAATCCACAGAGAAAGTGACTCTCTGCAAAGGATTTCCCTTCCTCTACCGCTCACCTGGCCCCGGCGCATCAGAGCCACCGCCGGGCTCGTCGCGACACGACACCCACAGGGGGTAAAACCTGTGCGATTATCACAGCGTCACTATTTCACAATAATCCCCCGAAGCCATAAGTCATTGCTTGGGTTGCGCCAAGTGCCGCGTTCAATTCACCATAACTGCACATCAAGTGCAAGGCGGCCGCCCTTACTGTGAATGAGCACTCCGTTGAAGGATAGGAGTTAACCTGTTGGCAATCTTGATACTGGTTCTGCAACTTTAACTACCGGACTTATAGGGCTCAAATTAAGCGCTTAACGGTCACAAACCCGTTGGTCCCGGTGCCACAACAAACTGCTCTCTTGTCCCCCCACCAGCCAGGGAAGTGGGCGGCACTCCGATGCCACAACCGTCGTTCCGGCCCAAACACTACACAAACGAGTCAAGGCACCCCGGCAGCCTCAACACCCGACCCGCCCTCCAGGCGGCTGGTCGGCCCAAGCAAAGGCCCCTCCTGGCCCGCATTCACTATGCTTAAAATTACTGAGGCTGAGATGCTCCTTATCTTTCATCCCCTTAGTGCATGGTGAGGCACAACCTCACGGTACCTGGAGGCAGGAGCCACGTGGGCTAGTAGGTCTCACACACAGACAAAACACGCTAACATTTTCACCAAGCAATAATCACGCCCTAGTTAGACCTCATTGGCTGCGAACCTACCACTGCGCCAAGCTACATCCACTGCTGACTCATGCATTCTAAATGAAACAGTGTTGCTGCGCTATACCCTTAACTGTATACATTAATCCTGCCGCACCAAATTAAATATCCATACCCTTCTACCACTTGATTCTAGGCCCGAGGTGCGCCTCTTGAGCCGGAGGATCACAGGCACATGCGATTGTAGCTCACAGGAGCTGGCCAGCTTGTTATTATGCTCTATCTTCCGCAACGTTTGGAGCTATCGTCGCGTCGCCATTAGAGCGTTTCACTTTTGGGCCTCGCTCTACGGCACGGGGAGATTAAGTGATTTGCTACCTGTCCTGGGATGTTGAGGGGGTGCCGGGAGTCGAGCTGCAGGATTGCGACGCACCTAGTTCCCCCGTTCTAACGTCTGCAGCTTTGCCCGCTACGGCCACACCAGGAAGATTTGTAGCGACGGGGTACCATGTGGGGGTGAGTGCCGCTCGGCCCCATGGCTACGGACGAGTCGGACCCAGGGACATTGTGCCAGCTCCCGTGCCCATCATTCTAAACCAAAGTGGCACAGTTACGTCCCCAGGTGGGATGTGTTACGATTGAGTGCAGTCGCGGTGCACAGTGTGGAAACTGACTCACAGACCAAAAGCACTCCTTGTCGCTCTACTTTGCCAGCTCCTATCCCCCGTACAGCTAGGAGACCGCAGCACCCGGCCTGAAGTGGGTGCCAGGGGGCAGTGAAAGCCATCAAGTGTCTGTGTGGGGGGGGGCGGGCAAACAGCAGAAGAGCGCCGGCGCAGCCCCCTGCATGGATTCAGCTCAAACATTAAACTTAATTTATTAACTTCATTTACATGCAACATAATTAGGGGCCCGAGGGGACTCCTCGCGGGCACATCAACTTCACTGCTGTAACACAGAAATAATCCACCAGGCCCGTGGTCCTGGTGGGAAAATCAGCTTCCTGTTAGTGCTGGGCGCTGTTGGTGCCCCTGCACCGGGCAGACACACTGGGGGATGATTGAGGGCATTGTATAGCCCTCCCACCTCTCTTTACACGCAGATACATCTTGCGGGCCCCCAGCCTTTCTAAGCACCCATTCGAAGTTTAAGTGAAGGTATGCGCCGGACACATGCATGCCCCCAGAAGCGACCAGCCCTTTCCACCCATTGGTCTGGGGACTTGCCCCTAGGCAGTGCAGCGTGTGTGAGAGAAACAACCGTCCTCTGTACGTAGCCTAGACTTCAGGTTCCTCAGACTGCCTCATCTAATATGCCGCCCCAGCCTTGCTGATTTGCTGGGGTGGTGCACTGCCACACACTGTGGCCAAACGGAAGGGCACGATTACTTTGACCCCCTCCGCAGCTGCCGACCGATCGGGTGCCTTGCCAGCGCACCCATGACCTTGTGTGCCGACTCAGCAATGCAAATAGCATGGGGCGATGTGCTGCAACAGCTAAGCCCCTTCAGGCCATACTGGCGGTTAAGGGACAAACGTCCGCCCCACATGCCCCAAGCACTGTTGTGTGCAGTGTGCAGGGAGCTGCGGCTTACACACTACCCGCTCAAGGCACCTCACGGCAGTAACCACTCCTGCGTGCTAGGCCATTCCATTCAGCCACCTAGAGTGCACCATGCTGCTGGACAACAGCAGGCGCCCTCCCCCCTGGATGCCACCCGTCGTAGTAAGCAACTTTCTGCGACCGGACCGGCATCCAACCGTGATGTGCGGGGGAGTTAGGGTCTCCCACACAAGGACAATGGGGCTGGACTCACCGCAAATCGTTGTAAGCAGCTCTGCAACCGGACATGAGAGACACGTTTAGACGGCGTGCACGGCGATCAAAGAGGTCGCCAAAATGGTGGGGAAGGGATATATACCCTCCCCCAAGTCCAGGGCGCCCAGGAAGTGACTCCCCTCGTGCGTCACAAACCAGGCAAGATAATGGGGGAGACTCCAACCAGAGTCCCTGCCCCTGAAGGGGGCGGGGGGTGTGGGGTGCTCAGGCGACACTAGAGTGCTGACCTCTCTAGTGGCCCCCTGTGGGTGCCTCGGCCAGCAGCAAAGACTTCAGAACTTTACCCACCCCAGAAAGCTGCTTTACAGAGCTTTCTAAGTGTTCGTCGTGGCTTTTCTGAAGGAGCTGTGTTGTATTGGGGCTAGCTGATCACATCACGAGCCTTCTTGCGGCACTGTGATGAAATCCGGTTACTCCTCTGGATTCTATTCGGGACGGTTAGGACTTCGTCCTGGGGATTCTATGCGGGAGGTTGGGATTTGGATGAGGCATTTCATGCTGTTCAGACGCACTCACACACAGCTCCAATAAATTACATCGAATTCACCTTTGAGTTTGTGTGAGTCACTACAGAAGTGGCAACAAGGATGGGATTCGAACCCACGTGTGCAAAGCACAATTCACCTTCGAGCTTGTGTGAGTTACTACAAGTTATTTCATAATCTTTACTTTCCTTGTCCATAGAGTGCTGCTGGAGGAGATGTGGAAGGAATGCATGGAGTGAGTTTAACACAACAAGTATATCGATCTTTATCAGAGAGACGGTATTTTTGACCCCTGGGTTCCATGATAACTCAAACTTCACAGTGGTGGATTATTTATGATGTCACTTAGATATCCTCAGTAGATTACGTTTGTGGACTATGTCACTTTGATACTCTCAGTAGATTATGCACTTGGGCTATGATGCCAGTTAGATATTCTTTGTAGATTATGGTTTTGGAATATGATGTCACTTCAATATTCTCAGTAGATTGTGGTTTTGGAATATGATGCCACTTGAATATCCTCAATAGATGATGTTGTTGTACTATGATGTCACTCGGGTACTCAGTAGATTATGCAGTTGGGCTATGATGCCAGTTTGATATCCTTTGTAGATTATGGTTTTGGATTATGAGGTCACTTCGATACTCTCAATAGAAGACAATCTTATTTTTTTGTAAATTTTAAAAATGAGTTTATTATGAAAAAATTATGCAGGTTAATAAAACAAGTACATAATACATGAGAATGATAAAAGATAATTAGGGAAGGCACTGTAGGAAGGAAAGGGGAGGAATTACATGAGCCATATACATAAACGGCTGATTATTAATAAAGATTAAATATTGAAAGAAATAGAAAAATGTGAAATAAAAAACAAGGTTATAGGTTACAATAAAGAGTGGGGGGGGGGGTGTAAAAAACTTCTCGAACGCCAGGTGGAGGTGCATTTGACGGCTTTACAGAATTATCTGGGGACTGAGTAATAGGTGTCCAAAGTTAATCTTATTTTTAATAACCTGCCTATCTACAATGCTTTATAGTGTATGCAAAACATACTGCCTCATCATAGAATACTGCACTTTATTCAGTGTGTTTAATCTGCTTGATAAACATTAAGAATCTTATGCGTCTATGGGCCAGCTTCAGAGCATTCTGTATGAACGCTGCTATTTTGGGAGAATGCGCACCTTGGCGTACGCTTGCATTAAGGTAGATGGATGAATAACAAAGGTGCCTGGAGCCCGGCACGGTGCAGAATGTAGAAGGCTTCTATTAGGCAGGGTAAGTGAAGTCATACGTCACTGAGATCCTATGTGTAAGCAGCTAAATGCTCCTGCTGTGAATGCTCCCTTTGCATTATTTATAATAACCGTAATGACTGCATTTGTGATCTGACATTGCGTCGTCCCGGTGAACGGGATTCACGCACTCAGCGTTTTCTGCCCCTGATAACTAAACAAACAGCACAGCAATCACCGGGAAGAAAACTAATAGGGGCGCTAGGAAAGCAAGGCGCTGGGGAGGAGGGGCTGAGATGGGGTGTGCGCGAGGGGAAGGAGGCAGAGCTTATAGAGGAAGAGACATCAAGGGTGGGAAGGGAGTGCAGGCGGCGGGAGTGTGAAGGAAGGGTAGCTGAGTGGGAGAAAGTGCTTCAGGCTAATTGTAGGGTTTGGGATATTCAAAGATGACTCTAGTGTGAGGGAGGGAAGAGGGATAGACTAGTGAAGGAAAGAGGCGGGCTCCAGGTAGAGCTGAGAGAAGGGTATGTCCGGACTGGCCATAGCGGGCACCGAGCGTTTCCCCGGTAGGCCGTTAGGTTGGGGGGCTGTTTTTGATACCGGGGGTCGGCAATCGCGCCCCCCCCCCTGTAACAAAATCGGCCGAAACCGGCCCTTGCAAACTGCTCGGCTGTACTCCCCCTCACCCCAGTCTGGGGGGCGGCTCAGCAGTTTGTCAGGGCCGGTTTCTGTTACTAGTCCGGCCCTGGAGAAGGGACCTTGTCCTGTGGTAGAAGGAGGCCCAAAGAGGTGAAAGTAGGACTCTGGCTGGTGAGAGAAGAAAGCAGAGGTGTGGGGGAGAAGGAAGCACAGACTGGCCGGATAAGGAAGAAACGATGAGTGGAGTAAGGGTCATAACCTAGTTGGAAAATGATGAACTGACTAATAGGCTAAGGAAAATGATAATAGAGAAAGAGGTATAGCCAGGGCTTAATTTGGGCCAGTGGGTGCTGCTGAGGGCCACTGCTACTCATTTTTTGGGACTGGCACTCAAGTTTTGGCATCAGACATTAAGCAAGAGAGGGACAAACATACAAAGTAGGGAAGACGAAGGAAGAGAAAGACGAAAAAATTTGACAAATGGAAGAATCATGCAAGATTGAGATAAAGGGGCGGGGGTGTCTGGTAATGGATTAAAGAGGCCAGAGGTGAATTCCAGACTATGCTGCCTGGTATTTGGCGCAACAACATTAAACTGCACTGGCTGCAACTGGCTTCTGACCAGAGCTTCAGGAACCATGAGTCATTACAAATTAAGTACTAGGACTAGTCTAGTGAGAGGTAAGATTGAAGCTTGGGGGACAAGGAGGCAACATCTATCTGTAGAAGGAGGCGTATTCTAGAAGGTGAAAAGTAACACTGTAGGGGAAGGAAGGGAGATAATCAACTGGTGGGAGGAAGAGTTGTCAGTTGGTACAAGGACACATGGGTCATTGATGAAATGAGTCAGTCTATTAGGAGAAGGAGTCAGTCTTCTGCTCCCCAATGCCATAAATCCCGAGACGTCTGGTCTTTCAGTATCTACCTAAGAAAACTCCAAGATCGACAAAAGACAGGGATATTTTAAACATCTGACAAAATAAGTCAACAAAGATATTTGAGGAACGTGACCACCAATGGAACTTCAGGCTGAAGGGATTTGGATAGTTTCAATAATGCCCCGTGGGGAGATAAATGTAGGAAACCATGTACCGACACAAAGAGCGAAGGTTTCAAAATGTGCGCACATATAGTAGGTACCGTCAACAGTGCAGAGGCTGGAGGTGATTAACCTAATAAGTCCACGCCTTTGTAAGATATCAACTTCTTTCACTCATTCATTGTGATCCTCCACCCAAAAGTCCTCCTTTTTTGGTTGGTTGGAACCGCTCCATACCGCTCACCAGATTGCTTTCCTTTTCAAAGGTGAAATGTTTTTGAATATTTTATTTAATGTGACTGCTGCTAGGCAACCATCACTTAAAAGGCTGAAGTGTATACATGGGGCAACTCTTGATTTAGCTTATTAGGGTTCAATCTAGTGATCATTCTTTACTGCTAAAAGTTATCTTCCATTTTACATGATTTGATATGGTCGCTTTCATTTGTTGATACAAATGTTACGATTAAAATGTCATTTGTACTTCACTAAAAAAGAAATATCTTAATAGTACATTTAGTGTTCACCCCTGTGGTTTATGCTTCCAGGCAATATGCTTTTTTGACCTTGGCTACAAACATTCGTGCAGATCCTTCCCTACTGTCCAGTAAGCCTTACATTCACTTATTTGACAATAGTCATCTTTTAGTAAAATTTACCAAAGCCCATTGTATGTGACAAAAAGAAAGCTTGAATACCTCAAGTTTATGCTCAAGGGCGTCAAGTTATCCTTGGACTCTATTGGTTTTTATTCATTCATATTTTATTCAAGGAACAAATAATTACATGAACCTTAGATGACAGAGGATTTGTCAATCCCAACAAAACCGCATCAGCCTTGTGTTCATTTCCAGCTCCAGTAACGTTGTAAAATAAATGGGGAGAGGATGTGACTTAAAGGCTAGAGCGCTCGACCTCGAAGCTGGGAAATCGGGTTTGAATCTCGGCAGGGACGCTCAACATCCTGTGATTCTGGGCAAATCTCTTAATCTACCCTTGCTCAGCAAAAAAAAATGTATGTGTCCATCTGTAATCCAACTGGTGCTCATGGTAAGTGCTCTGATACCTTCGGGTCGAGTTCACGAAATCTATATCACCCCCAAAAAAATGAGCTTCAAATTGTAAGTAGGGAGAGCTTGGCATCACCTACATGGTCTGTGCATTCCATGAAGGCTGAGAATAAGTCAGCATCTGAGGCAGAGACTGGAGACTGGAAACTCTCACATGTAGGGTTAGCAGCCACATCTCAGTATCCATTCTGTAGAGTATTTTGTATATACGTGTGTACCTCATTTACCTTTCCCTCACGAGTAAATAAAAACAAGTAACACTATGCACCCAGGATCTAGTACAACATTCCCATATACATAGTGACCATTGCAATACTGCTCCAATTTAAGGAGCAGTTGAAGACACAGCCTTTTAAAAACACAATATCACAATACAGTAACGATCCAATAGCCAACTTCGTCTCCTCATTTGACCATGTAGAGCGACCTACTGCCTTTTTGGCCAGGCTCGCACTATTCAAAAACCTAATACATACATGCTTAAAATGCTTATTAAGGTCCTGATACTCCCAATTAAGCACAACTCACACCTAACTAAATTCAATACAATTAGAGTTTATCGTTTTTGCCTAATTTACATGTACATCGCAAGGAAAAACACTTTCTTTGTGTAGACTCAATATGCTTAGCTCAAATCTAGCTACAAAGCAACAGAGTTCTCACCTATAGGGGTCTTGAATGAAGGAATTGTACTCCTTTGACTGAAACTGGGTTCTCTTAAAATCTTCATCTGGTCTTCTGCCATTGTGCAGTAAAATGCCAATTTATCAGGAATAGCTATCCTTGATTTTTTTAAATTAAATAATTACTTTACTGGAAAGTGTCCAGTTGCAACACTTTGGAGAACTCACAAAACTTACTTAAAGGCAAGTTTATTCAGTTTCTCGAGTTGCTGATGTACATGTGATAGACTTAAAAACTGCTTATCGTTTTAGGGATCAATGCATTGAGTATAATAGAATAAACGTTACAAAGAAGAACATGCCCCAACTGTCAATTATTTGAGCAAATTAAATGATAGAGTTGCTCCTTGCAGTATGCCTGAAGTCAGGTGATTTTTATACACAAAAAACTCTGAGTAGATTATAAAATGTAAAAATGTGCTTGAGGGAGATAGTTGTTTCTCTATACTATCAACATGACAATGGGTGTGCATATTTTAATGCCACTGCCAGTCAGAATTTTATATTTGCATGCAAACCAAGGCATACATTGTTTTTCACAATTCGGCTGTATGTAATGAAGTCAATTCAATTCAATTCAAAAACTTTATTCGATCATTAATTAATAATCATAAAAGTACATACATACATAAATATAAAAACATGAGGATTCAGCAAGTTTTAAATTAATCACATGTCAGGAAAATGGTGCTTTTCCTCAGACATATCGATTTTAAAATATATACAGCAGTAAAAAAACAGATGTCCTGTGAATTAAGTCCAAATAAAAGCCCCATGGCCGAAACAATATTGGATACATTATATTTTTTAAAAAGCGGTTTCAGATATACTTTTCGAAGATGGAGATAAAGAGGGCATAACAGTAAAAAATGCTCCGTACTTTGTTTTGTAGTCCCGTCACACGGACAGGGGGCGGTAGTATAAGTCTTCATTACAGGATACGCAACAAGCAAATGAACAATCCCCATCCGGAGTCTTGTCAACACAAATTGGTGGGAACGGATAGTAACCAATTTAAGGTATCCTGGGGGCCCCATTTCTTCCTTATTATATCTGTCATAAAAAACATGTGAGGAGAACTGAACAGTAGCTGCGTTACGCTTCATCATGCTAACCCTCAAAAATTCATGTTTAATCTCACTCTTCGTGATATCTAAAACACAAGAAGGGTTATCACAGACCCTAAAATTAAAAACATCATCAAATGTTCGGATAATATAGTTAAGCCACGGGATGCGGGAACATTTATCCAAGTAAAGACAATCAGAGATTATCTTTCTTGTAAAGCCAGTCTGTTCCTTAGACCAAATAGATCTCCATACTAACAGGGGTCTTAGTCTGATCAAGTCAGATAGATGTTCTAGACCAGACTCTTGATGGATCAGCTTTGTTGAGGAAGAAGATGGTAAACAAAGGAGTTTTTTGACGAATTTGTTCTCCTCAACCTGGAGCATGTTGTTATTACAATGGCCCCACACTCCTGAACCATATAGGGCCAGAGCAACACATTTATGTCGATATAAATACAACATGTCTAGTATCCGTCTTGAGCCTAGCTTGGATGCAAACCTAAATAAGCCAAAAGAACACTTGGCCATTTTGGCTCTTACATTGATCATTTCGGAAGTCCACATCCCCCCACTATTAAAAGTGATACCCAAATAACAAAATTTGTACACCACTTTTATGGTTTGGTCCATAACTGTAAAGGGCCTTAGGTTCTTAATTTTCTTCCCACAGGGCATTATAAAAGTTTTTGAATTATTAATTTTTAATTTTCTCCCCTTAATAAAATCTGCAAATTTATTCATAAGTTTTTGCAACCCTAAGGGGGTTTGTGAGAGCAGAACCGCGTCATCCGCATAAAGCAATATTGGGATGGACAAGCCACCAGCAGTCGGTGCATCTGCACTGGTGGACCGTAGTTCCGACTCAATTGCATTAATAAAAAGGGAGAAAAGGAGAGGTGCAAGGACGCATCCCTGCCTAATTCCGGATCCTATTTTAACACTGGGGGTACACTCCCCCGATTGCCCGTATCGTATCTTGGCTGTCAGGTTCCTATAAAGTTGGGCCAGGAAATAAATAATATCTTGAGGGGCACCCATGTCCAACAAGGTTGACCACAGAAGACCATGGTCAACCAAGTCAAAGGCACTGGACAGATCGGCAAAACAAAGAAACAACGAGCCTTGTTTGGCTCGTGTATATTTGCATATAATAAGGTCTAGGTTAATGCACTGTTCTATAGTGCCCAACCCCTTGCGAAATCCATACTGTGAATCTGCAAGGATCCCTTTATCTTCTGCCCATTCCTCTAGACGACTCAGTAATACTCTACTCATAATTTTTAGGGAAGCAGTAAGGAGGGAGATCGGGCGATAGTTTTTTGCCTCACCCCTCTCCCCTTTTTTATATACCGGGATAATAATTGATTCCCCCCAGGTCTGTGGAGCCGCAATCGTCGCAGCTGCATTAAAAACCTTTGTTAACAATGGGCTCCAAATGGAAATCTCGGCTTTATAAAGGTCAACGGGTACCCCGTCCGGGCCCGGCGCCTTTCCCCCCTTACTGGCCCGAATGGCTGCATCTACCTCTAAGACTGTGATATTGAGAGGTATGGGGGTTAAAGCCATGGTTTCACTATCCCCCCCTACAGCTAGTCCTTCGGGGTTAAAAATACTAGTAAAATGAGACACCCATTGTTCCTCAGATACCTGGGCTGACATTACCGGGACTTCTTCATTTTGGAGGAAGGGACTATTTACAGTGGACCAAAAAAGCTTGATATCCTTAAGGTCCACTGCCTTGGTCAAATTGTTCCAGGCCTCTTCCCTTAGTTCCTGTTTCCTATCCCTCAGATGAATTGTGTATTCCCTTCTGAGGGTTTTAACTGCTTCCTTATCTCTGGGTTTACCCTTAAGAGCAGCTTTGAGTCTTTGTAAGGATTTAGTACATTCTCTGTTAAACCATCCCCCATTAATCCTAGGGCCCTTGTAATGAAGTCACTTTTTAAATGTTTACTATTTCAAAATCAAGTTGAAATTGTCGAGATGATATTGTTCTCCTTCATTATTACCCAAGACAATTTAAAAAATGTTGAATATTAAAAGTAGTTTTATTAACTACCTTTTTTAATTTATCTAACTGTATACAAATAACCCCTTAATGCTTCCCATCACTGAAGCCTTAAAATCCCAAATCCCCCATAATGCTACTTTTACCTGAAAGCCACAACCACTTGCTAACCATTAACACTACCAACCCCTTAACACTACTACTCCTTGCTACTCCTTAACACTACCCTTCCCCTGAACCCTAAAAACTATTAGTGTCTCTCTATGCATCATTTTGCAAACCTTAAAACACCCTATCTCTTAGTACTACCTATGCCATCATCTATTGATTCTACCCTTCCCTAAACCCCATAACCATTTCATGCTACCCTTCCATGAACTGTAAAAAGCCCTTGTTATCCACTAATGCTATCCTTCTGTGAGCCTAATACCCTCTTAATTCCTCCTATGGCTACGCTTCCCTAAACCCTAAATAACCATTACTTTGTCTTAATGTTTCCCTTCACGGAACCCTAAAAATCTATACTCCCCTTATACACTGGCCATTCCTGAATCCTGAAAACCTGACATACCCCATAAACCTACCCTTCCCTTAAATCTAGAAATGCCTTACTTCCTCTTATCTCTTAATTCCCACAATTTATATGAAAATGCAAGACTTTGATTTGATGATATCACGCAACAGAAGTTTAAAAATCCAAAATACATGTGAAAATATCATAAATAGATTCAGAATTCTCCAGAAGCAGTTGCCGGAAGGCAAGCACGTCTTTCACAGTTAGGCAGGATAGGGGCATAGACAACAGTTCATCGTCTGGCCACCCATGCCTGAAGTTCCTAAGCCGCAGATGGCTGGCTGACAGTAAGTTGCTGGCCCCCTGGTGAAGTGGTTGAGCACAAATGATGATCCCATAATTCCACTCCCATTGGTGCCAAAGACTTGGTAGATGATGTCATTGAAACGGATTAGCACAGGAGTGTATCCCCTTTAAAACGCATCAAATGTTGTCCACATCAGGATGTCCTGTCCCATGCTTGGTTTCTGATTTGAGTTGATGCCGCTACTTAGCAACGGCCAAACAACTTACCATCCTGCCTCAACTACTCTCTTTGTATCATGCATGGTGGCAACACTGAAGTAACAAAGTCAATCAATCAATAATATCATGACAGCGGAAACCAACTTTAATTGAGAATAGAGACCCAATATTAGACATACGCTCAATCACCTGGATAATGTCATAGAACAGATCTATGTTTTATTGTGTCACAGAGCATCTTTGTTCAGCACTCTTTTACAGACATAAAGGACGCCCCCTTTGTTCAAAGTCTGCTTGTGCTGGTGACATGGTGCATTAACGTCAGAACAAGAAAGGTTCAGCCAGTCGTGCCAAATTTCTGCTTTCTAAACTAACTACACCCACACCTCCCGCACGAACAGAGGTTAAAAATCTTCTAGGATAGTCACGGTATATAGAAAGAATTGTCATCTTGAAAACACTCGCCAAAGTCGCGTTTGGGTGAATTTTTAGTTAGGCCACCATAGTCAGGCAAATTCAGGGAAATTTGCCGTTCACGAAGAAGTACAGCATTTCCTGCATTTGCCCAGTAACTGTTTAAGGGTCACCAGTCCCTGCAGCTGCACGCCCCACCCAACATGGTTGAACATCATGCTGCAGGGATTTGTTTCAGTGGTGGTGCTCTCCTTCTCAATTCTTCTCAATCCCCAGAAATGTCTTGGCTAGACTTCCAGTATGGAGGAATGTGATGACTGTCATGCCACTGCCTTTCCACTTTGCTGCCTGCAAGACTGCAGGGAAACGCAATGGCAGATTCTCCACCAGGCCACCTCCTTTCCCATATCTGAAAAGTTACACTCAGGGACCTCTGCGATCAGGGAATGGAGAATTCGTTTTAAAATTCTGAAATTAAGCGGCTGGTACTCATATTCGTGCATGGCATCGGGAAACTTCTTGCTGCGGCACAAGAAGTGAATTTTATTGAATTTATTTTTTTAAATGATACTGTAACAACTTCACGGCTTCACAACTTCCCACAGCGCTAGTAAACATACCTGCAGCCACTTCCAAAAACAACTCCAAAAGCCTATGAGCAAACATCTCAGCGTAAAAATAATGTCACGGTATTCACATTGATCAAAAATGTTTCCATTTATCGAAAATAAACATTCTTTTTGAGAGTCGATACCCAGCACCATGGCATTGGGCAGCCTCTCCTCTGGATCCAGTGCTTGGACATCTTGTGTTATGTTATGACAAGTATAACATATGGCTGTGTAATTTAAAGGCTTCTCTAACTCAACCTCATATTTCCAAAGTTTTTTTTAAAAAGAAAGAAAGTTGCATGAGACTATCTTCAGAGAAGCTTTTTCTACTTTTACCAAGAGAATTTTCTCACCAAACACTTTTTTCCTTTTCTCAAAGAATGTTTCGCAAGCACAGTTTGGTGGATTTAGAAATCCAGTCAAACTCTGCAAACACTGAAAAAGTTGATCAACTTCCACAAAATCTGAGAGAAATGCTTCATTGCCTGGGATTCTGTTTTATCTGAATCCTTCTCATTTTTCCACTTCGTCCTACCTGCCATGAGTCATTCTCCCAGGGCACAGTATCATTAATGATAAGTTCAGAGTTGCAGTGCCACTGGGCCCTTACGGGTCAATGCTCTTTAATAATGGCTGCTATTTACTACTCATCTGGGGTCACTTGATGGCGTTTTCCTTGCTTTTATTAGGACTGTCTGCACCCTTGCTATGCCACTAAATTCAGCCATAACACAGTGGGGTTGCAGATGGAAGCTGCAGTATTAAATGGTAGACTCCAATCAGTGCCTTAGTAGGAATCCTAAATTTTCAAAGGTCATGCACGAATTGAAACTAGAAGTGATCACCTGAGAAAACGCAGCCCTTGGTGCTTAAAGAGGAGGGACCTATTTATTTGTGGGAGATGCCCCTCGCCAGATCTAGTGATGTGATGAAGATTGAACATGGACCTCAATTCCCGAAACGCTAAGATTAGAAGAAGCGAAATCATGCATACTTGTCTAACTGTTTAATTCTAGTCCATTAACCACCTCCTATTTGGTACCGAAGGCCTCTTGGATGGGAAAGAAATCCTGGGAGAGAAGAGCTATGTCTACTGTCTCTGCCAACAGCTGCAATCAATACCCCTGAGGGGTCAGAAGCAGCGCAAAGGGTACCCACGGCTAAGCTAGGGGCAACGCTGGCTGGCTCCAAATCATATCTTTGAATTATTCAGTGCACTAGTACTGTGCTTTGGGCCAAGAAAGCAAAATATTGTCTGAGTTGTTGCTTATGACCTTGGCCAGTTGTGTGGACAGATAAGGAATGGTTAAAGTGGATCTTGGGAGAGCCTGTGAGCTAAACACAATGTTTCAATATCCAAATGACTTGGTACGCCCCCCTCACAGCAAAACTCAGGGTCTCAGTAGAATATAGAAAGGATCTGCAGACCAGAGAAGGAGGTGACCTAAATGAGAGAAACATATTAAAGGTGGGAGCTACAGTCATTTTCTTTTTATTTGTCAGTGAGGCAACTGATAATCCCTGACGGAAGCATAGAAGAGCACCGCAGCGAGCGCGAGCGAGCAGGATTCAGCGCAGCATCTGCTATGCAGAAATAGCCAGACAGAATACCTTTAGGGGACTCCCAAACACCCCAGGATGTGAATTTACAGAACATGGCCTAAGTTTAGAAACAAATCTCCTGATGCTTTGCTGTCGCATGGAGTGGTAGGCATTGGTCCTTAAATAGTAATGCCTGACCTGCTGAATGAAAGGAAATATTAGTGCAAACGTGCATGTATGCATCATATAAGATTATAATAGAAATAAGGAACCCTGATTGGTACAACCAGGAGACCCTGCAGTGCCCAGGAAATTGAGACTGGGGACATTTTGGTTCCAAAATGGTGGAATGAAGCAGCCACCACGAGGAATGTGGAGGTAATTCTTCCCTTTTGATAGAATAACTCATGATGTAGCGTCCACTTAACGGTACATGCATTTCCAGGGACTGACATAAGACGTTCTAACCAATTTGTTAGGTCATAATAGTACTTGATGGGTTGAAGTTTTGACACATCAGAGTGGCTGAAATGGGCAATTCTAGTGCCTGAGACGAGAATATAAATAAAGCTACTTTCCATTGATAGAGTGGAGTGTCCCTTAGGGGAATGAACATCCATGAAATGAAACAGGCTGCAGCCTAGGACATTCCAAGGTCTCACAGCGTAGAATTCATGGTGCATGATCAATGCTCAGTGGTGGGCAAAGGGCATAGATTGTGGCTTTCTTCTGATGCCTTGTGCAAGCCATTCCTGAATAAGGGTCGCCAAAGCACCATATATGACCATAAACCAAATGGGCCATCCTAGGCTGCCATTTCATGCTGTAATGCATTTAAAGAGTTTTATCCATGGTTCACATTATTTAAACCATCTGTACTAAAATACAAGAGTACAATGGCTTGTATGAGCATAGTCAAGAAAAAGAGCACTGCATTTCCAGTGCCGTGGAGTCCTCCGTAACCTTACTCTAAATTACTCACTGATTTCCTAGGGCGCATCTCTTTTGTGTTTGCAACAATTCCTAGGATACTTCAACAGGGCACACTTGAGAGAATTCCGTCCATGCTTCACCATCAGATGTTGAAACTTGCTAGCATTCTACCTCTAGAAGGAAACGCCCTGCTGGCCGGATATCAACACAGGATCTACATGGTCCACAAGGCGGGGGCAGGAGGATCACCTGTATCTGCACCCCTCACCCCAAAAGGACCAACTTACACGCATGGTATAAAGGCGGAAACATGGAGCCAGTGTGTGGCAGAGGCAAGCGGCTGTGGACTGCCAGCGCTTACTGTAAATTAAGAGCCAGTGTCATGAAGTCATCTGAACACATCTACTTAGAGCTTCGCTAATTGGTCTCTTGTGAGGATATGTGCCCCGTACCTCGCCCTATTCTTGACACAGAAAGTACAGAACATTCGGCAAATTAGATTAAGTTATTGGAAACTGTGATTACTGTGTCAATGGTTGAATCCTTTCCGTAGTCTTTAAGGCTGAAGATACAGAGGCCATTTTGAATTGGGCACACAGGGAGTGCTGACATATTAAAATGTGAAGGTGGCGTTTTTATTGGTTTTGTGTGGTCCACCCACAAACTAAAAGTGAAGCTGGCTGAAACAACATCACAACAGATATGCATGGTTGAGCACCAAAGCTATGATTGAATGGCATGCAGCCTCACACACAGACTCTCTCTCACTCACTCACTCACTCTCTACCTGAGGAAGTGTGTGTGTTTGTGAGAGCGCGCGAGGCAGAAAAATAGGAGGGTGCACATATGTTGAAGAAAGGGAGAAGGTAAGAGGAGCAGAAGTGGAAAGGTGGTGAGAGTGTGCACTACAGATAAGGAGTAGGTAACAGGATTATTCAGAAGAGAGGGATCTTAAAGAGAAGTTGAAAAGTTGAGACTAGAATGTGTGTGAAAGAAAGTTGAGAGAGAGCATGGTAAGAGTGTTGGACGAGGGTGAGGTAGTGTAAGGTGTCAAAGTTAAGAAAGAGGAAACTGACTATGAGAAATGATGGAAGAAAGGTTTTCAAAAGGTGGAGTGACCTGATTGTACAAATAAAAAAGTATCAGAGGGCGAGGAGAAAGCGTATGTGTGTGAATAGAGGAATAGGCAGTGCCAGTTCTTGGGTAAACAAGAACGAATGGGATGCCTACGGAGTCACCAACAGAGGATGTCATAGTACTCTACAACCAGAAAAAGAAGTCCCAACTCTAGAGTGGAATGGCACAAAAAGTGGTGCTCATCTGGGTAGGCAGAATATTTACACTGATGTAGGAGAACAAAACCAGAGGATTTTACTTAGCCAAAGTCCCTCTTATCTTGATCTGAAGCATCCACTGCTATCGCAATGCTGAGACGTTCATTGGGCTCTCACAATGAACTCCTCTACTGTCCTGCACCTTGCCCTGACATCCCATTTCTGAGATGCTCTATAGCAGTGATACTCAAAGTACGGCCCGGGGGCCGTTTGTGGCCCTCCTGACCTTCACATGTGCCCCCCGAGTTACCAGCAGCACTGGGCTGCTGTTTACTTCACAGAGCACTAACATTCAGAAAGATGTTAAATAAATGTGGATGCTTTTATTTACAAGCTAACTGAAGTAAAGGAAAATAATCTATAAAGCATCCGGCATCATTTAATCACCCACAAAGCCCCACTCTCATCCGGCTAGCATCAGTGCGTCCCTCGGACTCTCCACAGACCATACTTTGTGGCCCCTCAGAAAATCTTTGTAACTATGCTCTAAAGGCTCGACTTGCAACATGCATTACTAATTCAGGACTAGGAGCTGTGAAAATCCATCTTACACCTAAGCCATCATACACTGCCATACAATCACGAATATACCCACAAACCTTTCCCAAAGCACCTCTCATCTGACCATCACAGTGCAATTGTTTACAAGTAATGAAATATCCACTCAACGTTTGTACTTCATCTCTGTATTCATTTAGTATTCCAGTACTGAGACATCCCCAGAGCTCTCGCGCAGCACCAATCTCATTTAGCTGACATTTCAATGCTGAGACATTCACATGTGACCTGCACCATGCACCACATGTCCATCACTGATACAGCCAAAGTGAAACTTAAGTTTCACTGCCACCACACAACGAGGCCTTTGGCGGGCTCTTCTAATGCACATACACTGCTATCTCACTACTGAGACATCAAGAAGCTACACAAGGCAACTCTTCTGCGGACTGCACTGTTATGTTATGTTAATTGCACTTGTAAAGCGCGCAATTACCCTTAGGTGGCCTGGCGCTAGAGAGTGGCACTGATATCGCAGTAGTGAGACAGTCATTGACTTTGATCGAGATATTCTCACATTGCACAGCCTTCACTTGCACCACCATTTAAGCACCTTCCTTTTTCAAAATGTATGTGGCACAGATGGATTCATGCTCTTTCTCGCATTCTCCTCCTTACGTCACTCTAATTTCCTATAGTTCTTTCCTCTTAATCTTTATGGCATATTTTGTTTCCGGCACCATCCTCCTATCCCTCTCTCTTCTATCACTCTCATCTCCTAGCTGGCTTGATACCTGCATTATTTCTCTCTCTGTCTCCATCACTCTGCAGCTTTATCTGCACCCTTGTCTAAGTTTCCTTATCACAGACAAGACTCTACATATAAAAGACTGGGAACTGTGCCATGCTCAGCATTTTTACTGTAGTTAGAAGATGCACAAAATCAAACCCTCTTGGGTAAGTCATTGTTTGATGAAGCAATGAAAGAAGGTACATTTTGGCAATGTGGTACTATGGGGAAACAATTGTGGTGGCATTGTAGTGGACTGGACTGCAGGAAGTAGCTGGATCCATCACCTATCTTTACTTTACAGACACTGCCTTTTGGGTACTCCCTTGCATTAATCAGGCAAATGGGTGATAACTATGAAGACTTAGCCATCACTGTGCAGAAGCAGAGCTGGCGGCCATATTGGTGAAGGGGCTAGAAGTCTAAATATAGATGTGTAAATTTGTTGTAGTGACCATTACCAGCAGAGTGACTGCTCCAAGATTAGATCGAGAGCCATGAGGATAGCCAGAGGTAGACTCAAAGATACACGTGTGAATGCGGAAAAGCACCAGTTTATCTGCAAGTCCGCTAACTCCCATGGACCTTTTACCAGCCTACGGCACCCACAGTTGATACACCGCGCCTGCACCACCAGAGAGTACATGGTTCCTGCTCCAGGAGCTGAACAGATAAAGGAGGGATTCAGCAGCAAACTACAGGAACCTCACTGCAAGGAGTGCCCCGATTCCATGCTCACTTTTTTAGCAGCTCTCGGATTGTGCATTGGTGCTGGTGTATGTAGTACAAACTAAAGCCAGCAATGCACGCAGCAACTGAGACTGCTGCCAGAAACCTGCACCCCATGCCAGAGAAATAGAGATGACCTTGCATGCTGTGTGTGGCTCACCTCCACCCTCTCCTGCAGGTGTGTGTCGGCTCTAATCAAGCTTGACGGAGGACAGTAATAGGACTGACAGCCAGACCAGCAGAAAACCATAGCAGTGTGTCCGAGTAGCTGAGACAGCAGGACAGGCAGGGCACAAGAATTTCAGGAGGCTCAAAGTGAAACTAGCAGTGTTGCAGGATCTGCAGTAGACCCAGTGACATAAACAAGGATGTGACGGCTGCAGGAAACGACGCATCACTGACGTCACTAGCAAGTCAGAACAGGAGTGAAAAATCGACTTCAAATCTACAGACAGAGAATAGCAACTGAACGAGAGTGGCAGCAGCACTCACACATTCATTTATTTAATCACCAACCTATATACTCAGCTCAGTGGATTACACACTTGCTGCAGAGATCTGTGCATTTCATATGGGACTGATCCCTGAGCTGTACATCTACCTTTAAGGGATGGGACCTTGCACTACTGTTGCCATGCTGCACCTGTTCTGGGAGGAAGGGAAGCTTGCACTGCTGCTGCTTGATATGTGCCTGTCTTGAGAAGGGGAGAAGCTTTGCTTGTTCTAATTGTCCTTTAAGGGAGGGAAGCTTTCACTGCGCTGCCGCTCTTACCAGGGGAGGCTGCAAACATTACAACACAATGTTGACTTAAATAGGTGATATGTATCAAACTGTGGAATTCCCAAACATTTGCGAACAGGGTTTCAGGAGTAGTTCCACATGGAGACAGCAGATATGTAGATAAATCCAATACCTCTCTATTCACAAGGTATATATATAAGTGTATAGCATACAAACACAGAGTGCAGGAGAGGACAGCCACTCCCACATCTCTCCAGTGTCATCTAACCAGCATTCCAGCCACCCTGAGCCAGGAGTCTAGAACACTAGTCTCCCATGTCATACCTCCTGACACACACACACACTAGACACCACACTATACCGCAGTTTCTTTAACTCCAAAGTGACTCTAAGCCATAACGTCCGTCAGTTTGGTAACTATACATTACATGCTAGAATTTTTAAACCCATACTTACAATGGGGAAGCAAAACTGTGCATCCCATAAGAGTGTTACTAGCTAAAAAGCCAGAAATTACTGAAGGTGTAACACATGTCACAGAGACCTTTGGCAGCTATGATATTTACTTGTTTTGCATGCGAATCAAGCAGTTTTTATTTTTTTACATCCTCGGCTTCCGGTTTCTTTTAAGGAGGCAATACAAGTTGAAGTGGTAAAAAGTGCAGACTTTGCCTTCCAGGTACTTAAGTTATATGTGTCGCATCAAATTGCTAATGGGTAAACATTTACACCTACTTAAATCAATGTGGCATGCAAAAAACAATATTGCCCAACACAGTAAATGCGCCAGTAGGGTTAAAAGGAGCTCATTACTGTCTTGGAGCACCCAGGGGGGTTGGTGCCTGAGTTAATGCGAACCCCTGTAGCATAAAAAATGTCACTGTATGAGAAAGTATGAGCAATGAGGAGGGGCTGGGCATGGTAGGCGGGACGGGGAGACAATGGCCGTCACCAAGTAATTAACCCTATGAGGGTTGGAGCTAGAGAGTGAGGGTGGGGTATTGTACAGAGCAGTGTCTCATCACCTACTCCCACAGTCCCCTAAAACACAAGCAGGGGGCGCTTTGGAAGCCGCGGTGTATGGTGTCATTGCAGAGGTTCTACAGACGAGCTGAAGCCCCGCCCTCTCTGTTGATGGGTTTGCAGCTGACCCTGTGTTCACCGTATGATACTGGCCCTGACAGTGTCAAGAGCTCTGATAATGTGTGACATACAGAGGCTCCAAGTGAATGGTATGGTTGCATCTTCGCCCACTTTGTTACTTCCATCTAACAGAATTTTACTCGCCTACTCGCCTTGCAGAGGAGTAAAATGTGTCCCCGAAGCAGGGCTACCGTGCCAGGGTTTGCTTCCAGATTTTAGGGATGTTCATAATCCGTGGCAGAAAATCACCTAAAATAATTTGCTGTACATGTAATTCTTCCGTGTGAAGCTGTCTGTGTTCACTAGTCCTTTGTTACTGGTAATTTACTATTTGCCAGATAGAAAGGGGAAAGTTAATAGGCAAAGGCTGCTATACACGACAAGGAAGCTTTAATGCATTAACTAACACAGACCCATTTTTATTGTTGGTTTTGTTCACAGTAGTGTCTCTCTGAGTGGATCTCACTTACTAGTGTTTTTGCCCCCAAACTGTCAACCACTTTGGAATGGCCATATCATTCACCATGATTAGGTATGAATTTAATGTGCCTCAATCAAGGGAACATCCACAGTACAGTCAGAAGGGGAGGCGTTCAGGGGCCGTATTACATAAGGAGCCCGGGGGGCACAACAGGCATTTGCACCCGCTTTGTGCGCCCTGGGGGCACTTTGGTATTATAGAAGGGGAGGTAGATGCTTGTGCGTCCCTTCTATAATTCCGATAGCGCTGGGGTCTCTTAAAGCGCCAGCGCTATCAACAGAGGGTGTTCCCTCATTTGCATAGGGGCGTGCCCTATGCAAATAAGGGAATTCCTTTTACTCTGTGCCCGCACCAGATTACAGACATGGGTGCAGAGTCAAAGAAGCCCTCAGGAGGCGCACTCACAGTGCGCCTTTTAAAAGGTGGTGCACTGTCAGTGCACCCCCTGAAAGAAGCCCTCTGCAGGGGACAAAGGGGGTCCCATGGACCCCCCCAGACATCCCCTTGCAGGCGGGTGCAGTCCCTGACTGCACCCTCCTGCAAGGGGATCTCTAATCCACTTTGAAAGTGTAGGTGGGTGCCGCCTGCACTGTGAAAACACAGAGCAGCTTCTCTGTGTTTTCACATGAAAGCGCTGCCCATGAAAGCGCTGCCCAGGAGGCCACGCGAGTTCGCCCCAGGGCAGCGCATTCATCATAATGGGGCACATTGTTTGCACCTGCAGCACCTTTTCAAAGATGCGCTGGGCGCAAATAATGCCAATACGTAATACGGCCCCAGGTCTTTGTTCATTAGTGACCCTCTGTGTGATCTTGTCCTCATTGGCTAACTTACTGGCCCTCCATTGGGATTGCCTACTAGAAGGTGTCCTTTTGCTATGGAATGCTATGAGTATTACTGTGAGTCACGAAGCTATATTAATAGACACAAAACTAAATATATACTTTTGTTCACCACTGGGGTCTCAAATTGTCACTTCAACTCTGTAGTGAATGGGATATGGCCTTACACGCATATCAATTCTGAAAGGATTAATAAGATTTAATTAACACATCACTGACATGAAAATATGCTATTAGATCAAAGGTTGCATGAAACATGAGATGACTGGAGACAGGCTGGTGTTTTGTGGTGTGTTGTAGTTATTTCAGTTCCACGTATGAACTATGTATGCTGAGTACCACTTGTGTCTTGTCTAGGGTTGCTATATTTGGAACAAACAGTACTGCATGACAGTGTTCGGTCCCAACTTTATAAAATCGATTGATCTGGGGCGAATCGTACTCTCTGTGTGCCTCTCGCCCTGCGTCTGACAATATGTGTGCACATCGATGGAGACATAATAGAAGCAATAAACACCAAGGACATTTCCCAGCATCAGCCCCCAGGATGGCTTTCACTCGCAGAGTCAGGATTCTTGAGCTGTAGGACTTCACATTCCTTGTTAGCATCATCATGCAGTACCCCTGGTGTGCTTCAGCTTCTCCCTCCCAGCCACAGAAAGAAAACAATTTTACAGCTCATAGGTGGTGGTGAGATGGGAACCCCCTGCCAGGTGGCATGAGGTGTCCTATCAGGCGGTTAACTGTGAGCAGCAAAAAGTGGAACACTTGGCATCCCGCTCCAACTGAGTGAGGGGAAAAGGACACACCAACCAAATGCCAGACAAGCTTGCAAAAAAACGGAATGGTTGGTGTTGGACTAGGTCTTTTCTGCAGGTTACTCACAAACTTTTCGTCTTTACCCACATGTTGTCGGAACTTGTTTTTCTGCTTTTAGGACTCTGTGCACTTTACCAATGCTAACTAGCGCTAAAATGCTTGTGCTGTCTCCTTTAAGCATGGTGAAATTGGCGTACACCCAATTGGCACATATAATTTATTTGTAAGTCCCTAGTAAATTGTTACTACATGCACACTGACCCTGTAAATTAAATGCTACTAGTGGGCCTTCAGCACGGATTGTGCCACCCACTTAAGTAGCCCTTTTAAACATGTCTCATGTTTGCAATTACAGCCTGGGTAGGCAGTTTTAAACAGCCATTTCGACCTGGCAAACAAAAACCTTTTGCCAGGCCTAAAGCTTCATTTTTAATACATATAAGTCACCCCTGGCTATGTATTTTTAAGTTTTACATGCCCTGGTAGTGCAGAACAAACTTTCAAATTTGTTTTTCACTACTGCGAGTCCTACCTCTAACATAGGAAAACACTGGATTACCTTATTACATTTAATACTTGATAACTTTCAATTGGGAGCAAGTAAAGAAGTCGAGTTTGGTCTCTAAAGAATTGTAATCTCAAACCGTCTTTAATGGTAAATTTGGATTTATACACACTGTTTAATGAGTGGAGCACACCTACACTTAACACTATATATCTGTAATAGATCTGTTTGTTTGAGTTTTAGCAAAGCGTGCTACAGTGGGTTACGTACTGCCTAGACACGCCTGATATATACACCCTACTTCAAGCCTGATCGACCTGACCACCATGCACATTGGCTGATGCAATTAATTGCTTTTTGAAAATTCACAACATACATAAAATTTGAAAACAATTTAATGCTCAATTTTAGACCACAGTTAATCACTGTTATTTAAAATTTCCAACATAATTCATTTATTGTTCAGATATTCAAATTTTCATACTGAACCAGAAATAAATTTAAACGCAATTATACAAAGATTTGAACACTGCCCAATGCATTTCGGGCTGTTAGCCCTTCGTCGGGGGCTTCAATCTGAAACATATCAAAAGATATACATCAATGATGTATCAACAACTCGCTGTACAAAGAAGTAAAGTTGTTTGCAAAAGTATCACTAAGCTCGCAATCAATATCATCAGAACAGTCATAACATATTTATACATGACTCCTATTATAAATCCAGGCATCAAGCTGAAAGAAGTGAAAAGAAATAATGAAAGAAAAACACCTCCTACCTCCATGTGAAAGTGCTCCTGTGACATACTAAAAACCACCATCCAAAGCCTTAATACCCAATACACCGCATTACTACCACAACCAAAAATTACTCACATATATCTTCAACAATCCATTTCTATTAAAAAGAAAAACATATCCTTTATTTATCTAACCTTCACCGAAACTATCAATAGTTACCAACTGCAGCGTACAAACTTTAACGCACCTTAAGCATTTTCTGAAATCGATAAACTGCGTTTGGTGTTCCACTCGATATTTCAAAGAAACTGGTTGGAAGCTGTTAAGTGACAAAAAGGATCGTGAGACTGCCTCTAGCCAAGTCTTTGTGACAACATTTTCTACGAGTTCAAAAGAAATTAAAACTATTATCAATCGCCATTGGGAACTTTTACAATATGAAACTGACTTTAATGGTATTTTTAAAGAATAACCATTACACGCCTATCAGAGATCCAAAAATCTTTTAATGATGAGTCCGTTAAAGTGTAATGATCAAGAGTTTAGAGGAACTAGTAAGAGCACTAACTGTGTAGATTGTAACAATGTCATCCTTGGGAACTCGTTACAACATCCCCATACTGGGGAATCCATTAAACTTTTGCACAATTTAGATTGTAATATTCAGAATATTATCTATTGTATAAAAAGTCCTTGTGGACTCTTATACATAGGAAAAACTGAAAGAAAGGCTAAGATACAGATGTCCAAACACAAAAGTACTATCAGAACCCAAAATAAAACTAGTTGTCTAGCTGTCCATTGGGCAGAAGCAAGACACAGCATAGCTCAGTTTAAATTTCAGATCAGTGAGAAAGTTTTGCAACAGCCGGGTAAGGACCTTACTAGATCCTTACTGCAAAGGGAAGTGTATTGGATGAGACGTTTGGATACACAAGACCCCAGGGGTCTTAATGACAGAATTGATTATGGATGTTTTCTATAAACAGGATGGGGATGTTCAAAAACATGATTATGTCTATACACAGAATCATTTACAGATTGTGAACTGTATAATACCTATGTTCCGTGACTCCTAATCTATTCATATTACATCTTTTCATTTTATCTTCTGTTTTCCCACTCTTATATTCAGTTCACGTTTTGAAATTTATTTTTTTATAAAAATATATTTTTTCTGCACGTTCTAGAACAGCCGGTTTTACATTCAGGTGCCGATCACGATCCGGTAAAAAATTCCCCCGTGCGACTCGTATCGGGTCTTTTTACCGTACGAATCGTACAAGTGCCGTACGAACTGGCAATCACGATTCGCATGGTAAAAAGTCCATACGACCCGCACCGGGAATCATTCCCCACACGTCCTCGGGTCGGAAAATGTGTCCGACACGTCCTCGGACGATTTACCTTACAAACGTAAAAATCCAAGTCCGACCGAGGAATCACGATCCATCCCGTGCGTCCGAGCCTACAACCGTATGGAAAAAACACCGTCCGCACCGAACACCAATAGCAACCATGGAGACATGTGCCCGCATACGCGCCCAACACTCCCCCCAGCCCCCGTACGTCCGACACGTACCCCCCGTATATGTATACCCCCACCCGTCTATGTACACCCCAGTACGTTCCAGTCGTACCCCCACCCCAGTACGTGTCGTACCACCGTCAATGTAAACCCCCCCACCCCTGTACGTGTCGTACCACCGTCTATGTACACCCCAGTACGTTCCAGTCGTACCCCCACCCCAGTACGTGTCGTACCACCGTCAATGTACACCCCCCCACCCCTGTACGTGTCGTACCACCGTCAATGTACACCCCCCACCCCTGTACGTGTCGTACCACCGTCTATGTACACCCCCCCACCCCTGTACGTGTCGTACCACCGTCTATGTACACCCCAGTACGTTCCAGTCGCACCCCCACCCCAGTACGTGTCGTACCCCCCGTGTACCTACACCCCAGTACGTTCGAGCCACACCCCCACCCCAGTACGTGTCACAGCCCCGTCTACCTACACCCCAGTACGTTCCAGTCGTACCCCCACCCCAGTACGTGTCGTACCACCGTCAATGTACACCCCCCCACCCCTGTACGTGTCGTACCACCGTCAATGTACACCCCCCCACCCCTGTACGTGTCGTACCACCGTCTATGTACACCCCAGTACGTTCCAGTCGTACCCCCACCCCAGTACGTGTCGTACCACCGTCAATGTACACCCCCCCACCCCTGTACGTGTCGTACCACCGTCAATGTACACCCCCCACCCCTGTACGTGTCGTACCACCGTCTATGTACACCCCCCCACCCCTGTACGTGTCGTACCACCGTCTATGTACACCCCAGTACGTTCCAGTCGTACCCCCACCCCAGTACGTGTCGTACCACCGTCAATGTACACCCCCCCACCCCTGTACGTGTCGTACCACCGTCAATGTACACCCCCCCACCCCTGTACGTGTCGTACCACCGTCTATGTACACCCCAGTACGTTCCAGTCGTACCCCCACCCCAGTACGTGTCGTACCACCGTCAATGTACACCCCCCCACCCCTGTACGTGTCGTACCACCGTCAATGTACACCCCCCACCCCTGTACGTGTCGTACCACCGTCTATGTACACCCCCCCACCCCTGTACGTGTCGTACCACCGTCTATGTACACCCCAGTACGTTCCAGTCGTACCCCCACCCCAGTACGTGTCGTACCACCGTCAATGTACACCCCCCCACCCCTGTACGTGTCGTACCACCGTCTATGTACACCCCCCCACCCCTGTACGTGTCGTACCACCGTCTATGTACACCCCAGTACGTTCCAGTCGTACCCCCACCCCAGTACGTGTCGTACCACCGTCAATGTACACCCCCCCACCCCTGTACGTGTCGTACCACCGTCAATGTACACCCCCCCACCCCTGTACGTGTCGTACCACCGTCTATGTACACCCCAGTACGTTCCAGTCGTACCCCCACCCCAGTACGTGTCGTACCACCGTCAATGTACACCCCCCCACCCCTGTACGTGTCGTACCACCGTCAATGTACACCCCCCACCCCTGTACGTGTCGTACCACCGTCTATGTACACCCCCCCACCCCTGTACGTGTCGTACCACCGTCTATGTACACCCCAGTACGTTCCAGTCGTACCCCCACCCCAGTACGTGTCGTACCACCGTCAATGTACACCCCCCCACCCCTGTACGTGTCGTACCACTGTCAATGTACACCCCCCCACCCCAGTACGTGTCGTACCACCGTCAATGTACACCCCCCACCCCTGTACGTGTCGTACCACCGTCTATGTACACCCCCCCACCCCTGTACGTGTCGTACCACCGTCTATGTACACCCCAGTACGTTCCAGTCGTACCCCCACCCCAGTACGTGTCGTACCACCGTCAATGTACACCCCCCCACCCCTGTACGTGTCGTACCACCGTCTATGTACACCCCAGTACGTTCCAGTCGTACCCCCACCCCAGTACGTTCCTGGCGCACCCCCAACACAACCTCCTAAGTACGGAGCGCACCCCATGCCCCAACATCACAACCGCATGTACGAGTCGTACAAAGCCACACACAAGGACCAAATCGTACAACCAAATGGCCCATGTACACACCGTACACACGCTCAAAACGCACGTACACAACAAGGACAAAACAAAACAACTCAACAATACACCATTCGAAAGGCACACAGCCACTAAACATGGCCAACAACCACTAAAATAACACAATCACTGACCTGCAACTGTCAAAAACAAACAGAGGCCCAATACACCACCACTCCTTATAACACACCCACCCAAAATTCAAACACTGCCACACCCACCCATGGACCAATAAAAAGGGCCCACACACACAAACCATGAGCCTTTGCAACAGACCCACTGCTGCCAGACACCACAGAACCAGACTACAAGCGACACCACATCTTACACTTGCACACCTTCACACGACCACCCTCACAAACACCCTCTCATCACATTCACACACACACACAACCATCCACACCCCCCCCCCAACATCCACACACCCCCCACACCCACACCATCCCCACCCACACCCCTCACCATGCCCACTACCAAGAATCCAAAGTTCAGTCACCGAGAGTTGGAGGTCCTTGTTGATCAAATCCTCAGAGTCGAGCCACAGATCTTTGGAACATTGGTCAGAAGCACCAGCCAGGCAGCCAAAACAGCCATGTGGCAGACCATCGTCGATGCTGTGAATGCTGTTGCGGACACCAGGAGGACCAAGCAGGATTGCCAGAACAGGTGGTACGATCTGCGGAGGAGGGTCAGAGCCAAGAGACAGGAGGAACACGACCAGGCCAACGCCACCGGAGGAGGGCCCTCCCGCAGACCCGTACAGTACCATCCCTGGGAGGAGAGGGTGATGGCCATACTGCCGGTGGAGGCAGTTGAAGGAGTAGAAGGACTCCGAGACCCGGGTGAGTACACAAACAACGCACCTCACATGGGGGGAACTGCAACCACAACCAAAATTAATAACAGGCACGCAAACACCACAAGCCATCGCATTACTCAACCACACTCCATGAGCAGGCACATGCCACTGCTGCCACCATGCCCCATGCACCCAGCTGGACAATGTCAAGTCACAGGCCACAGAAGACAACAACACATGACACGGTAACCCGGATGGCGGGAGTGTGGGCACCAAGAATCACATAGTGCGACTCCAAAGCAGACAACAATGCCCTCTGCCCATATGGCCTAGGTCACAGCCAGACAAACACTGTGTCCCAACACAGGAATGACTTGCCAGCAAATGGCGGATGCCTTGCATCAACACATGGGGGTGAAGGCACTGTTTTGCACATGCCAGCAGCTAATGAACAGCCAACAGTGTGAAAGAGTGGCAGCACACACCACCACAGCAGCAGCGCACAGACACACAGCAGACAAAATGGGTGCCTGGAGATCAGAAACAAACTCACATCAACAGGCCAAGGGCCACTCAAAGATCTGCTAACAGTGTGTGCCCAGGAAGCTGGGCCAAGGTGACAGAGGGTGACACACGGAGGGAGGGAGAGGGGGACACAGAGGGAGGGAGACACAGGAAGATGGACAGAGGGAGGAGGCTGACACACAGAGGGAGGGAGAGGGGGACACAGAGGGAGGGAGAGGGGGACACAGAGGGAGGGAGAGGGGGACACAGAGGGAGGGAGAGGGGGACAGAGAGGGAGGGAGAGGGGGACAGAGAAGGAGGGAGACACAGGGAGAGCAAATCAGTCCTTTGGTGTGTGGGAATGTCTGCTCGTCAGCAGGTGGACTGCGTGCATGTAGACAAGGGTGCCCAGTGCCAGAACCCCCCCTCTTCATCATGGCAAAACGCAGGGCCATGTTACAACCTGTACACGAGCACAAGGACAGCCACCTGCATCATATGAGTGTGTGGATCCACTCCATGTGCACATGTACAGTGCTACAAGGAAGGCGCAAACGCATAGCTCGGCACACATGCACACTCCACTGCTGACTGCAGTCACACTTGACGCAGCAAGTAAGACTGTGCCACACATAGTTAAAGGGGCCAAATTGGTGCCCAAGGGACACACACATGCACAAGTGCACTGTGAGTGGAATGCAAGACAGATCCTAATTCCAAGAGGAAATGTGCCAACTTTGTAACGGATGAAACATGGATGTTGCATGGATCAAAAGTAACATTGTCTCTCTCACACACAGGTCAACGTCGTGCTGCACCCCCCAACACGGGGGGGGAACACTCACAGGACCCGGATCTGCAGGAGACCGATCCCACCGGCAGCGACCACTCTCACCACTCTGCGGACGACCCCGACCGACCTGGCCCCTCTGGTGTCCAACCACCTGCAGCACCTGCGTCAGGTACAACCGTGCCAACCACCACCCCCACTCCTGCCACATCCCAGGAGACACCCAGGATCCCTGCCCCAACACCACAATGCAGCCAGGCTCGCCAGGAGGGACACGGTGTCCCGGGCACCCAGGAGGAGGCAGGCGACAACGCCAATGCCACCCCTCAGGGGTCCCGGAGACCCCATGTGCCCACAAGTGCAGGCCAGACGCAAGTGGGCAGGGGTGGTGGGAGTGGAGAGCGGCGGAGGCGCGAGTCTGACCAGTTGGCTGGGGATCCGGTATTTTCCCATGTCCGTAACATCCTGGACTCATACCGGCAGGACACCACGGGCATGGCCCAGGTTGTGTCCGTCCTCGAGGGGATCAAGGTCCAGCAGGCCCAGCAACATGCGGAGCTAATAGCCTGTCTACAGCTACACCAACGGAGGATGGAGGACAGACAGGCTGAGCAAGTGACGGCGTCCCAGGGGATTCACGCTGAACTCCGTCAGATGGCCGACACCATGGCCGACCCTCCCTGTGCCAGAAGGCGGAGAACATCACCACCCACAGGGAGGGATCATGAGGAGGAGGAGGAAACATCCGACGGAGCATCCCAGACGTCGTCACGGCCTGCTGCTGAGGTTCCCCGCAGGAAGCCGGGTCGTCCACGGAAAGGACCGTGAGGGTGGCTGCTACATCACCATCTCCCAGGACACCTGGCCTGGCACCTGGCCCACTGGAGCAACAGCATCACAGCATCAAGAGACATTCTCTGCCACATGGCCCTGCTGGTCACTGGCTGACCAATGTTGACAAAGACTGTGGCATGGACTCTGAGGATTTCCAATGGCAAGGACACCAACTCCCCTACTGAACTTTGGATTCCCTAATCCCGGAAAGGCCCTCACTTGGCCCCCCCCCCCCAATAATAAATCACACTATTAAGAGTAGATGCCTGCTGGTAGCATTATTACCTAACATGTGTCTTGTACAGTCTAAACATGCCTGAGTCATCTGTTCACTTCAACCATCCACACCCTGGGGCCTGAGTCTGGCACAGGACACATGGGTCACAGTTTTCTAGGCAAGACAGACATGGAGCACCATACACACCCGTGATGGTCAGAACCAGCTGAGGGGGTGGCCGAACAACCGTGCTGACAGACACATTGAGTACAGCAACAGTCATGCGCAGAGGTCAGGGATCCTGGCCCGTGTCCTGGGGGGCACCCAGGTACGTGTAGACAGGTGGCAGAACCATGTCCTGCAAGCTTGAGTCCGGTGGATGCAGAGAATGGGGTCATGGACAACGTTGGATGCATGGGGATGGCACATGTCACAATACCCACACAGTCATGGACATCATGCCCATTACACAGTCTCAGCACACACACACAGCTTGCATCTTGCCACTCGACACATTGACACATAGCCACAATCAGGGAATACCATGCCAGACATGCAGGATGCACCGTGCCAACACACCAGCATTGACTGAGAAGAGGCACCTTGGAGGCATAGGGACACCTTTAATAGTCATGTGTTTGGGATTGCAGAGGCAACTTGAAGTACACATGAACACATCATGTGGAGTAACATGTGGCTCCAACACTGGCACCCCCCTTCTGCAGCACAAATGCGTGATAGCCATGGAACTGGCACACAAGTGTCGGATAATAGCTAAATACCCACAGCTGCTCACGGAGAGCCTGCCATACACCATACATCCGCTGATGTGGAAGTCCCACGCCATGTCAAGACAATGTTAACCGTATGTGTCCGAGGGCAGTGTCACACACATTGATGCCTTCATCACAATCCACCATCCCATCACTGATGACTGACAACCAGGCAGCCCATCTATTCAGGTGTACCCAGCTGCATGTCGTGTCCCATGGGGATGCCACATGTCTGCAGAGGACCCAAACCCCGACCGGGGCAGTGTGCACACATCGTGAACAACTGCCACACCCAATACATCCCAGATGCATCCCTTACCCCATGGAGACTTCCAAACGTGTCCGTGCCTGTAACGCTGAGTCAGCCCACGATGCCATGTCCATGAGGAATAGCAGTGCCACAACAATGCAACCAGCAAACGGCATGCGCAGGTACCTGGGGAAGAGAGACACACAAGAAGTCAGCCACAAGAAGCACAGCCACTTGCATGTGCATGTACTCGACACATGTATGTATGACAACATGCTAGGTCACAATTATGCCTGGGGAAATACTACCATCACTGCCACCATCACTCCAGTGACACACCCACACACACCTCTGACCCACGTGCCATACATGCAGGTGGAGACACACATCACAACGCATGCCACACGGGGACCAATGCGTGCACACTCAGACCCTGGTACTCACCACTAAGCAAAGAAGTCGCGTATGAGCCGAGTCCGGATGTCCTCTTGCGGCTCCACATCCTCCACATCACTAGCCCCATTGCCAAGCCCTTCGTCCTCCACGGGTGGATGGTCCTCGTCATCTTGATCCAGGATGAGGGGCACAGCTCTTTCAACTGCCATGTTGTGCAGCATGCAGCAGACCATGAAGATCTTGCAGACCTTCGCCGGGGCATATGGGAGTGCGCCGCCGGTCTTGTGGAGGCACCGGAATCGGCTCTTCAGCATGCCAAACGTCCTCTCTATCACTCGCCTTGTCCGGCCATGGGCGGTGTTGTAGCGGAGCTGGGCCGGCGTGATGGGGTTGCGGAGAGGTGTCAGCAGCCAAGGCATGTTGGGATAGCCAGCGTCCCCTAAATGGAAAGCACATGGATATCGTTAGAACAGGCGAAGCGGTAGTGCTGCTCGGCCAAACAGAATACAGGACAGACAGACTGTACCCACCAACAACACATGCACGTTCGTTGCGCAGCTGCATCATCATATCAGGCATCCCGCTACGCCTCATGATGTAGGCATCGTGTGCTGATCCTGGAAAACGTGCACAGACATGTGAAATCACCATGTTGGACAGACACACCACAAGGGCATTGATGGAGTGGTAGTGCTTCCGATTGCGGTACGCCACCTCCCGTGCGTGTGGTGGTACCAAACCTACATGTGTCCCATCTATGGACCCAATGACATGGGGCATCCCTCCCAGGGCATAGAAACCACGTTTGACCTCAGTCATCTGTTCAGGGGTTGGGAACTTGATGAAGTCATCCAGGTGAATCAACATGGCCTCCAAGAAATCATGCAGCACACCGCTGAACATGCTCTGGGACATGCCACCAACATGAGCTATGGTATATTGGAAGGTACCCGTGGCAAGGAAATGTAGGGCAGCCATTACCTTCAGCTGGGGTGTCAGTGCCGTAGGATACCTGTGCTGCGGTTGCAGGTGTGGTGCCAGTCTCGCCGTCAGCTCCAGAATCAATGGTTGGGTGAAGCGGTAGAGCCGGATCCTGTCATTCTCCTGCATGGTGGCCAAGTCTGGAATTCTTCGGGCAACAGGAGGCGCTCTGCAGTAATTTGGAAGTGACAAGGAAGAGTGAGTGCACTACGAGAACAACTCATGTCTACTGAGCACATGTAAATCTGCCAATACACACATGCCACATAGGGAGTCAGGCATGTGCTACATGCCCAGGACACGTATGGATGCAAGGTGACACTCCTTCCAAGACCCAGCTACACACGGTGATTGAGAACCTCCCCATGCCACGCCATGGGAATAGCTGTGTCCCAGTGCAAGTGCACTGCCCGACGCAAGACAGGAGTGACATACACCCACACATCAGCAGAAGTGTGATGCTGATTGCAGAGACTGGCAGCGGAACACTTGAGCCACAGGTCACATGACATTACACTAGTCCAGCCCACACACCTTGCCATGAAGGTGCACATGTCATGACTCCCCACACATTCCTTGTGAGTTTGCTGACATGGCCTTGTCACGCTACTCCGTGTCCCATGCATACATGTGCACCTCACATCAGATACCACATGTGGCATGGTGTGCGGAACAGTGTGCAATGACAATCTACACACAGACACATGTTGGTTGCTGCAACGGCTGCAGCTTTTGAGGGTGCTACAACATCAACCTGATGTAAATCCCGGACACATAAATGACATAGTCACATTGTGCACTGTGGGTAGTGACAAGTCAGGTGTCATGACCCCTGTACCGGGCATCATGGGACACTTCCGTGTGTTGGTGTCCGTGCCATGCCAGTGACGCTCACCCCAAGTGCGCAGTACGACATGCACACATGTCAAAGGAGTCAAGGGCATGCCTGGCACACATTGCACCCTCACACAGTACACCTGTACACATCTCATCATACATCTGGTGCCTCCTCCACTCAGGAGGCATGTTCCACATCACAGCCTGTCACACCTGTGCCCCACACATGTAGTAATGCACAGACGATGCCTTGATGTCCATTCCTGGACAAGTATGTCCATCCATGGACAAGTATGTCCGCCCTATTCCTACCTGTGTGTCGACTATCACCACAGTGATGTGTACAAACCGGCGTACTGCTGCTAAGAGGGCCTGTGTATGTTCCCCAATCACTGTGGGAGTGCTGCCGTATGTGTACCCATCGTGATGGCGAGCGTACAGGCATTTGTACGGTCCGTACCACAACGAGTACGCATACGCGTGCAGAACCATAGTGATAGTGAGCGTACAGGCATTTGTACGGTCCGTACCACTACGTGTACGCATACGCGTGCAGACCCATAGTGATAGTGAGCGTACATGCGTGTGTACGGTCCGTACCACTACGTGTACGCATACGTGTGCAGACCCATAGTGATTTTGAACGTAGGCATGCATGTACGGGCCGTTGCCATGCATTTGGGGTGCCCTAGGGCCCGGAAACGCACCGTACCTGTGTGTGATTCTCCTAATTACATAGGGGACAAGTATTAAGGCCTACATGCATGCTGGTTGTCATGGCGACCAGGTTCAAATTTCGATTTTGTTCTGGAAGGTGCACAGCAGAAGTCAGTTGGAATTCTTCTACTTTGTTGCAATGTGTTTGTGGGGCTGACATCATGCAGGAGAATGAAACCGATAGAGAACCCACAGACTGCTAGGTTTGAAGGGATTGGTGGAAACATAGGATGCAAATGTGAGTGACCAATCACTCTGTACTCCTGTGCATGAGACTGGGCAGAAGGCCACATATAAGGCAGCCAGGTCCCATGAGGGATTACTTGCCTGCACATCTTTGCATTTGTCGACCAAGCTGCTGCTACTGATTCCCTGGAACCATGTCAAGGGCTGTGGAGAGGACACAGCCATTCACCCTGGAGGAGAACATGGCTCTGCTGGATGTGATCCTCCCACAGTACCCCATGCTGTATGGGCGACCAGGGTATCAGGTGAGTGCATAGGCCACTGCCACAGACTGTCCCTATGTTGTGACTGTGTCTTCAGGCATTGTGACCCGGTGTGACACACATGCCATGTACTGTCGGGGGGGTACCAGGGGGGGGGTGCCTGATGTCTCCCAGCAGTGCCCTGAGACAGGAGGGGTGTGTGCAGAGTCCTCCCAGCAGTGCCCTGAGACAGGAGGGGTGTGTGCAGAGTCCTCCCAGCAGTGCCCTGAGACAGGAGGTGTGTGTGCAGAGTCCTCCCAGCAGTGCCCTGAGAAATGAAATGAAATGAAATGAAATTTATAAACGCGCAACTCAGCCCGAAGGCATCAAGGCGCCTAACAAACAGAAATCATAAAAAGGCAAATCTAGGGCTGGGGATAGGCTTTGGCAAATAGCCATGTCTTTAGGGCTCTCCTAAAGAGTTGCTTTGAGGGAAGGGATTTTATCTCAGCCGGCAGAGTGTTCCACAATTTAGGAGCCAAGATTGAAAATGCTCTCCCACCCCACCTAGCTCTACGAGCACGGGGAACTGCTAACAAGAGCTTATTTGCGGAACGCAGACATCTGGTGGGGGTATAGCGGACCAAGAGGTCCCTTAGCCCGCCAGATCTGGTAGTGGCCAAGGCCCCGTAGATCAAACACAGGGACTTAAAAGAAATTCTGGCCTCAATTGGAAGCCAGTGCAGTGTCTTTCTTGCCGCCGAGGCAGAGGCCCGCCTAGGTAAGTCCAAAACGAACTTGGCGGCGGCATTCTGCACCATTTGGAGTCGCATCAACAGGCCCTTATTGATGCCTAGATATAGGACATTACAATAATCAAGTCTTGAGCCTATTAGTGCGACTACAACTTGCTTTCTGGCATGAGGGGACAAGTAGTGTTTAATCTTCCGCAGGATGTTAAGTAGACCCCAGCAGGTGGAGATAGTCCTCTTTACTTGTTGGTCCATTCCCAACAAAGGGTCAATCATGACTCCCAAGTTCCTGGCCAAGGTCGTGGGAGTCGGACACACGCCCAGTGAGGAAGGCCACCATTCCGCCGACCAGATATCCTGCTTTCCTCCGAAAATCAGAATTTCAGTCTTTTCGCCGTTAAGCTTCAATGAATTGCAGACCATCCATTGAGCAACTGCCTCCATACAAGATCTAAAATTGGAAGCAGCGGAGGAGACCGGTTGGGCGAGGGACATGAGTATCTGCGTATCATCGGCATAGGAGACTACCTCCATCCCAAAAGATCTAATAAGCCTGGCAAGAGGGGTCACATAGATGTTAAAAAGGGTCGGGCTTAATGCCGAACCCTGAGGGACCCCACAGTGCACAGGAAGGGATGGAGATAGAAACTCACCCAGCTTAACTCTCTGTTCCCTTTGACCGAGAAAGGAGGCCAGCAAACTAAGTGCGGGCCCCTCCACCCCTATCTCCCTCAGCCTAGATGTTAATACTGAGGGAGACAGGGTATCAAACGCCGCGGTAAGATCTAACAGGATAAGGAGAGTGGTCTGGCCCTTATCTACCTTAGTGCGGATGTTGTCGAGCACGATGGTAAGGGCCGACTCCGTACTATGCTCTCTCCGAAAACCATGCTGCGAATGATCCAGAAGGCCAGAGGTTTCCAGAAAGAGCGCCAGATGCTGGTTAAGATGGATTTCCAGCATCTTTGCCGGGGCTGGGAGCAGCGAAATGGGGCGAAAGTTTTTAAGAACCCCCGGATCTAATGTGGGTTTTTTAACAGTGGTTTAACCACCGCTCTTTTCCATTGTAAAGGAAAAAACCCCTCCTCCATTGCCCTATTCATGATAGCTAGCAATGGAGGTAAGAGAGTCTCCTTGCATTGTTTAAGGAGTTTCAACGGACAAGGGTCCAAAGGGGACCCTGACCTAGTCTTATTCAGGAGGACTTCGATTTCCTGGAGGGAGAGGGGCGGAAAGCTGGACAAACGCCCTTGGAGAACCCCCTCCAATAAGTTTGGCGATGAGACTGATGGACAGATAGGGGTAGATAGTACTGACCTCTGAGACTCCAATGCCGAGTATATATCCACAATTTTAGATTGGAAAAATTGGGCGACATCGTTGCAGAGCTGCTGTGAGCTAACAACCGGATCCGGCACCCTCAATGATGTGAGTGTATCTACGATCTTAAATAACTCTTTCGGCGAGGAAAGAGAGGAGGTAACAGTGGCAAAATACTCCTGTTTGGTTCTTATCACCTCCTTCTTATAGCTCCTTAGAAGAGTTTTATGTCTATCCCTCTCTCGCCAATCCCAGCTAGTCCTCCAAAGACGTTCCTGTCTCCGTAAACCCTGCCTAAGAAGTCTTAGTGGTTCCGTGAACCAGGGGGCCGAAGGACTTTTTCTCGCAGAATAACGTAGTGAGGCTGGAGCCAATTCATCAACCGCTGTCCTAATGACACTGTCCATCCTCGTTACTGCAGATCCGACGTCCTCCTCAGGAGAAATCACCAAGTTGGATAGAAAGGGGGCGAGCACGCTATTGGTAATGTTTTTAAGGTTGCGTCTCAGTTCCATTTTACTTGACTCAAAGCCCTTACAACTAGCAGTAGCGAACACGAGTTCTATGGGGATCGCTGAGTGGTCGGACCAAGATAGAGGAATGGGTGCCTCAGTGGTCAGCCGACTGTCATTGGAAAAGACCCCATCTAACGTATGGCCCGCCTGATGGGAGGGACCCTTAACTAGCTGTTTCAACCCACAGCCAGCGAAGATATCCAGTAAAGCAAGTGTGTCAGTTGATTCCATATTTTCCAAATGGAAATTTAGGTCCCCCAGAACAGTAAAATGCTCACGGCCAAAATGTGCCTCTAAGATGTTAAGCATATGATTGCCAAAATCTGTTCTGGTCCCCGGTGGTCTATAAATGAGGAGACCTGTAAAAGGTACAGCATAAGATCCATTGATGGAAAACTGAAGTGCCTGAAAGGAGTCTTTCAGTTCAGACAGTGGGGTGACATGACAGGAGAAACAGTCTCTATGAAGGATGCCCAGCCCTCCCCCCCTACGCCCCACTCTGTCCATCCTAACCAGCGTGTAGCCTTCAGGTACCGCCTCTACCAGATCAGGTCCAGAGGAGTCCTTGGCCCAGGTTTCCGTAATGAAAACCCAGGCGGGTTTTCTAGCCAGAACAAAATCTTTAAAGGCGAGATTATTCTTAATCAGAGATCTCGCATTTATAAGAAACCCCCTATCCCTCCTAGTTTTTGGATTATTGCTCAGGCCTAGCAGTGAGGCAGCATCAACAGGAGCCAGCGGCCTAGTGGAAGACCGGAAGCAGTGACAACCCGAAGAGGTCTGCAACGATTCCGGGTCATTCCTATAATGACAGGGCAACTTAGGCGGCTTCAAAGCCATTAAATCTTGCCATGAATACCTACGCCCTGTATGTTCACCATCAGCATATCCAGCCACCCAGCGTTCCAGCCCGTCCTCAGCGCGGACGGGCGCAGACGGGCTGGACTCTGGCGTGACTCCGGCGTCACTGCGGCACACACGCCGCGCGCACACGCTGCGCGCCTGCATGTCCGGCCTAAATAGGGCTCTAGCGAGTCAACCTGACTGCTAGAGCGCAACTTGTGCTGGTGTCCTGACTGCGACCCCTACCTACACCCAAGATGGCGACGAAGTTCCCCGAGAACGGGAGACGCGCTGGGAGGGACCCGCAGAAGCCGCGGTGGGGAACACAATTTAAATGCAAGTAAGTGGCCAGGTATTTTAAAAACAGGGGAAACAGTTTTGAATCAAATTAACTTACGAACAAAAACGGGTGATTTAAAAATATGGTAGCGCGCCTAAATGCCACAGCGCAGCGCCAAGCAGTAGAGAGCCTTAACAGGCTGACCCACCTTCCAAAGTCCCTTAAGTACTCTGAGTAGTAAATGCCTCTAGCCAGTCAACCTGACTGCTAGAGCGCAACTTGTGCTGGTGTCCTGACTGCGACCCCTACCTACACCCAAGATGGCGACGAAGTTCCCCGAGAACGGGAGACGCGCTGGGAGGGACCCGCAGAAGCCGCGGTGGGGAACACAATTTAAATGCAAGTAAGTGGCCAGGTATTTTAAAAACAGGGGAAACAGTTTTGAATCAAATTAACTTACGAACAAAAACGGGTGATTTAAAAATATGGTAGCGCGCCTAAATGCCACAGCGCAGCGCCAAGCAGTAGAGAGCCTTAACAGGCTGACCCACCTTCCAAAGTCCCTTAAGTACTCTGAGTAGTAAATGCCTCTAGCCAGTCAACCTGACTGCTAGAGCGCAACTTGTGCTGGTGTCCTGACTGCGACCCCTACCTACACCCAAGATGGCGACGAAGTTCCCCGAGAACGGGAGACGCGCTGGGAGGGACCCGCAGAAGCCGCGGTGGGGAACACAATTTAAATGCAAGTAAGTGGCCAGGTATTTTAAAAACAGGGGAAACAGTTTTGAATCAAATTAACTTACGAACAAAAACGGGTGATTTAAAAATATGGTAGCGCGCCTAAATGCCACAGCGCAGCGCCAAGCAGTAGAGAGCCTTAACAGGCTGACCCACCTTCCAAAGTCCCTTAAGTACTCTGAGTAGTAAATGCCTCTAGCCAGTCAACCTGACTGCTAGAGCGCAACTTGTGCTGGTGTCCTGACTGCGACCCCTACCTACACCCAAGATGGCGACGAAGTTCCCCGAGAACGGGAGACGCGCTGGGAGGGACCCGCAGAAGCCGCGGTGGGGAACACAATTTAAATGCAAGTAAGTGGCCAGGTATTTTAAAAACAGGGGAAACAGTTTTGAATCAAATTAACTTACGAACAAAAACGGGTGATTTAAAAATATGGTAGCGCGCCTAAATGCCACAGCGCAGCGCCAAGCAGTAGAGAGCCTTAACCTGAGACAGGAGGTGTGTGTGCAGAGTCCTCCCAGCAGTGCCCTGAGACAGGAGGTGTGTGTGCAGAGTCCTCCCAGCAGTGCCCTGAGACAGGAGGTGTGGGTGTGATGCACAGTGTGAGCCTTGATCATTGATTGTGACATTGCCATCATTCCACCTGAGTACCCACTATGGCACGTACTGCCTTTTCCCTCACCAGAGGATGATGTCCCTATGACAGAGGTGCAATGCGTTGGCTGCATTACATGCCATGTAGTAACCAGCTATTATGTTCACATATGTCTCTCTGTGACATGTGGCTGGTGTATTGATGTGGTGTCACTTCTACTTCCTCACAGGTAGGCGCCACTGCCAAGGAGCAGATCTGGCTGACCGCCGTCAGTGCCGTGAGGCGTGTGGATGGTCGGAGGCGGAGCCTGTCCCAGGTGAGGAAACGCTGGCAGGATATCCGGTGCTGGACGCGGAGGATTGCACGGCTCCTGCTGGGGGACTCACCTGAGAGCCACAAGAACCGCGGCCGCCGCCGTCTGACCCACCTCCACAGGCGTGTGCTGCCGGTGGTCTTTCCAGACCTGGAGAGGCGCTTACAGGCGATGCAGCAGGCGGAAGGGGGTAGGTACATGTGCGTTTGTTGTGTGTCACCGGCATTTGTAAGGGCACAGTGGCATTAATTCACTGGCAGGGTTTAAAGGTGCTGTGCCCATCTAGTTTGCCCAAGTGTAGCGCTGCGCCCCTGCCACCCTTCCCCTCCTTGCAATGTGTTCCCTGGTCTGTGTGTAGTCACTCCTTCACAAGGTAATGTAGGCTGGCGCTTTGTCCACGAGAACAATGACTGTAGCATCATGGGTGGTGGTGGTGGGTAACAGGTTGTGGGACCTTGCCTGTGAACTGTCAAGTTCACTGCATGTGGGTTCCATGTCAGTTGGCACTGATGCTGGCTCCAGACATGGGAGTTGGTCTCTCATGTGTCATGCCTTACAGCGCGCATGTCCTATGTAGTGGCCTGTGACATGATGTGCATGAGTGTGCGCTACGCATAGTGCAGGGATGGTGACGTGTGTAGCAGTCATTCCCATTCAGTAGCATGTAGTTGCGTGCCCAATACTGTCCCCTGGGGCACCTTATCCTCAGTGTTGTTTGTGTCATCATCAACGTGGACACTCTCACTGTCTACAGCGTAGGTTGTGCTCTGTGCCATTGTCCCCTGTCACCATGTATATAGACGTGCTATTATGTACAGGTGTCCACTGTGCAGCCTGACCTGATTGTCCCTCTTCATACTCACAGTTGCCAGTGCCTGTGTGTCTTGTTATACTCATCTGAGGATGGGCACTGGTACCTCATTATTTGTACAGGCGCACCTTTGCTGTTTTGCGTCCAATCTTGCCTTTTGCCTGCCACTGTGTTTATCACCCAGACTATGAGATGTTGGTGCCACCTGTGTCTCAGCAATTAGCATCGTGTGGGGGTTGCTTGGGGCGGGCAATGCCTATGTGTCAAATCCTGATTCCTAATTGCTGGGTCTGGACAGTGTGTGATGTTACTGGACACACACGCAAGGTGCACTGACCGAGTTATGTTGGGCATGTTTGCAGCATTACCTATGCAGCATGTGTCTCAAGTTCATGGATATTGTCCCTGGTCATAGGTATTTTCACAAACGCTGTGTGGTGCAGAGGCAGTGCAGGATTGTCCCCAGGGCCTGGGTGCTATGTCAGACTCCGTTTCCTGTCATCAGCTATTGTCTCATGCTCTCCATGGTATTTCAGTGGCATGGTGGCTCAACCAACTGTGTTTCATGCCCTACATCGGTACCTTGTTTTGCAGATGTTAGGGATCTGCCTCTTCAGGCTATGCAATGTTGACTATGTAGATTGGACTCATGTGACAGATGTGTACAGGTGTCTGATTAATTTCTGTCTCTCCACCCTGCCCACAGCATCGTCGGGGGACACAGAGGGAGACATGGACACGGACCAGGCGGAGGGACCGAGCACCAGTGGCAGCCGTGACATCGGGGCTGGCACATCGAGTGGGACAGAGGCGGAGGATAGTGTGGCCGAGGACCTGTCGACTGGCACATCAGACTACGAAGCTGACAGGTCCGAGGAGGATGTCTCAGAGTTGGCGGAGGCTGCACCAGCAGCTGACAGTGGAACAACACCTGCCACCGCCCCCTCAGTTCCCACCAACCGCCTCCCACTTGCTCGTGTCCCTTCCCAGCGTGCCCGGTCACCGCATGTCTCCTTCCTGCCAGGCACCGCACCCCCTGCCCCTGTCTCCACTGCTGCCGCCAATGCTGAGTCTATGGACATCCAGCGGCAAATGCAGGTTGGTCAGGCTGCGATCCTGAATGTCCTCCATTCCCACGGGAAAACCCTCACCAACATCGAGGCATTCTTGGAGGGCATTCATTCTTTGCAGGCTGACCAACGCAACTTGCTGAGGTCCCTAGACTCCACACTGACTGCAGCAGTGGGTCTCCTGCAGCGCGACCTCCCCCCACCTACCCCTGCCCCATCCACACTTCCCACTTCCATGCCTATCCCACGTACACCCAGACGTCGGCATGCACCCACCACAACAGACACAGGCACCACACCAGCAGGGAAGGTCCACCGCACTCCTCCTGACACGCACACACAGGGTGAGATAGGCACACCCACTGGGTCGGGGGGCAAACGTGTGACACGCAGCCAGAGTGGGAGTCCGCATTCCACACAATCCACTCCCTCCAAATCCCCTCCCCTCAGCTCTCCTGGCCACATCTCCCCCAAGGACTCCTTCATGGCCGCTCTGTCCCTGAGCCCCACAGTTACGCCACCACGCAAGCGGTCAAGGAAGTCCTCGGTCAGGGTGGTTGAGTCTCCCCCCCTGTCTCCACCCTCCCCCGGTGGCGCTGCAACCCATCCCTCTGAACCCCCCCCCTCCTTGGGGCCTGAGGTCACTTCGGGTGCAGGGGACTCCCTGGAGGACCTTGCTAAGGTGTGTAGTGCCATCCTGGCCTCCGCCTTTGGCCATGACACACCCCCTGTGGTTGAGTCCTCCATCCCTGCACCCACAACGCCGCCCCTTTGCCCTGATGTCCCTGCGGTGCCTGTTGCTTCCCCCCCCCCTGATGCCCTCACCAGTATGGAAGACGATGGCATTTGACTGTGCAGGCAAGGTAGGGGACACACATCCCACTGTGTCCCCCATGCAGCTGGGAATCATTGACTGCCCTATGGCCTTTGTTGACTTTGAACTGCCTTTGATCCACGGACATTGTGCTCATGCTGAATAAAGCTTATTTTTTTTTTCATTATCACACTCCTGCTATGGTGGTATTGGTGTTGGTGGGGCTGCTACATTGTTTTGGGTGGTGTTTAAGGCTTTGGGTGTGTGGGATTTGTAGTAGTGTTCTGCTCTTTGGGGCCACCCTAGGATCTGTGTGCCATCACAAGGTGTTGGCTAACTTCCTTAGGTCATGTCAGCAGTTACTGCATGGTTCAATTGTCCCAGGGTGTATTCCTTCCTCTGTGTACCCAGTTTCTTCCCTGCAGGGTGTTCCCAATGTTTAGCGCAGAGCTGTGTGTACATGAGCTGTGTGTGTGACGGAGCCCTTCTACTTTGGCCATGCATGCATGGCCATGTCTCCACCTGCAACAATCGTGGCATCCTTGGTGATCACTGTACTTGTGTGTGGAGTCAGTTGACATGAGTTCATGGGGACATGTTCCCTTGTAGGCAGTATGGATGTGGGTAATTGTGGCATCACACACATGTGTTACACCCCTCCTGGGTGTGGACACTGCTGGGAGGACTCTGCACCCACCCCTCCTGGGTCTGGACACTGCTGGGAGGACTCTGCACACACCCCTCCTGGGTCTGGACACTGCTGGGAGGACTCTGCACACACCCCTCCTGTCTCTGGGCACTGCTGGGAGGTCTCTGCACACACCCCTCCTGGGTCTGGACACTGCTGGGAGGACTCTGCACCCACCCCTCCTGTGTCAGGGCACTGCTGGGAGGACTCTGCACCCACCCCTCCTGTGTCAGGGCACTGCTGGGAGGACTCTGCACCCACCCCTCCTGTGTCAGGGCACTGCTGGGAGGACTCACCACCCACCCCTCCTGTCTCAGGGCACTGCTGGGAGGTCTCTGCACCCACCCCTCCTGTCTCAGGGCACTGCTGGGAGGACTCACCACCCACCCCTCCTGGGTCTGGACACTGCTGGGAGGACTCTGCACACACCCCTCCTGGGTCTGGACACTGCTGGGAGGACTCTGCACACACCCCTCCTGTCTCTGGGCACTGCTGGGAGGTCTCTGCACACACCCCTCCTGGGTCTGGACACTGCTGGGAGGACTCTGCACCCACCCCTCCTGTGTCAGGGCACTGCTGGGAGGACTCTGCACCCACCCCTCCTGTGTCAGGGCACTGCTGGGAGGACTCTGCACCCACCCCTCCTGTCTCTGGGCACTGCTGGGAGGACTCACCACCCACCCCTCCTGTCTCAGGGCACTGCTGGGAGGTCTCTGCACCCACCCCTCCTGTCTCAGGGCACTGCTGGGAGATCTCTGCACCCACCCCTCCTGTCTCAGGGCACTGCTGGGAGGACTCACCACCCACCCCTCCTGTCTCTGGGCACTGCTGGGAGGTCTCTGCACACACCCCTCCTGGGTCTGGACACTGCTGGGAGGACTCTGCACCCACCCCTCCTGTGTCAGGGCACTGCTGGGAGGACTCTGCACCCACCCCTCCTGTGTCAGGGCACTGCTGGGAGGACTCTGCACCCACCCCTCCTGTGTCAGGGCACTGCTGGGAGGACTCACCACCCACCCCTCCTGTCTCAGGGCACTGCTGGGAGGTCTCTGCACCCACCCCTCCTGTCTCAGGGCACTGCTGGGAGGACTCACCACCCACCCCTCCTGGGTCTGGACACTGCTGGGAGGACTCTGCACACACCCCTCCTGGGTCTGGACACTGCTGGGAGGACTCTGCACCCACCCCTCCTGTCTCTGGGCACTGCTGGGAGGACTCACCACCCACCCCTCCTGTCTCAGGGCACTGCTGGGAGGTCTCTGCACCCACCCCTCCTGTCTCAGGGCACTGCTGGGAGGTCTCTGCACCCACCCCTCCTGTCTCAGGGCACTGCTGGGAGGACTCACCACCCACCCCTCCTGGGTCTGGACACTGCTGGGAGGACTCTGCACCCACCCCTCCTGTGTCAGGGCACTGCTGGGAGGACTCTGCACCCACCCCTCCTGTGTCAGGGCACTGCTGGGAGGACTCTGCACCCACCCCTCCTGTGTCAGGGCACTGCTGGGAGGACTCTGCACACACCCCTCCTGGGTCTGGACACTGCTGGGAGGACTCTGCACACACCCCTCCTGGGTCTGGACACTGCTGGGAGGACTCTGCACACACCCCTCCTGTCTCTGGGCACTGCTGGGAGTGATGGGCACCCACCCCTCCTGTCTCAGGGCACTGCTGGGAGGACTCCACACCCACCCCTCCTGTCTCAGGGCACTGCTGGGAGGACTCTGCACCCACCCCTCCTGTCTCAGGGCACTGCTGGGAGGACTCTGCACACACCCCTCCTGTCTCTGGGCACTGCTGGGAGTGATGGGCACCCACCCCTCCTGTCTCAGGGCACTGCTGGGAGGACTCCACACCCACCACTCCTGTCTCAGGGCACTGCTGGGAGGACTCTGCACACACCCCTCCTGTCTCTGGGCACTGCTGGGAGTGATGGGCACCCACCCCTCCTGTCTCAGGGCACTGCTGGGAGGACTCCACACCCACCACTCCTGTCTCAGGGCACTGCTGGGTGGACTCTGCACACACACCTCCGATTTCTGGATATGTGCGCTTGGCACATACACGGTGGGGTTACGCACACTGCATTAGAGGTGAGGGTACGAGTCTACTGACACTGGTGTGGTGGGGGTACGCTCCGTACGTCCGCGGGTGTGGGTACGGGTCATACTTACACTGTTGGGCAGGGGGGTACGCTCCTTGCATTCGTGGGTGGGGGTTCGAGTCGTACTTACACTGTTGGCATGGGGGGTACGCTCCATGCATACGCGGGTGGGGGTACGGGTCGTACTTACACTGTTGGGCAGGGGGGTACGCTCCTTGCATTCGCGGGTGGGGGTACGGGTCGTACTTACACTGTTGGGCTGGGGGTACGCTCCGTACGTCCGCGGGTGGGGGTACGGGTCGTACTTACACTGTTGGGCTGGGGGTACGCTCCGTGCGTCCGCGGGTGGGGGTACGGGTCGTACTTACACTGTTGGGCTGGGGGTACGCTCCGTACGTCCGCGGGTGGGGGTACGGGTCGTACTTACACTGTTGGGCTGGGGGTACGCTCCGTGCGTCCGCGGGTGGGGGTACGGGTCGTACTTACACTGTTGGGCTGGGGGTACGCTCCGTACGTCCGCGGGTGGGGGTACGGGTCGTACTTACACTGTTGGGCTGGGGGTACGCTCCGTACGTCCGCGGGTGGGGGTACGGGTCGTACTTACACTGTTGGGCTGGGGGTACGCTCCGTACGTCCGCGGGTGGGGGTACGGGTCGTACTTGCACTGTTGGGCTGGGGGGTACGCTCCTTGCATACGGGGTGGGGGTAGGGTCCGTACATATCCGTCCCCACGCTATGTGATGTTTGTGCGGCCCGTACCCAGGCCTTTGCCACGTGGGTGCGATCCGTCCCGCCATTGTTGGGGTGACGTGTGTGGGCGTGGTCCGACTCGTACCCACGCTCTTCAGGCGTGGGTACGGGACGTACCTGTCTGGTTGTGTTGCCGGTTCGCGTGGTGACGGACTTCCGTTGTGGCGGTCGCTGGATTATCAGGACACGCCCCCACCCCCTCGTGGTGACCAGGGCATGGGAGTCAGGTATGTCCAGGCCATGTGTAGTGTGTCACTCATGTGGTTGTTTTGTGGCCTGCCCTGGTCGTGCCACCCCCACCCCACCCCACTTTCCCCCCTCCCTTAGTTATTCTGACCTTCTGCGGCGTCTGCGTCGTAACCTGTAGAGGAGGTGTACTGCTATGAGGGCAGGGATGACTCGTAGGTTCGGGTCCATGTCTGTCCGTCGCGTACTGGTACTCCTTGCTCGCGTCGTCCTGTCGCGTACGGGTCCTCCTTGATCGCGTCGTCCTGTCGCGTACGGGTCCTCCTTGGTGGCGTCGTCCTGTGTGTCCGTCACGTACTGGTCCTCCTTGTTCGCGTCGCCGTCTGTCCGTCGCGTACTGGTGGTCCTTGTTCGCGTCGTCCTGATTTCCCAGCAGTTTTTGGCTGCCGCAAAATATTCACCGTGCGGGGTGACGTCGGTGCGAATCGTGATTCCTGGGTCGTGAATGGCTGGCTGCGTGCGTCCCGACGTCAGGTCGGCGCTTTCCCGGATCGCATTGGTAGGTGTTTTTTGTTCGGTCGGTCTTTTTTACGATTCGTACGGTAATGGTGTACCCGTGCGAATCGTAATTCCATGTTTGTATATTTTGACGACCGGGTACGCGTCGGACGGAGAATATGCTCCGTCCGACGGTTCGTACCCGGTTTTTACCGGATTGTGATCGGCACCTCAGTGTTTATTTTAGTAATATTAATGGTGATGGTTTGTGTAGAAGTGGGTACCATAGGAGTATTTATCTTTGCTTGGAAAACTAAAGATTGTTTTCTCACTTGATACTTGTAGATTTTCGGGAAATGAGGAAGTGAAGTCTGTTGTCGTTATCCATGAAAGGAGAATATGCAGTGGTTTATCTAGGTGGTCCTCTTTTTATGTCTATAACGCGTCGTGTTGACGCACTTGGGTCCCGTAACGCGAGCGTAAATGAATTGTGTTTGAACGCGGGCGGTGAAAATTGTTACCGGCAAGGGTCCGTGAGGTTGCTTTTGAACATGAGTCTAGACTTGAGGTAGAAGTAAGTGGATGCGTTGCGGAAAGTGGGGAGGCTTTCCATTTGTTTGACGTTGGAATATGGCTAGAGGCAGTCTCACGACTGATCCTTTTTGTCACTTAACAGCTTCCAACCAGTTTTTTTGAAATATCGAGTGGAACACCAAACGCAGTTTATCGAATTCGGAACATGCTTAAGGTGCGTTAAAGTTTGTACACTGCAGTTGGTAACCATTGACAGTTTCCGTGAAGGATAGATGAATAAAGGATAGGTTTTTCTTTTTAATAGAAATGGATTGTTGAAGTTATATGTGAGTATTTTTTGGTTGTGGTGGTAATGCGGTGTATTGGGTATTAAGGCTTTGGATGGTGGATTTTAGTATGTCACAGGAGCACTTTCACATGGTGGTAGGAGGTGTTTTTCTTTTATTATTTCTTTTAACTTCTTTCAGCTTTATGCCTGGATTTATAATAGGAGTCATGTATAAATATGTTATGACTGTTCTGATGATATTGATTGTGAGCTTAGTGATACTTTTGCAAACAACTTTACTTCTTTGTACAGCGAGTTGTTGATACATCATTGATGTATATCTTTTGATATGTTTCAGATTGAAGCCCCCGACGAAGGGCTAACAGCCCGAAATGCATTGGGCAGTGTTCAAATCATTGCATAATTGTGTTTAAATTTGTTTCTGATTCAGTAGGAAAATTTGAATATCTGAACAATAAATGAATTATGTTGGAAATTTTAAATAACAGTGATTTACTGTGGTCTAAAATTGAGCATTGAATTGTTTTCAAATTTTATGTGTGTTGTGAATTTTCAAAAAGCAATTAGTTGCATCAGCCAATGTGCATGTTGGTCAGGTCGATCAGGCTTGAAGTAGGGTGTAAATTTGGATTTAAAGCCACAATTCTGAAAATTCCACTTTTAGAAAGTTGGCATTTTCTTGTTCCAACCATTTGGTGCTTGCAGCCTCCATCCTTGGTAACATGACTTGGTGTAGCTGGGAATTGATCTTTGTGTATTGGGCTATCTCGGTCATGACTAGGGGGAGGAGCTGTCACTTACCACACTTTCACATCACAAAGACTTGCCTCAGCACTCTGACAAAGGGTTTCACACTAGCCTTTTGTGCCCCCAGACAAGCTGGGAGAAGGTCAGGGAGGAAGAGCATTCCAGACATTAAGGGGAGACGCTTCTACTTCAAAGTGGCAACCAGATGTAAGTAGTGGTCTCCCACACCCAACTCATCAGATCACCAGTGAACCTGTGAACTCTGCCAGGAAAGACTACCCAGCTGTGAAGTCTGCCCTACTGACCTTCCTTCTGGTGAAGGACTGTTTTGCTGCCCAAGTCCTGCTGTTGTTCATCTTAGACTCTTCTGCTGCTGAACCCAGCCTGCCTGTGTGGACCCAGGACTCCAAGGAATCTCCAGCGGTCATTTGACTGTCCCCCTGTGCAAGCCATATTGAGCAACTATGTAGAAACCTTGAAAGACACTGGCGGAAAGACTACAGTAATAATGAAAAAATCCGCTAGAAACAGGCACTCGTCAAATATAAATTGCTCCTTGTGCAGGAGAAAAGTAAATACTACACTGAACAGATAGAATCTGCGCAAAACTCTAACAAACATCTATATCAGGTAGTAGCCAAACTATCAGGGCAATCATTGAACCTCGCCACAGCCCCTTCACAAACTCTATGTGACTCACTTGCCAGCTACTTCTTTGGAAAGGTAAATTACATCTATACTAACTTCGCCTCTCAACCCAAGATAGATGGTCAGCTTTCGAATCGTGGCATTCTTGAACCCTCCCCTTCCCTCCTAGAATTTGAAAGCATCTCACCGGACCAGATTATAAATCTAGTCTCCATTGTCAAATCTGGCTCTGCCACTGATCCCTGCCCACCTGCCATTCTAAAACCCATCGCTGATCTCATAGCTCCCAGCCTCTCTAACATCTGTAACGCGATGTTTAAGACCGGCATCTATCCCCAGATTTGGAAAAGAGCCATCCTCAAACCTTTGCTAAAGAAAACACAATCTTGACCCGCCAACACTAAGAATTATAGACCCATAGCTAGCCTACCATTCCCAGCTAAAATCTTCGAGAAGGTCATGAATTCCCAACTATCCAAATACATCGAAGATCACAATCTCCTGGATGACATGCAATTTGGTTTCCGCAAGGGCCATGGAACTGAGACAGCGCTTATTAAGGCATCAGAGGAGATTAGGATGATACTGGATCAGGGGTGCGCCGCTGTTCTTATTCTGTTGGACCTCTCGGCAGCATTTGACACGGTCGACCAGGCTACCCTGATCGACCGTGTCACAAACATCGGTATAAGACACACAGCCAGAGCCCTCGTGTCCTCCTTCCTCACCAATCGTACCCAATCAGTGAGTCTTGGCACTTTCAATTCTCCACAATTCGCCCTCCCGTGTGGCGCCCCACAAGGATCCTCTCTGAGTCCGACACTATTTAATATCTATGTGTCGGACTTGGCTAGAGTCATCAAAGCACACGGGATGGGTCTTACGCTGATGACACACAATTGGTGCTTGCGGTACATAATGATGGAGGGGCAGTAGCAGCCAATTTCCAGGAAGGCATGTTGGCCATCAGCCCATGGACGGCCAATAATTGCCTAAAACTTAACTCTGAGAAAACAGAGGTAATGATATTTGGCAAACTGTTGCCAGGCTGGTCCCCCTCTTGGTGGCTGTCCCCATTAGGACCCCCTCCACTTCTGATATCTAAGGTCAGAAACGTAGGCGTCATATTTGACGACAAGCTGTCCTTCGAACCTCATGTCAATGCTGTGGTCTCATACTCAATCTATAAATTTAGAATGATAAAGAAGCTCTTACCTTTTTTACCACTCAATGCTGGAAAAACCCTAGTAAGCACCTTAGTCATGTCGACCATCGACTACTGCAAAGGTCTTCTCATAAATGCACAGAGTAAAATACTCAATAAATTACAGCTGGTCCAGAATTCAGCGGCCAGAATCTTATCAGGAACCCCCAAATACAAATCCATCTCTCATATACTTCGACATTATCACTGGCTCCCGATACAAAACCGCATCAAGTTCAAGGCCCTTCGCATTGCATACAAAGCCTCGCGTAACTCCGGACCTTTGTTCTCGAAGGAGGCCCTGGATGCCTACATCCCTAACAGGGCTTTACGGTCATCCACAGCCAATCTGCTAAGGTTTCCCCGCACTAAGACAGCCTCGTGGGGCGACAAGCGATTTACTGTCGCCACGGCCAAGCTATGGAATTCTCTTCCTATCCACATCAAAGCTAACCCGACCCTACTTGCCTTCAGAAAAATGACAAAAACATGGCTATTCAGCCAATAGTCTATAGTCTCTGTTTCCTGCTAACTGTCCTTAGTGCTGAGACGCCCACGGGTATTTGCGCACTTTACAAATTGTATAAATAAATAAATTAATAAATAGGAGCAAAACATATTTCTTCGATGCATCTCCACTCATCTCAACCCAGCTTGATGCAGCTTGCCTTCGACACCGGCCCAGTGGGACACAGCTCATCCTCGACCCCGATGTATCTCAGAGCAAGTCCGCCAAGCCCTGGTGGCTTCTTTGATGTTGACGCAGCCAGGCGTTGATACCGTCCCATTGCAACACATCTCATTCCCTGTGCTGATGCATATCAGTGCAAGTCTCAGCAAGCCCAACCAGCTTCCTCGACGAGGATGTAGGGCCTCGCTTTGCAGCTCTTCCTGTTCCCGCCCCTGAGCTATGCTTTTTGACCTTGAACCTCGCCTCGCAACACCTCATCAATGGTTCCTCTACACCGACCCATGCATCTCGATGCAAAGACTTTAAATCTTGAAGCCCATGCCACAAGGTACTTTTCAGTGGACTGAACTAAGCCCTATATCTTACCCATGCTCCATCGCGGTCAGCCTGAACTTGTCACTTGGATCTGGTATTCCTCAACCAGATAACCATGGTTGGTGCTTTTTGTTTCCTAGTGCTTGATTCCTACAAAACCTTTGAAATGGCATATCTCCAGTTCTACTAATTGAATGTTTGTTCTTTTGGTGTCAGACAATTAATTGAACTCTATTTTTCTACATTGGTTGCAAGAAAATGTTAGCTGTGCCAAATAGGTGCATATCATTCATGTCTCAAGGGCATGACAACTTTACAAAAAGTTTAAGGATGAGTTTTGTAGGCATCAAAGCATAACTTTCACCAGAATAGTCTTGGAGGCTTAGAATATTTTGGGGAATGTTATTGTTAGACCTGGCTTCTTTTGGCATGTTTTCTGTTTTTTTGCTTTCTGACCTCCTGTTTTGATGGTATGCTGGACTTCGTTTGGGCTGGTTTGTTGTCTCTACGCACTTCACCACTACTGATCAGTGCTAAAGTGCCAGTGCTCCCTTGTAAATTGTGTCATTGATTGGTATTTCCATGATTGGCTTATTTGATTTACTAGTAAGTCCCTAGTATTGGGCACTGTGGTGCCTTTGGCCTGTAAATGAAATGCTAATAGTGGGCCTGCAGCACTGATTGTGCCACCCACACAAGTAGCCTTTCAAATGTGTTTCAGATTAGATCTGTGTGGAGTTCCGGGAGTTCTGCTACACAGAACTCCGCGAAGTGACCCAAAAACTCTGTTGCACTATGCTGAGTTCCGCAAGCTGAGGAGTGCCTTTGGTGATGCCATTCACGTTGAATTTCAGCACCGGGTGTTTGTCCCATGCTGTAAAATCAGTGCAAACTATACCATGCACAGCACAAGAGGGCGCTGCTTCTTTCCTTGCCTCTCGAGTTGATTTTCTACCTGAGTGGCAGCTTGCTCAACGCAAACAGAAGGTTTCTCAACACAAACGGTCACGACCTTCCGCGACCGCCCATGTTGAGAAATCTGACCGCCCGTGTTGAGAAATCTTGGCAGGAGGTGGCAGTGAAATACTGTGCATTTCGTTTTTAACTATTGCAAGGCTATCCCTTCCATAGGTTAACTTGGGGTCTGGCTGGATACACCTTTCCATTGTAGATTCACATTGGAAGATGATAAAAAGTTTGAGTTGTGGATGTCTGAGCAATTTCAAAATACACCTTTGAATAAAGAAGGTTTTAAATTCTGTGTTCGAAAATTGCACTTTTAGAAAATGGGCATTTGCTTGCTTATCCATTCTGTGCCTGCCTGTGGAATTCACATCTGGTTTAGACTGACAGGGCTGTTTGTGCTTTCAGTCCACACACTCACACAAAGGGAGCAGAGGTGTGCCCTGCATATCCTGATTGGTCTTCCCGAGCTACAGTGGTGGGAGGAGTTGACACCTGAATAGGGCTGTGCCTGCCTATCATAATGCTGTCTCCACCCCCTGTATTGTGGCTGGGCCAGGGAGGACAGAACTGGTTCTAGTATGGCAAGAAAGACTTTTCTTTGAAGTTTGCCTACTTCAAAGGCTTAAACTGGTATAAGTATTGGGGCACTGACCCCACAACTTTGTAACTCTTTTGGACTAAGGAACCTGCCAAGAGGAAGAGATGGAGAAGCTGTTGCGAGGATCTTCCACTTTGCTGTGTGTTTTGCTGTAGAGGGACTTCCACTTTGCTATGTGCTTTGCTGTGTTGGCCTGCTGCTTGCTGCTTCTGTCTTGGGCAGTGAAGGACAGGATTGAACGTTCTGCAACTTGGTTCCTGAGTTTCTCCAAGGGCTTGCAGTAGGGCCTGCCTCCTGTTGGAAGCCTCAGGAACATCAAAGGCATTAAGTAACAACAGCACTGGGAAGTGTGTGTTTTGTGCTGCAACAAAAGAAAAACAACTCTGACGCTGTCAACGACGCCGCTGCCGGCTCCATGACCTGAAGGCACCACCTGGAGCATTGTCTTGCTTCACAACGTAACCCTGGTCTCATCGCAGCCGTCACATGATGCCATCACCGATGTCGCTGCTTGCACTTTGACCTGTGGGCACTGCACCCTGCATCGCCTCGCTTCACATTGTCGCCCTGGTATCACCAATGACAATGCTCCATGCCGACATCGATGCCGCTGCCTGCACCATGACCTGTGGACATCGCTCGTGAGGTACCAGAAGTATCGCCCTGTCCCACACCACAGCCCTGGTCCACCAACATTGACGCCAGCGACGCCAGCCTCATGAACAAATGCCGCTGCTTGCACCGCGGCCTGTGGGCATCTCATGAAGCATCACCTCACTTTGCTTCGCTACCATAGGTCTACTGATGAAAGCGCTTCAGCAACGACGATGTCGCTGCCTGCACTGTAACCTGTGGACATCGCCCTGTTCCACACTGCAGCCCTGGTCTCACCAACGATGCTGGGTGCCGCCACCGAGCCGCTGCCTGCATCGTGACCTGTGGGCACCACACATCGCATGTCACATCGTCCCGCTTCGCATCACAGCCCCGATGCCAACCTCGCTAGTGCTCCTGACCTCAACCATACGGGGTTCCATCCAAAACACGTGTGACTTCAAGGGCCCGACGACTCCTGCGCCAACCTCTGGAACTGACGCCTGCCGACACCCCAGCAACGCGGCCTCTAAGACGCCTTGCATTTCCAAGGCACTGTTTGCGGGTCTTCCCAACACCGCAGCTGGCCCACGACCTTGCGGTCAGACTGAACTGTTGGATTTGTTTGCTCACTACACCATGATAGCCCTAGATTGAGCTATTGACTTCAAGGAAATGTATTTTAAGCCGATTCTTGCAATATTGATATCTTTATTACTATATGTTGGATTCATTTATCGTTTCAGTCTTGTTTTATACAGATAAATATTGGCTATTTTTCTAAAACTAGTGTGGTGTAATTTTGTTGCATTTTCACAGTATTGTGCAAAGGATTTACACATTGCCTCTGAGATAAGCCTGACTGCTTGTGCCAAGCTACCAAGGAGGTGAGCAGTAGCTGTTTTAGAAGTTTAACTCCCTTATTCTGACTAGACAGAAGGGCCCTTACTTGGAGAGAATACAAACCTGCCAAAGAGCCCCCTCCCATTTCTAACAGTTCTAAATTGCCGAAGCATTTTTACAAAGAGTTGAAAAGCAGTAATTTTGCAATGCAGAAAATGCTTCCCTGAGGGTGCCATTTAAGGCCAAGAACTAGGAATTTTTAGTTAAATACTGAGGCATAAGCATTTACTGGAGACTAACAGACACAGCATGGCTTGATAATGCTGCCAAAGAACAGAAATGTCCACGGAGCCAGCCAAAGACACCAAATGCCAGAAACTTCTGTCTGCCTTCAAGCATTATAAGAAATGTGTCCACTACACAGACAAAGGAAGAAAGTAGGAAAGCAGGGAAGAGGCTAAAATAAGCTTACAGATGCAAGATAAATCTGCCAAGAGGTCTAGATGTGGCAGAGAGGAGGCACCGGCAGCACTGTTTATGACTTATTTTGAAGCCATGCATCTCAACCCGCATTGTATTGTCAGATTTTCACATGGACACTGCCAGCGAAGGTAGATGTATTGTTTTTTTTCATGCTGATGTTGCGTCTCTTGAATAGCTCCATATTCATCAATTCCTTTACCACTTGACATTGCATCTCCGTACAGGGCTGGTTTTTTGATGATCATGGGGTTTCCCTAAAAGAAGAAGAGTTCCAAAAGGAGATCAGAATTTGTGGTCTTCCACTAACACCCGTTTTATCCTCGAGTTATTGTGTGCAGACTCTTAGATGCTGGCTGTGCGCATCTCCAAAAGTGAGTACTTTGTAGGAGGCCAGTTCTAAATGTCTTGCAGGGTCTTCTCTTCCTTTTAAAACAGGGCTTGGCAAAGTATTGGTTCTTTATCTGCACCCTGTGAAGTAATGTGGGAAACTTGGCAAACCTATTAAAGGGTGTATTTAAAAAAAATATATATTATATATATATATATATATTTATTTATTACCTACTGGCAGTCACCAGTAGGTAGTTATACTTAGGACCTATTTTCCAAAGGAAAAGCATTTTTTGTTTTTCCATTAACTTTAGCGCCGGTTGACGAATCTTCGTGAAATTTTCAAAGCTAGTGGGGCGCTCTGGTCAGCTCTTGTCTTGAAAGTTTCGGGGTGATTTGCAAAGCGGGGGATGAGAAAAAAGGGGGGTCCCAAAACGTGTTTTCCCCATGTTATTTTCCATAGGAAGCTTTAGACACGGTTACAGCCCGAACTGCTGAACGGAATTACACCAAATTTGTCAAAAAGGTAGCCCTTGGTTCAGAAATAGTCCTTTTTGTTAAATGGTGTAAATCCGGTAAGTAGTTCCTGAGAAATTCAAAATATAGAGGTCATAAAATCAATTTCCCATAGGAAACTTTAGCCAAGGCTACAGCCCGAACTGCTTAACGGAATTACACCAAGTTTGGCAAAAAGGTAGTGCTTGGTTCAGAAAGCGACCTTTTTTTTTTAAATGGTGTAAATCCGTCCAGTAGTTGCTGAGAAATTCAAAAATAAAAGTTTTGATATCTAGGGACGCGGTGGATTCGCGGACCCTCCCGACCACGAGCTTCACTGTGATTGGCTGCCAACACTCCAAATCAGGAAGTGTTGGTAGCCATCTTGTGACTCGGTAGAACCGAGTCACAAGAAAACAGTGAAAACAAAGGTGAAAAACAAGAAAAGGGGGCAGGGTAGAAACACCCTGACCCCCCCAGACCTGCTCAGGGGGTCCCACAAGGACCCCCAGGTCCAAAAAAAAAGCATTTTTTTAAAAATGTCGGCAAAATTTGCGGTGGGGTCGCGAATCCCGCTGCACTTTTTAAAAAAAATGAAGTGCGGGCTCCCGCGCTTCATTTAATTGAGGCCCCTGGTGGGCCAGGTCCCGGGGGCATTGCCAAAATATATTAGTGGGGGCTCGTGGGAGCCCCCGCAGCCCCGGGGACCGCCACCCCCTGGGGCTTTTCTCAAGTATTTGCAGGGGGCTCAAGGCCCCCCCCCCGCAGCCCCGGGGACCGCCACCCCCAGTGATATCACTGACAATGTCATGAATGATGTAATATGTGACGTGATGAACAGTGCATTGCGGGTGCTCAAGTTATAGTTAGCTGAACTAACTATAACGGTGGAATTTCTATGGTTTTGTAAGAGTGAAATGCCCTGCTAACTATAACGTCCCCAAAACCTATGGATTTTTCAGTGAATATATATATATATATACATATATATATATATATACACACACACATATACACGCACACACATATATATATATATATACACATATACACACACACAGATATATATATGTATATATATATATATACACACACACACACATACATATATATATATATATATATATATATATATATATATATATATATTATCTACTGGCGGTCGCCAGTAGATAGTTATAGTTAGGACCGTGTTTCCATAGGAAATCCGCAACATTCTATTTGGAATAACTTTGGCGCCGGTTGACGAATCCTCGCGAATTTTTCAAAACTAATGGGGCGCTACGCTCCGCTCCTACCCTGAAAGTCTCGGGGGGATTCGTCAAGCGGGGGCTGAGAAAAAAGGGGGTCCCAAAATGCGTTTTCCCCATGCATTTTCCCATAGAACCTTTAGTCCGAGCTACAACCCGAACGGCTGAACAGAATTACTTGAAATTGGGCAGAGAGGTAGTCCTCAGGTCAGGGATGTGCCTTTTGCAGGTCTGGTGTAAATCTGTTCAGTAGGTCCTGAGAAAATAGCATTTAAATCAATATATATATCTGTAAGCGCTCTCCGTGCGCTTACGGTAAGCTTACCGTACGCGTACGGTGCCGTGCGCGAGCTCAATTCTGATTGGTGGTTACATGACTGTAAACATTCGAATCGGTCGAAATCAGAAAGTATCGGCCGCCATTTTCTGTCTCTCGCACTGAAAATCAAAGGTTGATAACATGAAAAGGGGGCAACGAAGAGAGTTGCAGACCCCATAGCGTTCGTCAGGGGGTTCACGAAGGACCAAAAAGTATGAAAAATAAATTTAATAATTTTTAAAAAAAATCGGGGAGTGCGCGTACGGTAAGCTTACCGTACGCGTACGGTAAAAAAAAATAAAAAATAAAAAAAGAATTAACAATTGATATTTTGTAAAAAAGGCGTGGTGTGCACGGTATGAAATGCGCAACGTGGGCGCTCGGTGCGCGAAGGGCACCGAGTGCCCACAGCGTGCGCACGGTGCGCGAAGCGCACCGTGCGCGCAAAAATTAAAAATAAATACATAACTTAGCATTTAAAAAACCGTACACATTCACTGAAAAACCCATAGGTTTCACACACGTTATAGTTAGGAATTAGCATTTAAAAAACCTTGCAAATTCACTTAAAAAACCATAGGTTTCACACAAGTTATAGTTAGCTGTACATTTCACTCGTAAAAAACCAATGAAATTCCACGTTATAGTTAGATCAGGTAACTATAACTTGCGCGACCGCAATGCACAATGTGTCATTTCAGATGTCATCATTGATGTCATGAGTGATGTCACTGACCATGTCATAAGTGATGTAATATGTGACGTCATCAGCAGTTTATTGTGGGCGCGCAAGTTATAGTTACCTGATCTAACTATAACGTGGAATTTCATTGTTTTTTTACGAGTGAAATGTACAGCTAACTATAACTTGTGTGAAACCTATGGTTTTTTAAGTGAATATATATATATATATATACATACACACACGCAGGAGGCAGCACCTGCATTCATCTTTTAAATTGCAGTAGAAGATCCAAGAAAACAATTTGCAAACGTAATGCTCAGCATAGTAAGTGAAATATCTGAAAAAGTACTTATCTCTTCCTTAATAGAAACTGAAACTTTTAAATCCACTTTCTATAAAAGAAATTTTCTGCAAAGATGTGTTTTTTCTGGAGAAAACCCATCAGCGAGGGTGCAATAGATAGAAGAAGTTCAAAACTTGACAATTTCCCGAAGAGTGAAAATCAAGATTCTCGGCCCATTTTACAAGAGGAATATAATCCACCCATAATCTGGTATAAAAAGGAGCAGAAAAATGTGGTGAGTTTCAGAACGAGGCAGAGTGGATATTTCCTGACCGTACCTGCCGAGGACTCCTCTGTGCAACAAATCACTCGTTAAAAGGAAGAGAAATATGGGAGCGCGATTACTGTATCTGCTTTTCAGCTCTCTTCCCGTAAATAACAGATCACAAAACACTCTACAAACCTTCAGCAAACAGTTAAAAACTCAGCTTTTTTGCCTCTTCTTGAAAGAAGATAAATGACGAAGTCCTATCTCAACGTGTTTGTTAATGTTTCGCTTAACTATCTATACTGTTAAATGTGACTACTTTATCTTCTCTAAAGGCCCCTCTTATGTCTCTGGTGCTGTAATACTATAGGAAAAGGTTAAATCAGTATTTAATTGATTTAATTTAAAGTCCTTCTTCAAAGCAGAGTAGTTGGTTTGTCCATAAATGTGAAACCTTCTGTAGCCTGAAATTTTCCAGAGCTGTCTTGTTTGTAAAAAGCATTAAGAACCTTAATGTTTCAAGTGGTTAGTAAGATACGCCTAGAAAAAGACTCATGTTCAACCCTCTCAAAAGCGGCTTTCGCTTTTATCGTCAGGCGTACCCATACCACCTCGAGCGGCCTATGGGGAGGCACGCCATGGCTTCTTCAAGGCGGATCCTCCCATAGCGGCCCCCCTGGTGTGTACCATGCAATCCATCTTCTATCGCTCTGTCGAAAATTGCTGTTATGACACTTTGAGTGGAGGCGCGACAGTACTGTAAATATATGACGGGGATCATCTTCTTACCTGAGCCTACAGAAGACGTTAATTACAGGGAACAGATGAAGAGGATTCTGTCAATGTCAGAGTACTGACTGACAGCACCACTTAGCGCACTGAGTGTCAAGGTAGGATCCAATCAATACTCAAGGTTACAAAAACCTCACCTATGGGAGTGCTCGCTTTCATGCATGCAAGGGAATTGGAGGGTATTGTTGTTCTGAAGGGGCATGAAATTGTGGGACTTGGCTTCTGCAGCCCTCATGAAACACGATTGAAAACATTAAGTGGCTGTGATGTTTTCTTTTTACTAATTCCTCTGACTGTAATTGGTTTGTTGTGGATTGCTAGTTTAGATTACTGATCAGATGGAAGAATTACTTCTAACCGAAAGGTTAACATGATATTTTTGTGTTAATGTTATTTGTGCTTTTGACAAGGTAAAAGCCTGTTCAACATTATAATTTTGCAAGCAAAGCACGCAAAATGTATGCTTAGCAAAGATGCACATTGTGTATTTTTATTGCCTAACGAATTACTACTAAAAACTGTTATACTTGAAAATGTTTCCATCAAAACCATTTTGTGGGCCAACCCTCCTCCTATTTTTGTGGGCTGTACTCCAGTCAAAAAAAAGTTAGTTTAATCTTTTGCCTACTTTTTTTCATTTCGAATGTATGCAAACTTATATGCACATGAAAGTGGAAAGGTTTTATACGCACCATCATAAAACTGATTTAGACAAAATTTCACAGTTTCTGCCAACCGTAATCGGATTAGGACCAATGGAAATTTAAGTCTTCCTTTTATTAGTCTGCAGGGAAATTAATGCGGTGACTTGTGGGGCCCCCGCTTAACTTGTACAAGAATAGGTGCTGGTGCCCAAACTGTATCTCAGAAGCCCATGGCTGCCGAATACCAAGGTTATCTATTCTGGATTCTGTATAATTCTTTTTGCATTCACCATTTTATACTGCCTGCCCGTTCGGGTCACTTTTGTAGTTTCTTTTTCATTTCTGCTTCTTTCTCTCGTTGGCACTGGTTTAAACATTCTCTTCGTCCTTTTCCCACCTTTTCTGATTTTATCTCCTTTCTTCTAGGTCAAAGTCTGCTGATTAAAAAGGGCCAGTCCCAAAAATCGAATGCCCAATGGAAGGCTCAATTTAGGCCCTGATGGAGCCACATTCCCTCATAAGAACTCTGGTCACAATGTGCCTTCAAGGAGTTGCAACCTCAAAGACAAACATTGATATTCTACTAGCCTCCTAAGGTTTACCTCTCTGATGAGAAATCCATTTTATTGCCATTTTAGTGATTTTGAGGCAGGTTTTGGATAATATGGAAACGACGTGGTGGAACAGGCACCTTTGAGAAACCAAAATATGTCAAGGCTGATCCGTCATATTTCAAGGTCAGCTCCGAACCTGTCGGGTAATGGTTTCATCATTCAGGGAGTCAGGCCTATATTCAGTGCTTAGAAGTTACTTATTTTTCTGCACACACTTTGCAATTCACCCCACTCTCTTACCTCAGGGATTTCAAAGCCGAGACCCTGAGTTTACCCGGGAATGGGGGTATGATGTGAAGGCAGAAACCATAGATGAGTCAAAGAAGAGGCGTGACCTGCACGGGTGCCGCAATGATAGAAAGTAGGGTACGACTGGTTCAAAACATTGCTTAGCGAGAGCATTTCATCTACATACGGGTTATGTTATATGATGTATTAGCTGAACTGGATGTAGCAAAGGAAGCTAGGACTCCAGGCAGATTAGCATTATTGCACCACAAGGCAGATCAGCACACACTAATGGAAGCTCTTGGATACTAAATGGACGCCACAAACATAACTTTTCATCAGAAAAGTCTCACCGACATGTTCAGCATTGCCCAGTAGTAAGGACATCCATTACTTCCACCTCAACCCTCTGTGAATCTCTTACTCAAAATCAAAGACTCGCCCTTTCTCTTGTCTCTCTTCCAAGGCCACAACCTATCAAAACCAGCATTTGTCTCCTGTTTTTCAGCTCCTCTACTTTGTTAAATCTCCTCCATGACAGAGAGCCACTCCTCCATCTATGTTACAATCTTCCAAATCCAGATGCCTGGGAATAGTGTTATGTACCAGACTGCTTTGCCCCCTTTGTCAACATCATGCTTTTTCAATTATTTGGGACATGACCATGAGTCCAGGACTGAATTCCAATCCCTCAGCAAACAGGAGTTTGTGACGAGACGAGAATTATAAACAAGGAGGAAATTCCTGCACTGCCTATAACTTGCCCCGAGAACATTTCCGCACTTGTAACCTGCCCGTACGCTGGGGGAAGCAAAACACATATAGTCACTTCTAATTCACGATTTGCGCATGTCAACTTTAAATATGAGTCCTTTGCGACACTCAGTAGCGACTTTGCCTTAGGCCTTAGGGTATCAGTATTTACTGAATGCGGTAAATACTCCACGCTACTATCCTGTACCCACTTATGATCAGAGTCTGAATTTCAGCAGGTTTGACCCACAGAAATTTGCAAGTCGAACATTTGTTGGTGGTGGTAATTACCACATTGCACTGGATTCCGATCATAAGCAATTTCCCTCACCTAGCCCCCACTTCCAGGATCAGGGCCAACAGGTTTGCTGGAGCTGAACCTGGGCAGTGAGGAGCGCAGCTGCTTTTTCAAAGGAACCTATGGGGTAGGTCTGGTGGGGTGCAGAAAGGCAGAAATGATGGAAACAACCAGTATATGGATTCTAAATACAAATTGAGTAAGATATCCACCTCAGCTTTACCTTCCAATCAAAATCACTCCACATTCAACCCTCTACAAACCCCTGATCTACTCCCAAATCTGGTTCATTCCAAATTCAAAATGGCGAAGGAGCTGGGGTGGGGGAAGAGAGAAGGGCAGAGTTTGCTGGGAGTTTCAATCGTAATTGGCCGAGGCTAGAAGGAAAGGAAAAGGCCATGAAGTAGGAAACAGCTGTTTTAGCACTTGATAGACACAAAGGACACATGTATTACTGCACCCCCGGTACAAAGACGAAGGCACTACATTGACTTACTTAGTGGCTTTGCAGCTGGGAGAGAGCCCAGGTCTACAGCTGGCCAGTAAAGCCCAGTAGAAGAGGGACTGTAGGAAAGAATGTGCCACATAATGCAGAGACTGCGAAAAAGTGAGTAAAAGAGGGCTTTACGTCGGCGCAAGTACGTCATTTGTAAGGACCTTCTTCAGAGGCTTGCTAAATCAAGAAGCTCAAACAATAGAGAAATACATAAAAATGTAAAGAGGTGTAAGTTCAGAAATAGCAAGCGCGAAAGGAGACAGGGGGGCCAGAGAAAGAGACGGTTTTGAAACAGACAAGGAGGTAGAGAATATTAAGAAAGTGAGGGACATGAATTGAACAATGTAATCCAGAATAGATGTCCGACAGCGAACATTAATCCTTACTATTTCTTGCCTGGATGATTTATGGTGAACTCTGTTTTACTTCGTATTAACCCCTTCCCCGCTCATGACGGAACCGTTCCGTCATGAGCCACGGTTGGCGTGTGCTCATGACGGAACGGTTCCGTCATGACAATCCTGTTGGCGGCCGCTCCGCCTGCGCGGCGCTGTTTCCCCGCCTGTGCGGGACGACAACGCAAATGGGCGGAGTCATGACGGAACCGTTCCGTCATGAGCACAGCTCAACTGTGGCTCATGACGGAGCGGCTCCGTCATGAGCACAGGCCCACCGCGCTGCCCCCCTGCCCCCCCCAGCGCTGCAGCGGAATGTCCGCAGCAGCGAAGGGGTTAATAGCAACCGCTAGTGTTTGTCCTGATTGGTCAGGGCCATGTTGTTATTGGGCTATCTGAGCCTATCCAATCACTGTCTTGCTTTTATTGACAAGAGCACTTCTGTGGTCAACCAATGATACATTGTTCCAGGACAAGCTGACTTTAAGTAGTTAGCTTTCCAGCTTTGGTGGACTAGCAACAGGTGATGATCGGATGGCCAGCAACATTCATTGCCTTGTGTTTAAGAAGCAAGGTTTTACAATTTGGAATAGATACTCAGTAGCGCCTTCTCAGGAGGATAACGGTCAGTGCACCACACATCCCGCCCCTCACAGAACCTCTGACCAGCAAAATTGTCAGGGCTGGACTAGCCAAATGGGGCACAGGGAAAACTCATGGAAAGTTGATCACCATGCGGCTACTCGCAGAGGTGAATAGACAACGGTGTCATCACTCATCAGGTATCCAGAATGCCCACCATTTTAGTTTGCACACATTTATAATTTACATCCTCAAGATCTCCTTGGAGACGATCGGACTCACGCGCTACAATATGGTGCTGGTGTGAACACATTTTCCAGGGCTCTTTCAATTTCTGCTCCATCATTGGGCGGGCTCAGGATTCGGCGACCTGTGGTGCCACAATAAAAGGCCTTACATTTTTTCCCCTCATCCCACTTCCCTCGCACGCTCTCTCGCTCGTGTCCACCTCTACTCCCAACCCCTCACCTCTCCCTCTCTCTAATTTCCTCACCCACGCTATCTTTCGTATAATATTTCATTTCCTCTCCACCTTTAACTCGTAATCCGACGCTCGCTGAGCCTTCCCTTCGTCTTCCTCTTTCCCTTCCCACTATCTCTCCCCCGCTTCGAGCTTCAGATTCCGCAAATTGCTTTCCATCCGTCATTTGTTGGTGCGTTTTCTTATTTTCTCTCCTGCCCGGCCTCCGTTATTTATTGTTCTCATACAGATATGTTGAAGCCTCTCCCGGGCTACTGGGGGCAGCAGCACAGAAGGTACTGCGTAAGGCATACAGCGCTATACGTTCCCCGAGACCACTTGCTCTCGACCTTGCTATATACAAGTGTTCTCATTCACTCATTCATTCATACAGTAAGTCGTTCCCAGCACCGCTATTAACGCCGCCAAGAGGTCCAACAGGGCTTCGCTGAACAAAGCAGTAGACGCCAAAATGTACAACCTCACCCATTGGTTGATGCAAATTGCACGTCTAACATTTCCAGACAGCCGCTGTGACTTGGCACCCGTTCAAGGCACTCCAACCGTCTAATGAGGCCAGATTCCAGCACAGAAGAAAGAAGAATTTGTCCTAACTTCTTGAATTGTTTAGGGGTTTACAATGTCACCTTCGGAAGATATTCCGAAGGAATTACAAGGATATTAGAGTCCTTTAACATTTGTTTTTTTTCTGCAAGCCTCTCTTTGTTTCGTGTAGTTAAATTCTTTCATAATGAAATAAAACCAATAGAGAAAACAATACTATTACCACTCCCAAAGACAATGGCGACATCAACAGGGTTTGTATATAGCTCCTAAACGTTGCTGTAATGTCTAATTTGTATAATAAATTATGCTTCCGTTAGACAGTCGACTGGTAGTCATGTTATCAACCTCTGAAGGATGAAAGATTAATGTCATTGTGGCAGTTTCTCTGGCATGCAATATTTTAACCAAGGGCTAATAAACGCATACACTGCAAATGCATTGAGACAACTGAAGGACCTAACATTTTAGCCAGCGCAGCCCCAATAAATACATTACCAGTTTGAGCTTTTCCCTTATTTATCGCATGACAAACAGCAGGACATTGGTCATGCAGATTGCTGGAAAGTAACTGAGGCCTTCATTTATGCAAAATACACCAGCCTTGGAGACAATTGCTCTTAAAAACAAGCATTGGCAATGTCAATAAAAGTGCCTTATAAATAAATGCACCTTTTATGTTGTTTATGGATTTAAACACTTAACAAGTCATCATACATTCACTCACTCACTCAAATATATGCATGAATGCAACTATATTAATTATTTGACACATACTTGCATTAACCCTCTGACACAACCACATCAAAAAAGCAAGACTGATTAAACATACAAGTAGAGCACAGAAAACATTCTATTATCTAAACACATTGGGAAATGCCTACAACATCATTCCATATTGGTCACCTGGTTTAGAGGAGTGGTCTCTTTGTATGTGGCATAGTACAGATGAAATGGGTGTCAGGTAAGTATTCCTTTAGCACAACCCAGGAAGCTTCAAAAAGCCCTTAAGAAAAATAAAATAAAAAGAGGAGAAGCAAAGAAAGAAGTAACAAAATGCAAAAGGAGAACATTGAAAACCAAAGGACTGGCAAACCAGTCCTGACACTGAAGCGCGCTCATTTTCAGGTGAATATGCACATGTGATCAGAAAGTGCCATCAATCACATGACAAGAGAACCAATTTACGGATGTGGACTGAATCATTTATCCATGCAGTACACCACCATGGATGGAAGCTGATTGTAAATAACAAACAGGTCGGTAGAAGTGGTCTGATCCAAAGTCCCTTTTTGATTTTAAGTGCCTCAATGGATATATATTCATACTCTAACCCATCCTCTACATTCCTTCCAACACATTTCAAACAATTAATTTATGGAACTGGTCAAAGCAAGCAGGCCTGCCGGCAGCCATTCTGACCCATGTCCATCACGATCCTTTAAGACAATTCCTCCAACAACTTCTGCTGCCTCACCAGAAAAAAGAATCTTCAACAATTCATTAACTGCCGGAATATTTTCAGAAGAACTCAAAAAGTCAAACATACGCCCATTACTGAAGAAAACAAACTTGGACCCGCTGAACCCTGACGACCACAGACCGATTACATATGGACCTTTCCTGGGCACACTTATAGAAAGAGCAGCATTCGCCCAGATGTCACAATTTATTGAAGAGAATGCCATACTTTCAGACTTCCAAACGGGATTCCATCCAGGAAGAGGCACAGAATCTGCTCTCATTGCCATATAAGATGACCTGAAGAACACTGTTGACCGCAACAGGGTTGCTGCATTAGTTCTCTTGGACCTCTTGGCTGCCTTTGACACAGTTGACCATGACACTCTGATACAAAAACTGTAGGAATCAAGGGATTGCTCTAGACTGGATCACATCCCACCTTCGCAACAGAACAAAGTCATCCATACCCCTCCTTTCTCGTCCAAACCGTACTTCACGAAAGCAGGGGCCCACCAAGGCTCTATCATCTTGCCCATGTTTTTTAACATCTACATGAATTAATTACCGGCACTGATCAATCAATTTCACCTCACGTGCTATAACTATGCAGATGACACGCAAACACTCCTTCAACTGGAATGCCCCAAAGCCATTGAAAACGTGCCAATTTTCTGTTGTCTCAGAGCCATGGATCAATGGATGACGTGGAACCATCTCAAATTGAATGCTTCCAAAACGAAAATGCTCACGTCTGGTGATTGGAAAAATGATGACCCACTCGCCGCCTGGCCTGATCATGTGGGAACACTGCCTAAAGTAGCAAATGAAGTAAGAATCCTTGGAATGACCATGGACTCCCAGCTAGCAATGAATGCCCAAGTGGACCAACTAGCAAGATCAAGCTTTGTTAATATAAAAACTCTGCAACAAATCTTCCCCCACCTGGAATTTCCACACAAGGTCCAGGCTACCATCTCTCTTGTCAATCAATATATCCTCTAATTCTACTCTCTCATTCATCCTAAACCCTATACCACTACTAGGATCCCCAAAATAACCCTCTCTAGACTCTTCCCTACTCTACTCCTCCTTGCATTATCTCTTACCTCTTTTACTATTCAGATCTCCCAAACAAGCCCTTCTAAACCCTTCCCTTTGACTCTTTTAAAGTTTGTAATCCTTCCCTCTTCTATTCCTCCACTATCCTTTTCAATCCAAATAACAGACTAACATGTCCACCACTCAAATTAATTTCGTAATTCACTATACTAATTCACCACTAATCCTTTATGGGTTTCGGAGCAACGTGCTACTCGCCAAAAAAGCACTACATAAATGCAAACCTTTTTCCTCTTCTATCCCTCCACTATCCTTCTCAATCCAAATAACTGATGTACATAGCCACCACTTAAATTACTTTCATATTTCACTATACTAATTCAACACTAATCTTTTATGAGTTCCGGAGTAGCGTACTACTTGCTGAAAAAGCACTTCAATGCCACGTCAGGGGTAGTAAGCTCTATATAAATGCAATTACAATGCAATACAATACAATGAAAGCATTATTTAATGTTTCTTAGAAACGCAATATACTGGCAAACAGCAAAGCCTGTCAGGATTTCTGAAGAGATTCTAGCAATAAATATTATAGTGTTAATCTTCTGCCACTACCACTAGGGTTCTCAAAGGGCTATCCAACACCAAAATCATTCCCTAGATAGGTAATCTATGTGACTTCATGTAACAAAATACCAGACCGAAGGCTTTATCATGGTGCAAAAACAATCCTTACTTAAAGGCCAATTGGCTTTGATCTTTGTGTTACATAGTAAATACATATGGCCCACTGCATTTGGTGTAACTTTGTATAAGAAACAGATAAATCCAATAGAATCTAAAGTAACTTTTCCTAGTGAACCAATCAGGGCTATAGCTGTTATCACTGGCTTGTCACCATAATCAACACAGGGGTACCGAATTAAGCTTACGTTTTCCATAAGACAACGTATCAGGTATACAGGCATCACTCATAAAATTACAAAGTGTACAAAATTACAGCAGAGCAAAATACTCTCTAATGAGGTTCTAACAAGGATTCTTACAATCCTCTGAAAATCTTCTAACCCCACACTCGAAACACTTGCTAACTATGGTAGTCTTGTATGTTCCATGTAACAAAATACCAATCTGTTGGCTTAAATACAGATCAATGTCAATCCGCCCTTAAGTATTATCATAATGTCCATCTTTTACTGCAGCGGTTTGCTCGGGTGGGTCACAGCACCAAAAATGGTCTTCTATGATATTCTAAGAAAAAGAATACCTGCCTACAGGTTGTAGCACAGCACAATAACAATCCATCCTTAAAAGCCTATCGCACATAACTTGCTTGTCACAATATGTCAAGTGTACTTGCTTTGTCAAACCGTTTCATAATAAACCAACCAAACCTACTGAATCTGGCATATTTTTTCACATGAACCGATATGGCCTATGGCCTTACAATCGGTTTTGCACCCTAACCAATGCAGACCTATTCAAATGCTCATACATTGGAAACCATCTTGCATAGTTTTAATATTACAAATATGTAGAAAAATAGTTTCCAAAACAATTTGTGGCCCCTCTTAATAGGGTCTAACAAGAACCATCACAGTGAGAACCCTCACAGTTTGTCAGAGTGGGAGGACAACACCAAATCCTTCCCTACTTTGGTGATCCTTGAGATTCCATGCAACAAAATACATACCTGTAGATTTTAATACCAATCATCCCTTAAAAACTGATTAACTTACAATTTGTCAGGCCTACTGCCTTTTTCATAATTTTAAATAATAAATAATCAGGCTAGGACCTTTATCATTAGTGTATCACCATAAACAACTCAGACCTACTGTGGTGGGAATAAGCTTTCCCACAAAGCAACCATCAGTTAGATCATAATAAAGTAGAAAATATGCTACAAATTTCAGTTGTCAAACCAATATAAACTCCCTCCTTCCAAAGCCTAATAAGTATGAGCAGAGCGCAAATCTTCTATTCCCACGGTTTGTTCAAGTGGGTCACCACCACCTAAACAATAGACTACTACAGTAATCCGTGAGATGTGGTGTCACAAAATATCAGCTGATGTGCTTTAGCACAGTGTAGCAACAATCCACCCATAAAAACCTATTGCATTTAACACATGCATATTCACAATAAGTAAGTCAGGCCTCCTTCATTTGTCATAGCTTTTCCTGATAAAAAGATCACACCTAAGGAATCTGACATCTCTTTTCCCAGTGAACTGATTAGGCCTAAAGGCTTAAGCATTGAACTGACACTTTAACCAACATAGACCTACTGAGGTGCGCATAAATGGGCAAGCATCAAGAAAACAGTTATAAAATTGTAAACACATACAAAAGTACATTTGGCAAAACAATATGCAACCTATCTCAATAAGGCCCAACAAGGATCATAACAGCGAAAATCTTCAACTCTTAGGGTTTGTCAGAGTGAGTGACCAGCATCAAGTCCCTTGCCTATTATGGTAATCTAAGATTACATGTAACAAAATAGTAATACACCCATAAACGCAATCGACTTTAACAAATGCTTTTCATGATAAACATTCCAAGCCTCCTGCCTTCATCAAATCGTTTCATATCATTCAGGCCTATCACCTTTATGTTATGCCTTTCACCATAATATATTCATCACAGACCTACTGTATAGGGCACAAGTTTTCCCACAAGGCAACCGTCTGTTAGACCATCATACAATTACTAATATGTAACAATTTAGAGTTGTCAAAACAATATAAAATCTCTCCTAAGAGAGCCTATAAATGATTATGGTTTTGCACATCTTCTACCCTCACAGTTTGACTCTAACACCTATGCCTATCAAGGTAATCTGTAAGATTTCATGAGACAAAATACTAGCCTACAGTCCTTAGCACAGTGTAACAATAACCCACCATTTAAAGTCTATTGCATCTGACATGCTTTTCCCTATAAGTCAAATATTTCATAGTTCATGGATCATAGCTATGGAATCTGCCATACTATTTCCTAATCAACCAAATAAGGCCTATAGCCTTTAATGTTGACTTGACGCCATAACCAACAGAGACTTATTCAAAGGCACATAATCTGGCAACCACCACGCATGCAGTTATAAAATTACAAATATGTTGAAAAATACAGTTTGCAAAACGATATTCCACCCTTCTCAAAAGGCCTAACAAGAATCATCACAGTGGAAACTCCCAGTCTTTGTACGAGTGGGTGGAAGACACTGAAACCATTGCCTATTATGGTAATCTGTGAGTTTGCAAGTCATAAAATACCTGTGTATAACCTGGAACACAATGTGATAACAACCCACTGATAATGGACTATCAGCTTCAACAACGGTTTTTCATTATAAATAAGCTAGGCCTACTGCTTTTGTCTAAAGCTTTCATAATAAGCTAATCAGACCTATGGCAATGGACATAACTTTTCCAAGTGCACCAATCAGTCTATGGCTTGTCACCATAACAAACTCAAGCCTACTGTTTTGAGCAGATGTTTTCCCACAATAATCAAGTTGTCCCGCAATATACTTTGCTGCAAGCAAAAAATTTAAATATACACACTCTTTACAGTGGAAGCGCGCAACTTCGGCCCAATCACATCTTGTACTCAGATGAATCAACATATGGATGGAGCCTAAACTGCTCTCTCAGTAGTACTCTGAAAGCTCTCTTTTTGATGATCATTAAGGTCTGCCAACAGCTTCTCTGTCAAGCCACTCCTAACAATACAGCATTTAGAAACCTTTCAGTTAGGGTTGGGTGAAATTTTAATTGAACTTCCTCAGCCAAGAAGCATAATTTTGCACTTTCTGGAAATGCACAATAAAATAGGTTGGTGTAATAATGTTTCCATAATAATTCAATTTGCAGTTTTTTTTCCTTTTCTTAAACACATTTGTGCAAAAACTATGCGAGTTTTACTTGTTTTGCTGCTATAAAAAACTGTAAAAAGACGATCTGTCTATTTTTCGTGTCCAAAATAATTTTTGATTTTGTGTGAAAAAAGCAATCTTTCTAAAAATTTTGAAGTGCACAACATTTTTCACATGACTCACAACTGTGTGTTTGATTTGTGACAGTGGCTGGTGGTTGTGTTCCCTCTGGACTCAATTTTGGACACTTGGACTATTTTTTCATACTCTGACTCAGAGAAAGAAAGATAAAGTTAGAATAGGGAGAAAGGAGGAAGAACATGCAAGATTAAGATAAAGACACTCGAAGTTTTAGGCTGATTCAGATCTTCGCCGACAACACCAAGCTGATTCTCTCCCTCACAGACGAACCCACAGCTGCCAAGAGCAACTTCCACAATGGGATGAAGGCAGTTGTCACTTGGATGAAGGACAGCTGCCTCAAGCTTAACTCAGACAATTTTGAAGTCCTCCTCCTGAGCTCCACCCTCTCCCCCCGAGCCAACTCCTGGTGGCCCACAGTACTCTGAACACCCCTCACACCCATGGACAATGCATGGAACCTCAACATCATCCTGGACTCTCCGCTCTTAATGAACTGCCAAATCAACACTGTTTCAGGCTCCTGCTTCCACGCGCTCTGCCTGCTTCATAAGATCTTCAAGTGGAACCCATTGGAGTCCAGGAAAATGGTCACCCATGAACTCATCAGCAGCAGACTCGACTACGACAACGCACTCAATGCCGGCACCACCCAGAAACTCCAAAAGAAAATGCAGAACATCTAGAACGCCTCCGCCAGACCCATCTTGAACATCCCACGCCACAGTCACATCACCGGCCATCTGAGAGACCTTCACTGGCTACCTATCAACAAAAGAATTACCTCCAAGCTCCTCATGCACGCCTAAAAAGCCCTCCACAGCACCGGACCTGCATACCTCAACCACCGCCTCTCCTGCTACACTTCCACCAAACATCTCCACCCCACCCAGCTGGCCATGGCCAGCACCTCATGGATCTGCAAGAGCACTGCTGGAGGAAGATCCTTCTCCTACCTCACGGCAAAGACCTGAAACTCCATGCTTCTGCACCTCAGGCAATCATCATTAATGGCGCAATTTAGGTTGGACCTCAAGACCTGGCTGTTCAACTGAACTGCAGACTCACCCTCCCCACTGAGCACCTTAAGACCCACATAGGTGTGTAGTTGCGCTTTATAAAAAACCTCATTGATTGATTGATCTTAAAATGTTTAGGAGTTGGGACAGTGGTGCTCTCTTCAACAATGCAAAATGGTTTCTTGTCACAGGACCTTTAAAGGCATATGCTGCTTTTGGCTGGAAATGTGCCAGCATATCCAAAGCAAACAGAACGTAACACAATAACATGCAGAAAGCAACATAATGACACAAAACAGGGCACAGCACAACAAACCAGTGAAATGAGAATGCAACATAACACCCACTGTACAATACAACATCACATTGCAATATTGCATCACAACAACAGCAGCGCAAAAAAAAACAGAGCACATCGCCACCACAACAAAATGCCACACAACTAATACACACAAGCATTCCTGTCACACACTAGCATCTCCTGAAACCTGCTTTCATAATAGTAGTAAGAGGCATTTGCATCAAACAATACAGTAACTTACCACAAAGTATGTGAAATAACACCAGTCAAAAATGTTTTCTGACCAGTTCAGGAAGTGAAGGTGATGGAAGAAAGATACATGAGGTGAAATCAAGACTAGGCCACCAAGGTATTTAACAACTCATACATTCAGTAACACCTTCAGATGAATACTAAGAAAAACGTAGGTGCCTGTACTTTTTAGCAGGGGCGTGTGAAATTCACGTAATGTGCTTTTATGTAATTATGTGAAAGTTTGGCAAAATGTACCCTAGTTAGGCACAATGCAAAACTGGCCATTGATGCTGTTTTGTGCCATGAAATCTGTCCTTGCATCCACTATGGACATGTGGACGCATTTAGCACTAAAAAATGTGCATAAAACAAAAGCACCACAAACAATATTCTCTGTCGTTCATGTTGTCCCTGTGTGTTCATTGATTTTTTTTTACCAGGAACAGTGCAATCATGGTAAATTCATACCGCGAATGGAGCATAATTTTCTCATATGGCATAATGCTTTAATTTTGAGACTTTCACGCTATAAGAGCAATGCTGGATTACTGGAATTATGCAAGTGGTACCTATTCAGTGGCGGCTCCTCTGCTAAGGTGGAGGAGCGTTGCCTCACTGTTTTATGCAGTATAAAAAATTTAAAAATAAAATGATAATAACTCAAGGTTATTACCATTTTATTTTTCCCCGTTTGGCATATTTGTGAGGTGGGCTGCTCTCAGAACAAGGGGAGGAGTGGTTTGTACTCCCTATGTGAGTGAGGAGCATGAGTGATTGGCTTGCCCTCTAGGGCCAGTCAAACAGTCATGCGCACATAGCAAGTTCTCTATGCAGGCTGCATTACTGCCTGCGTGGAGAACATGTCCACATCCAGATCCTGGCTGAACTCCGTGTCACGGCGACTCAGACCAATCACAATGCTGCATTACAGTGTAATGATTGGCTGTGGGGAGCGTGGGTACAGTGGTGCTTCCTGTTACCCCCAAAAAGCCAGGAAGATAACGCAGGAGAGGCGGCCGCCAGCCAGCCAGCCGGTAGATAAGTGATGGTTTTTTTTTTTTTTTTAAACCAATCGCCCCTCCCCTTCCCCCCACCCTGCCTCACTGCTGCATCCAGGTAGCAACCACCACTTCAACTATTGTCAGCTTACCATAATCTTACAGTGGGTTTAAAGCCCTTCTATTGCTTATCACTAGTTGGCTTTACTGTCAAAATAATTTGCTTGCTTCTTATTCAATAGTTTGCTTTGTCAATCTTGTGTTTGTTTCTCCCTTGGAGAATAGCCTCTTTACTTTTGTCCTTCCACTACTCACTTTCATGGAACTACTTTTTTTCTTGATTAGTCACTGCACAAGCATGCATGTGTTTGCCAGCTGTTTCTCTCATGAGTTTCTCTCCCCCCTCCCTCTTTGTATTGCTCTCTTGTGCCTTTGCTTTTCGATGCCCCAAGCTGCTCTTTGCCATTTCTTTTTGCTTACGCAGTGCACAAGTGTATGTGGTTTCCAGCCCTCTTCCTTCTGTGCTTCTCTCCCCCCACTCCATGCTGCTCACTCTCGTCTGTGTTATATTTCCCCAGTTCTGCCCTTGTCTGGGTTTTTCTCTTCCCCCTCCTTGCGCTCCTGTTCTCTCTCACTGGGGTGCTTCTGTGGTGTTCTCTCCCTCCTGGTTTATCTCCCAGAGTTCCTCCACGTGAAGCTTTCCCACTTCCTCTTCCCACCCGCTCCTCTGCTACACCCCAATTCGGACAGCCCTTTGTTTTATTGGTGCATTTGCAGTTAAAAAATCTTTGTTTTTTAATTTACTGTCATCTGCTATCTTGGTGGCAGGTAAAAAATCAAAGTAAATGCCACCCACGTCATTCTGCTCGCTAGGGCATGTGTCCAGACTCATGAGTGCATCTGTAGAGCGAGACAGCCCCCATTGTACCTTTAATAAATATATATTTTAACCATTGGGCAACAAGAACAAGCATTGGCATAGCCCATAGGTCTCGCCTTTGGGACCTTATAAATGTTTAGCCATGCAACAGTTGCATAACTAAATACTTATAAGGTCCCAAAAGCGAGACCTATTGGCTATGCCAAGCGGCTGTGCGGCCGCGAAAGTGAAAGTAATCGCGGTCAGGCGCGCGCCCGCGCACATGCACTGTAGCTCTAGGCTTGCCTGGTAGCACTTTTTGGAGCCCTCTCAATAAGTCTCGCCAGACCACCGCATGCGCTGGGACAGGCGAAACCTAAAAACACTCATGACCCATGATTAGCATAAAAGGGTATTTATTATGACATGGATGCAAACATATTACCTTTATTAAACAATAACTTAAAATTGCAAATAAGGAACGATCCCCCATAGATCACGTGGCCGCTCACATCTCACACCAACTTCCATACCGCCAAACGTCATACCTTTTTCCATCCTTCCCTGATCCAATCCTTATGTTCTTGCCCTCTACCCAGGTCCTCTTTCTTTTATTTCCCAAACACCCTCCCCTGAACTCTCACCTCACTGGACAAAGGTACCACACACTGAGTTTTCATCTGTGCTCTATTCTTCCCCCCCCCAATCCCCCCAAGACTCCCACCTACGACCCCAGCAACCTGTCCTAAATTTGGCAAACAACACTTTAACACAGAAACAAGCACTCTTTCCCAGAACCACCTCAGTCCGTAGGGTGGGCAGGCAGATAACATTTTTCTTAACCCTTTACACCCCGCCTCTACCCCAGTGACGCACAGAGTCCGTAAGAGACAGATTACGCATCTCTAGACCCTTCTATATTTCTCTTTAACGAGCCCCCTCCCCCCAAATACCTATCCCCACCCGTTTCCTGTTTTCTGCGTGAAATCCCCCGGGGAAAGACTAGTCTGCAACGTGCTTTTCCCCGGATGCTATAATTCGGCACAATATCCCGACACTATAAAGCACCGCCAAAAGCGGTTGGAAAAGCCATTTGGTTCCAAAGGTGTGATCTAGTGGCCTTACCAATGCTTTGTTTTTTTAGGGCTAGTTACTAAGAACTCGCCTGTAGGCCCCCATTACCCAAGCCTGGGTTTACATTTCTGCCTTGACATCGAGATGGTCGTTGTCCTTGCCTACCACCCCACCCAGGGCCGGACTGGCCGTAGCAGGCACCGGGCAATCCCCCAGTACGCCGCACGGGTGGGGGCCGGTTTTGGGTCCCTGGGGGCCGTTTTTGCAACATAGCTGCAAAATCGGCCCTGTAACAAAATCGGCCGAAAACCGGTCCTGGCAAAGAGCTTGGCGGCACCCTCAAGCCCCAGGGGGCCAGCCGAGCACTTTGCCAGGGCCGGTTTTGGTTCCCAGTCCGGCCCTGACCCCACCCAGGAACTCTTCACAGGAAGTAGCAAGGCGTCGCTCGAACACTACGGCAGATTCTGTACACTCAGCTAGGTCCATTACTACACCACACATTAAAGCATCTCGCATAAACCCCTGCGATACTTACATGTACGCAAAGAATATTATAAAAGCACAGCAGATTCTTAAAAAGAACAGAAGTAGCCACCCTACCACCCTAATTGCTGTCTCCCTGCGATTTTCGTCGTCCTTGCTAGGCGCCTAGTGGCAGGCTTTATCGAGATGATGAAAGGCGGAGTTACAGGACCGACTGCTGAGAGGCACTGACATAAGCAAGAAATGTACAAAGTTTAATTATTGGATGTGAGTAGCCGATACGGGCTCTCAAATTAAATACAAGGACTGTAATTCACTCCAGGGCTTTTGCTGATGACAGCAGAAGCCAGCGATTCAATTATAACATTATGCTAGGTAGGCGGATAGTGAGTGCAAGGTACAGAGCGCTGCAAGGGGGAATGTATTTATATTTGTACTGACAGGTGGTGGGTAAGTGAGATCATAGAGTTTCCTCACAAGTAGAGGTGTCTGAAATTTCCTTTTGCATACTTATACAAGATTTTGGAAAAAATCGATAACCTCTTGTGAAATTCAAATTTTGCATTTATTGCTTTATTTTATAGAGAAATGTGTACTTGCAACCATTTGGGATGTATTTCACGATTAAACAAGAGCAACAAACACAAGTGCCACGAACAACAGCCGCTCTCATTCTATTCCTTGGAATTGTATCTGTGCCCCAGTGTTATGATTTTTACCCGAACAGACATTAATTTATGATACTTGTCATAATAGCATAATTTCAGCATATTTTCAGAAATTTCAGATATACCCCAAAATTACACAAGAATGTTTTTTCCCCCGGCCTTCTCTCACATGTAGGTCTGTGCATAATCTGCATAATTGTACACAAAAATGAGACTGCACTTGAGAATTTTTTGGGAAAATTAAGCAAGTTTTTGTTAGGTGTCACAAGTGACTTTTCTAGGCAATAGCACAGCACGCAAAAGAAGTGTAAAAAATCTTTATTTGGTAGATAAAATCACCATAAAAGAATGCAGAGCCATAATAATAAAATCCGTTTCATAAATAACAATTAAAAAAAACAACACAGTTGCTTATAAAAACAAGGAACACATAAAACAGTTAATCAGGTCTCGTTTCCCTCGATGCCCAGACAACTCGTAAAAAGGATACAACAGTAAAAGCCACCTGCACCGTGGGTAGCATCTGTAAATACAAGGCAGGCCTAACTTGTTTAAAATGCAATGATCTCAGCAAAGGGATTAAAGAAGGCTTCCTCAGCCAACTGAAGTAAGAGCAGAACACCATAAAATGGAGCAAATGCTGTGGAGACACATTGTCGCAGCTGCAGGGTGCCCTTTCCTCAGGCCGAGCCCACCCAGGCGGGGGAGCCAAAAGATTATGCAACTGATTAAACCTAAACCTTCCCAGTAAAAACCTGTGATGCTGTCAGTGAACCAAGCCCAGGTATGGCTCCAACCCCTTTAATTAGAAGCAAGTGACCCCTAACTGTTGGCTTCCAAAGTTCTTAGCTTTCTCTCTCCAAACGGAAGTGTTCCAAAAACAATCGATTTAACACACGCCAACTGGTGGGCAGATTCATAAAAATATCAGGTCTACCTAAAGAGAAAAAGGAGGCCTTAACATGAGCAATCCATGGTATACTAATTTCCCGGTCCAGAGACCGACCGTCCCCAAGAATCAACTGACTTAACTTCAGCTCCTCCTTGCTCTAAATCTTAATCCAGCACAGGAGCGGAACATAAGTCCCAATTCTGCGTGCACAGAAAACACTGGGGTGGACTGGGGGATCTGGGTCAACTTGCGCAGAAAGTTGTTCTCCATAGTCTCAACCCGATCCACCTTAATGTACCCCCAAACCTCGCTGCCATAGCGCAGCTGAGCAATACACTTTGCTTGATAGATTTTTAAGAGGTCGCTTGGTGCCCTGGACCCAAGCCTATGTGCAAAACTAAAAACCGCCCCATAGTTTTTATGGACTCTGATCTTTTGGCCTCTACCAGGGGTTTCCAAATATTTTTTAGGTCAAATAAAACTCTAAGATAAGGGAAGGCCTTGATTTTGGCCAAAGTAAAATTGGATACCTCGAAGGTCTTACTGCTTGCAGATTTGGGGCCCAATATCATCACATAGGATTTCGAGGAATTAACTGAGAGTTCCAAGAGTCCCATAAAAGACAAATACTGGGCCAGCAGCAAGTCCAACTCCTGTGTGGTCCGAGCCATTGTCTGCATATCGCAGAATGGGGAGAAATCTGTTCCTAATCTTAGGGCAGTCAGCCGACACCGATAGGAGTGTGGACTCTAACCCGTTCACATATAAAGTGAACAAAAAAGGCGCAAGTATGCACCCCTGGCGAACCCCACTGCTTGTTGCAAATGATCGAGTACATGTTGCTCTTTGAGAAGAACGCACTGAGGTTGATGAATGCATTTCAGATAATAATGCTACAATGCTAGAATCAGCCCACAACTCACTGAGCGAGGCCCACTGTTTTGCAGGGTTCACCCTGTCGATAGCGTAGGTTAGGTCCATAGATGTGAGATGTAGGGATTCAGACCGAGCCATCGTATATTTGTTGATAATTAAATGGAGTTTGAGGCATTGGTCTGCAGTTGATCTTCTGCCCTAAATCCACACTGAAGGTCACTAAAGATATTATTCTGTTCTGCCCAGTCAGATAGCCTATTTAGAATCGCCCTCCCAGAACCTTAACCGTAGCGTCCAACAATGAGATTGGCCTATAGCATTGCGGATTCTCTTTGTCCCAGTTCTTAAATATGGGTACGATCACGGCAGTGGACCAAGACGGTAGAGTACTGTGGTGACGCATTCAAGATCTGCGTTAATAGAAGGGTCCAAACCTCAATATTAGCTTAAACACACCTGACGGTATACAATCTGGGCTTGGGGCCTTGTTTCTGGACAAGGCAAGAATTCCTTGTTGGATTTCATCCAATGTGAAAACCACTCGGTTACCAGTTTTAGCAGTTGCCCCAGAGGTTTTACTACCCACCCCACCCCCATGATCATAAATACCCTCACAACGAGCCACCCACTGTTGCTCCGGGATATGAGGACATAAAAGCAAGGCAGGGCCCTCAGAAAACAAGGCCTATTTACAACACTCCAAAAAAGGCAGCTATTCCCTGTTTCACAAGTTTGACAGAGCTCCTCCCAGGCTGACTCCTGTAAATTATGTCTACACTCCTTTTGAGCCAACTTGTAAGCCTGACTGCAATTTCTAATCAATTGCCCGTCCCTCGGGGACTGCTTCAGGGCTGCCTTCAAATAGTGCCAAGTTCTCTTACATTCCCTATCAACCCTTCTTGGGATTTGAGACTCCAGAGTGCTAGCAGTTGTAACCGTCAGAAGTTTGCAAACCCCCCAAACTATGCCTTCATAAGCTTCCAATAACTACCTCCCCCCCTGCATCACTATCAAGACAAATATAAAAAATCATTCAGGCAGGAAGAAAAAAGGGAATTGTAGACAATGAGGGTCCACCTGAGCCCAATTCAGCCTTCTCCCTTTGTCCACAACGGACAAGCTCATTAGGGCACCCCTTGACTGTGGTTTTGGGCCCAAGGCAATGTACAGGGTTAGGGATAATGGATTGTGGTTGCTGAAAGGGCTGAAAATGATGTTAAAATGAGAAATGGGCAAATATAGTGGTGCTGAGACAAATATAAAATCAATAAGCAAACCGCTGCCCCTCCCTTTATAAGATGGACAAATTGCAGGATTCAATGAATTCACCAATTTCTCCATAGTAAAGACCAGGTTGTGAGTATCTAAGAGCTCATTTAACACCCGCCCCTCCTGTGAGTGAGCAAAATGTAAGCCTTCGTTCAACCAACAACTAGCATGGGAAGCAACACCCTTTAGGGAAAGATTACATAGGTGCCAATTAAAATCGCCAACAAGGACAATTAGCGGTTGGTCGTCATCCATCGCGGATTTAGAACTCAAGGCGCGATCCAGGCAAGGGGCTCCAGAGTGCTCAGAGCATCCTCCCTTGTTATTATAGAAATTAATTAAAACCATTGGAGAATGTTCAGGCAATGTAAGTCATACACCCTGCAATGTGTGTACTTGCTACTTGAGGTCCAAGGTGAACCCACTCAACTCAATTTTAACAAACATAATTAAGCCCCCCTTGGCACTACCAGCCTTTAAATGCACTGCAGGTACAAAACAAGTCATGAATCACTTCATAAAAAAAACTATTATCAGTTGCCCATGTTTCTTGAAGACAGATTATGTAGAAGATTTGACGTAAGACACCCACCTAGGGTCACTAAACTTAGAAGCAAGACCTGCAATATTCCAAGACAGCAACATAAGACCCTTTGGTTGCTGAGTTGGAACTATCCGGAGGGTGCCCATGGTTCTTTGAGACTGGGAAGATTCAGATTTGTCCAGTCAATCGCAGGACTCCAATCCAGTCAAAGGGAGAAATTTATTGGCGATGGGTGTTAGGGGGGATGGCCTAATAGCAAGATGGCCGTTAACTGGGCAGGACCTCCTACCAGAGGAGTAAAAATTGTGAAGCGCTAAGTAGACTGCCTGGTCTGTAGAAAAATCCCAAGGGCAGAGCGACTATCCCTCATGCGCCTAATGTCAATCTAAGGGGAGTCGCAAGTAGTTCACCAACTAGCATGGGATTATTCAAATTAACCACCAAGCAGTCTCCTGGCCAGGGTTTTCTATCCCTGCCTATCCAGCTTATTCTTGGCACCATAATATTAGCATGCGCAAGCTCCCTCCTGCGAGAGAGATGTGAGCTAATCCAGTGCATCACCGTATTTTTAAGTTCTTGATATGATTCCCCATTAGGGCTGGAACAAGAGGGGGACATTACCTAGGACCATGGCAAACGGTGCTGCTGCTAGGGGCAAATTAAGCACAACTCCTGGGTTTATGGGGGACGCAGGGGACTGACTCCTCCCTAATTCATCCCAAGGACGTGGAAGTGGATCAATACTATGGGAGCTAAGAGTTGCTTCCACAGGACCCCAACACTACACCACCAGCTTCAAGGGTTGCCCTAAGGCCCATCCCAGGGATAAATTCACCCATCCCACGTAGCTCTACTTTAATACCCTGCCCCAGGTCAAACCTTACCCTCCCCTTGTTCATGAAGGAAAATAATTCACAGACCCTATCTTCAATATGAGAAAGTCTCAACAGGATTGGGTCCAGTTTGATATTCAGCAATGTCTCGACCTCGAGACATTCCTTTTAAGAGAGTCCCTCTCCTCTACTTGTGAAATGGGAATAAGAGGTGCCACATGCAAAACCTCTGTAGAGGGCTGGGTAGATGCACAGGCCTTCCTTTGCATCTACTGATGGCTAATGTTGTCAGGGTTATAAATCTGTCCGTTCCTGGGATGGCCCCCAAGTGATCTTCCTCGCACTCCCCCATAGTGCCCCTATCCTGGGTAGGCCCCACCACTCTACTACAGGTGGTTAACCAAAGGGGGGGGGTAAGGCATACAGGGTGTACCTGTCCGGCGAGAGCCTCCTATCAACAAGTTCTAATTCTTTGGACACTGCCCCCACAGCCCGATGGAGGAAACCTTCTATGGACGATAAACAGGGAGTGGCGGACAGAGATTTGGAGGGAGAGCATTTCTTTCTGCCCATTGTTATGACATCCTTCAACACCATTTAGGGCCACTTCACCAACTGGATAGCAACTGAATTAAACCAAACAAGGACGTCGTTAAAGCAACCTCACGAGCCAGTGAAGAAAAACAGTAATGGACACTGGGTAATAAAGCATGGAAAACCCCAAAAATACTTTGATCTTGATTTGACCTCGTTACTGGGTAAAATGTCTCCGCAGTGCCGATAGTAGAACCAATAATCTCCAAGCTGCTCATTTAGAAACGAGCCAAATGGGGTGGCCCCGACCCGCCTCTTCCTGCCGCTGACGGGCCTGGTCGGGCCTGCTCTTGGCCCAGTCTTCGCCTGGGTGCGATGTAGGAGCCCTGCTGGGGTTAAGTAGCACCTCCTAGCTGGTACACAGCCCCAAGCGGCTTCCTGCCGCAATTGTTCCTGGACGTTGAAGCCCTGCCCACCTCCTTCTCCTTAGAACGGCTCCCAGCAATGTAGTATGCCTGTGTTAAACTCCTGGCAGTGTTGTCCTCGATATCTCATAGGTGTAGGAGCCAGGCAGCACAATGTCATGACAGGCACACAACACGATAAATTTGGTAGTGTCCAGCCAGCACACCTGACAGGGGGTGGGGGGGACAGTGCAAGGCATCCACTAGTAGTTGTTGCATTTCAACAAGAGTCCAACAGCCTCTCGCCCTTGCGTGGGTTATGGAACCTTTAAGCTCTGGTGGTGCTTGAGGGTTCAGGTACCTCTCCCTGGGGTCGTAGTGAGAAGCAGAGGAGCGAATGGCAAGCTCCAGTCCAGGCGGGGAGTCAGGGTGCAGCAGTTCCCAAGCGCGTGTCCAGGAAAAGCACAGGAGTATACAGGACTAAACACACAAAAAAACTTGAGTCTCCAACCAAGGGGCCTGCAGACCCGGCAGGGTAGCCCCACGCCAGCAGCCCCAGGCAGGGGAGTCCCACCAACTGCAAGCTGCTCCTGGCCTCCGGCAGTCCCAACTTGCACAGGCTGCACCCCCTGGCATCCCGATCGGGAGCACCCAGGGCCGGACTGGCCGTAGCGGACACAGAGCAATCCCCCGGTGCGCCGCACCGGTGGGGGCCGGTTTTGGGCCCCTGGGGGCCGTTTTTGTTACAGAGCCGTTTTTGCAGCATTGCTGCAAAATCGGCCCTGTAACAAAATCGGCCGAAAACCGGCCCTGGCAATGAGCTCGGCGGCACCCCCTTCCCCCTCCGTGGGTCGGCCGAGCACTTTGCCAGGGCCAGATGTGGTTCCCAGTCCGGCCCTGGGAGCACCACACATATACGTGCCACCCCCAAGGCGCTGCAGACCAGCCCCCCAGGGGGGGGGGGAAGCAGGCCCCCTGGGAACGTCCACACCCAGGCTGCGACGTCCCTCCAGACGCTCCAAGCTGGGTCCCGGGGACAACACACCTCTAGTAGCGCAGGCTCCGGCAGACAGCAGCTTCTCCTCCAAGTGTTTTTTTGTTTTTCTGTCTTACTTGAGGTACAGCAGGGTTTTGATCTAAGCAGTCTCCTGTGGAAAAAGTCATAACATTTTGGTTTATGTGAAATGGTCAACATTTTACACATTTCACACAAGGCAAAATTTGTGAATTACGCAGGATTATGCATGCATAATGAAAATTAAACATGAGCCTATCCCTAAGTACACTGAAATCTGCCTACATGGAGCAGCACCTACAAGCTGGCGGTGAAGGCATCATTAGGCATATGAATATTGCGGCAGTATTGAAAATAGTGCCGCAGTATGACGTTGATTTTAGTTTATAACAAGGGATAATCCAATTGAAAAGGCGAAGGCGCAGTGCTCCAAATCCCAGCTCTTCCAACCTAAAATGTTCAAAATGTACCTGAGATTTAAAAGGACCCAGCTGTTGGTACTTGGGCCAAGATTCACCCTGGGCCATGCTGCTATAAGACAGAAAGGGGCATATTACCAAAGAGTTGAGATAAATATCGCAAAGCGCGCTTAGCGCTGTTATTTTTATCGCCGGCTATCGCTGGATTTAATCGCCGAGATAGCGTTGTATTATCAATGCTTATCTCAAAGGCGATAAGAAATCCAGCGATAGCGGGGTTTTCCATGGAACATCGCTGGTTTTCCAGCGATGTTCCATGGAAAACGGTGATAGGCTTGATAATAAGGCCCTGTGGCCTTAGCTGCACAATCCACCCCCCATGTTAGGTATGCCTTAGTCAGGAATTTAACAGATGTTAAATTCCTGCGTTAAGGCAGAGTTAAGGCGATTAAAATTATCGCTTCAACTCGTTGGTAATATCGCGAAGCTGCCAATGCGATATTTAACCGTGTTGTTTCGACAGACACGCCTGCGATGGTAGGCGTGCCGGAAACGGGCGCTATGTAAGGAAAACACGCGCTAGTGTGTCCTTGATGATATTGCAATATAATTATCGCCGCTTTTCGCCCGAAAACGGATGCTAAAGCGGCGATAATTATATCGCCAGCCCTTGATAATATGCCACGCTGAGTCCTAAATCACACCCAGTTTACCCCCTTTCGTCATCCTTCCTCTCCATAGGTAATTACAATCAAAAGCTCGTTATTTAAGCTAGGAGAAGCTCCCATTGTTAACAAATGGGGGAGGTGGAATCCCAATCTCGGATGCTTAGTAGTTGGCTTCTTGGAAGATATTGGAGATAAGACCCCATGCCTGTGTGGCTGCAGACCCACTCAGGGAATGATATGCACAGATTTCGGAGAGGGATACCATCTGTAATTTACCTTCAATGTTGTACAAGGGTGGGACAAGCACTGGGCTTGGTCCTGGGTGACAGTAAGCGGTGGAGGGATAATGCGGCACTACTACCTTGTGAGGGTGGCTGAGCAACTACACACATCTCTACTTCCCTTTACAAGCCTCCTCTCAGTCAGGAAGAGCAAAGAAGGAACCTGTAAAAGATAGGTGATGTACCAGGAAGGCTGTGATCCATATTAGTAACCTTGGGGGTGCACCCACTCGTAATTTGCGGTCCTGGACTTTCAGAAGGGAGTATGGCACCAGCTCCCTGCCACTCTAATAGGACTTGTGGACAATGGACTAGCTAAGCTAACTGAAGGAGAAGTGCTGTACTTCTGTTGGTCTGGTCCTGCTGTAGATCCCGGAGAAGTGGGCACTGTGGCACTTGTTGTACACAGTGACCCTGCAAGAGGTTAAAGGCCTGAGTGGTTAAAGAGTGCATGCAGAGAGCATGGTCTGCCTGGGTGGTTCAGAATATACTGCTGAGTAGGAGTGGGAAGAATGTTTCATTCCACCCGCAGAATTGGCGGAATTTGGCGACTCCATGTTACTCTTGTAATGAGGAGTTCTGGCCAAATTCAAATGGCGGAATCTTTACCTGCGAGCATCCAGAAATGCGAGTGAGATTTGATGCCCCCAGCACCATTTTCAAATGCGGGCAGTAGTGAGCAGTCGCGGTCAGAGGGCTGCTTCTCATGTAGATTTGCTGCCACCTGAGTACATATTCTACTTGAGCGGCAGCAAAATCAACTCGAATGGCTGCGCACTGCTACACACCAGATGGTGCCTTTTATGCTGATTTCTCAGCCCTGCACGAGCTATTGGTGCTTAATTGCAGCATGAGCATCACAACATGCAGATTTCTGCCTGTTGGTGGAACTCCGTAGAATCTTGTTTAGTTTTTTTTGTAACTCCGCATAATTCCGCAAAGTGAAACTCCACGATTTCCGGCCACCCCAACTGCTTATGAAGAACCCTAACTCAGGAGATCATCAGGTCTGCTTAGGAAAGCAAGCAAGGATCTCATAAAGCTACTTTTAAGGAGCAGTAAACAGTTGTGGCAGGGTTGTGATGGACTCCAGAAATACTCAAGAAAAAATTGCACTAAATGGGTCTCTAGGTCTAAGCATAGTTGGCGGTGAAAGACCCACAGGAGCTGGCGCTTTATATCCCACTGAAATCATGAAGCGGAGCTCGAGAGCCCATCTTTATATTTGCCACTCGTACATGGTGTCCATCATACGGCAGTGAGTGTCCTGAGCCTTCGGGCACTCACTGCTGATGAAAGGTTTCTAAAGCAACCTTATACTACGGAGATTGCTCCCTGGTTTCTGCTAGGTGACCCTTTGGGACCATTGCATGATCTTTATTCAGCTTTTCAACTTTAGGGGTGGCGGAAAAAGCCCGCAACCCTCATGGGACGATAATATTTCCCTGCCACTGGGGAGCCACCAAGCTTCCCATGGGCAGCCAGGTCAAGGAGGCTCCTCATGGCATTAGGAACACTGCCTGTTTCCCTTCCGCACCCCACACCCAAGGAGACAGAGAGAGCATGCTGCTGGATAGAATGGAGGCAACTGGCTTTACTTCGACACAGCAATATAAAAGAGTCATGTGGACAGAGGAGGCAGCAGAACTGCGCAAACTCAAAGGATCTTGACGTATGGTCCATCTGCCAGGGCAGGGAGGAGTGGGAGTAGAGTGTTGGCACCAGCGGAGCAGGGGCACCATTTGAAAGCCCACAAGGAATTATTGAAGGAAAGGAAGGCCATAGCTCTTTCCCTGAAAACATAAAAACATCCTGGTTGCTAGGCTTCCAAGACAACCAATCAAGAGCGCAGGCTGCAGCCCGCCTTAGAAAATTCAACCCAGGACAGAAGACTGTGTCCGTTTGTTAGTGAGTGCTTTGGGGTAAATGCTTGGCCGTTTGTATGTCTGGCCAAAAACATGTTAATGTTTCCATTGGGTGATTTCAGGTCATTGTGGAATACTGTTTTTAGATCTGCCTAATAGTTGTTTCCGTCTTTAAGGGGAATCTTTTGTTAATGTTCAAGCCAATAAGCTAGTCTTTTTATGAGTGAAAACAACTGTCAAAGGGGATAGAATGCCTTTATTTTGAAATGCGAACTCCAACTAAAGTCTTTGGACCTGATCATTTTCATTTCATTCATTTGTGATTGTGGACTGTGTTGAATCTTGGTATTGAGAAATTTTGCCCCTATATTTCTGCTGTATAAATTATAAGAATGTGCATTGCTGTTTTACATTATTTAAAATTGTCTAGTTTTATAAATTGGGAAATATTTATAATATTTCTATAAGAATTTATTACGTATAAATAAATAATTTTTTAAATGTGATTTTCATTGTGAAAATCCATATATTGATTTCAATCTGCCTTGTTTGAAACAGTACTGTTTTTTAAATAATTTTGAGCCTACCAAAATACAGACCAGATTTACAGGATTAAATGCCCCAGTGATACATTTTTATGGTGGGTGATTTGCCCCATGGTTTTTCTGCGAAGCCCCTAAAAGACATGTTCTGAATTGTTAATGCTACCATAATGTTGTATGTATTTGCAATTTTATGTGTAATATTTCGTTATGAATTCATTTTACAACTTTACCTCTCAGAGTAACGTCACTGTCTGGACATTGATTTATTGAATGTTACTGCTATGTGTTGCTTAGTTTATCTAGCCCACAGTACCTCCCTGAGGGGAAACGGCCACTACAACGCGGCCGTTTCAACGCATAACCATATCCACGTATGCATTACAACGCATGCGTGGTTACAACGAATAGCCTTTACCACGCATACCTTTACTACGAAATACGTAGTAAAGGCATGTGTGCTAAAGGTAAAAAAAAGGGGGGGTTTGCCCCCCCCCCAAAAAAACGCGGGTTTAAAAAAGGGGGCTTGGGGGATCTCCCCCCCCCCCAAAAAAAAGAAACTCACCTGATTTCGTCCTTTTCAGAATCTGAAGAAAAAAGATGTGGAGGCAATAGGCATCATTAGAGGAAACGGAAAGACACTTCTGCTTCCTCTTTACGACGTGAAACGCAAATCGGAAGTGATTGATGTGGAGAGGACGTGGAGAGGTAAGGGGGAATGAGGGGGTGGTGTTGCACAGGGTAAATTATAAGGGTTAATTAGTAGTGATCGGAGATATCCTTCAACATGAAAATGCCATTAACATGCATAGTTTAACAACGAAAATCGTTGTAAAAGTGTGCGTGTTAAAGGCATTTTCGTGGTAAAGGATATGCGTTGAGAAGGCATTCGCGTTGTAACGCGTGCGTGGTAAAGGCATGCGTTGCAATGGAATGCGTAGTAATGTCATACAACCCTCCCTGAGTCAGCCTTGGACAGCGGCATGCTGCTATCCTGGAAGCCAGGAGCTAAAAGAAACTCTTGGTTCCCAGTTTGGGACTTCATGATACAGACGTCCCCAGGACATCAGAGCTCCACTGATACAACAGCGACCAGGTAACTTCTGGTGCCTGGAAGTAACTCCCTGAACCAGATTTCTCACAGGGCTTTCACTATTCCAATCCGTATAATTCTAAACAGGTATTAAAAGCATTCTCAACAAATAAATACATCTAACTGGCAGCCATCTTTATTTCGCGATAACTAATTGGTATTGTGCGTCTCTTCTCAAATGCACAGCGACCTCCTAAAGTAAGCCAACACTGGTGAATCAACAAATGGCCAGCCCTTTGAAGAAACTATTTCCTGGCGCCTTGGACAGTGAAGAGAAAGGGCAGTACCAAACAATAATACCATCTGACTTGCCCAATGATGAAAGAAAAAAGCCTGAGAAGATCCTATTTAATTGCCAACATCTTTTCATAATGTTCATAAAGGAAGAGGCAGGTGAGACTGCTGGGAGATCACAATATGGCCCACCATGCAAGCTCACCCTCAGATGTTGGTAGGCCTGGTTAAGAGTTTGTGTCATGTCAACCATGCCAATGTATCAGGGACCATTATGGGTGAGTCCAGGATAACGGATACATACTGTGTTTCAGTGTTACATCCTGATAATGTCATTAGAAGGGGTGAGTTAATGGCTTAAGAAGTGAGGCTCTCTTTTTGGCCCTTACATTCATTAGATTCTGAGCTCCTAAACAGAGACAGAACATAACCAGGCGAAGGCTCCAAAAGTATCGGACTGACAAGCGTACTTCTCTGGGTACAATATTTTAACTATTTCGATTCTGTGTTTTTCTCAGGGTCCCTTTTTAGATTGTTTGTCGTTTTGCTGTCATTTTTTAATTGAATTCTTCCCTATTTTTATTATGTTGTATTTTTGACTTTTAAACTGTGAGGTAATTCTAACTGATTTACATATTTTCTGTTACATACCTTCCTTGGGTTAAGCTGAAGTTTAAATTATTGAAACTTTTGCTTGGGCCTAATAGGCTACTGACTTTATTATTCGAGGTGGACCACCATCCACTCCAATTAATAATTCACTTTCTTACAATTGTTTAATAAAATTCTATTTATGACAGGTAAACAAAAACTGCATATTTTAATTCCAAACAGTGTCTGCTTTAGAAGAACTCCAACAATCTCTAATTTTGCAGACAGAAGGTTTTTTTCGACAAAGCAAGGGGGAGGGGGGCTTTTCTAAGTCTTCATTCTTAAATGGCTAATTAAGTATTTATGTATTTTCTCAATAAACAGTATAGTCAACAATCTCACTTAATGTTTTCAATAAACATATCTCTCTTTGCAACAAACTTCCTTTTCAAACTGTGTCGGTTCTCTATAAACCTTGGTATAATCTCACACATCTGCTGTATCCTGGATAGTTTAGAATATATAATGCCTAATTGAGAAACAAATAATCAGTTCTGAATAACAATGATATTACTTCCAACCTAGCCAAGGTTAAACTTTTCTGAATCGTTTTCAAAAGAAAAAAGAAGCACACATGGTTGAAATTGATCCATATCGAAGGAAGTTCTCAGAAGAGGAAGTTTGACCCTGCACCTTTAAGGTAGGTAGCACTTCCAACGTATCAGAATGCATTGTACATTTGTTTTGGTAAGGAATGACGGATACTAATGGTCCAGACTTCATCATTTAACATCCTAAAACTAGTGCACGTGAGAGGTTGGCCATTGATTTCAACAAAGACTCCCATAATGAAGAATCAGGATTACAAGTAAGCAACATTTCCATATACTTCATGGAATCTTTACTTATAATTAAACATTTGAATAGAACCTAGCAAATACCCACAAACATGTGGTGAAAAAGAAGTAGGATGGTAGAAAATGAAAATGACTTCTGAGAAACAAATAATCCTAAAAACAGATTTCTCAAAGAGGCCTGCCCCGTTTGGTGTCTGTACAGCAGTACGAATCAAGAAAGTAGGGTATAGTAAATGTATGTGTGTACTCCCTAGGTTGCAACTTTTTAAGTACCAGCATTATGGAGGTCCTTGTTAAAGATGTTTTTACTACTTTACCCTATGTAGAAAGTGGTCTGGAATTTTAACGTGACAGCACTGAGGTATGCGGAACGCGAACTAGCAGGAAATCTGTGTGGATGAAGCAAAACTGGTTGACCGTGAATGGAGCAGTATGTCACACAAATGTATTTGGATGACCAACCATCCAACTATCAATTTCAGTAAAACAAAGAGCTCTAAAATCAAGCATGTATATCTATATTCCTTCTATAGGGGATGGGTTTTAAAACAAAGCTGGCTAAAAATAGTAATGGTAATATGGCCAGCCAAGACTACGTTTGGAAAGAAAGCCAGATAGATGCTGATGACTACACTATCTAAATAAAACATCCTGCACAGTTGCTGGGAGTTTGTTGCCTATTTCTCTCTAACTTTGCATGCAAAGTAATTGCCATCACTCTCATTCCTTCACCATATGTGCACTTACCTACACACTCAAATGCACCCTCTATTAGCAAGAACCAATATAACTTCTTTCAACTAATCAAACTCAAATCCCTGATTTGGCTGAGATAATTTATAACACACTTCCTTCTTGAAGCCCTGGAACCTAGCCGCACCTGCTACATCAACAATAAGAACTGTGCAACCAAGAAAGCAAACTAGAGGATGTTTGGCTGTTGTCTAGAAGACCTCCAGAGACACTGCTGCCAAAGCACATTCCTGAACCTTGTTCTTCTCTCCATTGGCTCAAGGTCATAGTGCCATGTTTGATTTGTGTTTGTATTAGACTTGATAAACAGCTTAGCTTGTGTAGTATGAATGTCTTTATACAATACCAATTCCCATTGTGTTACCTACCGCTATCTGGACTCCCAAGGCTATTTACTATTGCCACTGCATAACGGCTACTCCTTTGTTACTCCTGGATAGACAGTTACTCCCTGCCAAACCTTTCTGAATTCATCAGCCAAATACTATGGTCAATCACACCATGGTTGCCCTACTGTTGCTCCAAGAAGGACCCATAAGAGCATTTACCAAAGCTGAATTATAACCCCAAGGGCTATGGGTTGTTCACTGTTGGTCCTGGGTGACCTCCTCAAATCACACATCTTGCCCAGTTGCTTAATGCCCATCCAGTGAGTTACACTCTGAAGTAATGGGGGGTGTTCGGCAGGCATGTACTACAGCTGTCTTCATAATTATTACTCTTCAGTGATTCCAGAGTGACCCATCAGAGATTATACTGCATAATGTTTATGGCCTTGAGTGGATCTCTGTCACACCTGGGCGAGCTCCTATGGAATATACCATACCCCTTGGAAT